>NC_140994.1:39153334-39753334 GCF_052327205.1 Somniosus microcephalus | reverse complement strand
TAGCAGAATCCAGTTTCTCCCACCTAATGATGGCTTTTGAGAATTGTTAATGTACCTGAGGTCAGAGTGTGTTATAGGCTCTCAGCGGACACAGAGGCCAGAATTTTCTCGTTGCTGAGCGTGTGGGTTTGGGGGCAGGTAGGCAGTAAAAATCCTGGAAATTGCCAGCGCGTCGCCATCCTGCCGCCTCACGCATTTAACTCGGATGGCTTTGAAGGTGCGACACGGACCCGATCAGCAGAGGCGGGCGACCTCATTCAAGTAATTAACTGCTTGTTGAGAGATCCTTAAGAGGCTTCTTAACACCAGCTTTTGACTTTTACTGCAGGAGCACAGGATTCACGCAGCTCGGGAACCTCGCCTGTAGAGGTGGAACCTCAGAGGCCATTGGCGAGTCCATATATTGAGAACTGGGAGAAGTACATAAATAATCCCACATTACACATCATTACTTGCCTCATGGAAAGGCTCTTGCTGACTCCATTTTGTCCACAGATTTAGGCGTCAGCAGTTTGCAGGTCATTTCTGCAACCTCAGAAGCCACTCTCGCCACATTGCTACTCAGTATCAGAACATTGAGGGATTGGCCCTCTGATCTCCACTTTACCTGCCATCTACTACATCAGCATGGGTGCCGCTTATACTGTCTCACCTTGGTCCTCAGAATTGGACCAAGATGAGCCACAACACCAGCCACACCTGCAGCAGCAGCAGCAACCACAACAGCAGCCTTCTCCTAAATGACCAGATGCTCCACAGGAGAGAGGGGGGCACCACAGGGCTGCAGCGCATCAGAGGCAATACCCCCAACACAGGGTATACAGGCAGAGGATGAGCTTCTTCAGCATGACTGAGCAGCAGTGCTTCAAGAAGTTCAGGCTATGGCATCAGGTTGTCGCAGACATTTGTAGCTTGCTGGAACAAGACCTGCTGCCCAGAGGTCCTGGTGGACACTCCTTACCAGTGGCTGTCAAAGTCACCACTGCCCTCAACTTCTTCGCCTCAGGCTCCTTCCAGGGATCTGCAGCAGACATTTGCGGGATCTCGTAGTCGGCCACCCACAGGTGACCGATGCCATGTTTGACAAGTCAGCCAATTATGTCAACTTTACCACTGATGAAGACAGTGTTACTGAGCGAGCACTTGTCTCTGACTGACTTCCCACAGGTGCAGGGCATCATCGACTGCACACATGTGGCCATCACCCAGGAGTGTTTGTGAACCGCAAGGCTCCACTCCCTCAATGTCCAGCTCGTCTGCAACCATAAAAAGGTCATAATGCATGTGTGCTCCAGATTCCCTGGCAGCTGTCATAACTCGTGCTGTGCCAGCCCACCCTCCCTCAGCTCTTCGCACCGTCAAACAGATTTACCAGCTGGCTGCTTGGAGACAAGGGCTATCCACTGAAGGCATGGCTCATGACACCCTTGAGGACGGCAAGTACTGAGGCCGAGGAGCATTATAATGAGAGCCACATGTCCACCAAATGTTTCATAGAGCAAGGAATAGGCATGCTGAAGATGCGCTTCAGATGCCTTGACAGATCTACGCTCTTCAATACGCACCAGCCAGGGTCTCCAGAATCATCGTCGTTTGCTGTGCGCTGCATAACGTAGCGCAGCAGCGAGGATTGGAGCGGCAGGAGGAGCAAGATGCAGAGCGCACAGCTTCTTCAGAGGAGGAGGAGCAGGTGGTAGACAAGGAGGAGGAATCTGAGGTGGAGATGGCACCAGCAGTGGCGCACATTGCTGCCCGGGAGGCCCAGGATGGCCTCATCATGACCAGATTTACTTAACTTGCTCCAATGCAGCCATATGACTGCCACATGCTGTACTAAGATTCCCCCCCCCCCACCGTCTCACCACCAAGCATCCCTACAATGACCAAGCCAATCCTCTCACCCAAACCCCCAGTGCTCGAGGTTAAGTAATGTCTCACCATTCACTCCCAGTGACAAAACCATTTCCAAGCAAAAATGGACAAGACCGGAAAGTGGTGCAAAGAAATACATTATCTGTGTCATTAAAATAACTGAAACTTAACACTAAAATTTTTTCATACACCCATGTGCATACCCTGCGCATCTACTTTTGTGTCTTTTTTTCTTTTCCAAGTGCTTCTATGAGGTGCAACCCCTGTGTCTTCAGCAGAGGTAGAGGCATGCAGACATCGCGGCTGCAAAAGCTGCCAGAGCCTCATGCAATTGTTGATGCCCCTCCAGGATCACCCTCTTTCTTGATTGCCCCCGAGGTTCAGCATCTGCATCCAGCTCAGCAGAGCTTGGCGCGCCCTGCGCCCTCCGGCGAGGAGTCTCTACTGCTCATCCTTTTTCCTCACACCAACATACCTTCCAGATCCACATATCCCTCTCTCTCTATGTACATACTCATATCCCCATCAGACTAACCGCCCCAAAACTCACCCTCATCCTAATGCAATCATAGCAAGTAACACCACAGAAGGAGGCCATTTGGCAATGTCACCCCACTCCCTCATAGTCATCCTCTACAGATGTAACTCATCCATTCCTTACACTCATTCCATCACTCTCACTCAAAGTTCTCTTCTTTCCCTCCTTGCAGGAGAAAAGAGCCCTGTCAACACCATCTGCTCTTGCTCACTTGTGAAGTGTGAGACACCAGGTGACAACACTACTCTATCTCGCACAGGACCCACTGAGGTGTGCGTATCTGCGCTGGTGCTGGCTCAGTTTCCTCTGAGGAGTTGTCTTCCTCCTCCGGCTGGACAGTGGGGGTGGGGGGCACTTGATGGACCTGTGGGAGAGTAAAGAGATGAATTAGAAATGTTATATTAAGAATGGGTAACGTTACCATTATGCACATGATGAACATTCACTGGCTGCTGACATCAGTCACCATATGAGTGACTGCTGTATGCCATGTGGCTGTATGAGATGTAATTCTGTCACTAAGTTGCTGGGATGTCCCCCTCCCTCCGTCTCCCACAGCCAGTAGCTCTGCAACTCCCGATATCTACAGGGCTCCCTTCTCTGCTGGAGTCAGTTGCGTGAATACTGGAGGGCCACCTCCGGTTCTCTGCCTCTCCCACGTTTTCTGGGCACTTTTCTCCAGCAAGGAAGGAAAGAAGAGAACTTTGAGTGAGAGTGATGGAATGAGTATAAGGAATGGATGGGTTACATCTGTCGAGGGTGACTATGAGGGAGTGGGGTGACATTGCCAGATGGCCTCCTTCTGTGATGTTACTTGCTATGATTGCATTAGGATGAGGGTGAGTGTCAGGGGTGATTAGTCTGATGGGGATAGGAGTATGTACATAGAGAGAGAGGGATGGGTGGATCTGGAATGTATGTTGGTGTGAGGAATGATGTGCAGGAGTAGGCTTGGGAAGGCAGAGTGATGGAGATGTGGTGACAGGCACATCAGGATGAAGGTGAGTGTGGCATTGCACTCACCTTTCCTGATCTCATGAGATCATTTAATTGTTTCCTGCACTGGATCCAGGTCCTCCTGATCCCATCCCTACTGCTGACCTCCTGTATTATCTCCAACCAGGCCTTTTTGGTGTCTTTGGGAGGTCTTCTGCACCTATCTGCAGGGAACAGAACCTCCCTGCGTGCTCTCACTGCCTCCACCAGAATATGCAGGGTGCAGCCCTCTGTCTTTGAGTATCCATCATTTAAAAGTTTGGCACAATACTGAAACTTTTTATTTTACCTTCCACACTCCTCTAGCAACCTTCAACTGAGTTGTGTGCAAGGCTACTTTAAATATCGATGCTGGAAATGAGTCATCAATGACGTCATCGGACCCGCTCCATTTAATTGGGCTGGGAAACACGCATGACTGCTTTAAGTGAGGCCATTAAGTTAAAGTCGCCCTGAAGAATGCGCTGAGCAGAACATCGCGTTCCCAACCCGCTACACAGCCCGCACGCACCCGACCCGAATCCACTGTAAAAAATTAAGGCCAGAGAGTGTGACTTGGCAGATGACAGTGTGACATAGATACTATTCTGTGATGCCTCAATTGCATAACTGATTACTGATGAAGTTACAAATAATCATGTTGTGTCAGACCAACATGAAATATACTCAGTATCCCATGGTTGCCATATATTTTAATTTAATAAAGGCATTGTAGAACCAAATCACTTTTTAGCATTTTAAAACCATTCTTATTTTTTGGGGTTGTACTTGTTTCTTCACAGTGAGAATGATACTTGACAGTGCTGGATGATCAATCAGAAATACATTGTTGCTATTGTGGAGCACTGTGGCCCAAATAACCCTTAATCATAGTTAATAAATTGTTTAGTTATCTCTAAAGTAACTTTATGGTAGACATTTTTCAGTCAATTCTCTCCCATATACTGTAAATTTAAACAACATTTTTGAACATTATTTATCATTATTATTGGCAAATTAGATTTGTCATATGCATTTGAATGCCTTAAAATGTGAAATAACATCTGCAAAATGAAAATAATTATTTTTAAAGAGGATTATTTTTTACAATTAAAAAAACTTTAGCTTGCTAATTTTAGTCCATTCTTAATACACCAGTGGAAATATGTTTGAAGTTGAAAATGGTGTTCTACACACAATTTAGTAGTTTAAGTTGTATTTGTAAATGACTTGTGTATAAATGCAGAGCTTCCAATGGTTTTACTCGGAGTCCTAAGGCCATTTAATTATGCAGCATGTTTATGGTGTTCATTTTGTGATTACATGGCTAAGAGGCTGTAAGCAGCAGCTGCTCTGGGAGTCTTGAATGTACCAAGGTTATCCGATAGCTCCCCAGACTCGCTTTTCAACCCCAGAAATAAGATGCATCTTTGATTTGCTCCTTGTAAACAGACAGAGCCAAACCCCCAAGGACTGCTGTACAGCCGACCTGAATCATCATACACAGTGACATTCAAAACATAGTAACCCATGAGTGTATAATAGAACATGCATAGTGAAGAGCCATATAAAAACACATGTATTGTGACACATGACAACATCAGACACACAAAAGTAGCCCAGACAGACTTTGAAGCATATTCCAAAATAACCCATGTAATAAAATGGTGAAAAGTAATAACATAATGATATGTCTCTAATGTAAAGGCTTTGAACAATTTGAAGAATGTTCATAAAAATTCAATTTAAATGATTCAAGTTTGTCAGTCACCTGATGAAACTAGTATATTTATAACAAACCCATATGGATGACTGTGAACATTTGAAAGGGTTTGGTTTAGATTGTAATTTAGTATATAGGGAAATGCAAAAATGTACATGTCCTCATTCATAACTCCACCTTTTTATTACAGTCAGCGTCTTATTCATACATATGTTCAAATTGTGAAAATGTTTGTTTCCTTTAGCCAGGTAATTTCTTTTTGCCAATTTCTCATGTTTCAGATGGAGGTCCTAGCTATCTGCTTATAAATTAAGCACATAAAACCCAATTCTAAAAAAGAAAAGGCTATGCATCCCATTGAGCAGGCCCTATCTAATCAACTTTGTAAATGTTATTGTTATGGACTTTGTCTAATTTATTAAATCTCCCAGGGAAGTAAATACATTTAGGTAATTGTTCAATGAAGAGAAAGCTCAAAAATTCTACTTGAATAATTCGGGATCAGGAAGGAACATTCCATGATACCAGTCTAACTTTGACTCCCACCCATTGGATTCCTCAGATTACTTCCCACTGTCAGATTAAGACTAGAGCCATAGGTTATTAGATGCTTATAAATATTCCTCTAATCAATCTCTTTCTTAACAAGATATTCATCCAGCTTCTTTCTAAAAGAGTTAATTACTATAACATTAATTAACTTTGATGGGAGTCATTTATTCCAGGTATATGTGGAAGAAAAATAAGTTTTTTATATATATTATTATTTAGGGCTTGCAATTTTGTATTTTTGCACTTGCACCAAACTTATGGGTTAAATTATATAACCTGTTGCGTGTGCATTGTCCATACCTTTTAACATTTTAAAGCCTGGATGATGTCCCTTTCTTGGCTCAGTGATAGCATGTTCACCTCTTGAATCAGAAGGTTGTGGATTCAAGCCCCACTCCAGAGACTTGAGCATGTAATCGAGGCTGAAACTTCAGTGCAGTACTGAGGGAGTGTTGCACTGTTGGAGATGTAGGCCTAGAAATTAGGTTTGCCTCCGCCAGGGCTTTTGCGCCCGAAATTTTGCGCCCGCGATAATTGCCGCTGCGCCCGCCAAAAATTCAGCTGCCCCGCGCCCAGACGGCTGCGGGCGCTAATGGAGGGTTTCAGCGCCTCGCTATGGGCGCTGAATGCAGGTTTGCGGCGCAAATCCCCCGCTGCGGCACCCGATGCGGTGCGGCAGGCTGGGGTACTGCAGGCCTCCTCCTTCTGTTAAGGAGGAGCTGCCTGCAGCCGACCGCTGACCGGTCGATTCGCCCGACAAATGAGCCCGGCACCTCGGAGAAGTGCCGGGCTCGCGGGCCACACACATCAGTGCCGCGGGGGGGTGGTGGAGGAGTCCGGGGAGGGAGATGCGGGCAGGCGGCCGCCAGGAAAGCGGCCGGCCGCCGCTCCACCTTAATGCGCCGGCGCTACGTGCTGCAACATCCCGTTGAACAATCGTTGGTTGCGGCTGCCACGGGCGAGGCGGCCGCAACTGAATTTGGGCGTCCGGCCGCGTTACCACGGCAACCGGGACGCTGCGCACACCGATGACGTCATCGGTGCCGGCGCAGCGCTACCGGCTAACGCCGATGGTAGGGCCCAACGCAATTTCGATCGCGGCTATAATTCCGGCGCAAGGCCCTCTAACGCCTCTAATTGGGCGCTAACCCCACCGAATTTCTAGGCCGTAATCTTTTGGATGAGATGTTAAACCAAGACCCCGTCTGCCCTCTCAGGTGGACGTCAAGGATCCCATGGCACTATTCGAAGAAGAGTTGGGGAGTTCTTCCCAGTGTCCTGGCCAATATTTATCCCTCAACAAACATCACTAAAAAACAGATTATTTGATCATATATCTCATTGCTGTTTGTGGGACTTTGCTGTGCGCAAATTGGCTGCCGGGTGTCCCTACATTACAATATAGTGACTACACTTCAAAAAGTATTTAATTGGCTGTAAAGCGCTTTGGGATGTCCTGAGGTCATGAAAGGAACTATATAAATGCAAGTCTTTTCCTTTTCCTTTCCTTTCTCATCTGTTCTCCATAAAAGCTAGCCCTGGTTTTATCATTCTAGCCTCATAACTTTTCTTCACAATGAAGTGCAGAATTATTATACAGACCTTAACATACCAGAAATTTCAACAGAGCTGTTGTCAGTGCACTCTATGATTAGATAACGGGAAGGACACTTCTGAGCTGGTCCTGTAAGCATTTCCTTCCCTAAAACTGCCCACTAAGTAACAGATATGTTGGGCCAGATTTTGCTGGAGTGGGGCATTTTGCGGCATTCCCCGTTAGTTAGACTTGTTCGTGCAAGTTTAGATTTTTTTTTTAAATTTGCCCACAAATTTTCTGAAAGTGCAAGCTGAGAATGGCGCAGCGAGGGCAACAGAGTATCTGGGACCTTGGGAATAACAGGACAGTGTATCTCCTTAACCAATGAGATATAAAGGATTGAGAAATAAACAGAGGAAGGACTGAGAAGGAGTGTGAATTAGAGTGGGTGAAATCAATGTCAAATCAGGTACAAAAGAGAGGGAATGAAAGAAAAGAAAGACTTGCACTTATATAGCGCCTCTCATGACCACCAGACATCGCAAAGCGCTTTACAGCCAATGAAGTACTTTTGGATTGGATTATGATTGGATTACGAGAGAGAGAGAGAAAAGAGACAGAAAGGAAAAGTAAAAAAAAGTAAAAATTTGACATTTAAAAAATCTAAAACAATTCACAACCTGAAGGAATGAGACTCCACACTTATAATTGTTCACTTTCTGGGCAAGAGAGGATGATTAGTAGTCATTAACAATTATCATGTTGTTAAATGGGAACTGAAGCTGATAATTACTAGACTTAATTTCCTGTGGCGAGTTTATTGGGCAGTTAATGTGGAAATGCAGTAACGTCATGAAAATCACGGGGAGGTTAAGCGCGAGATGCCTTATTTGTAAAGCTAACAGCGGAGCTGTGCAATTCAGCCAGCAACCTGTGGCGTTTCGCAATTCATGGGGTATCTCTGCCTCGCTACAAGTTGCTGGCTGCTTTGTGCATTAATAACAGCGTGTGTCGTTCAGACGCTGTTACTTTTTCAGCAAATTCTGGCCCGTTATATCTAGCAGCCTGGTTGAGAATGAAACTTACTGGTTGAAGAGAAACTAGTTTAATGCATGAGATTGAGGTTCAAATTTAAAACCTACCAAATGGGAGTTTAGGTCAGGAGTATTAAGAGCTGTCAGTATTCATGGGGAAATAGACCTTGAGTAGTCAACAGCATAGGCTTGGTTATTTGAGGAGGGAAGGAAAAACATATGAACAGTGTTTTATGTCAAGTTGATTTTCATTGAGAGAGGCTGGGTTAGTATTAGCACAAGTGCACCGATCTGAAAATGGAACATATATCACATTTTCCCTTAGTTCCTTGATAGTCCAGTCGTTTGCTGAAAATATGAAGGCATCCAATATATTTCACGTGTTCATATTGTATAAGGGACTTTGAAAAGGGAACTCGTCGCAGCCATAAATGTATAGCTAAACCCCATTTGTACATAAGAATCATGTTATAGGTGAGATGGATAATGAGACTATTTAATTTTATTAAAGGTTCAAAATAAACAGAGACATTTCCTGTGCTTGATGTAGTTCTGCCAATATGTTTAGAGTCTTTGAGGCTCCATTCTGCACAACTTCCATCTCTCAAAGAAGCAAGTACTGGATCCTTATGACACTCAATAGCTAAATGGTCATTGCAAATTGCAGAGCAAGTGCTATTTAGTTGGGTGGTTAACATGGAAAGTGTGATATATAGTCCAACACCGCCTTCAGTGTGTCAGTGCAGCCTTCGGTCGCCTGAGGAAGAGAGTGTTTGAATACCAGGACCTCAAACCCGGCACCAAGCCCATGGTTTACAGAGCATTAGTGGACCATGTACAGCAGGCACCTCAAAGCACTGGAGAGGTACCACGCTTCCTCCGCAAAATCCTGCAAATCCATTGGCAGGATAGGCGCACCAACGCCTGTGTTCTCACTCAGGCCAACATCCCCAGCATCGAAGCTTTGACCACGCTCGATCAGCTCCGATGGACGGGTCACATCATCCGCATGCCCGATACGAGACTCCCAAAACAAGCGCTCTACTCGGAGCTCCGACATGGCAAGAGAGCCCCAGGTGGGCAGAGGAAATGCTTCAAGGACACCCTCAAAGCCTCCTTGAAAAAGTGCAACATCCCCACCGACACCTGGGAATCCCTGGCCCAAGACCGCACAAAGTGGAGGAGAAGCATCCAGGAAGGCGCTGAACACCACGAGTCTCTTCGCCGGGAGCAAGCGGAAGCCAAGCGGAAGGAGCACACGTCAACCCAAGCACCCCACCCACCCGCCCCTTCAACCACCATCTGCCCCACCTGTGACAGAGATGGAGGTCCCACATTGGATTCATCAGTCACCTGAGAACTCATTTTTAATGTGGAAGCAAGTCATCCTCGGTTCCGAGGGACTGCCTAAGAAGAAGATATATAGTGGGCTAGAAAAGGTTGAGAGCTATCTATGAATCTGTATGGAATCTCAGTTGGGGCTATTGCATAAATGTCTCCAGGACTTGTGGTAACAAAAATGATGGCCTAGAAATTCGCTATCGCCGCGCCAGGTCTTTAGCGCCCGAAATTTAGCGCTCGCCCGGATTCCCGTAGCGCCCGCCTGAAATTCAGTTGCGGCGCCCCAAGACGGAGCGGGCGCTATTGCAGGGTTTGGCCGCCTCGCTTGGGGCGATGAAAGTCAATTTCAGGCGTCCAGCTGCCGCTGCGGCACCCGATGCGGTGCGGCAGGCTGGGGTACTGCAGGCCTCCTCCTTCTCTTAAGGAGGAGCTGCCTGCAGCCGTGAGATCGCCGCTGGATTCCCCCGGCAAATGAGCCCGGCACCACGGAGAAGTGCCGGGCTCGCGGGAGTCAGACACCAATGCCGCGGGGGGGTGGTGCAGGAGTTCGGGGAGGGAGGTGCGGCCAGGCGCCCGCCGGGAAAGCGGCCGCCCGCCCCTCCACCTTTATGCGCCGGCCTCTCGGAGCTGCAAGGCCCCGTTTTTCAAACGCTGTTTGCGGCCGCTACGGGCGAGGCGGCCGCAACTGAATTTGGCCGTCGGCACGGAATCGCGTTGGAACCGGGGCGCTGCGCACACCGATGACGTCATCGGTGCCGGCGCAGCGCTACCGGCTAACGCTGATTTTAGGGACCAACTGAATTTCGGGCACTAAAAAACTTCCGGCGCAAACCACTCTTTAGCCAATAAGTGGGCGCAAACGCGACTGAATTTCTAGGCCGATGTCTTTAAATACAAGTTCATTTATATTTTTAATGAAGGTTTTTAAAAGGGAATTAGATATATACTGAAAAGGAAAAATGTGCAGGGCTATGGAGAAAGAGCATGGGAATGGGACTAATTGGGTAGCTCTTTCAAAGATCCGGCACAGGCACAATGGGCCTAATGGCCTTCTGTGCTGTATGATACCATGGGCTAGATTTTCAGTATAGACAGTTTTGGGGCGCTAACCTTAGCGCCCGCCCGAAGTTAGCGCCCGCCCCAAAGTAGCGCCCCGTTGCTGGAAATTCAGTGGCTTCGCCCTAAGAGAGTGGTGGAGCGCTAAAAGAGGCGTTCCACTCCTACCTTTAGGCGCTAAGCCGGCGGTCCAGAGGGATAGCGCCCAGGCGGGGCGCAGCGCGGGTGCGGTCATTTTTGCTCTGACAGCAGACCCCGTGGTGCCGACCAGCTGTTAAAGGGGGAAGGGACGAATTGGTCTGCTGCCACGCCCTGCACACTGCAGCCTTGCAAAGAGGCCTCAACACTGCTGCTCAGCCCCAGGGAGTCATGGCAACGCCAGAGAAGGCCCGTCAGCGTGCCCTGCGCTTCTCAGAGGGTGATCTGGACATAATGGTCACAGCTCTGGAGGTGAGGCGCAAGATCTTGTTTCCAGAGAGTGGGAGGAATCCAACCCACCACGACTACACCAAAGCCTGGAAGCAGATCGCCCAGAGGGTGACGTTCACCGGCGAGGCCCCCAGGACCCACAAACAATGTCGTAAAAAATACAACGATCTGACCAGGATTGTGAAGGTGAGTAGCCTTTCCAGTCTCCTCCTCATTCTTGCATGTAAACCTGACATGATGGGCAAAGGGAGCTGAAAGTCCTATTGGCCAGCCCTCAGCCAGCAGCTTTGGGACAGTCATGAGCATCAAATGGCCATTCGGCACTCTACACTTTGGCCAAGCTATTCCACCATGGGAGGCAGTGCACAGTACATCAGGGCTTCACTCTGTCCAAGCTATTCCACCATGGGAGGCAGTGCACAGTACATCAGGGCTTCACTCTGTCCAAGCTATTCCACCATGGGAGGCAGTGCACACTACATCAGGGCTTCACTGCGCACTTACAGTCCGTCCTTTCTCTTGCAGGCTAAAGTCGCGTTTAATCGCCAGGCCCGTGCCAGGGGTGGCCGCGCCAAGCTGCAGAAGCTCACTCGGCTGGAGGAGCGCGTGTGTGTGCTCATGGGAGCCCGTGTGATTGTCCCCACAGCGTGCGGAGTATCCGACCCTCCACTGCCCGGCAATGGTAAGGACTTGGCCTTTTGGCCCTCTCGCGTCGCACTGGCCCATCCAAGCTGCCTCCTTTGCCACTGTCCCACCAATGCGCTGAATCCCACCAGTCCTAACTCGCTCGCTGACGCCGTCTCCTCACTCTGAAGCTACTCTTGTGCATTCCTGCTTTCAGCTGGTGACGACCAGGACCCTGAAGCTGCCAGTGACAGCACCTCCGACCAGGAGGAGGAGGAGGAGCAAACCGGACCTTCGGGGGAACAGTCACGTCCCGCAGGAGAGGAGGAAATGCTTGACACCTCCTCACTGGACGAGTGCCTGGAGGAACTGGCGCAGGGCAATGCAGCTTCTGGGACCAGTGGCGTCCAGCCACCCAGCAGCCGTGCGCGTGGCCCACGGCCTTCCCCCCAAAGGGGGGAAGGATCAGAGGGGAGTGCTGCTGCTCGGCACACTCGCCGTCACCAACGCGGCAAGGGTCCCCTAGTTCGGCCCCCTCCTCCCCAGCGGGAGAGTCGCGACTCCAGTCCGGACACCATCACTTCGGAAGAGGTGCGGAAGCTGGATAAGATGGCCGACGACTCGGACCGGCGCCACACGGAGCTCATGAGCGTGGTGGGGCGCATGCCTGAGGCCATCGAGTCGCTGGCGACCAGTGTGCGCGAGTTCGGGGCAGCAACTGCCGCGAGTGGCCGCGTGCTGACTGATGCCGTCAAGACCCTGGCGGATGTGATGCGCGCGCACACCAGGACCACAGGGCCACTCACTGCTGCCACACGCGCTGTCTCAGGCAGGCATCTCCAGGGCAGCCGCCGCGCTGGACCATCCCAGCAAGCCGCCCGTCGGCTGATTGCTGCGGATCCTGCAGTGCGGGCCCGGCCGAGTGCCACCGCGCCACAGCACCAGCCAGCGCATCCCAGACGCCAGCTGGCCCACATTGCGCCATCCGTCGCCGCCATTCCCCCTCTGGGGCGTCAAGGGCAAGCGGCTGCAGCTGATGGTGGCCAGGCTCAGGTGCGCCACTCAGCAGACGGCCCCTCGAGGCCCAAACGCCGTGTAGGCCGCCCCCCAGCGGCATCTGGCGGAAGGGCATCTGAGCCTCAGGCGCCTTCCCCCAGCCTCGCAGCAGCCACTGGGCAGAGCTTGCGAAGGAGCAGCAGGCCGGGCAGGGGAGGCAAAAGGCTGGCCAAGGTCTCGCCCTCGCGGGCCACTCAGTAGAGGGTGTGGGCAGCTTTCCTTTAATATGGCGGTGGCCATCTTTATTTTGCCCATGGTTGTGCTTTTGGAGGGCTTATTTTTTGCGTTAGGCCGACGTTGAGGCCCGGTTTGAAGAAAGGTGGAGTGGCTCCTCCCCAGTTTGTGGGAGTGAGTCGTTTGTTGGGCTTTTTGTGGGGCCCGTTTATTGTTTTTGGGGATTCATGTGGGAAGGGCTTTTCATTTTTGTGCAATAAAAAATTATCTTTATTCATGCAGTCTCCATGGTTGTTCTTCTTAGTGTTTGTTGGCTTCGCCGGCTGAGGGCATGCGGAGCGGCTGCATTCATCTTCCCTCATGGCCCCTGGCCATTCCCTGACAGGGGGCTTAGAAGTACCGTGTAATAAGGTGGCGTCGTGCGGCCCTTGGCCCTGGTCGCTCCCTCCTGGGAATGTGCTCCTGCTCCTCCTCCTCCTCCTCCTCCTCATGCTCCTCCTTATCCTCCTCCTGAGGTGCTGGTCCAACGTCAGGTGGCAGTGCCTGAGTCCTGCGGATAGCCAGGTTGTGTAGCATGCAGCAAACCACCACAAATTGGGAGACCCGGTCCGGCGAATACTGGAGAGCTCCTCTGGAGCGATCAAGGCAGCGGAACCGCTGCTTGAGGACCCCAATAGTTAGCTCGATGATGTTGCGGGTGGTTTGATGGCTCTCGTTGTAGGCCTCTTCAGCAGCGGTCCTGGGCGCGCGGAGCGGGGTCATGAGCCAGGTGCACAAAGGATAGCCTTTGTCCCCGATGAGCCATCCTCTTGGGGGAGGCTGTGCCTGGAACATGTCATGCACAGTACTCTGCCGCAGGATAAAGGCATCGTGGCTGCTGCCTGGGAAGCTGGCATTGACTGCCATGATGCGCTGCTTGTGGTCACATACCAGCTGCACATTCAGAGAATGGTAGCCCTTCCTGTTGCGATACTGCTCGCCATGCTCCAGAGGGGCCCGCAAAGCCACATGCGTACAGTCAATGGCGCCCTGCACCAAGGGGAATTCCCCGAGTCTGGCAAATCCCAATGCGCGCTGATGCTGGCTCTCGAGGGCCATGGGGAAGGAGATGAATTGGCTTCTCCTTCTGAACAGTGCTTCGGTCACGTGGCGGATGCAGCGATGCGCGCCATACTGGGAGATGTTTGCTATGTCCCCAGCAGCGTATTGGAAGGAGCCGGTGGCATAGAAGTTCAATGCCTCCGTCACCTTCACTTCCACCGACAGAGACGTCCTGCACCTGAGCTTTGGCCGCAGATCTCGGCGAAGCAGGTGGCAGATCTCTGCAATCACCTCCTTTCGGAATCGGAGCCTTCTAACACATCGCGCGGCACTCATGTTTAGGTAGGAGCGCTGCTGGCGGTATAGCCTGACTGGGTAAGGCCTACGTGGCTGACGCCTGTAGCCCCCTCTACCTCTAGCCAGGGCTGCCCCTCTCACAATGCGTCTGCGAGCCCTATGGACATGGCGCTGCAGCTGCGCGTTGGCACCCCATGCAGCCCCCATCAAATCCTGGCAAACAGTCTAATTTCCAAATGGCCACTTGCAGCGCTATGGCCTGAGTCCAAAAATACCTGGCTCTTGCTGCTTGAAACCAGTTAGCTATCCTCCTTGTTGTGTCTCCAGAAATGCGTTGCACAAGACTGTTTTCTGAAAAAAGGATGGCCTTTATACTGGAGAGGACGTTCCCTTTAATTAGCGCCCCCCGGGGCCCGCGCTGGTTGTGTTGCGTTCCTTTTTCCAAACGCTCCGGCCGCCCGCCGCACAATGGGGCGGTCCGACTGAAGTTTGCAATCGGGGCGGCCAAAGGGCGTTGCACGAGGATGTGACGTCATTTTCTGCGCGCGCATCCGGGCGGGCGCTAAACTTTGCGCCGGCGCTAACGGGCAACTTAATTTGGGGCGGGGCGCAAACTGCGCTGCGCCCGGGCGCTACACGCATAGCGCCCGGAAATCACTTCTCTTAAGGCGCTAACTGCTGGCGCAAGCGACTGAAAATCTAGCCCCATGACTTTACTTATTAACCATTAACTATGAGCATTATTATTGCCAGACAGAATGTATTTTGCACTTCTGATTCCACACAAGTTAAAGCTATAACATAATGCTGACAGAAAAATAAACTGCACTTGATATTCATTCAAGCTGGAGGGCTAACTATACAGCAAAAACGGAATAATAAACAGCCATCCTGGATTTAGAAGAGGAAGGTGTTGCCTGACAAATCCTCTTTACTTTTTTGAGGATGTCACAGATAAAATAGATAGTGGACCTTCTATTGTCAGTTTATTTGAGCTTTCAGGAAACTTTTGACAAAGTTCCACATGAATGGCTTCTAATTAAATTAAAGTCACTGGCCTAGAAATTCAGTCGCGTTTGCGCCCACTTATTGGCTAAAGAGTGGTTTGCGCCGGAAGTTTTTTAGTGCCCGAAATTCAGTTGGTCCCTAAAATCGGCATTAGCCGGTAGCGCTGCGCCGGCACCGATGACGTCATCGGTGTGCGCAGCGCCCCGGTTCCAACGCGATTCCGTGCCGACGGCCAAATTCAGTTGCGGCCGCCTCGCCCGTAACGGCCGCAAACAGCGTTTGAAAAACGGGGCCTTGCAGCTCCGAGAGGCCGGCACATAAAGGTGGAGGGACGGGCGGCCGCTTTCCCGGCAGGCGCCTGGCCGCACCTCCCTCCCCGGACTCCTGCACCACCCCCCCGCGGCATTGGTGTCTGACTCCCGCGAGCCCGGCACTTCTCCGTGGTGCCGGGCTCATTTGCCGGGGGAATCCAGCGGCGATCTCACGGCTGCAGGCAGCTCCTCCTTAAGAGAAGGAGGAGGCCTGCAGTACCCCAGCCTGCCGCACCGCATCGGGTGCCGCAGCGGCAGCTGGACGCCTGAAATTGACTTTCATCGCCCCAAGCGAGGCGGCCAAACCCTGCAATAGCGCCCGCTCCGTCTTGGGGCGCCGCAACTGAATTTCAGGCGGGCGCTACGGGAATCCGGGCGAGCGCTAAATTTCGGGCGCTAAAGACCTGGCGCGGCGATAGCGAATTTCTAGGCCACTGGCCTAGAAATTCATTAAGGCGCTGCCAGCTTTGCGCCCAGTTAACGCCTAAAGGGTGATTTTGCGCCAAAAATGAGTTTGCGCAGATATTCAGCGCAGCGGTATTGGCGGCGGTAGCCGTTAGCGCTGCGCCGGCACCGATGACGTCATCGGTGTGCGCAGTGCCCCGGTTCCGCCCCGAAACTGCGCCGATCCCCATATTTAGTTGCGGCCGCCTCCTCCGAAGCGGCCGCAAACAGCGACCAGAAAACGGGGCCGTCCTGCTGCCATAGTGGGGCGCTTTAAAGCGGAAGGTGCGGCCGGCCGCTTTTGCGGCGGCCGCCTGCCCGCACCTCCTTCCCCAGCCTCCTCCACCGCCCCCCCCCCCCGCGGCATCGCCAGCTGCTTTCCGCGAGCCCGGCACTTCTCCGTGGTGCCGGGCTCATTTGCCGGCACTATCCAGCGGCGATCTCCCCGTTGCAGGCAGCTCCCCCTTAAGAGAAGGAGGAGGCCTGCAGTACCGCAGCCTGCCGCTGCACAGCGCCTGGCGCAGCGGCGCCAAGAGCGCTGATATTCAGTGTCAGCGCACCAAGCGGAGGCGGGCACACCCTGGTATAGTGCCCGCTTCCAAATTGGGGCGCTAACAATGAATATCTGACGATCACTATAGGCTTCCCGCCCAGCGCTAACTTTTGGGTGCTAGGCAGCTGGCGGGGCCATAGTGAATTTCTAGGCCACTGAATCCAGGGTAGAACTGGATAAGAAGTTGGTTACAAAAAATGAAACAGAATGTATTTTGAGAAGTGTAGTGCCAGACTGGAGAAAGTTGCTGAGTGGAGTCACATAGACCATTTTACTTGTTAAATGAAAGTAAATGATCGCTCCCATTTTTGGTGCATTCCCAGACATGAGCAATGTTCCCTCTAATTTTTTTGGGGGCTGCATGGCCCCTTTAACGGATTGCGTGGCCCATTCAAAATTCTGCACCTGCGCGGTTTTTCCTTTTAAAAGCCGGTGAGCCGGCTGCGCGGGACCTCCAGTGGGCCCGTGGCCACGCAGCTTAAAGGGAACATTGGACATGAGTGCCTTCACTTCCATGCATATTCTGACACAATCGCCATTATGCTTTTACTTTGTACTTAAGTAGATTTCAAAATATTGAGAATTTCTTTTATATTTCAACCTAGATAAACTATCTTTGAATGTTTAAGACTAATGCATAACTGAGGTGCCAATCAGAATGTAGCTGAAATAATGCTGCTGGGCTATTTTTAAGCTGTTACCCATGCACCGAATAAGTTCAAGTCAGTTAATTCTTTGTGTAATGCACATACCTGTAGTGCATTTTATTCTGATTGGTTCAGGTAAAAGTATGGGAAGCCTGATCTGCTCTAAGGGCCCCACGTTAGCTCATGTCTTCAAAGGCAATAATTGGGCTTTTCTCCTTAAAAAAAGAGGTTTCTGTTAGAATAATAATTTGCTACTTGTTTCCTTTCTATATGGGTTTCACCAGCTAAAAATACATAATAAGTCATGATTTTCATCCCTGGCATACATTGAGTGGATGGTGGACAGATCATTCGCAACGCTCGCCTAATTTCGCAAGCGAGGGGCCCAAATCATTTTGATGGTTGAGCCTTATTTGCATTCAACAGGCGAGCTGCCAGTCCATTCCAATGGCCTGCCACAAGGGATTAAAGGGAAGAGCTGGACCGATTGAGGGGGGCAACGGAAAGCCTTTTTGAAGGGGGGAGAATTGGCGCCAATTGTGATAATCCTGCTGCCAAAAAGATGCCAAATTATTATTTTTTAAAATTGTTCCCAGTCCTACTTCCAGCGATACCTTTAAGGGATGCTGGTTCGGTCCGTTTCCTGCTCTGTGTAGTGGGCAGTTCCATCACTCAGTGAGCACCATGCATAACTGCACCAAAATGGCATTGGGGTGCTAATGACGTCATAGGATCCAGATTTGCGCTCAATAATGTGGCTCCTTCCTGTTTCCAGCGAAAACTCTGGCCGCCTAAATAGAGGACCGCTCAAAATTGGCAGCTGGTGGGAAGTCAGTGGTAAATTTATTTTTGTCATTTTGGTCTCACTTCTGCAAAGTACCTAGCGCCCGGGCGCAGCGTCGCTAACACCTCCTGTGAAATTCAGCGGGAGGTTAGCAGCAGCCGGTAGTACCCCACTGCGCTGCACCTCCGGCGATGATGTCATCGCCGTGCGCAACGCCCCACTCGCGCCCCCTGACCTACCGCCGGACGCTATGTCCGACAGGATCAGGGTGGCGTTTTTGTGGCCGGGGCGGCGCAAATTAAAGGGCAGGTGCCAGGCGGCCATTTATTTTGGGCCACCTGCCCCCTCTCTTGAGTGCCAGGCTCTTTTGCCAGCACCCCGCTCCCCAGTGGTCCAGCAGGGCCCCAGCCACTCCCCTTAAATCAGGGGAGGGAGGCCTGCAGTACCATGGCGCTACGTGCCAACGCGCGTGGCGCTGCTGCACGTAGCGCTGTGATATTCAATGGGAGCGTCCCAAGAGGGAGGGGGCGTGCTTCCAGTAGCGCCCCGCCTCCTGCTTGGGGCACTACCATTTAATTTCGGACGTGGGGGTACTGACTTTTTCAGGACGCTAAAAGTAGCGCCCCGGCGAAATTAGCGCCCCAAAGGGGGCACGAGCCAATTTTTCCCCCTTAAACACTTAACCAATGAGGGAAAAGAAAATTGACAAACGGCCATGATGTAAATGATGGTAACAACAAAACCAGGAAACTTTATTATTAAGATATGTATCGTTGCATAAGTATGTTAGGGTAATTATATTTATAATTTAGCAACTCTTGGCAGAGTTTCACCTAACGGGACGCTTATTAGGAATTCTCGACTTTTCCACATTTGTGTGACCGCGGAGCAGGTGTGCTGAGCTCAGCCTCCAAATTCTCAGTGTGTGCTCCCATCATATGATGCTCTGCGCTGGGAGTGCTAAATCGTAAAATTTACCCAACAGTTTCATTTGAAGTTCTTAGCAGTAAACTTGATTGCTTTATTATCGATTCCAATGCCAACAAGTAACGACTTGGCAGGATAGTAACATTGACTGAAATTGACAAAACCTGGATGTCTCAAACCAGTTCACAGATCTCTGGTTGTACCATTTACTGATGTATTCAGAAATGCCACTGGAGCCCTTAAGGGGGTTAATCTACTGCATCATTCTGTTAGGACAGCTGTGTGTATTTTTAAATAGAACATGTTATGTGGTCAGATGAATCATGCTTTAATTAGCTTTAATGAATTCAATTGTTTGCAATAATCTCCTTGTCATGGTAGAATATTGTCATATTTGATATATGGAGCACTTCTTAATTTTTAAATGGAAGTTTACTATAGCCAATCATGCGAAGCAAATAATATAGTACAAAAATTAAAGCCCTGTACAATTTCTGCTTGACCTTTTATTTGCCTTTCACTGGGAAAACAAGGGCACTGATGAGTCAGTGAAGCTAGCAGTGCTGTTTTGAGAGAATCACTAGCTGTTAATGCAGGCAGTGGTGGTAGACAGTCTGCCTCCAGTCTGTAATTTCAAATCAGTGCGGTGGACTAATGTGCCAGGATAGTCAGCATTGTGGGGAGCAACAAGAGAGGTAAGATGACATGTCAGTCTGTTAGCTAACAATTAAATGTGGCACCTCAAGCAGATCAATTTGAGTTAAGGATTTTTATGTACAGCACCATGGAGCTGTGCATTCCCCACTAATACAAAACCCATAGTTAATTTTCTAAGGGCCTGTGCTGCTGCCTCCCCTACTCCCTTTTGCCAAGATACTCAGAAGAAACGAAACACTATAATAAAACAGTACTTGAAATATCAACATCCCAGCCTAATTAGAGTCAGCCTAATGGTTTATAATTGCATATCTGAAATGCACCAGTTGAGTTCCTTCTTGTGTAACTTGACTACATATCTCTTTGTGGTGATTAATGGAGCCTGCAAACTAAAATACAGTTAATTTATTGTATGTTCTAGTAACCGTGTAAAAAGGGGAGACCACGAATTATTACCCTCTCGTTGCTGGAGATACATTTCATCTATGATTCACAGCAGATTCCTCACAGATTAAGCTTGTTAATTTTACTTACTGCCAACATTCTTCACCGCATTGCTAAAGCAGGAGGCATACACTCCTTGCTGAAATGTACAAAATGAAAAGAGTGAGGTCCTGGACAACAGTTACATTAACTACTTTGTCCTTTTAATTCATCTAATTACTAGGGCAAAAGAAAAAGACCATTTGTAGACTGCATGTAGCTGCTTTTGCAGCAGTGATGCCAGGGCCAATGCTTTGTGGGTTTTGTTCTTCAATTCAGTGCTTTTGTTCAGAGAAAAGGTTAAAGCCATTTTCAGCAGCTAGCAAGATGAAACATTTTCAATAAGGACACAGCGTACTTGTTTAAATTACCTTTCACAAAGAGGAAGGCATTAATGGAGAAAAGTAGAGCTGCTTTTTATAAAAGTTGGTACTTGGAAGATGTTTTGCCTTAATAACAGGCTTCTATCAATTTTTATTACAAAGCCATTAGCTGCAACATTCATTGCGAATGGGTTAGATAACAATTTGCTTAAAATTTGATAGTTTTGCATTTCAGATATTGGATTGTTACATATATTTAAGTAATTTCCTTCCAACTCCTAAAATATAAGTTTAAAATATATCTAAAATAAACATTTTGTCAATGTATAAAATATTCAGCATCAATGTCCCAATGGCACTTGTTTTTGTTATCGGACTAAAATGGATGTTAAAGAGCCACATTGGCTTCATACATACTCTTGCCTTGTATTACTGCCAGTGTCATGAAAATGATTCATCACCATTGAATGTAGCCTGGATGTTCCAATAGTAATGCTTCCTTTCCTCAATCAGCTGACACAAAGCCTTTAATTCATCAGGATTTGTTTAGACTGGGTAATGAACGAGTGATTGGAGTACGTTTTTTGCATGCAACATCAGTAGCTGAATTCACAAATGAGTTCACCTATTTGGGAACTGACACCAATATTAGGACTTTCTGTTCTTACCCATTCCCATCTGTTTTTTCCTCTATTTGGCATCTTATTTGTTGATGTCCACCTCATGTCTTGATTCAGGTCAGTAGAATTTTCTACAGCTTTCCATCTTTTCTGTTCCAATATGCTGCTGTGTGGATTGGCTTACGTAGAATTTACAGCACAGAAATATGCCATTTGACCCAACTGCTCTGTGCCGGTGTTTTTGCTCTACATGAGCCTCCTCCCACCGTACTTCATCTAACCCTATCTGCATATCCTTCTATTCCTTTCTCCTTCATGTACTTATCTAGCTTCCCCTTAAGGGCATCGATGCTATTCACCTCAACTACTCCATGTGGTAGCGAGTTCCACATTCTAACCACTCTCTGGGTAAAGAAGTTTCTCCTGAATTATTTATTGGATTTGTTAGTGACTATTTTATATTTGTGGCTCCGAGTTTTGGACTCTCCACAAGTGGAAACATCTTCTCTACGCCTACTCTATCAACCCCCTTCATAATTTTAAAGACCACTATCAAATCATCACTCAACCTTCTCTTTTCTAGAGGAAAGAACCCCAGCCTGTAGTTATAATCTCTCAGTTCTGGTAATATCCTTGTCAATCTTTTTTGCACCTTCTCCAGTGCTTCTGTATTCTTTTTGTAATATGGAGACCAGAACTGTACACAATACTCAGTGTAGTTTAACCAAGGTTCTATACAAGTTTAACATATCTTCCCTGCTTTGCAATTCTATTCCTCTAGAAATGAACCCCAGTACTTGGTTTAAATTTTTATGGCCTTGTTAACTTAAGTTGCTACTTTTAATGATTTGTGAATGTGTATCCCTTGATCCCTTTGCGCCTCTACCCCACTTAGACTCTCGTTTTATGTGGCCTCCTTATTCATCCTGCCAAAATGCACCACCTCACACTTATCTAGTATATTGAAATTAATTTGCCATTTACACGGCTTAGATGTGGATACATTCATGGGGAGAGGTAGAAAGCCTACATTACACATACGCACATGAAAAATGTTCATGTAATTTTCTTTAACTCTTTTATATTTAAGTATTGCTTTCACTGGCACCAACAATTCATCTATTGAATTTTTACAACAAACTGTCCATGCAGTCCTTTTTCTTGAAGTACTGCAATAGTTTTTCCCAAAAATCTGAACATAAATCACTTGGTCCTAAAAGATAGCCTATTGCCCTTTTGAAAGGACTGATGAATGCTTCAGTTTCCATCAGCTGATCAAAAGTGAGCTGGGTTGACACCTGCAAATCCTGAGTGGCAGAGATGGGTACCGCATGGCATCTAGTAGCACAAATGATCCCAGAGAGAGTAGCAGAAGCTCCAAGAAAATTCTCTTTACTTATAAAAGGAAGGGCACCCTGAGAAACGGACTAGAACAATATTGCAGTTCCAGCATTGTTTGTTAAATTCTCCCTGGTCCTTAAAAATCTGGAGCAGATGTTATAAGTTTTGCCATCCTCATATATGCAGCACATTTCCAAGATCCAAGAAGAAGAATAGGTGTAGTATGCTCTAGAGGTATGATAATAAGTGATGAGTTTATTGTGGGTTTTATTCAACAACTGAAGAACAGGAAATAACTCACAAACATTGCTAGAGCAAGTGAGTTCTGTAGGTCCTTATTATAAATAGGATCACTATCTTAAATGGCTTACCATTGAGTATTTTATGTGATGTAAAATGTATATGAGAAAAAAAATCTAATTTATTTTATTATCGTATCAATTACATTTTAGTTGTGAACTATTAAAAATGTAGAGATTAGTTTAATATAGCCCATGATTTTTGTAAGTGCCTTTTACCTTTCTCTAAGAATTTTATCCATGATTTTGAAAATCCCATTAGTGCTGATGAAGCTTAGAAACTTTGGGGGTGAAATTTGGTATCGCCCCATTTGGGGCGCTAACTTTTGAAATTTTGAAAATTTAGCGCCAGGCACTAAGGATTCTGAACTTCTACTAAATTGGGTGTTAGCGCCCCAGGAATGAAGTGGGGCGCTAAATCAAGTGCTAATGACCTCAGTGGAGCGCTACAGGGGCACTACCAGCAGAGCGATACTGAATTTCAGGTGCAATGCATTCAGCAATGATCTTTCACACTGGTTCCTTCCAGCTCTTAAAGGGGTGGTTGTATCATTGTGCAGATGTTCATTTTCAGCGTTGCTGGCTGTGAGGTGGCCTGCGAGCAAGTGAATCAATGGCTATGGCTGTTCCCACTCCCAGGGAGAGAGCTCGTCTGTTCGCAGACGTGGTGTTGGAGGCTGGAGTGGAGCGAAGGAGGGCAGTGCTGTTCCCAGCCACTGGAAGGAGGCCATTGCCTCAGGTGTTCAGAGCAATGTGGAGGGAAGTGGCCCAGGAGATCTCGGCCAGTAGTGTGGTGGAACGCAGCCTGACATAGTGCCGCAAGAAATTCAACGGCCTTACAAGGTGAGTACATGCTTCAACAGCTCCTACATACCAGCATCTGAATCTCAGTCTGTGCACACTGCACAAACAACCACACTGCCACCACTCACCCACCAAACATCTTCACCTACTCAAACTCACATCCACATTTCACGCCTTGCCTACAATCACAGCTATTCAACGACAGCAGGCATATCTCCCAAACACATAGCTGGACTCTGACTCACACACATTTGTTTCTCTTGCAGGCCAAGATGGCCCACAATAGGAGGGAGCAGCAGAGAACAGGCGGGGGTGATGCGCAGCTCCAGCAGCTCTCAGACCTTGAGGAGCGAGTGCTGCGACTCATTGGACAACAGGCGGTGGGCGCCATGGCCGTCGGCGACACCGACATCATGGGGGCAAAAACGGTATCTTCAGCCCCTCTCCTTCTCTCATCCCAGTTCCCCCTCACACCGTAAACCTTTCTAACTTTCCACCTTGCGAGTATGCCTGCATTCCTTGCTCCATTCCTGCCCCCCTGCCCTCACCTTAACGCGAGCCTTGTGCCTTTATGCTTTCAAATAATCAGCAACCAGACGACCAGCCTATCCTTGAGCCCCCCACTGAGAGTGAGGAAGGAGAAGAGGAGGAGGAGCAAAGCACCGCGTCACTGCATGTCTCACCCGCAGGCACCACCTCAGATACTGGCACTATGCGATCTTTAGAGGCAAGTTTAGTAGAGGGGTCTGCACTGGGTCATGCACCGGGGACGAGCGGGCTGCAGCAAGGCCAGGGGGAAAGGGTAGCTCGGGAGCCAGCTCCCCGGAGGGCAGGTTCGCGCGCGAGTTCTGTTGCACAGGACTCGGATGCGGACCTCAATGGGGAGGCGTTCACAAGAAGGGTGATGGCCATGCACACCGAGATGATAGGTGCAATGGCAAGGGTGCCCGAGAGACTCTCAGCAATGGTAAGGAGTGTGGAGGAGTCCACCTCCAACATTGTACAGAGCTCTCCGCACACCATGGAGCCCAACAGTTCCACTGTGCAGAGGATAGTGAACTCCCAGTGAGACCGTGCAGATCCAGACCTCATGACGCATGTCATGGGCGATATGGCAACTTCCACTGCAGCACATGCGGAAGCAATGCAATGTCTTTGTGCTGTAATGCAGTCAATGGTTGCTGCCATCGAATCTCAGACTGCTCTCATGCAGTTTCAGCTTGATGCCACAAAAGCTCTGACTGCTGCCATCGTCGCTGGGTCCACCACAGTCCACCGGGGACCTCATGGTGTCACAGTAGGACAGCAATGTGTGCTTCAGCAGATTGGTAGGGATGCTGAGGTGCTGCCATGGGGTGTGGGTCAGTGGAGCAGGAACCTGCTGTCCTCTCTCAGGATGACAGCATTCCTGATCCCACCACTGCCACTCTGCCATTGCACTTGTCGCTGCCTGTGATCCAGCCAGCCCAGACTGCTGCTGCCCAGCCTAAGGTGGTGCAGTGTACAGCCGAGCCTTCAACGCTCAGAGCTGGTCGAGGGCGTCCTACAAGGCCATCTGTAGCCTCTGGCACCAGCACTCAGCAGCCTTCCACCAGCCCTGCTGCAGCCACTAGGGAGACACCACATAGGAGCACTAGATTAGGAAATGGGACTAGAAAGAGGGGAGGCAAGGGTTTGCACAAGGGTGATTAGTCAATATTGTTGTTGTATATATGTGGTTAATGGTTTTTGATAAATTTATTACTGGAATGTTGCAGATTTGGTGCTGTGTCTCATTTCAGTTCTGGGGTGTGGTACGGAATCACGATGGAATGATGGCGACGTGCTCAGCAACCGGAGCGAGGACTCAAAGTCACTGGAAACGAAGTCTGATGAGACGGTCACGGACCGACCTTGCAGAATGCCGATTGAGTGGCTGCCTCCTCCGTCGCTGCTGTTCGTCCTCCTGTTCCTCCTGCTCCTCTTCTTCCTCCTCCTCCTCGTCCACCTCCTCTCCTGAGGTGATGTGGCTATGCCTGGTGGCAATGGTTGTGCCCTCATAATGGCCAAGTTGTGCAGCATGCAGCAGACGATGACAAAAAGTGACAGCCGCTCAGCCAAGTACTGGAGGGCTCCTCCCAAGCGGTCAAGACAGCGGAACTGTTGCTTGAGCACTCCGATGGTCTGCTCAATGATGTTCCTGGTGACAGCATGGCTCTCATTATATGAGTGCTGGGCACGAGTGTTGGGGTTGCGGAGGGGAGTCATGAGCCAAGTGGAGAGCGGATAGCCCTTGTCTCCCAGCATCCAGCCGCAAGCTTCACAGATCTGGCACACTGGTCTGGCGCAGGATGAAGGCATCATGGCTGCTGCCAGGATAGCCGGCATTGATGGTCAGGATTCGCTGTGTGTGGTCGCACACCAACTGCACATTAAGTGAATGGTAGCCTTTGCGGTTATGAAATACCTCAGGATTGTTATGAGGTGCCCGCAAAGCGACGTGGGTGCAGTCAATGGTGCCCTGCACCATGGGGAAGCCCACTATCCTGGCAAGGCCACATGCACGCTCGTGCGGCTTCTCTCTGGTTATGGGGAAGGAAATGTAGTCCCTTCTCCTTTTGTATAGAGCATCTGTGACCTGGCGGATGGAGCAATGGATGGCAAACTGGGAGATGTTGGAGATTTCGCCTGTCACACACTGGAATGATCCGCTGGCGTGGAAATTGAGGGTGACGGTGACCTTGACTGCCACTGAGAGAGCCGTGGTGGTCCTAATCTCAGGCTCGAGGTCTGGCTGCAGGGGGTGGCAGAGCTCTGTGACCACGTCCTTGCTGAAGCCTTCTCACACACTGGTCCTCAGTGAAATTAATGTAGGAGAACTGCTGCCGGAATACCCTGGGTGGGTGAGGCCTCCTGTTGGAAGCCCTTTAGGCCCTCCTACCTCTGGCCACATTTTGCACTCTTTCTCTGTGCCTCAGTTGCCTCTGACGTTGACACTGGAGGGCGAGGTCCAGTGCCAGTACAGCCCCCATGAAATATTGCACTTTCAAATCTCCCTTCAATGAAACTCAGTAATCTTTATGTGCCAGAACACTCGTTGAAATGCAAAACGCTGAAATCGGTGAAAAAACCTCTTTGCCTATGTGAAATTAACACCACAGCATTGTTGGCCGACGAAAACTACACCGGAAGCGGATGCCTTTAAATACCGCTCCTCCAGGGGACATCCGACTGAAAGCCGCCTCTTCTACCTGTCGTTGTTAACGGCAGGCGCACAAGCAGCGGGTGAGAGGGAATTTTTCATCCGGGGCGCAACCGGAGCACTGCGCACGGCAATGACGTCATGATCTCCGGGCGCAGGAGATCGGAACGCAATGTATTACCACCACCGCAAAACTCCCGCCGAAGTTAGCGGGAGGCATTGATATCGCCGCGCCCGGTCGCAAATCCATTTGCGCCCTCCGGAGGCACTAACAGGAGATGCGAAGGAGCCCAATTTCTAGCCCTTTGGGCATAGACAGCTGCAGATGATATATTTTTTGCTGAATAGTCGTTGTGAAGTAGAATACTGTCCCGTTTTGGGAACTGGGTGTGAACATTAGCAATGACCAGGTGTAAAGTTCTTTCCACTCTGACCCAACGATGTTCCCCAAATCTCAGAAGAGCATTAACTAATTCATCCAGGTGAATTTTCCAATTTCCCACACCAACCATCCTTGCAGGCTCTCTGAGATTGCCAATTTGGTTATTTTACCACTCAAGCCCTAACCAAATCCATCACTACTCCTCTGCCTTCAAACTCTCCTGTCGTTCCAGGCTTGAGTCCTCCTTGAATAAGTCTGCAGCTTCCCTCTGTGTAACGCTCGGCATTCTGCAAAGGGCCCATCAAGTCACCCTCCTTCTGAGTGGCAACCCAAATTGCCTCTTCCTCCTCTTTCCCCGATCTTTCCACCAAGCTGTCTCGCTAACCCCCACAACCAGTGCCACCTTGAACTCTTGACAGCAGATTGATAATCACTGCCCGACTCCACACTTCCCTCCAGACTGTCCTTTCACTCACGCACAAGGCCCTTGTCACCCATGACCTTAGTGTGCAGGATTGCAGTGACACCTTGACCTTAACTGAAACTTGGCTCTTGGGTGGCAGTACCTTGCCCCTTACTGAAGCCTCCCTGTCTGGTTATATATTTTACCACCTGCCCCTCCCAAACCACCGTGGTTTGCGTGGTGGCAAATCACACCTTAGTTTCTCCCCTTACTCTTTTTGGTACCTTCTCATCCATCGAGCACCTCACCTTCTTCCAACGCTCTCAGCTCTCCTTTAAAATCCTTATTTACTGTCCCCCAAAACCCACCCTGAGTTGTTTGTGAGCCCCACCTTTTTTTGACCACATTCCCAAGGCCCCCAAAAATAATCTGGGCCGCTTCTGCTCCAGGATCCCCACCCTTCGTGGTCGCAACCACCCCTGCAACTTGCCCTCGTCCGAGTTTTGAGGTATTAATCCAGCGAGCTGTTGTTTGACATCCTGCAGCTCTCCTGTCAGATTTAAATGAGGCTGGGGTCTGAAAATCACAAGGGCCTCTTCGTCATTGGAATAGGCGGCCGGCCATCACGCTCCGCTGATTGGTTGCCCAAAAGTCAAAATAGACTCCAATAGAAAAAGTGTGTAATCTACTGGAGTGCATGGAAATTAGAATGCAGCCTTTTAAACAGACAGTTCTAGCTGAACACTGTAGCAACAGACTGGGGGACAAGCAGGTATGTAAGGGGTGGCGCTTGGCTCACTCACTTGACTCAGCTAATTTTATTGCCTGTCTCATCAATCTTTTTCTGATGCATTTTCGATCCTTTGCAAGAATGTCTACTACAGGAGCCATGATGTGGAGATGCCAGTGTTGGACTGGAGTGGACAAATGTGAGAAGTCACACAACACCAGGTTATAGTCCAACAGCTTTATTTGAGGTCACAAGTTTTCGGAGCGCTGCTCTTCACTTCACCTGACGAAGGAGCAGCGCTTCGAAAGCTTGTGATCTCAAATAAAGCTGTTGGACTATAACCTGGTGTTGTGTGACTTCTCACATTACTACAGAAGCAGCTGACACACAACCAAACAAGGCAGCATTTATCAGGACAGAAATTTTTGTCAGGTTGAGTCTCTCAGGCAATATTGAAGTCTCATTGCAGAGGCCACTGTCTCCTAAATTGCATTATTTTGATATTGTCCTGAAATGGGTGGAGTATGCCGAATGAAGAAGAAAAATAGAAGCCTAAAAATTGGCCCTCTTAGCGCCTCCCGTTTTCGCCTCTGGGGGGCGATAAAGGGGTGCTAAGCACTTACCGATCGGGCATGGCAAGAAGTTCAACTCCCACGATATTCAGCGGGAGGTTTGCGGCGGTGGTGTGGCATTGCGCCCCAATCTCATTCGCCTGGAGAGCGTGACGGCATTGCCCCGGTAGCGCTCCAGACCCGAACTTCGGTTCTGCCCCCTGCAGCATCGCCTGGCAAAAACACCGGCAGCTGCAGGAGGCGTTCATCGGGAGGCTGGGCACTTCAGGGGCGATACGTAAAGGCGAGGTGGGTAAAAAAAATTCTGAAATGCTCTTTCTCTTTTTTTTCCATTTGTCTTTGCCAGCGATCGATCAGCCTGGCAGTCTGCTGCAGTACATCGGGCTGATCGGGCCAGATCGTGGCTGCCATCGGGGACCAGGTAAGTTTTCCCCTTGCAGAGCCTGCAGCGATGGCCCTTCCCTTTAAGGGAAGGAGCCTTCCAACGCGGCAGCGCCATACGGCCCATTGTGCAGCACAGCACACCTACCGCCCCGCCTGCTGCCTGTTGCGCTCCAGGAAGGAAGTGGAGTGTTTGATTTAGTGCTCCACTTCCTTCCTGGAGCACAAACCCCAAATTTTTTTAAAGTTCAAAAACATTAGTGCCTGGCGCTAATTTTTTCAACTTTTAAAAGTTAGCGCCCCAAACATGGCGATACCGAATTTCTCCGCCCCCCCCCCGTCTTTAGCTTAGTAGGGTGTTCCTTCTTTGAGTGAATGCTTTTTCTGCACACCATGCTCCCTCCCATCTGATAGGGTTTTCTGTACACGAGTCAGATGTGCCACCTTTTTTTTATTCATTCGTGGGATGTGGACGTCGCTGGCAAGCCCAGCATTTATTGCCCATCCCTAATTGACCTTGAGAAGGTGGTGGTGAGCCGCCTTCTTGAATCCCTGCAGCCCATGTGATGATACTTCTTTGTAACGGTTTGGTACAACTGAGTGGCTTGCTAGCAAGATACTGTAGCTAGAGGTCTAAATGAACTCACGCTTACGCAGCCTTCTTTCAGAGAGGGTGACAACAAGACAATCACATGTCAATAATGAGGTATATGTCATCACTTTCTGCAGTGTCAAGCAGATGGTATCTATTATGTCCGTGTATAATTGAGACACGGACTGCAGGAGTTGGTTATAACAGGTCTTTACTGAATGGAGGCAACCTGGAACTACTATGCAAATGTTACGACACAGGCTTATATACAGGGGTGGTCACTACTGGTACTGCAGTATACAGGGGCTGCAGAATATAGTTCCTTCTGCAAAGTACATACACTACAATTCCTCCCCTTTTAGCTAAACAGTACATAACATTCGATTAACAATGAAATAACATTTTTACAATTACAGTTGCTAGATACATTAGTTGAAGTTAAGCAATTATAAGTTCAGTCTTTGAGGAGGCTTCCTGATTCTGTCTGGATAACGCCTCTTTGGGGTATCAGGTTCTTCTGGCAACGTTGAGTCGGGATCAATGTCGTTGTTTGGTTCGTCTGCTTCCAATATCACCGATTCTGAGGTAGATGCAATTGGTACTTCGGTTTCATCGCCAGGTGTATCAGATCGTGGTGTGGAGTTGACGTTTCCCAGTGACTCTAGAATCTGGTCAGCAGGGCGTCTTACAATACTCTCTCCAATGTCCACGGTATACATTAGAGGTCCTTGCCGTGTACAGATCGTTCCTGGCTGCCATTTCTCTGTGCGGTAGTCCCGGACCAAAACTGGTTGACCTATCTTAAAACTCCTGGTCGGCCTTTCATTCATATTCTGAAACTGCCTGTTCTCCACATCTCTTCTGATGTTTGGCTTAACCAAATCCAAGCGGCATCGTAGTCTTCGATTGAAGAACATCATGGCTGGAGTTTGGTTGGTAACCGCATGTGTCGCATTCCGGTAGGCAAACAAGAAGTTATCCACCTTGTGTTGTAGGGGTATGTCTTCATTACACATTGCCTTGATAGCCTTCTTGAATGTTTGAACGAACCTCTCGGCCAATCCATTAGTGGCTGGATGATATGGGGCGGATGTGTAATGCTTAACACCATTGTTCTTTAAGAACCTCCGGAACTCTTCAGACACAAACTGTGGTCCATTGTCGGAGCAAATCTGTTCAGGCAGCCCATTCCTGGCGAATATGGTTCGTAAGACTGTGATAGTTTTTTCTGTGGTGGTTGAGGACATTTTTATTACCTCTGGCCACTTTGAATGTGCATCCACCGCAATTAAAAACATCGAGTCCATAAATGGACCAGCAAAATCAATGTGCACCCTTTGCCATGGAGATGAGGGCCACTCCCATGGATGTAGAGGGGCTTGTGGTGGGGCGTTTTGGACCTTCTGGCATCCTGTACAGCTCTTGGTCATCTCTTCGATTTCTCTATCGATTCCCGGCCACCACACAAATGCTCTGGCTAAGTTCTTCATTTTTACCCCTCCCAGATGACCCTCATGAAGCTCATTGAGCACTCTATCCTTCAATTTGGGTGGAATTACTACTCTGGATCCACACATCTGCACACTGACAGCTGTTCTCTTCTCGGCGAGAATGCTGGCAGCAGTGGTTCGCCATGTGCTGACCATCCCTTCACCGTTAAATCATAGACCCAGGAGAGCATCGGGTCATTTCGTGTTTCCTTTTCTATGTTTGCATTCGTCACAGGGAGACATTCGACTATGGTCGAGTGGAATATCTCCACTGGATCCACTGCAAGTTCTTCTTCCACCGTCGGCAACGGTAGGCGCGACAATCCATCAGCATTCCCATGCTGTTTAGTTCCTTTGTACTCAATGTCATATTGGTGTGCCCCTAGGAAAAGGGACCACCTCTGTAGCCGTTGTGCTGCCATTATCGGTACGCCCTTCTGAGGGTTGAAAATGGAGACAAGGGGTTGATGATCAGTAAGTAGAGTAAATTTCTGACCGTGCAGATAGTGATAGAACTTCTTCACCCCCCACACCAGGCTGAGGGCCTCTCTGTCAATCTGGGTGTCGTTACGCTCGGCTGAAGTTAACGAGCGTGACGCAAAAGCTATCGGCCTCTCTGAACCATCAAGGAATTTATGTGACAGTACCGCCCCAATGCCGTAGAGAGATGCATCACACGCCAGTCTTATCGGTAGTGATGGGTTGTAGTGAGCCAATACTTCTCTTGAAGTGATTAGGTCCTTACTCTTCTGAAAGGCCCGCTTACATTCATCACTCCATTTCCATGCTACTCCCGTTTGTAGTAGGGCGTTCAGTGGGTGCAGAATTGTGGACAAATTCGGCAAAAACTTATGGTAGTAATTCACCAATCCGAGGAATGACCTCAGTTGCGACACATTTTCAGGCGCTGGAGCCTTAACTACCGCTTCAATTTTGTCAGGGGACTTATGTAACCCCTCTTCATCAATCACGTGGCCACAATACGATATCTGCTTCTTAAAAAACTCGCACTTGGGGCGATTGGCCCGTAGTCCATGTTCACGTAGTCTAGTGAGCACCTGCTCTAGGTTGGCAAGGTGTTCACTGTCATCTTCACCTGTCACTAGGATGTCGTCCAAGTAACACTGAGTCCCCAGAATTCCTTGCAGGACTTGTTCCATCGCTCTTTGCCATATCGCCGGAGCTGATGCTACTCCGAATACCAGTCGATTATACTGATAAAGACCTTTGTGAGTGTTTATCGTGAGATACTTCCTAGAGGATTCTTCAACCTCCATCTGCAAATATTCTTGTGCTAGGTCAATTTTTGTAAAACGCTTCACTCCAGATAGTGAGGCGAAGATATCTTCTATCCTTGGAAGAGGATATTGTACTGTGTGAAGGACTGGGTTCACCGTCACCTTGAAGTCCCCACAGATGCGAACCTTCCTTGGCTCCTCAGACTTATTGTTTAACGTTTTCTTCATGACAGGAACGATGGGTGTCGCCCACTCGCTCCAGTCTACCTTCGATAACACGCCTGCATTCTCCAGATTCTCCAGCTCTGCCTTGACGGCTGGGCGAATTGCATATGGTACCGGTCTTGCTTTGAAAAACTTGGGAATTGCATTCTCTTCTATTTTTATCGAGGCGGTTACACCTTTAAGTGTTCCCAGTTCTTGTTGAAATACCTCTTTGGCGTTAGCTAAGATTGTTGACAATCGTCCAGGACTGACGTCGTCATCCTTTTTACCAGCCACCGTCAGTGCCTGAATGGAGTGCCAGTCTAAACTTATCTTTCTGATCCATTCACGTCCCAATAACGGTGGTCCACCATCTTGCAGTATGTACAGATACAATTTCTGTCTTTCCTTGCCGTTGTATTCGACAGGCACCCTTATTTTTCCTCTGAGGTATACTTTTTGCCCCGTATACGTCTTCAAGACAATGGATGTCTCTTTCAAGGGTATGTGTGAGAATAGCCGCTCATAGTCTCGTCGATTCATGATGGTTAGAGCTGATCCTGTATCCAATTCCATTTTGACTTGGGACCCTGCTATCGTGAGGGTGACCCAAATGGTTCGGTGATCCTCTTTTGCGATTACGTTGTGAAGTTTGAGACAGCTTAGTCTCTTGTTCCCGGATTCACTATTGCTCATCTGGTCTTTGGAACTACTGTCCGTCATCTTTTGTACTTTCCTGTACGGTTCCTTAGTAGCCTTTTTGTTGTCGTCGGTCTTCTTCCCAGACCTGCAAACTCGTGCAATGTGTCCCATCTTTCCGCATTGCCTGCATATTTTGTCCTTGGACCAGCAGTCCTTCTGGTCATGGGTTGTTCTGCCGCAGCGATAACATTTTGCAAATCCCCGTGTCATTTCGTGGGTGCCGTATTCCTGTGGCTTTTGCTGTATTTCCGCAGCTCCCCTTGCTGCTGCTTCGTACGATACTGCCACGCTGAAAGCCTTATCTAGCATCAGCTCTTTCTCTGAGAGTAACCTCTTCTGGGTTCCTTCACTCAGGAGTCCACAGACAAATTTGTCCCGTAAGGTATCTGCCAGTCCTGCTCCGAACTGGCAGTGCTTTGATAGCTTGCGTAGTTCCGTAAGGTAATCAGCATTGCTCTCATCTTTATGCTGATTTCTCCTGTGGAATTTAAATCTTTCTGCTATCAGCAGTGGTGTAGGATTTAGGTGTTCCTGTAGGATAGCAACAATTTCGTTAAAACTCTTCGCCTTCGGTTTGGCTGGAGTAATCAGGTCCCGCAACAGGCCGTACATTCTTGCGCCCATTAAGTTTAGCAGTACCGATGCCTTTTTCTCATCGGCTACTTCGTTTGCCTCGCAATATACCTCGACTCTTTCCAGTCTTCTATTGCATTATCGAAGGCAGTGATATTGCCAGTCTTCGGCATCTTGGAAATCTAAAATGGCACCTCCCGCGCTTTGCCTTCTTCCCCGCTGGATTAAGATGGCGCCTCCCGCGCTTTCTGTCTTTAGCGCTGTTGCTGGCGTTTTATGCCTTGATGGCGACGCCCTATGGTCTTCGCGCACTTCCCCCCGCGCTGCTGCTAACGCCGCTCTCCGCGGTTCCCGTGGCAAACTGCAGCTCCTCGCGGCTTTCTGCGCGTTTTATTTTTATTATTTCCCCGTCGTCGGAACAACCCTGCGGGACTCTTGCCTCCCTCTTCTCGGGTCTGTACACTGCCCGGCTTCGTAGCACCGGCCGCGCCCTGTGTGCTCCACCCTCTCTCTCTCTCCTCTTCCCGACAACGCTGCTAGGCCCCGTTGCAAAGCCACCCGCTCGAGCTCTAGACCGCCGCAGCCCAGGAAGGATCAGTGTACTACCTGCCACCAGCCCGATTAGCTGAAGCACCATCGACAGGATAACCAAGCCCCGCTCTCGACAGCCTCTCCTGCAAATCTTCAACTCCGCTGACTCAGAGGCGGATGTCCACGGTCGACGCCCGTTTCTTCTGTTTCTTTCTTCCTTCTGGCCTCGACCTCTGATAACTTCGCTTCAGGGATGGATCCCCATGAGGTGGTGCAGACTGTAGGTAAGTTCGTATCTGCTCGTCGCCAGTATTATGTCCGTGTATAATTGAGACACGGACTGCAGGAGTTGGTTATAACAGGTCTTTACTGAATGGAGGCAACCTGGAACTACTATGCAAATGTTACTACACAGGCTTATATACAGGGGTGGTCACTACTGGTACTGCAGTATACAGGGGCTGCAGAATATAGTTCCTTCTGCAAAGTAAGAAATCACACAACGCCAGGTTATAGTCCAACAGCTTTATTTGAAATCACAAGCTTTCGGAGCGCTGCTCCTTCTTCAGGTGAAGTGGAGAAATGCATAAAGACACAGCTTATATAGTCAGAGAATCATGTCAGATGTTTACAGGTAACCTTTCCAACTGCCATTTATCACACTCTACACAGATGCGGCTGGACCTGCTGTGATTTCCAGCCAAAAAAAAATGTTTTTTGTCTTTTTTTGTTTTTCATACAGACCCCAGCATCTGCAATATTTGACCCCTTGTGACCCCACCTCATTGTTCTTTGATGTAATGTTTCCCTGACTGACCTGTTTGGACACCATTCACACCTTTGACTGCTGTGATTATCTCTCTGCCGAGGTGTGATAAATGGCAGTTGGAAAGGTTACCTGTAAACATCTGACATGATTCTCTGACTATATAAGCTGTGTCTTTATGCATTTCTCCACTTCACCTGAAGAAGGAGCAGCGCTCCGAAAGCTTGTGATTTCAAATAAAGCTGTTGGACTATAACCTGGTGTTGTGTGATTTCTTACATTTGTCCACCCCAGTCCAACTCCGGCATCTCCACACCTTCTGCAAAGTACATACACTACAGTATCCCAAAACCAATAGGGCGAAGGACATGCTCCTTTAGTGTTTGAGAATTATATCCATTCGAAGAATGAAGAAGACCCTACCGAAGTAGGTAATTTATCTTTACATCATAAGCAGATTTAGAAGCATTTATCTATAACTGAGGGACTTATTTCACATATTTATTACCAAGCACAAATCCTGGTAATTCTTGAAATGAAAGCGGTACTTCTTTATATTTCAGAAGGTCAGCATATTAATCATAGTAAATGATTTTTCCTACTCATGCACCTCCCCTCGACTCAATAATATTACTGAAATTGTTGAAAAATTTTAGCTTTTTCGAGAAATATGAAGTGATATATTTTCCATACTTGACCTTTATTCTTTTTTGTGCTTGACACCCAAAACAATGTTGTGGTAGAAAGCTTTTGATTGTTAAACTCATATATTCAATAATCGAATGGCTAACATTTGTTTTTATTTTGCTTCACTGAAAGGCATTTTAACTGAATTTATTTTAAATGAGAATAATTTGAGACGATGCAGCAGTTAATACTGACCTTCATTTCATAAACAAAATTTACAGATTTCTTAGTTTCCAAACTGCTTTTTGTTTGGAAATGGGTACTAATTTTCATAGGTAATCTGTTAAAACTTAATTCATAACACGAGCAAATCATTTCTAAATCCACCTATGTTTGTAAATATATTGGCCCAGATTTTGTGGTCAGCGGCAAAAGCTTGCCATTCACCTCGCTGACAGCTGCCCACAGGGTTTTCGCGGACTTTTGAGCAGAGACTTGTTGACATTGGGTGTTTGATCCAGCGCGGCACCCTCTGCAGAGGATCTGTGGCGTGTGTGAGCAGGTCAAGCAACAGTGAGGCTCTTCAACCAATCAGATTGAAGAATCCTCAATGAGACTCGCAGAATTTAAACCAGGAGGTATAAACCAGGAATTATAAATTAGATTTAAATCATGCCCAGTGAGTGAAATAAAGATTGGGAAAGAAAGATGGGATTAAGAGACATCTTCAACATTAATTAAATTCAGAAGGAATGAGACTTCACACTTGTAAAATTAAATTTTCAGGGCCAGAGAGGTTGTTTGGCAGTAATTATGACTAATCACCAATGTTACTGCTAAAGTGCGCGTGTGCGGCCGCGCAGTAATCTGCAAGGCCCCACGCAGGCCACTCACTGGCTTTTACATTGTAAATACCGCGCATGCGCAGAAATTTAAAGAGACCGCGCATTAAAAGAAACAGGCCGCGCAGAACAAAGTGCAGCTTACAAGGAACATTGCTGATCACGCCCTTACATGGATTTTAATGCCGAGTCTGTCAACGAGGTACTATTATAGTGCAGCCTGTGGAGAAGCAGGGTAACTCGGACTGCAACTTCCGGATTTTCACGTTAAACTGTGTATGGTTGTACTCTGGAAGTTGCTGTCCAATTTACTCAATAATAACGGTGAACACTGTTAGCCTCACCATTATTCTCAAGGCAAAATCCAGGCCAATGTTGCTCATACAGCCATTTCTGTGTTTTTTATAGTGCCGAGCAAATGGGGATCCTACACATATTATAATGGATATAATTGATATTCTATAGTAATAGTTTTTGTTTCCTTTTTTGGATAGGCAAATTCAGCACAAGCTGTTTCCAACTAAAGATTCCGATCCTGCATGTGTGATTGTGGTAGAGTTTCATTGTGTAATCTGCAGCACCCCTCATGTTGTCATATTGGAGTAGTAGTCACTATTTTGTATAGTATTACTTTACTGAATCATATGAGCATTAAATAGAAAGTAATATGTTACTGAACATCTTGAATTGTAAACTATATCTCTCCCCACCAAAGAAAGACTTGCATTTATATAGCACCTTTTACAACCACTGGACGGCCCAAAGCACTTTACAGTCAATGAAGTACTTTTTGAAGTGTAGCCACTGTTGTAATGTAGGAAACGCGGCAGCCAATTTGCGCACAGCAAGCTCCCACAAACAGCAAGGTGATAATGACCAGATAATCTGTTTTAGTGATAAATATTGGCTGGGACACTGGGGATAACTCCCCTGCTCTTCTTCGAAATAATACCATAGGATCTTTAACGTCCACCTGAGAGAGCAGATGGGGCCTCGGTTTAATGTCTCATCCAAAGGACAGTCCCTCCGACAGTGTAGCACTCCCTCAGTACTGCACTGGAGTGTCAGCCTAGATTTTTGTGTTCAAGTCTCTGGAGTGGGACTTGAACCCACAACCTTCTGACTCAGAGGCAAGAGTGCTACCAACCGAGCCACAGCTGACACAAAAAGATCATGAATAGTACGAATAAAGATCCAGCAGCTAGGACAATGTGAGAAGTCAGTGTAGTTAAATTTACTACAAATAAACAACAGCAAAAATGATGACGGTCAATATTCCCTCATTGAACAATAAAGATAATTTGATTTTGGAATGTGCAACAAGGCCCATATTTTCCTAATTTTTTACGTCCGTGTTAGGGTAGTTTTTGGGTGGACAGGACCAAGAACCATGGCAGGGATCAGCAGGATTTTCTGCTGGATGTAATATTGAATGAAGAATACTGTAGGCTAATGATGGAAAAGTGTCATCCAACTTATTTTGCATTGCTAACACCTTAGGAATGCCATTGTGTTCCTGGTATCCAGGGTTGCTATGGAAACAGGAGGGGGGATCCAAAATAAAAAGGTTGCCTTGCCTAGTGAAAACATTTGGGTGAATGGACTATGTAGCAGAGGTTATTTTCTTCAGCTGGCACTTCACTGCGACCGGAGCCAAGCTAGGTGACTAGTGACCCTGGGAATACCACGACAAGCCCACCATCGTCTTTCAGAGCGGAGACACCAGCAGACAAGTTCCACTTAACGCACTCCATCAGAAACCCCGCCACAGAGGATATTCTAAATCCAAAAGTCAAATGTGACCTATTCAGCTTTTAAAAAGTATTTCATCCAAATTTTTGTCTCATCCAAAACCTACTGTCCACTTCCCATTATTCCCAAACTCTGAACAAACCATTTCCAGTGTTCACAGACATTGCACCCAGTATTCCTACCCTCAGGATCTTTTCCCACTACTCCATATCCACGTTGCACCCACACCCCACACCTGCCATCCAAGTGCTACCAAATTCCAAGACCACACTCCCATCACTGCCAAATACCACACCTCCCATCACTTCTAAACTCCCAACACATCACTCCCAGACCCTTGAATCCTTCTCCCCATTAGTCTCCACACTCTGCCACACCTCTCCTAAAGTCCCAGACCATTCTCCCAGTACTATCAACCTGCATCACCACCACCACCTCCCATACTTCTACATGCCTACTACTTACTTGCACCTTGGAACATATTCCTTACCATCTTCCGGTGGATCATGAGCTTTTAAGAAAAAATAAGACATAAAATTGAGTACATAACTAAACAAGCATATAATAGCCCATAATTCGTTGTCAAAATAACGGTGAAGCTAATGGCGCTCGGCGTTATTTATGCGTAAATGGTACAGTAACTTCAGGCAAGGAGCTGATGCGCAGTTAAATGCGAATATCCAAAAGTTGCCATCTGAGTTATGGAAACGGTAGCATAGTGGTAATGTTACTAGATTAGTAATCCAGAGGCCTGGGCTAATAATCCGGAGACAAGAGTTCATGGCAGCTGGGGAACTTAAATTCAGTTAAATAAATCTGGAATAAAAAGTAGTATCAGTAATGGTGATGAACTACTGGATTGCCGTAAAAACCCATCTGGCTCACTAATGTCCTTTAGGGAAGGAAATCTGCCTGTCTGGCCGATATGTGACTCCAGACCTACAGCAATGTGGTTGACTCTTAACTGCCCTCTGAAATGGCCTAGCAAGCCACTCAGTTGTCAAGAAGGTGGCTCAAGGGCAATAAATGCTGGGTTTCCCAGCAGCGACCACAATGAAAACCTCTCTGCATTAGCTTTGCAAAAATGGCATTTTGCTGTCGGCCTCACCATTGACCTGCATTGAATGTCATGAAGTTGCTGTATTTGTGCGGTAGATATGAACTAAACTAAACAGATATTTAAGGCTAGTACAGTAGTAGCAGAAGTACCCTTTAACGATGTGATAATTGTTAATTACTACCAATCAACCTCTCTGAAAACTAACTAGCCCTGAAAATGTTTTTCTTACTTTTCCCTTCTGTCTTTTTTTTTTCTTTCTCTTAATCGAATCTTTCTTTCTGTGCCTGATGTGGCATTGATTTCACCTCCTTTAATCGCCCTTCTCAGTCCTTTCTGTGTTCATTTTCCAGTCTTTAAATCTCATTGGTTATGGAGGTACCTTGTTGGTTGCCCTGTTCACTCAGGCCCCAGAGGCCCTGTTTCCCTCGCTGCACCGTTATCAGTTCACACTTTCAGCAACTTTGTGGACAAAATTGTTTTGAGGTGAAAGGTGCAGGGGCAAGTCTAACTAACAGCAGACGCCGTTAGGTGCCCTGCTGCAGCAAATTCTGGCCCAATAATAAAGGTCATTGATTACAATTTGAATGTAAATGTGGACATTATCACTTAATTTGAACCAGAAAATACCACGAATACTCCCATAATACTTTGTAATAAAAATGCAATTTCACATCACAAATCAGTGCATCTGATAACATAAAACAGCACGTCCTGTGTCTCACCATGAGCAATACTACAGGAGGTCCGCTCGTACCTTGCTATATATGTATAAAACGTACACATCACTGTGTGCAGATATCACACTTTGGGGGTGATTTTGCCAGCCCTGGGGAGGCAGATATGGAGGCGAGACTGACGGGAAAATGGCAGAAACTGGGAGCGGGTACCGAACTTGCCCCCAACCCGCCTCTGTGCCATCTTCCCAGGAGGCGGGTCCCCGACTCGCGTTGGGACCAGTCTCCTCGAGGCGGGAAGGGGATTACAGCCACTTAACTGCCTGTTAACAGTTAGTTAACAAGCAGTTAAGAGGATTATCCCCATTTTTCCAACACAAGTGCGGGCTTCCCGACGTCGGGAAACCCCGCCGGGTCAGCGAGGCAAGCAGTGGGTCTGCGGGGGTCAGAGGTTTCGAAAAGTGCGCTGTGGAGGTGAGTGATGGGTGCAAGTGTGGAGAGGTAAGCATGTGAGGTGAGTGATAAGTCTTAGAAAAAGTTTCCTTACCTTTGTTTCTTCCTGCAGGCTTCAATTGTTGGGGATCCGGAGGCTCCGACATCTCCACGGCAGAGATGACAGAATGGCTGCTGCATTCTCTGATGCAACAGCCATCTGCTTTCTGCTCAGGAAATAGGTTTGGTGAGTCTTGAATACAAGGACTCACCAAAGAACAGAGAATGTCAGTGTTTGATAGCTTCTCAAAGCTGTCAAACGATGACAATTCATCTGTCAAAATTTTTTGACATCACTGTGTGCAGACGTTCTCTGTCACTGGCTTTCCCTTAATTGGCCTGCTAAGCCCGTTGGGTGGGCTTAACGAGGTCAATCAAGGGAAAATAGCGTGGGTTGGCCAGACATCGATAGAGGCGGGACTGAAACCCGACAAGCAGCAGTTCTGCCTCCATCACGTCCCCATTGGCAAAATCACCCCCTTTGTTACAGATACAAAACAATCTTAAAATAAACAGTTACTAAATGCTGGCCGCTCTTGACCTGGAGCTAAAACTGACAATCATTTAAGAATTTGCAATGTTTCCTCACCATACAAAACTGTGACCTGATCATGTTTAACTTGATCATGTTTAACTTAACAGCCTACTCTTTATGGCCTTAGGTTTAAGAGACGCAGAGGTGGACTTTAAGTCACAGTTTGCTTCCGTTAAAAAACCACGCTGGTAAGTTAATTTCCTGCCCACAAAATGAGGCCAGGGCAATGTTAACCACCGGCCTCATTAACATGATGCCGACCGACTTTCTGCCGCAATGGGCAGGAAGCAGCTGCCAGCCTGTGGAAACTCAAGTAAGCGTTCGGACAGGGGTTCCTGCGGCATTTTTCGGTAGGGAAGCAGTTCAAGAAGAAGACCCACCACCACCTTCTCAGGGCAACTAGAGATGGCCAATAAATGCAGCCTTGTCAGTGTCACCCATGTCCATTTTATTAATTAATGTATTTGGGGAGTGCATAGCGGCCCTCAAGCTGCAGTGCCCATCCTCATCTCCCTCTGACCAGCCTGTCTACAGCTCTCTGTTCAAGCCTTGCGCTTCTGGTCACCCGCTCCACTTGATGCCATCCTTGACCTCTCATCCCTGTCTTCTTTCTTCACCAGGTTAGAGTTTAAAAAGCAAATTCCCGATTTCTCGTGCATCAGGCTAGTGGGGCATACGGGAGTGGGGTTACGTTAGGTTGATGGAGGTGGATGATAGAGGAGTGCGGATTTGGCAGCAGGTTGGCATAAGTGGGGCATTGGGTCAGGCTAGATAAGGCATGGGGAGTAGGGGATTGGCATTAGACTGGTGGGAGGATAGGGGAGTACACACAAATTCCATGACTTCCCCCCCCCCCCCCACCACCACCACCCACCACCGTTCAAAATACCATTGGACGCTGAAACTGTATCTCAATACTACCAAGTCCTTGCCAGGCCAATTTCAATGGTGATGAGTCAGTGCGAATTGACATAGCAGCTCTGTTCTTATAATATCTCTGAATCACTGTGAACAATTCTATAGGACATCAGCTAGTGTACATACATAAAAACTCTGGGTTACATAACAATATCAAATTATCTGGACAAATAGAAAATGGATAAAGACTGCATTTTTTTAATAGCTACAGATTAATATTAATGCTGATGACTGTAACATTGTTAGAACATTAAAACTCTAGAAACACCTGCCAGTAATTTCTACAGGAATTCTCCCGATCGTCAGCTGTAACTTTGGTGGAAACCCCTTAAAAACGACATAGACAGGAAACCCCTTAGAAAAGGCGAAGACAGGAAACCGCTTAGAAACGACGTAGACGGGAAACCTTTTAGAAAAGGCGAAGACAGGAAACCCCTTAGAAACGACATAGACAGGAAACCCCTTAGAAACAACAGAGACAGGAAATTGCTTAGAAACGACGTAGACAGGAAACCCTTTAGAAAAGGCGAAGACAGGAAACCGCTTAGAAACGACGTAGACAGGAAACCCCTTAGAAACAGCGTAGACAGGAAACCGTTTAGAAACGACATAGACAGGAAACCCCTTAGAAACGGTGTAGACAGCTGTTTACGCCATCTCTCTGGGGTTTCCAATGATCTTCCACTAAATTTACAGTAGGAAATCGGGGAACCCCACAATATTATACAGAGTGCATAATTTAGTAGTATTACCTCAATTCTACACGTGATTTAAATTCTATATATCTCTTTGAAATTGAGAAGAAAATATTTCACACAGTTTTATAAGAAAATAAACACTCATTAAAGTTATGTAATGGCTAAAATATGATCTACAGTATTACAATTTTTCAATTCCCATTTTATTTTTTGTTTCTCTGTCAGTCTTCATTTTTTCACTGTTTTCTGCTGGTTTTTTTTGTTCTATTTATGTTTCCTGCAGTAGTATTAGATCATATTCTATAGTACTATGTTGTTTACCAGATTATCTGTAAATGACAGAAGTGCAGCGAAGCTGGAAGAGCAATACATATAAAAATGGCACAAATAAGTGTAACACTAAAAACCTCCCACACTGCAGACAGGAGATTGATTCCATTTGCTTGTTAAATGAGAATAAGCCATAAAATGTCATCCTACACATTTTGGTGAAATATATGGTCCATATCAGTCACTTTTTCCATTGCACTGTAGAACCATTCAGACATCCAGTGGATCAGTTAATATTATTAACCTTTATCACACTGTGGTTGATCTTACAATGTTGTCTATCTAAAATATTGCCATATGACAGATTTATATTTTAATATAAATTTAATTTATGCTTTTTTCAGTAGCTTAATATTTTAATGGCAAATTGGATACCGCTTATGGAGAATTCAAGGTATATTATTTAAGTTTGCAAGGCTGAATTTTGCTTTTATTCTTGCTCTGGTTGAACTACAGCTTTGTATTCTGAATTCAAGGGATTGGTTAGGTTAGCATATTATTTCAGTTTCTAAATGCAGTTCATCCCAGTATAGTATATCATCAATTTGTTTTGTCCACAGAATATTGTGCACAGCAGATAAAAATAAAAGAAAAATCAATGAGGCTTCATTAGGGCAGCAGGCAGTCAGGGCCAGAGCACTGGCTTAATTACAGTTTCAGTAGCATTTGCTTTAATTGGAAAGAATAAAGAGACTGAAGTGGAATGAATGAAGAAATTAGCATATCTATCACCGTTGTCACTCCTTACCATGGCTTTAATACAGTGTTTGTACTGAGAAACCAAAAGGCAGTTTCAGAGCCTCTGAAAAAGACTGAACTACTCTGAGGAAATTTGCAGTAATCAGATTAGGATCCATTTTAAACCAAATGAAAAAAGGTCTAATATTCTATCCACGTTTTTCTTTTTGTCAGTTTCTACTGGATTTTTCTAAGGATAGCATTTGATTAATGATAGTATAATATTATAGAGCTGTATTTGAAAGAACATTTTGGGCGTCTTGTTATTGCTGCAATATCCCTTTTGGATTATGCTAATTACTGTTTAAACCCTTAATTTGTCTTTTCTTCAGCTTGCAAGCAAGAAAATATATGATAATATCAGAGAATCGCATTAATTGTTATTCATTTTCATCACATCTTTTTCCACACATGTCCAGTCGTGAACTTCGTAACATCTAAAAGTAATGTCTAAAATGTGATGGTAAAATCTATTGCTGTTAGTTTTAATAGCTAACATCGTAACACTGCTACTTAGTCCTCCCACTACCGCTGGCATGATCGTCCAGGTCTGCCTGTTATTTTGTTTTTCACCCCAGTTTGATACTTAAGTTTTCTTTTCATTTTATCTCTTCATTTATTTAAAGTTTTATGTTCATTCGTTAGAATCTCCACCCACCCCTCTCCTGTATCCTCCAGTGCTCCACTGGTCTCCGCAGCCTCTCTCAACCCTTACCAGGTACTCCTGGCTCTCGGTGTCTTTCCCATAATTATCCTGCTGCTCCCGATCCTACTTTCTTGCCCCACTAGAGTTCAGTATATCTCCCAGCTTTTCTTGCTAAACTCCCAGTACGTCCTTCTTGACTGCATTTTCAATACTTCCCCAGTGGCCTTTTCCGAAAACTGCTGGCAACTTTTTCCCTCACTGCAGGTTTCCAGTCTCTACTCCAAAAATGTTCTGCCTCCCCAGCCCGCAGGTTCACAGCACCAACGCCCGTTCTAAATATCTTAACCTTCCCCCCCTCCCCCCCCCCCCCCCCCCCCTCAGATTCCCAGTCTTTATGCTCTTTAAAACTTTAACTCCCTGTGCTTTTTCCTTTTCACCACTTCAAAATTGCTGTCTGCTTCTCTGGATTATTAATCCAGGCCTCTATTTTAGAATTGGGGGTAAAATTGCCTACACCTTCTTTCTCAATATTCCTACCCCTCAGGATCCCTTCTCACTACATATCCTCAGTGCTCCCACACCCATGCAACTGCCATGCAAGTGGTTCCACGTCCCATAATCAACCTCGCCCCACTGCCAGCACCTCCCATCACTCCCACACTCTCAGCACATTACTCCCAATACCTCCAGACCTTGGAATCTCTAGCCCTACTAGTTTCAGAGCCATGGATCCTCTTTTGCAATACTCACATATCCCTCCACTTCTTCACACTCTGCCACACCCCTCCTAGACTCCTGGACCACTCTCCCAGTACCATCAAACCACATCACCAAGACCATCACCAGCAGCCTCTCCCATTCCTCTACATGCTTCCTATTTACTTGCACATTGGAACATCTTCCTAACTATCTTCCGGTGGTCTTTTAAGAAATGTTAAGTCATAAAATCGAGTACATAATTAAACAAACATATAATAATAAATGGCATTGATTACAATTTGAATGTAAATGTGGTCATAATCACTTAATTTGAACCAGAAAATACCACTAACACTCCCATAATACTTTGTAGTAAAAATGCAATTTCACTTACTTCATCACCACAAATCAGTGGATCTGATAACATAAAACAGCACATCCTGAGACTCGCAATGAGCAATACGCAGGAGATCTGCTAGTATATTTATGTATAAAACACATACAGATGTGCAGATGTCACACTTCGTTACAGATGCAAAACAATCTTTAAAAAAGCACTTATTAAATGCTGGCTGTTCCTGACTTAGAGCCCAAACTGAGAAACATTAAAAAATTTGCAAAGTTTCCTCACCACAAAACGGTGACCTGATCATGTTTTACTTAACAGCAATCACTCTTTGTGGCCTTAGGTTTAAAGAGACACAGTGATTAGAGTTGTGCTTAAATGTATACCGATCCACCTTAGCAAAAGAATACCTTGTACATTGCATGGTATAAAACTCTGGTGATTGAAATACATGTCATCTGGCTTACGGTGAGCAGTGCCACAGGAGGTCTGCTAGTTATACATTTAGAAACCGTGCATCTGCATGCTCAGAAGTTACACTCCAGAATTCTGACTTTGTTACAGATGCAAATTAATCTTAAAATAATGGCAACCTCTTAGCTGCAACCTGAAACCTACAAGCACTCTCCAATCTGCAAATTTCCCTCGCCAACAACAACCTGCCATTCCCTCAGAATTTTGCAGTACAAGAACAAGCCACTGGCCCAACTGGTCTATGCCGTGTTTATGCACCACACAAGCCGCCTCCCACCCTACTTCATCTAATCCTATCAGAATATCCTTCTATTCCTTTCTCCCTCATGTACTTATCTAACTTCCCATTACAACAGTGTCTCCACTTCAAAGTACTTCATTGACTGTAAAGTGCTTTGAGACGTCCGGTGGTCGTGAAAGGCGCTATATAAATGTGAATCTTTCTTTCTTTCTTTAAATGCATCTATGCTAGTTGCCTCAACTACTCCATTTGGTAGCAAGTTCCACATTCTAACCACTCTCTGCGGTAGGCTGTAAAAATGGCTTTGGGGTCCTATCTATGTAATAGGACCCCAATTAGCATAAATTAATGGGGCTCCTGCTTGAGTCATGCAGGCGTCTCAGCTGCATGGCTAGAAGATAGCCACAGGGTGGAAGAAGAGAGGCAAGTGGACCACTTTTATTTTAACTCCCATTGCGACCGGTTTCCACCGGACAGAGGAAGTTCAAATTCACCCTAATGTGTGTTGCATTGTATAACGTTCCTGTTGTTATAAAGCACCATATCATTCAACTTACCATGAGTAATGTCACAGGAGTTGTGATAGTATTATTACATTTGCAAGGCTGAATTTTGCTATTATTCTTGTCCTGGTTGATAAGACCACAGTATTTGAGATAGGTACATTAGAATATTATTTCAGTTATAAATTTAGTTCAGCCTGTTATAGTATATCATCAATGCATTTTGACCGCTGAGTATTGAGCATGTAGGTAAAAATGTCAGAAAAATACGTGACAACTGCCAGTGTGTGTATAATTTCACCCGTATTATGTTTGTACCTATAGATGTATAGTAGACCAGCAAGTACATAAAATTATTGAAAGCAACAATAGCTACATTGCTATGTTGAAGCCTGCAGATACTATAGAATCATAGAATGGTTACAGCACGGAAGAAAGCCATTCGGCCCGTCGAGCCTGTGCCAACTGTCAGCTAGTCCCACCCCCCTGCCCTTTCCCCATAGCCCTGCAAATGTTTTTCTTTCAGATACTTATCCTACTCCCTTTTGAAAGATAAGATTGAATCTGCCTACACCACCCTTTCAGGCAGTGCATTCCAGATCTTAACCACTCGCTGCGTAAACAAGTTTTTTTTTTACGTCGCCTTTTGGTTCTTTTGCCAATCACCTTAAATCTGTGTCCTCTGGTTCTCGACCCATCTGCCAATGGAAACAGTTTCCCTCCATCTACTCTGTCTAGACCCCTCATAATTTTGAATACCTCTATCAAATCTCCTCTCAATCTTCTCTGCTCCAAGGAGAACCCCAGCTCCTCCAGTCTATCAACGTAACTGAAGTCCCTCATTCCTCGAACCATTCTCGTAAATCTTTTCTGCACATTCTCTAAGGCCTTCACATCCTTCCTAAAGTGTGGTACACAGAATTAGACACAGTACTCCAGTTGGGGCCAAACCAGTGTTTTATACAGGCGCATCATAATTTCCACACTTTTGTACTCGATACCTCTATTTATGAAGCCCAGGATCCTGTAAGCCTTTTTAACTGCTTTCTCAACCTGCCCTGCCACCTTCAACAATTTGTGCACATAAAGTCCCAGGTCTCTCTCTTCATTTGACAAAGTGCCACATAATAGGCTCGCCCCTTTAGGTTTGTACCATTTAGTTTATATGTCCTCTCCTAATTCTTTCTACCAAAATGTATCACGTCACACTTTTCTGCGTTAAATTTCATCTGCCACATGTTCACCCATTTCACCAGCCTGTTTATGTCTTCCTGAAGTCTATCACTCTCCTCCTCACTGTTCACTATACTTCCAAGTTTTGTGGCATCTGCAAATTTTGAAATTGTGCCCTGTACACCCAAGTCCAAGTCATTAATATATATCAAGAAAAGCAGTGGTCCTAGAACCAACTCCTGGGGGACACCACTGTATACGTTCCTCCAGTCTGAAAAACAACCATTCACCACTACTCTCTGTTTCCTGTCACTTAGCTAATTCCGTATCCATGCTATCACTGTCCCTTTTATTCCATGGGCTTCAATTTTGCTGGCGAGCCTATTATGTGGCACTTTGTCGAACGCCTTTTGGAAATCCATGTACATTATGTCAACCGCATTACCCTCATCAACCCTCTCTTGTTACCTCATCGATAAACACGATCAAGTTGGTTAAACACAATGGCCTAGAAATTCATTAAGGCGCTGCCAGCTTTGCGGCCAGTTACCGCCTAAAGAGGGCTTCTGCGCCAAAAATGAGTTTGCGCTGATATTCAGCGCAGCGGTATTGGCGGCGGTAGCCGTTAGCGCTGCGCCGGCACCGATGACGTCATCGGTGTGCGCAGTGCCCCGGTTCCGCCCCGAAACCGCCCCGATCCCTATATTTAGTAGCAGCCGCCTCCTCCGAAGCGGCGCAAACAGCGACCAAAAAACGGGGCCGTGCTGCAGCCTTAGTGGGGCGCTTTAAAGGGGAAGGTGCGGCCGGCCGCTTTTTCGGCGGCCGCCTGCCCGCACCTCTTTCCCCGGCCTCCTCCACCCCCCCCCCCCCCCCCCCGCGGCATTGCCGGCTGCTTTCCGCGAACCCGGCACTTCTCCGTGGTGCCGGGCTCATTTGCCGGCACTCTCCAGCGGCGATCTCCCCGTTGCAGGCAGCTCCCCCTTAAGAGAAGGAGGAGGCCTGCAGTACCGCAGCCTGCCGCTCCGCAGCGGCTGGCGCAGCAGTGCCAAGAGCGCTGAAATTCAGTGTCAGCGCCCCAAGCGGAGGCGGGCACACCCTGGTATAGCGCCCGGTTCCGATTTGGGGCACTAACACTGAATATCTGACGATCGCTAATGGTTCCCCGCCCAGCGCTAACTTTTGGGCGCGAGCGAGCTGGCCGCCCCAAAGTGAATTTCTAGGCCAATTTGTCTTTAACAAATCCGTGCTGGCTCTCCTTAATTAATCTATCCAAGTGACTGTTAATTTTGTCCCTGATTACTGTTTCTAAAAGCTTTCCCACTACCGAGGTTAAACTGACTGGCCTGTAGTTGCTGGGTTTATCCTTACACCCTTTCTTGAACAATGGTGTAATATTTGCAATTCTCCAGTCCTCTGGCACCACCCCCGTATCTATGGAGGATTGGAATATTATTGCCAGTACCGCCGCGATTTCCGCCCTCAATTCCCTCAGCATCCTAGGATGCATCCCATCCGCTCCTGGTGACTTATCTACTTTAAGTACAGCCAGCCTATCTAATACCTCTTTATCAATTTTTATACTATCCCGTGTCTCCACTACCTCCTCCTTCACTATGTCTATGGCAGCATCCTCTTCCTTGGTGAATACAGATGCAAAGTACTCATTTAGTACCTCAGCCATACCCTCTGCCTCCATGCATAGGTCTCCTTTTTGGTCCCTAATCAGCCCCACCCCCCCTCTTACTACCCTTTTACTATTTATATACCTATAGAAGACTTTTGGATTACCTTTTATGTTAGCTGCCATTCTATTCTCATACCCTCTCTTTGCCCCTCTTATTTTCTTTTTCACTTCTCCTCTGACCTTTCTGTATATAGCCTGATTCTCAGATGTATTTGCAACCTGACATCTGTCATACGCACTCTTTTTCTGCTTCATCATATTGGCTATCTGTTTCATCATCCAGGGAGCTCTGACTTTAGTTACCCTACCTTTCCCCCTCGTGGGAATGTACCTTGACTGAACCTGAACTATTTCCTCTTTAAAGGCAGCCCATTGTTCCACTACAGTTTTGCCTGCCGATCTTTGATTCCAGTTTACCCGGGCCAGATCTGTTCTCATCCCACTGCAATTGGCCTTCCCCCAGTTGACATTCTTACTCTAGATTGCTCCCTGTCCTTTTCCATAGCTAATCTAAACCTTATGATACTGTGATCACTGTTCCCTAAATGTTCACCTACTGACACTTGCTCCACTTGACCCACCTCATTCCCCAGAACCAGATCCAGCAATGCCTCCTCCCTCGTCGGGCCGGAAACATACTGATCAAGAAAGTTCTCCTGAACACACTTCAGAAATTCTTCCCCTTCTCTGCCCTTTACACTGGTACTGAAATGGTTGATTTATAATTTGTACCATTACCATCTGTTGTAGTTATGTGAAATTGCAGTTAAACCAGTTAGTAAACACTTTGCTCTGTTGTCTGTTGTTTTGATAATCACTGATAATAACATCCAGCATCAATAAGGTCTTTAAATCTGATTTGGGAGTTAATGGAATAAGAGGAGGCAGTCAGTATATGCACCAGGGTAATGTCATTAAGAATGTTTGTGAGGAACAAATTAAATCAGTCATAAATTGTGCTCTCAAGTCAGGCAAAAAAACAGCCTCATTTAGGAGAGGGGCTTAATATTTTTAACCTCTTGCAGAAAATGCACTTAAACAAATTAAAATAAGGACCATGTCGACGGATATAAATGGTAATTACTGGAGCCCCGCTGATTTCCTGTTCACGTCACACAGTGACTTCACTCCCACCTGTGATTAAGGTCGCTGCACTGACAAATTATTATTCACTGAGGGATTAAATTGAACTTTCTATCAAAATCAGTCAAACAGTTTTTGTTTAGAAAACATCATCATAGCAACCCTGTGGCTCAGCATATTGGCATGTCAAACTGTTCGCAACCTCGGTGTCCTATTTGACCCGGAGCTGAGCGCTCGACCCCATATCCTCTCCATCACAAATATCGCCGCCTTCTACCTCTGTAATATCGTCTGTCTCCACCCCTGCCTCAGCCCATCTGCTGCTGAAACCCTCATTCATCATCAGTTTTTTTGTTACCTCAAGACTCCACTCTTCCACTGCTCTCCAGGCTGACCTCCCATCTTCCACCCTCCACAAACGTAAGCTCATCCAAGACTCTGCTGCTCGTATCCTAACTCCACCAAGTCACGTTCACCCATCACCCCTCTGCTCGCTGACCTACATTGGCTCCCAGTCCACCAGTGCCTCAAATTAAAAATTCTCATCCTCATGTTCAAATTCCTCTATGGCCTCACCACTCCCTATCTCTGTAACATCCTCCAGCCTTACAACCCTCCGAGAACGCTGTGTTCCTCCAACTCTGGCCTCTTGTGGATCCCCCACTTCCTTTGTCCCACCATTGCTGGCCGTGCCTTCAGCCAGCTAGGCTCTTAAGTTCTGAAATTCCCTTCCCAAACCTCTTTGCCTCTCCACCTCTCTCTCCTCCTTTAAGACACTGCTTAAAACGTACCTCTTTGACCAAGCATTTGGTCACCTGTCCTAATGTCTCCTCCTTTGACGCCTTAGGAGGTTTTACTTTGTTAAAGGCACTATATAAATGCAATTTGTTGTTGTTGGTGCACTGTGACATGGATTTGGGACTGCAGTTTCCTATGTGGCAAGTATCCAATCTCAACCAGGTCCCTGGATGCGACACAAAGCAGAGGTTACTTTTAACAGGAAAGGAAAAATAAAGGGCATGACATTAGGGCATACTTGCATATATCCTAAAGATCAGTATCGTCACGTGTCTGCCCTCTGAATGTATGAAATGGGCGATGGGGCAATTTTGAATGAGGAGAAAATTTAATAGAAAATTGAGAAGTAAAATCAGATTTTTTTAAACTGCAAGGAAGACTGTTAGATTATGATTATTGAGGGCAAAATTCATTCTGATTTGTATCTGAAACTTTTGATTCCGTTTTAGAATTACATTTTCTGAAAGGCCATAATATGTACCTTAGAAAGTAACAAAATAAATACAAATTAGATTAGAAGGACATTTGCTAAAACTGTTCGAGAGTAAGGATGCATTTCCACTGCAAGTGTAGCGTCATAAAATTGTATGGAGTGAAGTCTCCCCTGAAGCAGTAGTCTCACACCACTTTAGTTTGACACTTCATAAAGTGTAAACTCAGTGCAGTGTCAAGCCTGGTTCGCAGATTGCTCAGAACGTCCCATCAGACTGCCTCGGCACTTTCGAGAATGGGATTCTCCCCACCATACTTCCCAAAACTGTAACTTTTGAACTGTGTATATGTGTGTATCCAGACAGGTACAGTTCGAGCTCCAGCCAGGGGCAGAAGACTAGGGGGTCAATTTTCACTTCTATCGCCTGGTGTTAACTGACCCCATTTTGAGGCCTTTACCGTCCCATTAACTCCAACGAAGATGCAGGTGTCAAAATCAAACGCAAGAAATGTAAACACTGAAAATGGTCAAATATTTTGTGCTACACTGGCAAAATGTTGTCAAAACTTGGCAAGTTTTCCATGTGCTGTTTTCTTAAAGCAACAGGTACAACCGAATCTGTTTGGAGAAATTATGTACAGTACTGCATGCATTGCTTTACAAGAGCCATCTGAAACCATTGGAAACACAGGAAAGTTCAGGGTTGACAGAGTCTACATCCAACTGGCTAACCCTCGATTGCCCACTCTCTCAAATATCTATCCAATTCTCCCTTAACATTTTCCGCACTATCTGCCTCCCTGTGCAGTCTGTTCCACACAATCACCACCCTCTGCTTAAAGTAGCGAATCCAAATTGTGTGTGCATATTACCTGCTCTAAGGTTGACCAAAGTCCCCTGCTTCGTCATCCACTGATCTACCTCATTTGAATTTTTTTGAATTTACATCATTAATGTCAGCAGAACAAATATAATGCTGCCCTAGTTTTGATGCATTACTGGGTTTATTTTACTTATGAGAAAGACCTCATAATTCAGCCCTCACCAGTGCAGTTTTTAACCTTGATATTTTTCCCTCCATCACAGTTTACCCTTGCTTATTTCACTGCTAGCTGAAACTTCAAGATAGTTCTGAGCATGAAGCAATTCGTGTCAAAACAGCTTGTCGTTGTGCAGATGATTTTTCACTAAGCAAATTCATTTACTGCAACTAGCTCTCAAAAGTAAAAGTATTATGATGCCACAAAATATTTCATAATTTTCCCCTAATCCTCCTTACTCTTTTACTTCCTTTCTGTAACAAATATTTAAGTTGACAAATGATCTAGAAAGTGCCATCAATACAATATCGATATTCAGAAGGTTTGATTGAAGTAATATGATTTATACTCCCATTTAATCAGTATGTTTTATTTATTCATTACAACTAGGTTAAAGATTGTATGCACTGAATTGCAGGTGCAAATTCTATAATCACTGTTAATTCTAATGCCAACAGTGTATCAAAGCAAAAAAATGGTATTGTGTGAGAAAGTGAGACATGCTGCTGAGAGCCATAGTGTGCACATGTAAATATTAATTTACCCAGGGCCTTGCAGAGGGAAAAGCACTGAGCACTTGTGTCTGGTACCACTCATCACCACTTCCCAACCCCACCCACCCCTTAGCTGTGCATTCATCCATAGTGCTTAAAGTAATATGTAATAATTGATTATGATGTTGTTCATGAGATGTTGCTGTAAACTTTAGTAGCACATATTGTGGCTCAGTAAAATGTAAAAGTTCATTCTGTTGCAGAAAGTATGGAATTAATTTTATATAACTGCAATGCTCAACTGGAAGAAGAAAAAATAAAGATAGGCGGTCATAAGCTGCCCCAATAATTTATTAGTGAGGAGAATCGCAGGGCTGCCTGATGGAAGGCTTTGCTGGGTAAAGTTTTGATGAGTTTCATCAGTTTGCAGTCAAGCCAGAAAATGGATTGACCTCAATGTCCCAGGCTATGGAGGGCATAAATCAGCCATGTTTCCCACTCCTTGTCACTATCCAGTAACACCTGCTGGGGAGAGTTTATACACGAGAATAACTATCCAACACCATTGTCTGGGTTCAGATGTGAAGATAGCCACTTGGGTGAAATACTGGTAAGTTGATATCACCTGTATAATCATATCCCAGCATGAGCTGGCACCTTCAGGAGAAGGAGAGAGAATATGGTGGGACGCAGGAATTAGACAAAGAAAAGTGGGGCACCCTTGAGACAGAAAAACTTTGGAGGGCGGGGAGAACTGAATGGTGCATATCTACCCATCAGCTGTGCTATCGGCATGCAAAGGTATTGGTGTGAAGGTTTAGGAGCAGTCTGTGATTTGTTATCCAGTGCTCCCAACTGATGGATACTATATAGTAACACAATTTTGTTTTTCTAAACTTGTGTTCACAGCATAAATTCAGAATAATATTTTGAGTTGTATAATGTGTGCAGGAAGAAGGAAAATTAAATTACTATTCATTTGATGTGCTCTTAGAAATAGTGCATTACATCTTTATGTTAGAACATAAGAACATAAGAAATAGGAGTAGGAGTAGGCCACTTGGCCCCTCGAGCCTGCTCTGTCATTCAATAAGATCATAGTTGATCTTCTACCTCAACTCCACTTTCCTGCACTATCCCCATATCCCTTGATTCCCTTAATATCCAAAAATCTATCGATTTCTGCCTTGAATATACTCAACGACTGAGCCTCCACAGCCCTCTAGGGTAGAGAATTCCAAAGATTCACCACCCTCTGAGTGAAGAAATTTCTCCTCAGCTCAGTCCCAAATGGCCGACCCTTATTCTGAGACAGTGACCCCTGGTTCTAAACTCCCCAGCCAGGGGAAACATCCTCCCTGCATCTACCCTGTCAAGCCCTGTAAGAATTTTGTATGTTTCAATAAGATCACCTCTCATCTAAACTCTGGAGAATATAGGCCTAGCCTACTCAAACTCTCCTCATAGGACAATCCCCCCATCCCAGGAATCAGTCTGGTGAACCTTCGTTGCACTCCCTCGATGGCAAGTATATCCTACCTTAGGTACTCGATACTCTGGTCTCACCAGCACCCTATATAATTGCAGTAAGATGTCTTTACTCTTATACTCAAATCCTCTTGTAATAAAGGCCAACATACCATTTGCTTTCCTAATTGCTTGCTGTACCTGCATGTTAACTTTCAGTGAGTCATGTACAAGGACACCAGGTCCCTCTGAACACCAACAATTCCCAATCTCTCACCATTTTAAAAAATACTCTGCTTTTCTATTTTTCCTACCAAAGTGGATAACTTCACATTTCTCCACATTATATTCCATTTGCCATGTTCTTGCCCACTCATTTAGCTCGTCTATATCCCCTCGAAGCCTCTTTGCATCCTCCTCACAACTTACATTCCCACCCAGCTTTGTATCATCAGCAAATTGGATATATTACATTTGGTCCCCTCATCCAAATCATTGATATAGATTGTGAATAGCTGAGGCCCAAGCACTGATCCTTGCGGTACCCCACTAGTTACAACCCGCCAACCCGAAAATGACCCGTTTATTCCTACTCTCTGTTTTCTGTCTGTTAACCAATCCTCAATCCATGCTAGTATATTACCCTCAATCCCATGAGCCCTAATTTTGTTTAATAACCTCTTGTGTGGCACCTTTATCGAATGCCTTCTGAAAATCCAAATACACCACATCCACTGGTTCCCCCTTATCTATTCTGCTAGTTACAACCTCAAAAAACTCACAGATTCATCAAACACGATTTCCCTTTCATAAATCCATGTTGACTCTGCCCAGTCCTATTATATATTTTTCTTTCATCCGTGTAGAACACGGACGAAAGAAAAATATATATTGTACCGACTTAAGGATGTCAATGTTTAAATGTGCTGGCAGCTGACCACCTTACCCTCCATTTGTCTTACTGTACCTCCCAACAGGTACAACTAAGTTATCTGCCTGGGTGTAACCATCAGTCAATGAGCTGTGAGTTAGACTGATCTCTGGGACCTTTTAATTGCTAAAGCCATTTGTATATGGTTAAGTAAAAGAGCTTTCAGATCGAGACTGCTTGCAGCTAAATTTCTGAGACAGATTGCAAAGCAGTGGAAACACCTGGAGCTTATGTGAGCACAGAAAGAAGGGGAAAGATCTAAAATAGATCCTGTTTTCTACCTACTTCTTTCTTCTTGGGTGTGACCACTTTATAAAATGGCAGTAGGACAATAGAGGTGAATTGTTAGTGTCAGAAGTGCAGGGAATTGACACTAGTTTGCTTAGTTCTCTCTCCGTCAACCGATCCAGTCCATAGCATAAAAACAGGCCAGAGCCTGTGCTTACAAAAAGTGCACCATGCAGTTTGAGGTGGAGCAGTCATCAAACTGACACCAGTGGTCACAGAAGCCATAAAAAGTTTGACATACTGAGCTTAAGGCTATTGAGTGCAGTAAAGCCTACACAATGTGACTTTTGTTAATGTAGCAATTAGTGGTAATTATAGAACAGGAGGGCGTAATTGAGAGGAGATTTCTACTGAGCCAGAGTCGGACTCTTCTCATACCAGTAGAACTACTAAAAGAGGGGTCATGCGTTTGCACCATTTTCATGTCATAAATTTGTCAGCTTCTGGCACCTTTGTTACATTGCTACCTCATCTCTGGTGCTGACTGACAACCTGTCGCACTGAAAAATCATTGGGCTGCTTTTAGATGTTCCACTGACAGGCCCTATTGTTGTTAGAGTCTACTAGTAGAGAGGCAGTCTAGAGAAATAAAGCTTCCCTCTGAGGCTGATAGAATGCCTGCTGTCAAAGCAAAAACAGGGAAGCTTTTGACCCAACTTTAATCAGTACATCAGGAAAATGAAAAGAACTCCGTATAATATTGACAGAACCTATTATATTACAGACCAAGGTGTAAGATCAGAATTCTGAATCAATTGAAAGAAAATTGGCACTATGCTACCACAGAAGACAGTAAGAAAAAGTCTTTGATTCCTCAAGTTATGGCATATTATCTTCAACTCTGGCCGGGATGTTCCAGGGTGATAGCGGGTGCGATCGGTGGCAGGTTGGGTGGGAAAGTTGTTATTTTTGACAGCTGGTCGGGATCCCGCTGTCATCCCGCCCCCAAGCACCTTTCCCCCAGCGCGTCTGTCATCGCGGAGCCGACCCAACCGGCAGCGGCAGGCGACCCAATTTAAATAATTATCAGGTAGTTTACAGGCACTTAAGAGCCTTTTTTCACTTACTTTTTAAACTTCCCTGCATGGCCACAGGATTCACGCAGCTCGGGAATCACGTCCGTCAACCTGAGGCGGGAGTTCCATGCCCATTGCTCCAGCTGATTACTTGACAGCATCAAATGTACAGTAAAAGCTCCAACCTGACAGATGATCACTTTCCTCGGGCAGAAGCTGTTGCTCAGTCCACTTCCAGCTCAGATTCTGCCAGCGCCAAGTCTTTCCAGCAAAGTCTCCATCCAGTGTCACCTCATTGGAAGAACTCTCTCACCACTGGCAGAATGCTTCTGTGTTCTGTACTTCACCTGCCAGCTATTCCATCAGCATGGGTGCCGTTTATACTGTCTTACCTTGGTCCTCAGAATCGGACTACGATCAGCACCAACACCAGCAGCACCAACAACAACACCAACCTTCTCCGCAATCAACTGATGCTGCACAGGACAGAGGGCATCAGCACCCAAGCACATTGCTGCCCGGGAGGCCAGTGATGGCCTCATCATGGCCAGATTTAGTTAACTACACTGTCACACGATGCGCCAGGTTGGCACCACCCCACACCAACACCATAAAGCATCCCTACAATGTCCAAGCCATTCCTTTCACACTCATCACCATTGCAGGGGTACTGTTATGTCTCACCATTCACTGCAACTCACTAAGTCACTTCCAAAGGTGCACACAAATCTGTCCAAGACTAGAAAGGGTTGAAAATAAAGATTTTTATGTTTGACACCACACTAACAGAAACTTTTCATAAATATTGGATAGAACACCTAAGTGGCTAACCTTGTGTGTTGTTAGTTGGTATGATTTCACTAGGATGAGGGTGAGTGTGAGGGATGGCTAGTGAGATGGGGATGTGATAATGTAGATAGAGAGGGATGGGTGGAGGTGCAAGGTAAGTTGGTGTGAGTAAGGATGTGCAGGAGTAGGGTAGGGGAGGCAGAGTGATGGGGATGTGATGAGAGGCACAGCAGGATGAGGTTGAGTGTGGATTTGTATTAACGTTTCCCGATCTAATGAGATCATTGAAATGTTTGCGGCACTGCACCCAGGTTCTCCTGACCACATCCCTGCTTGTATCTCCTGTGCAATGTGCAACCAGGCTGTCTTGGTCTCCTGGGGAGTTCTCTTCTGCCCACCGGAAGGGAAGAATACCTCCCTGCATGCTCTTACTCCCTCCGTAAGCATATGGAGGGAGTCATCAAAGAACCTGGGTGCAGCCCTTTGCCTCTCTGCAGTCATTGTCAGTGTTTGCAGCACTCCAATGCTGTAGTGCACTGACAGCACTATGTTAGATTAAACTTCAAATGTAATGTGGCCATGGTCCCTTTAAAGTTCCCGGCTGAAAACGCGTCATGAATGACATCACCAGACCCGCTCCATCTCATTGGGTCGGGTAACGCGCTGGGTGGGCTTTATAGGCCCCATTAAGGTAAGTTAATTTTCAACAGCGGGATGAAGCCAGCAGCGGGGTCGCGACCTCCCACAGACACCGCCCGCACCAGACCCGCCCAGGTAGGCAAAATTCCGGCCACTGCTTTTTTCTTTAATGTTAAGTCTTTGTAATATTTTTGTATAAACACATGGTTAATTGATTATAAAAAGCCCATGCAAGCCCACATGCTGTTCTTGTCATGGTACAAAGTGATACAATATCCTGAATAATCTGCAACAATCTTTAGTTTTATGTGATTAATTATTTACTTGGTATTTATACTCTCTGTACCTTATGGTTCAAATCCTCCAATATAATTCGCTTTCACTAATACATATTCTATTTCCTCAAGTAAGCAATTTTGCAAAAAGAAAATTGACTGTTTACCAGTGTGTCTTGTTACACTTGGAGCATCTTCAGTAGTCCAGAAAACAAATGGAAGGGACTAGCTCTGCATTATGAGAAACTGATACATGAAGGGTGGAGGTTTTAGGAAATGTGAATGGTTTTATCATTCCTTAAAATCTGGCTGCTCCAATTAAAGAGTTCCTAAAAATGAAAAGCACTGATTGTAAACTACAGGTAGACTATCCTTTATCCGAACTTCCGAAAACCTCTAAAAACCGAAAGTTTTTTCATTCAGCGTAAGTCGTGCGCACGACATGACCAGAGTGGCGCACGACTTACGCTGAGCAGGGCAGAGGGTCACAGAGTTCCCTCCTGGGTAGGAGATTGCAGGCCGAGCCGGGCAGTGTGAAGGAGGTACCGGGAGAGTGAACCCAACAATACAGCGGCCCGTCCGATATTCTTTTCTCCCCCCCCCGACCCGACCTGAACCGCGGCCCATCCGATATTCTTTTCTCCCCCCCCACCCCCCCCACCCGACCCGACCCCCGACCTGATTTGCGGGCCAGCTTAGTAGGAGTCAGCCGATATCCGGCTTTCCAGAGAAGCAGGAAGGGGAATGAGACACGGAACAGTCGCAAGAGGTAGCCTGAACTTTTAAAATTTATATTAAATACAAATTTCCCAGTCTTATAATAATACCTTCTGAAATCCGAAAAATTCCGAAAACCGAAACTCAGCTGGTCCCAAGGCTTTCGGATAAGGGATAGTGTACCTGTACTGACTTAACAAGAAAGCCCACCTATTCCCTAATCAAATCACTTAGTTTTCTCAACTAATTTTTATGGGGTATTATTATTTCTGTCTATTTCACAGAAGAAAACAAAAAGAAAATTAATACAGAAAATGCTAGAAATACTCAGCAGGTCAGGCAGCATCTGTGGAGTGAGAAACAGAGTTAACGTTTCAGGTCGATGACCCTTCGAAGGGTCAGCGACCTGAAACGTTAACTCTGTTTCTCTCTCCACAGATGCTGCCTGACCTGCTGAGTATTTCCAGCATTTTCTGTTTTTATTTCAGATTTCCAGCATCCACAGTATTTTGCTTTTGTATTTGAGAAAATTAATAGTTACCTCCAACATTACTTACTTTGCAAGTACTTTTCAAAATTTTGTGCCTTACATATTTATTCCTATTTACATCTCTCTGCATATCATCAAATAAGGTGGTTATTCAACAATGGCACCAAATATTCAATCAGTTGCCAATTGTCACTAAAGCATTTTCTGAATAAATTATGATACCTTGAAGCTGTAGTACACTGGATTTAAATACAGATGTATAATTTGTTTAGTTATCAGAAAATCTTCCAGTATAGAAAAAGGCCATTTGGCCCTTCGTGCCTACACCTGCTCTTTGAAAGAGCTATTCAATTAATCCCACTCCCCCACTCTTTCACCATAGCTCTGCAAATTTCTCCCCTTCAAGTATTTATCCAATTCCCTTTTGAAAGTTACTATTGAATCTGTTTCCTTGCTTCCACTACCCTTTTAGGCAGTGCATTCCAGATTATAATAATTTGCTGCGTAAAAGAAAATTCTCCTCATCTCACCGTTGGCTCTTTTCCAGAGGATGGCCATTAATCAGTATATTGGCGTCAGGCACTTTGGAAAATGTAAGTGGTTACTCAGCAGCATTCTGTGTTATAATAATAACGTCACCTATAATGGAACAGGTATTCCACCATTTTAAAACAAAATAGCGTGTGCTAAAACTAAGGAAAATTCACAATATAGAAACTGTTATAAAAAGTAAAATAAAGTGAATTCCTCACAATGCATGATGCACCAAATCAAGTAATGCTAGATGTATTGGAGAAGGAGGAATAGCAATAGCAGGAAACTATAACCAAGAAGTTGAAGGACATTGGAGATGGACTTTCTGGACATAATCCAGTGTAGCTTGAGTACCACAAACACATTACCTAGCTGACTCGGTGAGGAACAGCGTGTAAGGTGGGTACACCTTTAAAGGATTCGAGCACAAACCTGCAACCATGAAGCAATATCTGAACAGGAAGTGAAAGTGACCACCACACTCAAGTTCTGTGCTACTGGGTGCTTCCAAGCACCAACAGGAAACATCACTCATGGATGCAGTTCATGGCTGCATCACTGAGGTAAACAGATACCCGCTTCCAATGGCTGAAGGGTAGATAACGAGAGGGCACAGATTTAAGGTGATTGGCAAAAGAACCAGAGGCGACAGGAGGAAAAACTTTTTTATGCAACGAGTGATTAGGATTTGGTATGCACTGCCTGATGGGGTGGTGGATACAGATTGAATAGTAGCCTTCAAAAGGGAATTGGATATATATTGAAGGAGAAAGAATTGCAGGGATATGGAGAAGGAGTGGGAGTAACTGGATTGCTCTTCGAAAAGCCGGTGCAGAGTCGATGGGCTGAATGGCCTCCTTCTGTGCTGTACTATTCTATGATTCTGCCATATGTTTGCATACATCGAGTTCAACTACAACATGCACAACAGCAAAAGGGGCAGTCAAATAGAATTCAAGTACCAGCAGGCATTGCCCTACTTTTTAATAACTGAGAGGATTATTGCTATCTTAAATTTTAGATAGTATTGCAACTACCAGCAAAATAATCTACAAGCTAATGCTTGTTTTCTGAGAAGTGTTCAGGACACAAATTTAAAGGTACAGCACCTGCTGCAGCGTCACACCTGGATTTTCCTGGGGTGTGGTTAACTGCCGGGATCCTACTTGCTAGTGGGAATTTTTCTGGGAGCCCACCATGCATTGGTAATAATCCCCAACCCAAGAAACTTGGCAGGGTCAGGGCGGTGGGTGAAAGTACCGCCCAACCCTTTAGGGCAGATTAAGGAAAATCCAGTCCTACATATTGCTGCTCTAGTAAATGAAATGAAAAATAACTAGCTAGCTGAATATGACAAAAGTAAAGTACATACATTTGTGCAGCCGGTTCTGTTTATGTGTAAGAATAGTTAGTGAAGAATCTTTCTCAGCTAGATGTCAATAGTTCTGCTTTTCTAGTTTATTGTAGTAATTCAGAAATATCTTGGATTCACTTTTAACCAATCAAATTCAAAGGTTTGTCCCCTTGTTCTGGAGTCTCCTTCTAAAGATAAGTAATTTCCTATCTGTCCTGTCAATTCCCATCATTAGTTTAAACACCTCAATCAGATCACTGCTTAATCTCTTATTTCCATGGAATATAATTCAAATTTGCCCAGTCTCTCTCAACTCAATCTCTACATCCCAGGTATCACGATGATGAATTGTCACTGGACTTTCTCCTAAGCCGCATAGCCTACCTAAGATGGAGCACAGCAACATTGGCCCTGAATTCCCGCAAACCGCTGGTCCCAGCTGAAGTGTTGAGATTTGCCTACCAGGAATGTCCACCACTGAACCTGCCAGCAAATGCGGAGTCAGCGAGGGATTCCATAATCCATAATCTTGTTGGGCACTGGCCCCACTAGCAACACATCTCAGGCACCTGCCATAGAGGGGGAGGAGAAGCAGCAGAGGCTTGGGAGACCCCTCCCCAGGCTCACCCTCCCTTCAGCGGATGACCTTGTTTGGGTCAGGTGGAGGTTGCATCCCGAATGAGGCTCTGTAGAAACTGACAGTGTGCCCATATCGCAGACTAATTCCTGGGTCTTCCACTGTACTCCCACCTGACATAGAATATTGGCCCCAAATTTCTAAGTAAGATATGACCTGCACTTTGTGTAATGTAGTATTTCCTTGTTTCTATATTCTAAACCTTTTGTGATGAAGCCCAGTTTTACGCCTTTTAATTGCATTTTGTATTCTGAGCTAGCTTTTAATGACCTGTGCACATGAACCTTTAATTCCTTTTGTTCATCTAACCACCCCCCATTTAGTGTTTCCCCATTAGATTAGATTCCCATCTGCCATTCTTGCATCTAAATAGTACCATCTTACACTTCGTTCAAGTGCCAGTTTGGCTCAGTGGTAGCAATCTTGCCTCTAAATCAGAAATTGTGGGTTCAGATCCCATAGTTGAGCAAATATTCTAGGCTGACAGTCCATGAGGCTGTATTCTCTGCATTGTCAGAGGTGCCATCTTTCAGGTGAGATGTTAAACCACATTTGCCTGTTCAGGTGGACAAAAATATTCCATGACCCTATTCAAAGATGAGCAAGGAGTTCTTCTAGTATCCTGGCCAACCTTCATTCCTTAACTAACTACCAAAAAAGATTAACTTACTGTTTTTATAATTTACTGTTTCTGGGACCTTGCTGTATACCTGTATAAGTTAACTGTCACATTCCCCAGAAAATAACCGTGATTACATTTCAAAAATTAGTAATTGGCTGTGAACTGTTCAGGGACTGAGGATGTGAAAGGTGCTAAATAAATGCAAGTTCTTCCTTTGTTGCAGTAAACTGCATCTGCTGTCATTCTGTCAAAATGCCCATTTGTCATTTTCTGCTCTCTTCACAATTCACTCTGCTTTCTAGCTTAGTATCTGCTAAGGTTGGATATACTCCCTTCTATTCCCAAATCCAGGGCACTTATATGATCGTGATAAGGTCAGGCCCCAGCACTGATCCATGAGAGAATATCACTTCTTGTTGCTTGCAAGTATAGAGAGAAGAATACAAAGCATGAATGACAAGCATAAAGACAGAAAGGGGAAAACAGAAAGAATTAGCGAGTGAGCAACAAGTAGAAAGACAGTTACGGGAGCAACAGGACAGTTTTTTATGCATTAGCAATGACACAGTAGACAAACTAGTTATGTTTAATTTTTTTTTATTCGTTCCTGGGAAGTGGGCGTCACTGGCAAGGCCAGCATTTATTGCCCAGCCCTAATTGCCCTTGAGAAGGTGGTGGTGAGCCGCCTTCTTGAACTGCTGCAGTCTTTGTGGTGAAGGTACTCCAACAGCGCTGTTAGGGAGGGAGTGCCAGAATTTTGACCCAGTAATGATGAAGGAACGGCAATATATTTCCAAGTCAGGATGGTGTGTGACTTGGAGGGGAACTTGCAGGTGGTGGTGTTCCTATGCGCCTGCTGCCCTTGTCCTTCTAGGTGGTAGAAGTCGCGGGTTTTGGAGGTGCTTGGCGAAGACGCCTTGGCGATTTGCTGCAGTGCATCTTGTAGATTGTACACATGCAGCCACAGTACGCCGGTGGTGGAGGGAGTAAATGTTTAAGGTGGTGGATGGGGTGCCAATCAAGCGGGCTACTTTGTCCTGGATGGTGTCGAGCTTCTTGAGTGTTGTTGGAGCTGCACTCGTCCAGGCAAGTGGAGAGTATTCCATCGCACTCCTGACTTGTGCCTTGTAGATGGTGGAAAGATTTTGGGGAATCAGGAGGTGAGACACTCACCACAGAATACCTAGCCTCTGATGTGCTCTTGTAGCCACAGTATTTATGTAGCTGGTCCAGTTAAGATTCTGATCAATGGTGATCCCCAGGATGTTGATGTTGGGGGTTTCGGCGATGGTAATGCTGTTGACTGTCAAGAGGCGGTGATTAGACTCTCGCTTGTTGGAGATGGTCATTGCCTGGCACTTGTGTGGCACGAATGTTACTTGCCACTTGTCAGCCCAAGCCTGAATGTCATCCAGGTCTTGCTGCATTCGGGCATGGACTGAGGAGTTGCGAATGGAACTCAATCATCAGTGAACATCCCCACTTCTGACCTTATGATGGAGGGAAGGTCATTCATGAAGCAGCTGAAGGTGGTTGGGCCTAGGACACTCCCCTGAGGAACTCCTGCAGTGATGTCCTGGGGCTGAGATGATTGACCGCCAACAACTACAACCATCTTCCTTTGTGCTAGGTATGACTCAAGCCAGTGGAGAGTTTTCCCTCTGATTCCCATTGATTCAGTTTTACTAGGGCTCCTTGAATCCACACTCGGTCAAATGCTGCCTTGATGTTAAGGGCAGTCACTCTCACCTCACTTCTGGAATTCAGTGCTTTTGTCCATGTTTGGACCAAGGCTTTAATGAGGTCTGGAGCCGAGTGGTCCTGGCGGAACCCAAACTGAGCATTGGTGAGCAGGTTATTGGTGAGTAAGTGCCGCTTGATAGCACTGTCGACGACACCTTCCATCACTTTGCTGATGATTGGGAGTAGACTGATGGGGCGGTAATTGGCCGGATTGGATTTGTCCTGTTTTTTGTGGACAGGACATACCTGGGCAGTTTTCCACATTGTTGGGTAGATGCCAGTGTTGTAGCTGTACTGGAACAGCTTGGCTAGATGTGCAGCTAGTTCTGGAACACAAGTCGAGCTGGGATGTTATCAGGTCCCATAGCCTTTGCTGTATCCAGTGCGCTCAGCCGTTTCTTGATATCACGTGGAATGAATTGAATTGGCTGAAGACTGGCTACAGGATGGTGGGGACCCCAGGAGGAGGCCGATATGGATCATCCACTCAGCACTTCTGGCTGAAGATGGTTGCAAACGCTTCAGCCTTGTCTTTTGTATTCGCGTGGAGCGTTCCGTCACCATTGAGGATGGGGATATTCATGGAGCCTCCTCCTCCCATTAGTTGTGTGATGAAATATATGCCTTCATCAGCCCCTGTGTTTTACCTGCATTGTATTGTGTGTACCGCCCCCTTTTTCCTATTGTGTGTATTGGCTCCGCCCCGGTCTTTTGTCATATAAAGGTCTCAAGAGCTGTATGAGTCATTTCTGCCAGACGAATCCGATGTGGAAAGACATGCAATGTTCTTAGTGATTAAAAGCCTTCAGTTGAATCCTTTAATTCCTTGTCTTTGAGTTCTTGATGGCACATCAATTTTAATCACTAAAACACCAAGATGGATCGACTCCTGAAACCAGAGCGCTTGGATCTGGACCCCCATGCCTCAGACGCAGCCACACAGTTCAGACACTGGTTCCAATGCTTCGAATTTTTCATCGAAAGCTCAGCCACCGCCATCGCAGCCGCGACCGCCACCGGAGACGTGAAACTGGGAATCCTGCGAAACTGGGTGAGTCATCGGGTCTCCCCTCTCATCCGAGATGCCACCAGCTACGGGGATGCCTGCACCATTCTGAAGGCCCACTACGTGCGGCCAATAAACGAGGAGTACGCCAGGCACCTTCTGACTACTCGCACGCAGCGGCATGGTGAGTCACTAGAGGACTTCATGCTAAGCCTAAAAGTACTGGGCAGAGACTGTAGCTGTAAGGCCGTGTCTGCCATCGTGTACACGGAGGAGCTGATCCGAGACTCCTTTATTGCGGGCCTCAGTTCAAATTACATTCGGCAGAAACTGTTTGAAAAGGAGGGACTGGACTTAAAACAGGCTATGGGCATAGCGCGATCGCTGGATATGGCCCAGAGGAACTCTGAATCCTGTTCCTCAGGCCACGCGGCCCACTCCGTGCGCGCCGTGGGGGCCGCCATCTTGGAAGCCATCTTCACCTCCCAGGTCTCGGGCCAGCCCAGCACCATCGGAGCCCCAGCCTCCACCCAGGAGCCCCACTACTGCCGCGATGCATCGGGGCCCGAAATGCTACTTCTGCGGCCAGGACAAACACTCCAGGCATCTGTGCCCAGCGAAGAGCACCACCTGTTTTAAATGCAAGAAGAAAGGACATTTCAGCAAAGTCTGCAGAGGGAACCCCGCCTCCAACTCCGCCACCGCCGCGTGCGCGCCGTGGGGGTGGCCATCTTGGACGCCACCTTGTCCACCCTCATGGACTCCACCATCTTGTCCCGACTACACGGACCTCCAGGACCCACTGGTGGCCTCGATCACGGTGGATCAATCCAGGCCGCATCCGTTGTCTAGATCGATAATGGACATAGAGGTAAACGGGAACAAGGTTAAATGCTTGATTGACTGCGGGAGCACCGAAAGCTTTATTCATCCTAGCATGGTAAAACGACTTTCACTAACGATAGTCCCTACACAGGGCAAAATCGCCATGGCTGATAAGACCCATACCTCAAAAATTACAGGTTTCTGCGCGGTTATGTTGTCGGTAAAAGGCACTGATTACAGAGATTTTTAACTACTGATAATGCCAGATCTCTGTGTGAGCGTGATCTTGGGTCTGGACTTCCAGTGCCACCACCAAAGTATCACGCTCACCTACGGTGGGTCCCAGCTGCCCCTCAGTGTGCGGTCTGGCTACCCTGAAGGTCAAGCCGCCCTCTCTGTTCGCCAACCTCGCACCCAACTGTCAACCCATAGCGACCAAGAGTAGGCGGTACAGCTGGGAGGACAGACGGTTCATTGCGTCGGAAGTAGAAAGACTCAAGCGGGAGGGTATCATTGAATGCAGTACCAGCCCGTGGCGCGCCCAGGTAGTAGTAGTTAAGGGTAGCGAAAAGAAGCGGATGGTGATAGATTATAGCCAGACGGTTAATCTATACACCCAGCTAGACGCCTACCCTCTGCCCCGCATAGCGGATATGGTTAACCAAATCGCGCAATACCGGGTGTTTTCCACCATCGACCTAAAATCGGCATACCACCAGCTCCCCATTAGGCCGGAGGACCGTCCATACACCGCCTTCGAGGCGAACGGACGCCTCTACCACTTCCTCAGAGTCCCCTTTGGGGTAACGAATGGGGTCTCGGTCTTCCAGCGGGAGATGGACCACATGGTCGATGAGAACCAGTTAACAGCCACCTATCCATACCTAGACAACGTCACCATCTGCGGCCACGACCAGCAAGACCACGACTCGAACCTCGCGAGATTTCTGAAAACCGCCCTCAGACTCAATCTCACCTACAACGAGGATAAGTGTGTCTTTAGCACCACGCGCCTCTGTATCCTGGGCTGCGTGGTGGAAAACGGGGAAATCGGTCCGGACCCCGACCGATTGCGCCCCCTACGGGAGCTACCCCTACAAAACACTCCCAAGGCCCTGAAAAGGTGCCTGGGGTTTTTCTCCTATTACGCCCAATGGGTCCCCAATTATTCCGACAAGGCCCGTCCCCTCCTGAAATCAACGTCCTTCCCGCTCACGGCCGAGGCCCACGCCGCCTTCAACAGCATTAAACACGACATTGAGAAGGCCGCGCTGCAGGCAGTGGACGAAAACATCCCTTTCCAGGTCGAAAGCGATGCGTCCGACTTCGCTTTAGCAGCCACCCTCAACCAGGATGGGCGGCCCGTTGCCTTTTTCTCAAGAACCCTCCAAGGGCCCGAGATCAGGCACTCCTCGGTAGAGAAGGAGGCCCAGGCCATAGTGGAGGCAGTGCGGCACTGGAGGCACTACCTAGCCGGCAAACGCTTCACCCTGCTTACCGACCAGCGGTCGGTAGCCTTCATGTTTAACAACAAACAGAGGGGGAAGATCAAGAACGACAAAATTCTCAGGTGGCGGATCGAACTCTCCACGTTTGAGTACGACAATATATAGGCCGGGGGCCCTCAACGAATCCCCCGACGCCCTATCACGAGGGATGTGTGCCAGCACCCAGGGGGGCAGGCTACAGGGCCTCCACAATGGCCTCTGCCACCCGGGGGTCACCCGGCTATTCCACTTTATAAAATCCCGTAACCTGCCCTATTCCATCGAGGAGGTCCGGTCTATGACCAGGGACTGCCGCACCTGTGCGGAATGCAAGCCCCGTTTTTTCAGGCCCGACCGAGCCCACCTGATCAAAGCTACACGGCCATTCGAGCGCCTGAGCTTAGATTTCAAGGGACCACTCCCCTCCACCGACCGCAATGTGTACTTTCTCAACATTGTGGACGAGTACTCCCGCTTCCCATTCGCCTACCCCTGCCCAGACATGACCAGTGCCACGGTCATCAAGTGCCTCGGCAGCCTGTTTTACACGTTCAGCATGCCTAACTACATCCACACTGACGGGGGCGTCGTTCATGAGCGACGAACTGCGCCAATACCTGCTGTCGAAGGGGATAGCCACGAGTCGGACCACTAGTTATAACCCCCGGGGTAATGGGCAAGTGGAGAGGGAGAACGTGACGGTGTGGAAGCACTAAGGTCTAAAGGCCTCCCTACCTCCCGCTGGCAAGAGGTCCTCCCAGACGTACTCCACTCGATAAGGTCGCTACTGTGTACTGCTACTAACGCCACTCCTCACGAGAAGATGTTTGTTTTTCCCCGCAAATCAACCTCAGGAGTGTCCCTACCTTCGTGGCTCTCCACCCCAGGGACAGTCCTATTACGGAAGCATGTGAGGGGCCACAAAATGGATCCCCTCATGGAGGCAGTACACCTACTCCACGCAAACCCACAGTATGCGTACGGCAAGCACGCCGACGGGCGTGAGGACACTGTGTCCATAAAGGACCTCGCCTCGGCAGGAAGCGACGACGACCCACCCTTACCACCCCCAGAAGAACCTCCGCCATCCCCAGAGGTATCCTCACCACCCCCAGAAGTACCTGCAACACCCCCAGCACAGGGGTATGCCCAGGAGGGCACCACGGACTCCCGGTCGGAACCCGAGGTACTGTTGCGACGTTCAGGAAGGACTATCACACCCCCGGACAGACTAAATCTGTAGAAGGGGTGAATGTGATGAAATATATGCCTTCATCAGCCCCTGTGTTTTACCTGCATTGTATTGTGTGTACCGCCCCCTTTTTCCTATTGTGTGTATTGGCTCCGCCCCGTCTTTTGTCATATAAAGGTCTCGAGCTGTATGAGTCATTTCTGCCAGACGAATCCGATGTGGAAAGACATGCAATGTTCTTAGTGATTAAAAGCCTTCAGTTGAATCCTTTGATTCCTTGTCTTTGAGTTATTGATGGCACATCAAGTTGTTTAATTGTTCACCACCATTCACGACTGGATGTGGCAGGACTGCAGAGCTTTGATCTAATCTGTTGATTATGGGATCGCTTAGCTCTGTCTATATGCTGCTTCCACTGTCTAGCATGCATGTAATCCTGTGTTGCAGCTTCCCCAGGTTGGCACCTCATTTTTAGGAACACCTGGTGCTGCTCCTGGCATGCTCTTCTGCACTCCTCATTGAACCAGGGTTGGTCCCCTGGCTTGATAGTAATAGTAGAGTGAGGGATATGCCGGGTCATGAGATTACAGATTGTAGTGGAATACAATTCTGCTGCTGCTGATGGCCAACAGCGCCTCATGCTGCTAGATCTGTTCGGAATCTATCCAATTTATCACTATGGTAGTGCCACACAACACGATGGAGGGTATCCTTAATATGAAGACAGGATTTCGTCTCCACAATGACTGTGCAGAGGTCACAGCTACCAATGCTGTCATGGACAGATGCATCTGCGACAGGTAGGTTGGTGATGACGAGGTCAAGTAAATTTTTCCCTCATGTTGGTTCTCTCACCACCTGCCACAGGCCCAGTCTGGCAGTTATGTCCTACAGGTGCTACCAAGCTACTCTTGGTGATGGACATTGAAGTCCCCCACCCAGAGTACATTCTGTGCCCTTGCAACCCTCAGTGCTTCTTTCAAGTGGTGTTCAACTTGGAGGCGTACTGATTCATCAGCTGAGGGAGGGCGGTAGGTGCTAATCAGCAGAAGGTTTCCTTGCCCGTGCTTGACCTGAAGCCATGAGACTTCATGGAGTCTGAAGTCAATGTTGAGGACCGCCATGGCCACTCCCTCCTGACTGTAAACCACTGTGCCACCACCTCTGGTGGGTCAGGACATACCCAGGGATGGTGATGGAGGAATCTGGGACATTGGCTGAAAGGTATGATTCTGTGAGTATAACTATGTCAGGCTATTTGCTTGACTAGTCTGTGGGACAGCTCTCCCAATTTTGGCACAAGTCCCCAGATGTTAGTGAGGAGGACTTTGCAGGCTTGACTGGGATGTGTGTGCACCATTGTCATGTCTGAAGCCAGTGCTGAGGTCAATGCCGGGTAGTCCGTCCGGTTTTATTATTATTATTGTTTTTTATAGCAGTTGTGTACAACTGAGTGACTTGCTAGGCCACTATAGGGCGGTTAAGAGTCAACCACATTGCTATGGGTCTGGAGTCACATATAGGCCAGACCGGGTAAGGACAGCAGATTTCCTTCCCTAAAGGACATTAGTGAATCAGATGGGTTTTTTACGACAATCCGATAGTCTCATGGTCACCATTACTGATAATAGTATTTTTTATTCCAGATTTATTTAATTAACTTTAATTAATTTAAATTCCCCAGCTGCCGTGGTGGGATTTGAACTCACGGGGTCGATTTTCATTAAGCTGTCGGGAAGGAGGCGGGACTACAACTTTCGGGTTTTAGTCCCGCCGACATCGACGTCCGGCCAATCCACGCGATTTTCCCTTGATTGACCTTGTTGAGCCCGCCCAGCGGGCTCAGTAGGCCAATTAAGGGCCACCCGGCAACAGGTGACTTCACAGACTGAAATTTCATCTGTCAAGACGTCTTGACAGATGAAATATCAGTGTTTCACAGCTGTTTGAAGCTGTCAAACACTGAGGGGTCAATTTTCTGGCCGCCGTCAGGCGGCTTTACATGCGGCTGGGGGCAGAAAATCGGCGAAAAAGCAGGTCGGGACCCCCCCCCACCTGATTCCGCGCCCCGTCCGACTTTCGACCGCCGTTTCCCCGCGACCCGCTTCAGTCTCGGCCGCCACTAGCGGGACTGGCCGTCGGCACACTAATTACCAATTATCAGCTTGTTGAGGTAGTTATTCCGGGGCCGTTGCAACTTTGGGGCTTTCCCCACATCAAACCCGCCTGCAGGGAACCCCGCTGCTGAGACCTGGTGTGAAGCTTGCCGGCTTGCTTGCTGTCAGCTGCAGGTCAATCGGAAAAGCTGCGATTTAAAGGGACAGCACTTGTATGTTGAAGGACCTTGTTGTTGCAGGTTTGGGGCTACTTCTTCAAGGCTTAGGCACAGCTGTGGAAGGTTGGAGCCTCACACACTTCTCCAATGCGATCTCCTGGGAAGCCCCTCTCGCCACCCTCACTCAGCGCTTCCTCAGCGGAGGCATCTACGAGAAGCATGGGACGCCTTTTTTTCCTTCCCTTCTTGCCATTAGAGGATCTCCAGCAGCAGAGGCGGCAGCCGCAGAACCAGGAACAGCAGGATGAGCACCAGGAGCACCAGGCTGCTGCTCACTCACCTGAAGCTGCACAGGCCAGAAGGGGCCAGCGCTTGGAAGTGGCTTGAGAGCACCTTGCTGCGCTTTAGGGGGCCATGGGGACCCGTTTCTGCACTGGCAGTCCTACTCAGAAGGACTTCCATGAAGATCTGGTTTCTCTGTTCAACAGATGGCCAACGCTCCTCAAGAGATGTCATTCTCTTATGAGCACTCACCATGTTTTCCGTACCCTGGCGAGTTATCTCCTCCATGGAGGTTGCCAACCTTTCCATGGTGATGCGTTCATGCGCCAATGAGTCCACAAAGGCTCTGCTCATGGTCGCTATGGACTCCTCCATTCGCTACACACTCGCAGCGACCCTGGAGACAAAACCTGCCAGAGACTCCTGCATCTGTGCATGGAGATTCACCACCTCTTCTCTTGTGGATGGACCCAGAGGCAGAGGGCCGACATGCAGCGCAGCTGAGCTGAGCTGGCAGAGTCCTGTGCCCTCCGACGAGGACTCTCCACTGCTGTCCCTGTCTCCAGAATCTGCTGAGGCTCACTTGTGAGCTGTGAAACACCAGGTGACAACACTACTCTATGTCCCGAAGGTCCCCCCGAGGTGTGAGTGTCTGCACTGGTGCTGGGTGCGCTTACTTCTGCTGACGCTGCGCCCTCAGAAGTTGGAGCTTCCTCTGAGGAGTCTGGCTGCACAGCCTCTTCCTCCTCCACAGTGAGGACGGGGGCTCTGGATGGTCCTGTGGGGGAGTAAAGGAAGGAGTTACAGATATAATGCCAAGGTTCTTCTGGTGACTCACAGCGAGTTGGCATCTGCTGACACCTGCATCCATGCAGCATTGGTCTCAGTGGGAGGCCTCTTCCTCCCTGATCTAGGTAAGAGGACCTCCCTGTGGGCCCTAACCACATCCAATAATGCCTGCAGTGAAGCCTCATCGAATTTGGAGGCAGCTCGGGGTCTGGCACTGGCCACAGCTGCTGCAGGCTCCTCTGCCATCCTGTATGGTTCGTTTGGAAGCCTTCAGAGGATGCAGTGCTTGCTATGGACCTTGATAGCACCACGAATGATGACATCATACTGTGGGGATTTCTGACTCGAATTGGACAATTAGCAAGGCTTCCCACATGCTGGGAATTAATTGGCCACTTGAGGGAAAATTGCGTGGAGCTGGCTGACACTTTTTTATGTGTATCAGAAACCCCACATTTGGCGAAACCCGACCATTTCCCACACAAGCCGAAAATCGGGGCCTGACAGTCTGACTTCTAACCTGAGTCCTTCTACACAGACTCAGTTAGAACTGTCATCGGCAATGAAAGCTGAAGGCTGTCACTTTTGACAGCTCGCAGCCATTTTGCTTTCAGTGCCAGCTAAGTGATGGACTCCCGAAACCTAGAGGAAGAAAGGCTGTTAAGGTAAGTACAGGTAATTTAAACTTCTTTACATACTTTAGACACACCAAACACACTTACCTTTGCACTCATGCACCCATCAGTCACCTGAACACCGACATCTCGACTCCTCCAAGTCCTTCAACCCGACGGCCCACCTGCTCTAACCTGGCGCGGTTTGGAGCTGTTGGGAATCCCACACGACACCCCTCAAAATAGGAATTAGGCTAATAACTGCCTGTTAACTACCTGTTAACAGGTAGTTAATTGGCACTAATCCCTTCCCGCCTCGGGTCGGCGGGTCCCAGTGCGGAGCGGGTACCCGCCTCCTTTGAAACTTACGTGGAGGCGGGTTTTGGGCGGGATGGTGTCGGGACCCCCGAATTCGGGATTTTAGCCCCCCGCACGCCTAAATGCCCGCCTCACGGCACACTGAAAATCAACCCCCACGTCTCTGGATCATTAGTCCAGGCCTCTGGATTACTAGTCTAGTAACATAACCACTGTGTGACCGGTTTGGAGCTAAGATATCTGGGTAGTCACCTGCTTCTACTATTTCTTCATTTCTGTATTTAAATGCTATTGTCCCTACTGCTATCAATTCCCTTACAAATTTTCCTTTGTCCCTTTATTCCTAATTTAAGACTGAATCAGCATTTTTCTTCCCTTCTTGCACATGAACCATTGACACTGGGGAATGTTTTCTGCAGTTGTTCAACAGCAGCAAAGTCTGGTGTTAAAATTGGCAGAAAGTAGAAGATGAGCTGAAACCACCACTGTTTTTCTTTTCTGCATTACTCCCTGCTTTTGTATTTTAAAAGTGAGTGAAATTTGTAATCAAAAATTTGCTTCATTGGGCCTTGATGAGTTTTCAGAGAAAGATGTGGCAGTTTTCCACTGGGGGTAATTGAAATGAACAGGTACGGATTTGTCCTGCTGCTGAGTTGGAGTTAATACAACAATGGGATAGCTAAGCTATTTGGAAGAGTATCTGTTCAACATGGGTTTTGATGCATTAATGTTATAAAATCACTCAGTGTTACTGCTGGTGGGAGAAGGCTTCCGGAAGTACAGACTTTATTGGAGACTAAGCACTCACCCGACAACTACCTTTGGACTTTTAAACAGTCCACTCTACTACACTCACCAGTACTTTAATCAACTGATACTGCTGCACTCAGAGGCACATTATACAGATGATCAGTAAACTCATTCAAATACCAATGCACTGCTCAGCTATATATTTCATTCTCCCTCATGGGGAATCAAACATCTGAATTTCAATACAAACTACACAAGCAGATGATGCATTTAATTTAAAAAACTTAAAGTGTACTTTATTCTTTGTTTCTGATTGCAAAACTCAGGTTTATTATACACATAAAAGCAAATGCTTTGGTCCTAATCTTTCTATATCTATAAGTCAGTCTTTCAAAGTAGCTGTTAAGCTACATCAGAGGCATGCACAGGACATTATTGCAGGTGATTTCTGTTAGTAAGGCTGAGGAAATCCAATAGAACAAATGGAAGATGGAGGTAAATAGCATTTCTGTTCATTGCTGTTAAAGTAAACAAAAAGTTACAGAGATTGACATGCTAGTTCCTATAAGTGAAAACATCATTCATTGTCACTTAGGTAGAACCAGTTATACTGAACTGCATTCCGTTGGCAAACTTCTTGCCCAAGATATTTCTAGTCCATTGACATAAAATAGGCTGCAAGTCTTTCTTTTCCATCTGTAGCAGTAGTTAGATGTAAGCTAAATAGCCTTCCATTTATAACTCCACTTCTTGTCAAGCCACAGCGGTGGCAGATCATTTAATTCGCTGCAGGAGGTGCAGTTTAATTATTGCACTGGTTCTCCTAAAGTCAAGAAGAAAATGTGTTAACCTAATAAGCTAGTAAGATGTTAATTAGTGGCAAAGTCTCATGAAGCCTAGAACCAGAGAACCTCTACTTTAGCACCCTAGCTAACTTCCATATTCTAAATTATGGTTACAATTTCTTGGAGTATGAGAGGAAAATAATTCCCTCCAGTGTAGCTGATAGATATTGTCACCTATCAAGTAGAACTGGAAGAAATAAATGCCTTGGGATGTTTTACTATGTTAAAGCGACTATATAAATGAAGCTGTTTTGTTGAAATATGATGGGAAATCTTTTGGTGACCATCATTGACGGTGTAGTGCAAAACAGGTGATGAAAGCGTCAGTAGATTAAGTGGACATCTGTTCTACACTGTATGCGAACTCCCAGTCAGCCAGAAGGCAGGCTTTACGAGCTCACACTAAAAACAGGACAGAGCTTTATTTTAATATTATGTATTGTAATGATAGGCTTATGGCCACATCCAAAATTCTTCTGTGTTTCTTGCCTTGGGAGCAGGCACATTCAGGGCTGACAGGAAGGCAGCATTTAAAGCAGAATCTGCAGTTCTTCCACTTTTTTTAATGATTTTTTTATGATTATGATTTTTCTATACGCCAACTAAGCCATTAAACAGCCTTCTTTTAATAACACTTTTTTTCAACTTTTCTCCCCTCTTCTTCTGAAGCTGGAGTACAATTCCACAAGCCCCAGCTCTCTCAAATAGCGCTTGGCCATTTTTCATATCAAAAGACGGAGAGGGGGTGAATTTCCTCCAGGCTTTGCCCACTCACCTGCCATAAGTTCGGCAGAAACTCCGTTTACACGTATCATTCACCCCTGAGTGTTCACAGGCTACTTGACTATGGGAGGCACTGGAGCTGACCCTGACCCTCTATTCACCCAATGTCCACACAAGCACACTTTCCAGCAGGAGCCATTGGATGCCAGTCAAGAGTGAGAAATAATGTTTCCCCTCCCACTGTCTGAGTTCAGCTAAATCACCACTGACCAGGAATCAAACCTGGGACCCACCTGATCTGTATGACTCAGTGGCACACCACGTGATGCATTTACCCACTGAGAATAAGTACTACTACATGCATCGTTAATTTTTTTACTTCAACCATTTTCTATCTGCATGTAAAATTAATACATTTACATTGGCCCCGATTTTCTGCCAGCCGTCGGTCGGCTTTCCAGGCGGCTGGGGGCCGAAAATCGCCGAAAAAGCGGGTCGCGACCCCCCCCCCACCTGATTCCCCGCCCCATCCGACTTTCGGACCGCCGTTTCTCCGCGACCCGCTGCAGTCCCGCCCGTCACTGGCGGGACTGGCCGTCGGAACACAAATCACCAATTATTACCTTGTTTAAGTAGATTTTGAGGGGCTGTTGCGATTTTGGGGCTTTCCCCACGTGAAACACGCCTGCGGGGAACCCCGCTGATGAGACCTGGCGTGAAAACAGTTGGCTTGCTTGCTTGCAGCTGCAGGTCAATGAGGACTGAAGAGATTTAAACAGGCAGCATTTGCAGGCTGCAGGACCTTGTTGATGAAGGCTTGGGGGAACATTTTGAAGGCTTAGGCACAGCTGTAGAAAGTTGGAGCCTCACACACTTCTCCAGTGTGAGCTCCTGGGAAGCCCCTCTCACCACCCTAACTCAGCGCCTCCTCAACGGAGGCATCTGCCAGAAGCATGGGAAGCCTTTGGTACCTTCCCTTCCTGGCATTAGAGGATCTCCAACAGCAGAGGAGGCTGGAGCAACTCCACCAACAGCAACACCAGCAGCACCAGCAGGAGCGGCAGGCTGCAGCTCACCCACCTGAGGCAGCACAGGCCAGAAGGGGTCATAGAAACATAGAAGATAGGAGCAGGAGTAGGCCCTTCGAGCCTGCTCTGCCATTCAATGAGATCATGGCTGATCATCCAAATTCAGTACCCTGTCCCTGCCTTCTCCCCATATCCCTTGATCCCTTTAGCCTCAAGAAATATATCCAACTCTTTCTTGAATATATTTAATGAACTGGCCTCCACCGCCCTATGTGGCAGAGAATTCCACAGGTTCACCACTCTCTGGGTGAAGAAATTCCTCATTTCAGTCCTAAATGGCTTAGCCCTTATCCTTAGACTATGACCCCTGGTTCTGGACTCCCCGGCCATCAGAAACATCCTTCCTGCATCTAGTCTGTCCAGACCTGACAGAATTTTATAGGTTTCGATGAGATCCCCTCTCAATCCTCTAAACTCCAGTGAGTATAAGCCCAATCGACACAATCTCTCCTCATACATCATTCCTGCCATCCCAGGTATCAGCCTGGTGAATGTTCGCTGCACTCCCTCCATGGCAAGAATGTCCTTCCTCAGGTAAGGTGACCAAAACAGCGCATGGAAGGCCATCGGCGCAGGAGATACCCCCCAAACAGGGTGTACAGACACAGGGTCAGCTACCTCAACATGACTGAGCAGCAGTGCCAGAGGCGGCTCCGACTTTCGCGAGAGGTTGTGACTGACATCTGCGCAATGCTGCGGCAAGACCTGGAGCCCAGAGCAACAGGTCCACACTACTTGCCAGTGGCCATCAAAGTCACCACCGCACTCAACTTTTATGCCTCAGGCTCCTTCCAGGGATCAGCAGCAGACATCAACAGCATCTCCCAGGCTGCTGCACACACATGCATCACGCAGGTAACCGATGCCCTCTTTGCCATCGCGCACAATCACATCCATTTCACCAGGGATCGCGCAAGTGTGAGGGCGCGAGTGCCTGGATTCGCTCAGCTGGCGGACTTTCCAAGGGTGCAGGGCGTCATTGACTGCACATATGTGACCCTTAGGGCACCCACCGCAATCCAGGAGTTTTTGTCAACCGCAAGGGCTTCCACTCACTTAACATTCAGCTGGTGTGTGACCACAAGAAGGTGATTTTGCATGTTTGTGCCAGGTTCCCTGGCAGCTGCCGTGACTCCTTCATACTGCGCCAGTCTACTGTGCCTCTGCTATTCAGTCCGCCAAACGAACTTCAAGGATGGCTACTTGGAGACAAGGGATATCCCCTGCGCTCTTGGCTAATGACGCCATTGAGGAGACCAGCCAGCGAAGCTGAGGAGCGCTACAACTCCAGCCACATTACCACCAGATGCATTATCGAGCAAACCATCGGATTGTGAAGATGCGCTTCAGATGCCTCGATAGATCAGGTGGAGCCCTACAGTACTCATCAGCCAGGGTCTCCAAAATCGTTGTGGTATGCTGTGTGCTTCACAACATGGCACAGCGTCGTGGCTTGCCGATTCTGCAGGACCAAGAGGCTCCTCACAGAGCCGCCTCGGATGAGGATGATGCTGAGGAGGAGGAGGAGGACAGAAACGAGCATCCTGCAGAGGCCCACCAACCAGCGGCACCAGTGCGCGAGAACATTGCTGGGCGGAATGCAAGGAACGCACTCATCCTGGGCAGATTTGCGTAGCCTGGTACATCAAACACTGCAGCCTCACTGCTTCTGAACTGACCATGGACAGTGGCCCATGCCTGCACTTTCCAACAACTTTGACCAGCTTGCAGTCATCTGCAAGTTATCCTAAGGCCTCTATGTGACATCCCCATTCGCCAAATGACAAACGCCATAACTGCAGCAGCTGGCACCAGATTTTTTATGTACAGGAAAATGATGGCATTAAAACTATTTACAAGACTGGATGGTGGAATAGTTATGTGAATGTGAGCACAGAGAGAGACAGAATGGGTAATGGTGCATGGATGTGACTGTGAAGTGGGATGTGGAAGAAGAGATTGCTGAAGCTGAGTGCTGTTGGGGAATGGCAATGGGGATCAGGTTGAGGGTGATGCAAACTTCATACTTGCTTTCCCTGTGCAGTGAAGGGCATGGAAGCGCTTCCTGCACTGCAGCCAGGTGCGACGGGTGAAACCCAGAGAGCTTACCTCTGCTGCCACCTCCATCCAGGCAGCCGTGGACTCTTTGGGAGACCTCTTCCTCCCTGAGCGAGGGTAGAGGACCTCCCTGTGGGCCCTTACCCCATCCACCAAGGTCTACAATGACGTCTCGTTGAATTTGGCCGCAGCTCTGCCTCTGCCGCTGGCAGCAGCTGGTGCAGGCTCCTCTGCCATTGTGCAAGAGTGGTTGAGAAGCCTGCAGAGGTGGAGAAGCTTGCTGGACACTTTGAAAGCACCACGAATGATGACATCATACTGTGGGGCTTTCTGACACGAATTGGACAATTAGCAAGGCTGCCCACATGCTGGGAATTAATTGGCCACTTGAGGGAAAATTGCGTGGAGCTGGCTGACACATTTTTTTGTGTGTCAGAAACCCCACATTCGGGGAAACCTGACCATTTCCCACACAAGCTAAAAATCGGGCCCAATGGGCACCTTATTACATTGAAACCAATGTATGAAACATGTTGGCGAAAAGGGTGAACATTTGGATGAGCACAAGTGCATCTGGAATGTACCTATGCATTAACCTGTATCCAGAGGAAAAGTTGACCCCATAACTGGAATTTTTTCTTTAGTTCCAAACTTCTGCCATCATTTGAGTGTCAGAAATCATAATTACATCGGTTAATTGATTTTTCTATCAAGACACTGAAGGAGGAATATATTATGTGGTAGGTGAAAGGTTTATTTTCACTATGTGCTGTCCTCCACATCAGTAACAAATTATGGACATACTTTCATGCTATTGACTTATTTATCTCCAGTGGGAGCTAGATTAATCAGTTTTAAATAAATTAGCGGTAATTGTCTCCAGCCCCTAACAAACCCACAGAATATCAAGATTTAAGCAAATTTAACAAAAATGAGGAGGTTGTACCCTTACCTTAAAGTGGCAAATTATGCTTACTCCACAACATTTGTCCTGTGTCTGCTCCAGTCACTCATTAAAAATTATGTTTTTATTAGGCAGAAATACAAAAATGAAGGAAAAACAATTTTTACTAGGTGGTATCGAGCGCTATGGGCCTTACCTCTTCACTTTGGTTTCTCAATAAAAAAAATTGCTTTGTTTTGTGTTTGGCTTCGGAATTGACATCTGCACTAAGGGAGGAGAAATTGCATTCTACCCACCACTTCAGCCAGTCCTGTGAGTGCCATAAGTACCACTTTGAGTTAAACTACTCTGATATACATAATTTGAATATTAAAGTTAAATTTGAGGTTATATTTTTGGCTGAAAGGAAATGATTGTGATGCATTAAATTTGAATTTGTATAATTATGAAGACTTTGGATTGATCATTTTGCAGATCTTTATTGAGATTTGGGTGAGTATTTTTGCCTGTGTCACTATACTTTGTAACAAAAAATGAGTTTAGATCCAGAAAAAGCAGCATTGGTTATGAATTATTTCCATATAAACCACGTAAGAATATGGTTTTGCAGATAGTGATGTTCCTGACTTATCAGAGCTTTTGGCACTTTCATGCTGCACTAAAATGGCAACCAATACCATGTAAATGATTCTCTGGGGGTTATTTTGGTGAAAGGGTGAAAACAGGTGCTAAGTGGGTGCTGTGCTAATAAGACAGGCCTGTTTGAAAGACTGGTTTTAGCCTGCAATTTTGGGACTAATTGATGATTACCATGATTTAAACTTGCCTGGAGATGCGAAAATAAGACACCTGCAGGTTTAGCACTCAAGCATTGATTAGAAGCAATTTTCCTGGAGCAGTATATGTTGCCTCCATGCACCCACTTCCACTGAAGGAGTGCTTTGCGCTGGCTGAGACACAACAGAACGTTTCAGGATGGCTCAGGGACTGAGGAAGAGGGCGCACAGGTTCTCTGGCGCGGCACTGGAGGTCCTGGTGGAGAAGGTCCAGAGGAGGAGGGATGTCCTGTACCCACAGGGGGTGGGGAGGTGGGTGGGGAAGGAGCCCACCTCGCCCTCCTGTCCCTCTCTCCTGCAGCAGCAGGTGCTGCTCTGCCTGGCCTCATCTCCCGTTTCTCCTCTACACCAAGGGGGAACACCTAGCAAGATGCCCATGACCAAGCACTCCCTTTCTCCTGGTGACTCCTTTACCAAGATGGTGTCTTGCGCTAAAGGCGGGCTGAACCAGCGTTGCAGCTCCAGACCCAATCTTGACCACTAAAGTATCATAGGGGTAGAAATTGGACCCTGTGTCCGGGCGCATCGGGGGACAATTTTGGTGAAGTCTTGACAAAGTGTCCCAGAAAGTCTTTCAATGTGTCTCAAAGGTCCTCTTCAAACCTCCAGCAACAAGTGAACAGTGAAAGCTGAGTGTGGCTTTAAGTAGTGCTCAAAATCCTCAGCAATGACTTCTTTACTCCTGTTCAGCTGGTCGCTGTTAGAAGAGGTCGTTAATTGAAGCGCTAGCCACCAAAATGCCGTGCAGCCTCTTTAATGAGCGCTAGCAGGCAATTTAATTGTCAATCAGACCCTTAACGATCTTTGGGGCGGCCGTTCCTAGCGCACGCTTCAACTCCTTTACCAAGATGGTGTCTTGCGCTAAAGGCAGGCTAAACCAGTGTTGCAGCTCAAGACCCTATCTTGGCCACGTCGGAGGCTCTTTACCAACTAAAGTATCATAGGGGTAGACATTGGACCCTGTGTCCGGGCGCATCGGAGGACAATTTTGGGGACTGCGGTCCCACACCTGAAAGACATCCGACCCGATATTGAGTCAGGCCAACTTTTAGGCATTCCGGGCAGCTGCCTGAAACTGGTGTTAGGCCCCTTATATACGTAAATGAGGGGGTTAACCCTTGTTATAAACAACCCCTCTGTTATAATCGATATCGCTGAGCGGAGCAGGATTCTTAAACGGTTGCTGGGCAACTGCCACCAATAAGTAAGTTTTTAAAAATGTCATTGCATTGGAGCCAGGAGGAGCAGAAGTGCACCCCAGCTCCACAGTATCCCGATCGCTGTAAAGAAATGATTACTGAGGCAGGAAGGGAGAGATTGGGCGTCATGACTGAAAGCTTAGTCAAAGAGATGAGTTTTGAAAGGTGGAGAGGTTTAGGGAGGGAGGTACAGAGAGTAAGACTGCAGATTGCTCAGCTGCCTGAATCAGTAATGGGGTAAAAGAAATTTGTGGAAACTGGAACATGGAAGACCAACAAAGAGAACATCAGAATAGTTGAGATGACAAAGACACATACGAGGGTTGCAGTGATGGAGAGACTAAGAAAGTAATGGAACTGGGCAGTGTAACAGAGGTGGAAGTAAGTTGTCTTGGTACTGGATGTGATAATTAATGCTCAGTTCTAGACACCGTGGTTGGAATTTTAATCTGAAGGCAGGTCAGGAGTGGGGGCACTAGAAAGCGATTGGGAAACCCGAGAGAATGGTTGGGGGGTGGTGAAGCAGGAACGCTGGACCCAGGAGGAAAGTGGAAAGACATTTAGGCTGGAATTTTCCAGGGGGTCAGCGGGCGGGATTGGTGGGTGGGAAAGTTTTTTTCACAGCGGGTCAGGTCCCCACTGTGAACTCGCCGCCACGCGCCTTTCCCAATGTCCGGTCGGTCAGCGCTGCGGTGGGGGACCCAGTTAAGCTCATTATGATCTAGTTTAGACATCATTAAGAATACATTTTAGCTTACCTTTTGACTATACATGCTCGCCCTCAGAATCCTCGCTGCTTGGGGATCACGTCTGTTAAACTGAGGTGGGAGATGAATGACCATTGAATCAGCTAATTGTTCGACTGCTTGAAATGTGCTATAAAAGCTCCCACCTCACAGCTGTTTACTTTCCAAGCTCAGGAGATGTTGCTTACTGCATTTGGAACATAGATTGAGCTTTATGCAGGTTGCAAGTGTTTGGAACAAACTCTCTATCCAGTGTCACCTCATTGGAACAACCCCTCTCACCATTGACAGATCGCGTCGGTCATCTCTACTTCACCTGCCATTTATTGCATCAACATGGGTGCCATTTATACTCTCTCATCTTGGTCCTCAGAATCCCACCATGACCAGCCCCAACACCAGCAGCACCAGGCACACCAGCAGCACCAGCAACAACGCCAACCTGCTCCGCAATCAACTGATGCTGCACCAGACAGAGGGCATCAGCACCCAACCACATTGCTGCCCGGGAGGCCAGGGATGGCCTCACCATGGCCAGATTGACTTCACTTGATGCTGTACATCCTGGCTGCCACATGATGCGCCAGGTTGGCACCACTCCACACCAACACCATAAAGCATCCCTACAATGCCCAAGCCATTCCTTTCACATTCATGACCATTGCGGGGGGGTACCGTTATGTCTCGCCATTCACTGCAACTCACTAAGCCACTTCCATTGTGTGTTAGTTGGTATGATTACACTAGGATATGGGTGAGTGTGAGGGGTGGCTAGTGAGATGGGGATGTGATAATATAGATAGAGAGGGATGGGTGGAGGTGCAAGGCAAGCTGGTGTGAGTAAGGATGTGCAGCAGTAGGGTAGGGAAGGCAGAGTGATGGGGGTGTGATGAGAGGCACAGCAGGATGAGGTTGAGTGTGGCTTTGTACTAACGTTTTGTGATCATCTGAGATCATTGAAACGTTTGCGGCAATGCACCCAGGTCCTCCTGACTACATCCCTGCTTGTGCCTTGCTCTGCAATGTGCAACCAGGCTGTATTGGTCTCCTGGGTAGGTCTCTTCTGCCCATGGGAAGGGAAGATGACCTCCCTGCGTGCTGTGACTCCCTCCATAAGCATATGGAGGGAGTCATGGGAGAACCTGGGTGCAGCCCTGCACCGCTTTGTAGTAATTGTCAGTGTTTGCAGCAACACTGACAGCACAAATGTCAAGACAAAGGTGGCCATGGTCCCTTAAAGGAAACCGGCTGATGACACGTAATGAAATGACATCACCAGATCCGCTTACTCTAATTGGCCCGGGAAACGCGCTGGGTGGGCTTAACAAGCCCAATCAACGGAGAGTCATTTTACACAGCGTGCTGGAGCCAGCAGTGGGGTCAGGACCCGCCATCGACATCGCCCGCACCGGACCCGCCGAGGTAAGTAAAATTGCGGCCTTAGCTCCTGGATCCAGCAGTCACACAGAATCACAGAAACCCCACAGTGCAGATAGAGGCCATTTCGGCCCATCGAGCCTGCACCGACACATATCCCACCCGATCCCTGTAACCCCTACACCAACACATATCCTCGCCTTCCATGAGCTGCTGAGTTCCCCAAGGCCCGGGAAACCCAACCAGCCAGAGTTAAATTTGGAATGGTGGATCACCATGGGGCACGCCAGCCTCTATAATATTTAAATGACCAACCCACCTCTTGGGAGTGCATTGGCTGCCCGACCCGTCCTGCCTCCGTTAAAACCGGAAGTGGGCAGGTTGGAGGCGGATTGGGGTCGGGATTCAGTTTTTTAACTTTTTAACCTCTCACTCGACCCCAACCCACCCGTCTTTGGTGCTAAAATTCCCTCCCCAAGGTTCAACCGAGACAGTGGGCGGGAAGGGGGATGGTGTCAGTGGCGAGAGCAAAGTATTTGGCTGGGGCCAAAGGTGACTACTTAGGTCTTCCTGATTTTGAGCTGGAGGAAGTTCGACTCATCTAAGACTTGAGTTGATGGATAGAAAGAGGTGATTGAGGCGCAACCTACAATACCATTTTTGTACTTTTTTTATTATCTTAAAAGTAATTGAATTCTCTTATTTTTTAGCAGTATTTTTATTTATTTACTACCCAGTACTGGATTCAAACATATGATAAATGAACATCCCATGTGTTTCACTTTAGCTTTAGGGCAGAAAATAATTCTAATGTGGATGTAAAACTTGTGATGGAATCAGGAAATGAAACTGAATGCCCCAAAGGTCTTTTCATATAAGAAATGTCTCCATCCTCAGAAAGAAATTCATCACCATCTGTTGAAATGTTTGCGTAATTTTGCTAATGGAGGTTTTTTTCTGATTTCTTTGTTTCTGATTCAATACATATGTTTGTAAAAGAGGAAGAAATATACAGTATCACTTTATTCTTCTGCCATGTATGAACTGCTGGGAAAAGATCATTAATTGCATATCGGGTATATGTAGACTCCTTTGTGGCACTTGCTACTCTGGTAACTTTTTGCGTTTTTCAATGCTTAAGTTACCTCAGATAGTCTGCAAGCCACATTACTGCTTGTTCCTATCATTTCAAATGTGCCTCCACAAATGAGACATATTTGCTGCTATTCTGTTGGTTGCTGACTTCACTAATTATGTTATTTATCTTAACTTTAAAACATGCTCCTTACTAAATATTGGTGCTCAGATGAAAAAAATTGTTCTGTATTTCCACAGTGGATTTTTCTCCAGGAGAAACTGCAGGTGACCTATAATGCCAGTTATTAGCTTGTACAGGGATTGATGACCGAGGTTAAACTAAGCAGAAGCACTTAGTCCCTCCTGTGTTGTAACTTGGGTCCCAAATCCTCGGAAAGGATAATGACCTTTTAACATCCTATAACCTTTCTTAAAGAAGGGTGAGCATTGATAGAATTTAAACTTCTCTCTTTTTTTTCCCCCACACAAACATTTTCATCATGTTTGGCTTTGCACTCCATCCAACTCCAGCCATCCCTCCTTTCGATCAGCTTCAATGCAATAGACAGCGACGGAGCAGGAGCAGCTCCGAGGAAATTCTGGGTCCTAGAACTGGTCCTACCAGTTTTTCTTTTCCTCTAGATAGCATTCCATATGGCGCCCAACCTAGATTCAAGTAAATCTTTAACATTTTTGTACAACCTTTAAAAAAGAGCTGGATGAAGAGGGATTGAGGATAAATGTGGTTCCGTTAGAGGTAACTGAATAGAATGTGATGGTTTCTGAGCTGCTAAGACCGTAGAGATGGAAGGCAGCTGGTCTAGAATGTGTAAGTGTTCTGGAGTTTCACTGGATATACCTTATGAAAAGCAGGGGGATATTTTGCAGAATATTTCAGCAGGTGATTAAGCATGCTCTGTAGAAGAAACAGGCTAGAACATAAGAGTTTTATGAACAGGTAATGGTCATTAGGCTCAAACATGCCCATCACTTTTTCATTGATCAACCCTTCTCATCATGCCCTTCTCATCATGCCCTTCTCATCATGCCCTTCTCATCATGCCCATCTCATCATGCCCTTCTCATCATGCCCTTCTCATCATGCCCTTCTCATCATGCCCTTCTCATCATGCCCATCTCATCATGCCCTTCTCATCATGCCCTTCTCATCATGCCCTTCTCATCATGCCCATCAATCCATTTCTCTCCAGAAACACATCCAATTATATTGAAGCCTATTTATGCTGTCCACTTCAATGGTTGTTCCTTGTAATTTATTCAGCAACTCTATTATTACCTTACGGATAAAAAGTATCACCTAAATTAATATTTTTACTTTTTCACCCTGGTATTTGAATCTTTCACCATAGTGAACAATTTGCCCGGATCAGTTTTGTCAATTGCCTTTATAATCTTGAAAACTTCCATGAGAGCACCTCAAAATCTTCCTTTTCAGTGATACAAGTCCCAGTTCCTTAACCTTTCTTCATAACTTAGGAAATGCCTAATACCAGAATAACTTTTGTTGTTCAGTTCTATCTCCCTAGGACAATGATAGGAGTATGATATAATAGGTTCATTGCACTGATGATCCATACAGCTGGTAGAGTGAGAAATGGTCATCTCCTCTGTCTAGGGTGGACTTGAACTCAGGTTCCACAGGAGAAAGGAATGTGCACAATGGCCTGTTGCTTTTGGTTCCTTATGAACCGGGAAATCAGTCTTTGTGCTTTTCTTTAATTATTTAAAGTTTTGTTGCATTCATAACCTACTATTTATTTATATTTCCCTTGCTGACAATCAAGAATTTTTTTTTTTAAATCAATGCTGATAAGGTCTGGAGTTTTTCTCAGTCATAAATCAAAAATGTTATATATTTATGACACCAAAAGCAGAGAACTAAAAAATACATATATATCTATCAAACAGTTTTATATTTTAGGCTGCAGTGACAGGTCCCTAAGGCTGGTCTGCTTTTTACTAATAAATGTTTACTTTTTTTGTAGACTCCTAAAGGGAATTAAAAGCTCTTGGAATATGGTACTTGGGGCTACAGAGAAAAAAATATTAGGTTTCTAAGTGAGTGTTATAGGATTCCAAAATGAATCCAAGTTTAAACTTTGAAAGATCACCAAGCTTCACTTGGTGTACTTGCTTCAGTAAAAAAAACATTTGCATTGGGACTGTAAGAAAACTTGGACATTTTTAAGCTCAAACCTTTGTCTGTTTTGATCAACATGGTGGCTACAGTCAGTGAAAGTGAGGTTGTTGTGGCTGTAAGAAGTGAATGCATAATTCACATGAACTTGATTGTGGTAGGGGAAGTAAAGACAGGGCAGAGGGGAAGTGGAAGTGAACTGAAGCACAGATATATAAAAAAAAACAAGTAGGAGGCTTTTTTTAACTGGCCCATATTGACTTCTTCTTCATCCAAAAACTATTTGAATTACAATTAAAGTAATTCTAAGTATAAAATACACATAATGGTATAAATGAAGAGCTTATGAGAGAGAGGTTAACAAGAGATGCTAAAGGCCACAAGCGATCTCATGACACATGAGATTGATCGAGTATTACATTAATATATTCCTATGAAAAGGAGAGGCCTCAAAATAACGTTTTGTAAATAAGCAGACTAACAGGGAGCTATATGAGGACTAACTGCGCTAAAGAAGATTATAAGGAATGTAAAAAGGGAGATTAGAAGGGCCAAAAAGGTATATGAAACTAGGCTAGCAGATAATATAAAAGGAAATAAATATATTAAAAGTAAAAGGATAGTTAAAAAGAGGCTAGGACCACTCAGGGATGAAGAGGCAAATCTTGCTGTGGAAATATATAAATATTTTGCATCAGGTTTTACAAATGATGGTGAAATGAGAGTGTAAGTATACTAGAGGAGGACATAGAACATTTGTTAGAGATAACTGTAGAGAAGGAATTGCTTCGGAAAAATTAACAGCACTCAAAGTAGATAAGTTACCAGTCCCTGATGGCATGCACCATAGGCTATTGTTGAAATTCAAAAAAGATAGCAGAGATCCTGACCACAATTTTTCAACCTTCCTTAATAACAGTAGACCAGTTAGTCTAATGTCAGTTGTGGGCAAAGTCTTAGAATTCATAATTCAAGATCAAATTAGTGAGCATTTAGAGATGCATGGGTTTTCAAGAACAACTAGCACAAGTGTGCTAAAGTCAAGTCATGTTTGACAAATTAAATTTTTTAAGAAGTGACTGATTTTGATAAAGGGATGTGTGCATAGATTTTCAGAAGGCGTTTGATAAGGTGTTCTCACAGGAGGTTTGTTACATATGGCAGAGGAGATGTAGCAGCATAGATAGAAAGTTGGTTAATGGACAGGAAAGAAAGAGAAGTTGAGCAAAGCTAAAAGCAGTTAGATAGGTAAGCTAATAAAATGTATACAGCGACAAATGCCTTCACAGCATATTAGGACAGCAGCACCTGTTGACTAAAGAACAGCTAATTAAATTTTGATTACTTCAAACAACTGATCAGGTATGGCCAATCTATAGAAGAAATTAATTGCAACAAGAATTGCATTTGGATGCAAAAGGTGACTTGCAACAGGAACTTCCTTTTCACAATTACGTTTCAAGTAGTCAGCATGGTTGAACCTTGGCTTTGAGGATTTTCAGTGTTATTGATATTACAGAGCAGTACATAATCAAAAATGGACCTTAATGATAAAAAGCTTTCCTGCTTGGATTTGCAATTTAAATTGAAGAACTATTAACCATCAATATTGTGGCTTGTTTTAATGGAAAGGGAGCCATCCATTGTACCTATGGTTTAGTCACGATGTAATTGCTTCATTCGTGAACCAAAACTGAGGTAACTCAGTTTCCCATTCAGGTTATCTAGTAGTAAATTGTAGTAAATAAGACAAGTTGACAAGTTGTAAATTCAATTCAGTAACTCTGGTAATTTGTGGGCTAGCTCCAGAAAACCCAACTGGTTCACTAATGACCTCGTACATGTATGTCCATCCTCATCATTTTGGAGTGGTTGCGGGTGAAATTTGACTTTGGCTGTAACGCGAAATGGGCAATAGCGAATCGTCAGCCCATTTAACACCAACCCAATTCTCTTTTCCACTTCTGCTTCTTCTGGCTTCATATTCAGGTAAGTAAACAGATCTTTACTCACAGTTATACTGGCAGCCTTCAGCAGTCCCTTTAAAGACTGCTAGTTTGGCTGTCCAGCTGAGAAAACGTCGCAATACAATATCGGAAAAAGATTTGCATAGGCAATAGTTCTAACGCCTGTTTCAGGTGGGCACCCTGGACTCTTATTAATATGGCATGCAGTGCATGCCTGGCACAGAATGAGCGCACGCTACTGCACTCTTCAACGCCTGAAAAACATGAGTTGCGCGATCCAAGTTCTAGGCCATAGCCTGCACCTTTTCTTGTATACCATATATGTTTAATGTGTGACATCACAGAAAGTATGACTGGCGGCATAATGTCCTTCCTGTAATATGGTGAGTTAAGAGCTACACACTTCTCCAGATAGGGACAAATTAGTGCCCTGCATAGGCTCAGTCAGTATCTTATCCTGAAATTTCTGCTCTATTTCGTGCACTGTATAGCCTGAGATCCTATTTGCCATATTTACCACTGCTTCTATGCAGATGATTCTAACAATCTGACCACCAATACTTCCAACTCCTTTTCCTGTGCCGTATCCTGTAGATGGACACCATTTTGTTTATACTTTCAGTGTTTATATTTCTTCTCCAGTTTCATCATTTTGCACTTATTGACATTGAATATCATTTGGCTTTCTCAGCCAAACTTCGCAATCTATCAAGATAATCCTTGCACCTGATCAGCCTGCTCTTGACTGTTTGCAACGCGCCCCTCCATGCACCCCCCCCCCCCCGCAACCTTGGTGGCATCAGCATATTTTGATAGTTTTTTTCTACGCTCCAGATCATTAATACACAAAGTGAATAGCAAAAGTCCAGCACAGATTCTTGGGTCACCCCACTAGTCATTTCCTGCCAATCCACCACATGTCTCCTTTGATGCAGGAAATTGCTAATCCACTTCAGTAACTGCCCAACTACTTCATGCTTTTCTGCCTTATGGACCAACTCCTATGCAGTACTGTATCAAAAACCTCGCTTAAGTTTAGATAAACAATATCTATGGCTTTCATGATTTTCACAGCTCTGAATATGTTTCTCAAAATATTCTAACAGTTTTGTCAAACATGATCTTTCTGCTCTAGAGCGATGCAGACTTGCACTGATAACTTCATGCTTCTCTAAATGTTTCACAATACTATTCTTAACAACAATAACAACTTACATTTATATAGCGCCTTTAACGTAGTAAAATGTCCCAAGGCGCTTCACAGGGGTGTTATCAAACAAAATTTGACACCAAGTCACACAAGGCAATATTAGGGCAGATGACCCAAAGCTTTGTCAAAAAGGTAGGTTTTAAGGAGCATCTTAAAGGAGGAAAGAGAGGTAGAGAGGCGGAGAGGTTTAGGGAGGGAATGCCAGAGCTTAGGGCCACAGCAGCTGAAGGCACAGCCGCCAATGGTGGAGCGATTAAAATCGGAGATGCGCAAGAGACCAGAATTGGAGCAGAGCAGATATCTCGGAGGGCTGGAGGTGGTTACAGAGCTAGGGAGGGACAAGGCCATGGAGAGATTTGAAAACAATGATTAAAATTTTAAAATTGAGGCGGGAGCCAATGTAGGTCAGCGAGCACAGGGGAGATGGATGAATGGGACTTGGTGCGAGTTAGGACACCGGCAGCAGAATTTTAGATGAGTTTAAGTTTATGGAGGGTGGAAAATGGGAGGCCAGCCAGGAGTGTGTTGGAATAGTCAAGTCTGGAGGTAACAAAGGCATGGATGAAGGTTTCAGCAGCAGATGAGCTGAGGTAGGTGCGGAGTCGGGCGATGTTACAGAGTAGGCAGTCTTAGTGATGGCGTGGAAATGTGATCAGAAACTCATCTCGGGGTCAGATACAACACCAAGGTTGCAAACAGCCTGGTTCAGCCTCAGACAGTTGCCAGGGAGAGGTATGGAGTCAGCTAGGGAATGGAGTTTGTGGCGGGGACCGAAGACAATGGTTTCAGTCTTCCCAATATTTAGTTAGTGGAAATTCCTGCTCATCCACTACTGGATGTAGTTTGACAAATTAGAGACAGTGGAGGGTGCAAAAAAGGTGGTGAGGTGGATCTGGGTGTCGTCAGCGTACATGTGGAACCTGACATGTGTTTTCGGATGATGTAGCCAAGGGGCAGCATGTAGATGAGAAATAGCCTTAAAGATAGCCTCTAATACTTTATCCACAACAGATGTCAGGCTCATCAGCCTGTAGTTTTCAGGACACTCCTTTTGCCCATTTTGAAATATAGGTGTTCCATTTCCTTCTTTACAATACTTAGATGCAACTCCCAATTGTAATGATTCCCTACATATCCTTGTCAGACCATGTCAAATTTTTTTGACTATTTTCTAAAGTGCTATTGTTTGCAGATCACCTGGCCCCAGGATCTTATTATGTTTCATTGGCTTCAGCATTTTCCATCACTTCCTTATCAGTAATTACTATTTTCCTCATTTCCCTGAAAATCAGCCTTCACTTTCAAGACGCTAATACAAAAAAATTGTTCAGGATACCCACCATTTACCAGTTGCCTAGTACCACATCCTTATCTGCACCTTTCAAGCACCCTACTGCTTTCTTGACTCTCTTTAATCAGATGTACTTCTAGTCTTTAATTGTTTTTGTAAGTTTCCTGTAATCCTAAATAATATTACAAATATATTGAGTCACATGAGACTGAATGAACATATTACCTATGAGAATAGGGGAGGGCTTTTAGGACTCTAGTGAATGAAACTGATTGGCAGTAAAGGAACTGTAAAATTTGGAAGTTGTTAGTCTGCATCATTACATTATTTGAAATCATTGTCAGTTACTTTTGAATTTTAAATATCCAATGGCTCAAAAGTGACTAACACCAGGATAGTCTAGGTAATATCATGCCTGAAAATACCAATTGATTACTTTGTGCAGAGAGCCACATTCGCTATGTATCTGCCATTAAAATGATCACTGGTGATTACCAAGGGGGAAAAAAGTCTACTCTGAGTAATTTGTTCCCACCTCTCACATGCTTATTTGCTCTTTTGATGTTTTGTCTTGAACAACACCATTTCTTCTCACTGAAAGAGGCCGAAACAATGCATTAGAGTAACAATATAGAGCTCAATCTGTAAAAACTATCAATAGAAAGCACTAGACAATTTATTGAAGATGAGATGAAAGCAGAAAAATATAATACAAAAATTGACCAGCTCTAAAATGAAGAAAATAGAGCAATAAAGGCTATTGTAATATGCTCGAATCTTATCAAATGCAGAAAAATATGAAATGCCATTACGTCTTCCTTTGAAATTGATGTAGTCACATTACTAAACACCAAAATAAGGTTAATTAATCTATGTTTAAGAAAATAAACAAAAAAGGAACCAAAGAAAGAAAAATGCATATGTAGTCTCTTTCAAGAGATGAAAGAAGGTGGGGAAAAAGTTAAGTTCACATAAAAGATAGATTCAAATTGATAAAACTGGAAGCAGAGAGATGAATGTAATCTGCTTTACATGGGCAACAGGTTAACAACTCTTTACTGCACAAAGTCAGGAAGGAACAAAGAGAGGAACATCTTTAATGAGGTTCTGCATGCAATTAATATTAAGGGAAAATCAAATTGCAACAGTTGTCCAATGGGAATCAAGTATAATTAAGGTTTTTTTTATTCATATAATTATTGTCATTTGTTGGGATGGAGCATGAACCCTCTAATGATCTTTTAAAAAATATTTTAACAATGCAGCATCTTTACATTGAATGCTTTATTTTTCTCACCATTCTGGTAACCTATGTGCTTCAGTCCTCTGGAGGTAAAGGTTGTGTTTCCATCATCCACTTTAGGAACATAGGAACAGGAGTAGGCCATTCAACCCCTCGAGCCTGCGCCGTCATTCAATGAGATCATGGCTGATCTGCGACTTAACTCCATATACCCGCCTTTAGCCCATACCCCTTAATACCTTCGGCTAACAGAAAGCTATCAATCTCCGATTTGAAATTAACAATTGATCTAGCATCAGTTGCCATTTGCGGAAGAGAGTTCCAAACTTCTACCACCCTTTCTGTGTAGGAGTGTTTCCAAATTTCACTCCTGAAAGGTCTGGCTCTAATTTTTAGACTATGCCCCCTCTGTCCTAGACTCCCCAATCAGTGGAAATAGTTTCTCTCTATCTACCCTATCTGTTCACCTTAATATCTTGAAAACTTCGATCAGATCACCCTTTAACCTTTGAAATTCTAGTGAATACAACCCTAATTTGTGTAATCTCTCCTCGTAACTTAACCCTTGAAGTCCAGGTATCATTCTGCTAAACTTACGCTGCGCTCCCTCCAAGGCCAATATATTCTTCCTAAGGTGTGGTGCCCAGAACTGCTCACAGTACTCCAGGTGTGGTCTAACCAGGGTTTTGTATAGCTGCAGCATAACTTCTACCCCCTTGTATTCTAGACCTCTAGATATAAAGGCCAGCATCCCATTAGCCATTCTGATTAGTTTCTATACCTGTTCATGACATTTTAATGATCTATGCACCTGGACCCCCAAGTCTCTTTGGACCTCCACTGTTTTTAGCTTTTTACCATTTAGAAAGTACCCTGTTCTATCCTTTTTAGGTCCAAAGTGGATGACCTCACATTTGCCTACATCGAAATCCATTTGCCACAGTTTTGCCCATTCACTTAATCTGTCGATATCCCTTTGTAATTTTATGCTTCTACTACACTGCCTACAATGCCACCTATCTTTGTGTCATCGGCAAATTTGGATATATGACTTTCTATGCCATCATCTAAGTCATTAATAAATACTGTGAATAATTGAGGCCCCAACACAGATCCCTGCGGGACACCACTAGTCACATCCTGCCAATTTGAGTTCCTACCCATTATCCCTACTGCCTGTCTCCTGCCACTCAGCCAATTTCCGAACCAGGTCAATAATTTGCCTTCAATCCCATCGGCTTCTACCTTAGTTTACAGTCTCTTATATGGGACTTTATCAAATGCCTTCTGGAAGTCCATATAAATAACATCCATAGACATTCCCCTATCCACTACTTTAGTCACCTCCTCAGGTTTGTCAGGCATGACCTACCTTTGACAAATCCATGCTGGCTCTCTCTGATCAGCTGAAACTTTGAGGTGTTCAGTCACCCTATCCTTAATTATAGACTAGCAGTTTCTCGACAACAGTTATTAGGCTAACTGGTCTATAATTCCCTGGTTTCTCTCTCTCACCATTTTTAAATAGCGGAGTGGCGCAATTTTCCAATCTAAAGGAACGGTTCCTGAATCGAGAGAAGTTTAGAAGATTATAGTTAGGGCATCTGCAGTGTACTCACCTACTTCCTTTAAAACCCTGGGATGGAAACCATCTGGTCCTGGAGATTTGTCACTCTTTAGTGCCATTATTTTCTTCATTACTGTTATTTTAATTACATTAATTTTATTGAGACCCTGTCCCTGATTCAGTATTAGTTTTCTTGGGATTTCTGGCATGCTATCCTCTACTGCAAATACTGATGCAAAGTAATTATTCAACCTGACCGTCATTTCCTTATTATCATTGATAATGTCACCGCTTTCAGTTTTTAAGGGGCCAGCATTGCTCCTGACTACCCTCTTTTTCCTAATATAATTGTAAAAATAATTTGTGTTGATTTTGATATCCCTTGCAAGTTTCTTTTTATACTCCCTTTTTGTAGCTCTTACTATCTGTTTTTTGACTCTTTGTTATTCTTTGTATCTTCCCATTTGCCAGGATCTGTGCTTTTTTTGCATTTTTGTATGCTTTTTCTTTTAGTTTTATGCGGTCCCTTACCTCTTTAGTCGTCTGGTTTTTTTTGCAAGTAGAGCTCTTGCCCCTCAGGGGTATAAACTGATTCTGTATCACGTTAAATTCTTTTTTGAACATCTCCCACTGATCTTCTGTCGTTTTACCCTTGACAGATTTGCTCAGTTTACTGTGAACAGTCTCTGTCTCGTCCCTTTGAAGTCGGCCTTACCCAAATCTAGAATCTTAGTAGCTGTTTCATGTTTCTCCCTTTCAAACGCTACGTTGAACTCGATCATGTTGCGATCGCTATTGGATAAATATTCATGTACAGTTAGGCTGTTAACTAAATCTGGCTCATTACTAATTCTAATATGGCTTGCCCCCTTGTTGCCTCTAGGACATATTGCTGTAGAAAACTATCCTGGACACACTCAAGAAATTCACTACCTTTCTGACAGGTGCTAGTCCACTTATTCCAATCTATATGAAAGTTAAAATCCCTCATTAAAACCACTCTGCCTTTGCTACACGCTTGTCTAATCTTTGCATTTATACAATCTAGCATTTCAGAGCTGCTAGCGGGGGCCCATACATAACTCCCACGACAGTCTTCGATCCTTTCCTATTTCTTAATTCTACCTATAAAGTCTCCACTGCCTGCTTACCTATCATTATATCCTTTCTTATCATTGAAGTGATTTCATCCTTAATCACTAAGGCTACTCCTCCCCCTCTGCCATTTTCCCTATCTTTCCTGTACGCCTTATAACCTGGTATATTTAGTTCCCAGCCCTGACCATCTTGCAGCCATGTCTCAGTAATGGTTACCATGTCATACCCTCCAATTTGAATTTACGCCTGCTCTTCATTCAACTTATTCCTTATACTCCGTGCGTTTGTATAAAGAACGCTTATTTGGGCCACACACCCTAGCCTATCCTTCGGCTCTAATGTTTTTCTCACTTGTTTCTTATTTCTCTCACCTGCTTCAATCACTTTACATCGTTTAGTTTTCCCTCTACATGTAGTGCCTAAAGCACAATTTCTGACTGTTACTCTACGCTCTTCCCTCTTGTTTGTTTTTGAACTACTATTTTTACTACAATTTCCACCTGAGCCCTCCTTTCTCCCCCCCCTCCCCTCTCCCTTTTACTAGTTTAAAATCCTTGTGACCACCCTATTTATCCTTTCCGCTAGGACCCTGGTCCCAGACCAGTTCAGGTGGAGCCCGTCCCAATGGTACAGTTCCCTCCTGTCCCAATACTGGAGCCAGTGTCCCATGAAATGGAACCCCTCTTTCCCACACCACTCCTGTTCGCTTCCCTAATCAGCTTATCCCTATGCCGATTTGCACATGTCTCAGGTAATAATCCAGAGATTATAACCCTTGAGGTCCTGTTCTTTAATTTAGCTCCTAGTTCCTGGTACTCCCCCAAAAAGTCCTCTTGCCTACTCTTCCCTATGTTGTTGGTCCCAACATGGACCACAATGACTGGCTCCTCTCCATCCCTCTCCAGTATCCTTTCAAGCTGGATCGAAATGTCCCTTACCCTGGCACCAGGTAGACAACATAATGGCCCAGAAATTCGGGTCTCCATGGGTGAGTACACACGGGGTACTCACCCGTAGGCCGAATGGAAGTGCCGGTTTTCTGCATGCACTGCGCATGCGCGGGAAACTGGCACTTCCGATCCTCTGAACGAAGGGGTTCAGAGGTCGAACACGCGCACAGGAGAGGCTGCGCGTGCGCTTTGAACTTAGGTTTTTTTTGCAGGTTTTCCCGGGATCGTAAGCCTGCAGTATTTAGAAATGTAAAAAGCAGGCGTAAGGCCTGCTTTTTACAAGGTAAGTGGTCAATTAATTAAAATTGAAACATTTTTTCCACAGGTTTATTATTTTTAAATACTTTAAAGCAAGGTAAGTTTATTTTTAGCCCCGTTAGAATATAAAATTATTTTTTCCAAAAATTTAAATTATTGTTTAAAATAGTTATTTAATGTAATTTATAGTTTATTTTAAAAGTGTGATTTTTTTTTTTTAATTTGTTTGAAGGTTTACTTCTATTTTGGGACCGTAGCATTCATAAGTTTTGACAGGTCTTCCTGTCAATCTTATGAATGGGCTTTTCCCTCCTCCGATTGGCTGCCCATGGCTCACGTGATCCCAGGGGACGCATCGCACTAACTACGCCCCTGGGACATGCAAGCACAGCGCGCCGCCAGCTGGGCCAGGCCCCGGAGCGGAATTCCACGGGGCCCTACAGCTCAACTGCCGGCGCGCAAGGTAAGTGCAGGTCAGGGGCTTACACCTGCGGGAAGCCCCCGACCCGAATTTCTGGGCCATTATATTTATATGGTGTGTGATTTTTGCCTTATGTTGCTGATTTGTCATCGAGCCAGCAGACTCCACTAATAGTAATGAAGCATTTTGAAGCAATGAAATATTGATTTTTCTTCTTCTAGAAATTGAAAAGAACACAACGATAACATTTAAAGGGCGGGCAGCCTGGTGGTTTCAGTGGTTAAGCACTTGACTCTCAATCCTTCTTAAGATTCAGGAAAGCCCTCTTAAAAATGGTCACTAAAGATTTCTGGCATTTTTTTAAACTATGCACATCTTAAAATATGTCTCCAGAAACTGTGAAGTGTAACTTTGGTGATCTCATTTGCTGTATATTAAAAACTATCAGGCAACCAATTATATTAATATTTATATTTCTTCCAGCATTGCCCCACCCCCCCTTACTCTTCCTCTTCCGAAGGCAGTAAATCCCGCTGGGATGTATCTCCACAGGTGGTGGTCACCCACTGGTATCTCACCCGAATGGTTATTCTTTAGGTGTTGGCAGATTGTGCAACCATTGGAGGGGCCACCATAACTGAGTCCAATCCTGCCCTTACCTGGTATCTACCATGCACACTTTGCAGCAGGAGGCTTTGGATAACAAACAAGAGCAGCGCATATCCTTAGCTCAGGAACACTAAAGACAGTTGCAGCTCTATTAAAGCCCCAGTTGAGAGTGGTTTGCGCAACACAAACCTGGGCCTGGGGCCTGGTCTCAATGCCTCAGTGCCATGCCATGCCTTTACTTGTTGAGCTGTTGGGTGAGGGGAACCAAGCTAACCAACAAATTTTTCCTCAGGCTTTAAATGTTTCTTTTCCTCCATTTGCCTCCAGGCTTCCCCAGCTAGGAAAGCAGGTGGGCAACCTGCTCCGAAGCGCCTGCCACTGTTTGTTTAAAACAGTTGTTAAGGGAGGTGTGCAAAAGTAGAGCAGGAGGACTTGCCCACTACCTTATTTTTTTAATTAATCTCAGCACATCCCCTGATTGCATAGCTGACATTGTTGAAGTAAGGGTGTGAATCTATGTTCTTCTTGACAACCATGTCACCCCGCTAAGTAACCTAACTTCAAGATGAAAATTGCCTCATGAGAGCTAAAAGTTCACTAACTGTTTTTAGAATAAGGCCTCAATAGAAAAGAATGTTGTTAACAATAACTTTTTCATAGTTCTTATTCATTGTCATAGGTGCAGGTAAAACTTCTAATGTAGCATTAGTTACCAAGACTGCTGGAACATGTTGCTAAGGAAACTGGGAGATTTAGAAACAGTGATCCAAAGTTTAAAAACTAAAAATGTATGCCAGGTATCAAATGCAGAAATGAAAAACTGGTGTCAGTGAAAAAAAGCTGCAATTAAACACACTGCACCATTAACAGCCTTGTTTTGAATTTTTCACGAAAGCAGGCTGGGTTTATTCAGGTGTCGAGCATACAGTTTATATGGACGAGCTACATGCTGTGGGGCCTTATTACCACAAGTGGTTCACTTAAATGAGGCTTGCAAATGGTTGTAGCATGGCCTCTGCCTACCTCCATAAATCTTGCCTTGCAAGACGTGGCACTCTGTGAATCAGGCGTGTGAGGTCACATGCTTAACATTACCACCTGCACATCCCACATGTGAGGTCATGTGGTTAACGTTACCACCTGCACATGCCACATGTGAGGTCACGTGCTTAACGTTACCACCTGCACACCCCACACGTGAGGTCACGTGCTTAACGTTAACCACATGCACACCCCACATGTGAGGTCACGTGCTTAACGTTACCACCTGCTCACCCCACGTGAGGTCATGTGCTTAACGTTACCACATGCACACCCCACATGTGAGGTCACGTGCTTAACGTTGCCACCTGCACACCCCACATGTGAGGTCACGTGCTTAACGTTACCACCTGCACACGCCACCTGTGAGGCCCTGCACTACAGGTAGTGCCTTGTAAAATCAGAGCTTGTAAGTATAACAGACCTCTAATATCCTATTTTGTGAGAGTGAATTGCTAGTTGTTCACTGAGCTATGCTATCCTACTGGCGCCTAGAAGTACTGTTGGCAATTTTAGCAGATAAATGTTGAACACTTTTGTACAACATTTCTCTATTCACTATTTTAACACTGGCAGTAACCTGTTTGTTTTAAATGGATTAATGTCTCCGCTGAAATAGTGGGCAAAGGAATGTCACATGGACATATTAAGAATTTGTCCACTAATATCACCAACAGTAATTTCTCGGCTTATATGATTTACGACTCTTATTTGGAATCTTAATACTGTAAGTGGAGAAAATCCTTTGAAGATTCCATTCGTACTATATTTTTAAAAACAGTCCATAGGATTTGGATTTTTGAATTGGAAGATTGTTGTGTTTTAATATATTAAAATTAGTTTGGTTAAAATTCTTGAAGGCCTAGTTACATCCATTGATTTCAATGCATGTAAAATCACTGGTGAAGTTCCTCCCCTTCAGCGCTAACTTTGGAAATACTCCATGGATGCTATTGTGGCAACACATTGAAGCTGTAACAATATCATGTTAGCCTGTTCAATATTTTGCATGCTTGACCATGGATTATGTTGTAGTTTTGTTCTGTTCACTTATGCATTATTTTATTTATTCAGCATCAAAGTACCAGGACTGCTATAATGTGTATTCAAACCAAAAACAAAAAGCCCTCTGCAGAGTTTACTAACATCAATATGTGTGCTTGCCAACATATGTTGTTCCTTTGTCTCTAGAGAGGCCTTTCTTGTGTAAGTTACATCTACTTTGCAATTAGCATGGGCCAAAGTTATCAATATTGACCTAGTGCTGCAGATGGATTCATACATTGTGTGCAATTTTATATCTGTGTATCCCCAAAAGTAATGTGTCACTCAAATACCATCAGCTGGACGCGTATGTTGCCAAAATATAAAACCCTTTCAAGATAAACTTTGTGATAGAAACATATTTCTTCTTTATTAGGGTATATCTTGACAGGGTGAAGCTTATGATTTAAATTCCACACTGAAATTCTTTCAATTTCAAAACAATATCAATTTAAGGTTGAGTGAAGAGAGAGAGTGGGGGTTGCTCAGTTACTGATTCATGGATCTCTCGTGTACCACATAGACATTTGTTGGCATATGAATTAGTTAAAAACTAAGTCGAACTTAAAAGTTTGTAGTCAGTTCAAACTATTTGTAGAAACCAAAAGGAATGCAGCTCAAAAAAATCACTTTTAACCAGCAACAACATCTTGCATTTGTATAGGACCTTTAATGTAGAAAAACACCCAAAGGCACTTCACAATGGTGCAATCAGACAAAAATGGTTGCTGAGCTGAAGAAGGAGATATTAGAAGGGCTGACTAAAAGCTTGGTCAAAGAGGTAGATTTTATGGAGGGTTTTAAAGGAGGACAGAGAGGCAGAGGTTTAGGGAGGGTATTCCAGAGCGACAGCAGAAGTCATCTCTGCCAATGACAGGGCGAAGGGAGGGGAGATGCACAGGAAGCCAGAATCTCAGGAATGGAAAGTTTGGGTGGGCTTGTAGGAATGGTCCAGGCCATTAAGCAATTTAAACATGAGGATGAGAATTTTAAATTGGAGTCGTTGGGGGACCACCAATCAATGTAGGTCAGTGAGCACAGTGGTGATGGATAAGTGGGACTTGATGTAGGGTAGGATACGGGCAGCAAAGTATTGGATGATCTAAAGTTTACAGAGGGTGGAGGACGGAAGGCCATCCCAGAGAGCATTGAGTTTGTTGAGTCTGGAGCTGACAAAGGCATGAATGAGGGTTTCAGCAGCAGATAGGAGCAGATATAGAAGTTGTTAGAGAGATGGTCTTTGTGATGGAGAGTTTATAGGGTCAGAAGCTTAGCTTAGGATTTAATAGCACATTGAGATTGCAAACAATTTGGCTGATAATGGAGAAACCAAGCTAGGGGCTATCTTTGCTCTCCAGGATGCTCATGGCATATTGGGTGGTTTTGACAGATGAGAATGAGGTTTGAATGCACTCTATATGGACCAGCCACAACTGGTGCTGGCTGGCTAAACCAGTTGTGTGTCAGATATGCTGAAGTCTTTACCCCTTGGTCTTGAAGCAGCAAAAATGAGAGCCATACGATGGGGATTGACCGGGATGGGAGAAAGTAAAGGTTTTGTTAGGGACAAGGGCATCAAAGATGGAGGTGAGGGAGTGATTAGGCAGATCAATGGCTACAGATGTATTGCGGTGAAAGGAGGGCCAAAGTCTTAACAGTTGTGATTTAGAAAGTGCAGTTGTAATTTCGCAGAGTTTTTTTCCAGGGATGGCCACAGAAGAAAGTGGGTTTAGAAGGAGGTTGGGGGATGTGGATGGTGAGGGCTACAAGGAAGTAATTGGAGTTGACCTTGTCTGTGATGGAGATCATGGGAGTAGAGAGGCCACGAGAGATAGCAAGGTTGATGGAGTAACTAAGTGTGGGTAGCAAAGTTTGAAGATTGATAATATTTGGTTGTTAAGTTTGTTTAAAGAATATTGTGAACATAAAATGTCTGGTTGAATCCATTTGATTCATGATATACACTTTTAAGTTTTACAGATTATCTAATTTCTAGATAATGTATAGTAGACATTAGAGAGATGTTTTGAAAATTTCTCAAGAAAATCTACTGAAACTTACAAATTTAGGCTGCAGCCAATCTTTAATCAGAACATTCGACATTAGCTTGGCTTCCTATTTGACCCTAAGCTGAGCTTCCGACTCCAGACCCTCTCTAGCACCAAGACCGCCTACTTCCACCTGCGTAACATCTCCCGTCTCCACCCCTGCCTCACCTTATCCATGCCTTTGTTATCTCTAGACTCGACTATTCCAATGTTCTCCTGGCCTGCCTCCCATCTTCCACCCTCCATAAACTTAAGCTCATCCAAAACTCTGGTGTCCGTATCCTAACGCGCACCAAGTCCCATTCACCCATCACCCCGTGCTCACTGACCTACAATAGCTCCCGGTCCAGGAATGCCTCAATTTTAAAATTCTCATCCTTGTTTTCAAATCCCTCCATGCCTCGGCTTTCCCTATCTCTGTAACCTCCTCCAGCCCTACAACCATCCGAGATATCTGCGCTTCTCCAATCTTGGCCCCTTGCTCATCCCCAATTTTCATCGCTCCACCATTGGCAGCCGTGCCTTCAACTGCCTAGGCCCTACGCTCTGGAATTCCCACCCTAAAATTCTCCTACTCTCCTCCTTTAAGATGCTTACCTCTTTGACCAAGCTTTTGGTCACCTATCCTAATATCTCCTTATGTGACTCGGTGTCAAATTTTGTTTGATAACACTCCTATGAAGCGCCTTGAGACATTTTACTATGTTAAAGGTGCTATGTAAATGCAAGTTGTTGTTGTTCACAGCAAAAATTTTCCAAGCTGGCAAAATCAGCTAATTTACCAATTTTACAGGGGACTGTTCTCCCAACTCAAGCATTCCACCTTTTCAACTCACCGCAGGCTGAGAAGCATGGTGGAGAATGGGATTTGGATGAAACCACCAAGATTATTTTATTAATGTTAAGATGTACACTGAAAGTTTTTTTTGTTGGGTCTCATTTTTAACGAGGGCAAAGGTTATATGCCAACAGCTCTGTGAAGCTGTCAAACACTGACATTCTCTGTAGTTTGATGAGTTCTTGAATTCAAGACCTCATCAAACTTCTTTCTTTTGCAGAAATTAGATGGTTGTTGCATTGGAGAATGCAACAGCCATCTGTCATCTCTGCCGCGGAGGTGCAAGACTCTCCGCATACCCACCGATTGAAGCCTGCAGGAAGAAACAAAGGTAAGTACACTTTTTCTAATACTTTCCACTCACCTCACATACTCACCTCTCCACACTTGCACCCATCACTCACCTCCACAGCACACTTTTGGACTCCTCCGACTCCCACAGACCCACTACTCGCCTCGGTGACCCTGGTGGGTTTCGGAGCCTTCAGGAAGCCCACACTTTTGTGAGCAAAATGGTGATAATCCTCTTATCTGCCTGTTAACTACCTGTTAACAGGCAGTTAAGTGGCTGTAATCCCTTCCCACCTCCAAGGAGACGGGACCTGGCGTGGGACGGCTACCCGCCTCCTGGCAAGATGGCATGGGGGCGGGTTCCAAATTCTGCCATTTTCCCGGCAGTCCCACCTCCAAACTCGCCTCCCCAGGGCTGGCAAAATCCAGCCCTACACTTCAAAAGTACTTCATTGGCTGTAAAGTGCTTTGGGACGTCCTGAGGTCATGAAAGGCGCTATAGAAATGCAAGTTTGTTCTTTCTTTTACGTGCCGATGATTTTCTGAAATGCACTGGGGTACTGAAAAAATTTCCACATAATTCCAACATTGCTCCATGACTTTGCAAAAAATACAACAAAACAGCGAATGGATTTCAAGACTACAAAACTGAACACTGTTCCCATTAGACGAATGTTTTTTGTTTTGTTTCTCTTGTTCTCTTTTATTGCACCTTGGCACACAAGTCTTCATTACGTTAATGTTGGTTTCAGTGCAAAGCATACTAGTAAAATTATCCCAACATGTCCAAGTATTGTACCGGCAAAGTAGAGAACTTCTTAAACAGACTGATACCTGGGATGGCAGGAATGACGTATGAGGAGAGATTGGGTCGATTGGGCTTATACTCGCTAGAGTTTAGAAGAATGAGAGGGGATCTCATTGAAACTTATAAAATTCTAACAGGACTGGACAGACTAGATGCAGGAAGGATGTTCCCGATGGCCTGGGAGTCCAGAACCAGGGGTCACAGTCTAAAGATAAGGGGTAAGCCATTTAGGACAGAGATGAGGAGGAATTTCTTCACCCAGAGAGTGGTGAACCTGTAGAATTCTCTACCACAGAAGGCAGTGGAGGCCAATTCATTAAATATATTCAAGAAGGAGTTGGATATATTTCTTAAGGCTAAAGGGATCAAGGGATATGGGGAGAAGGCAGGGACAGGGTACTGAAATTGGATGATCAGCCATGATCTCATTGAATGGCGGAGCAGGCTCAAGGGGCTGAATGGCCTACTCCTATCTTTTATGTTTCTATGGAAGTAATGTAGGATGTTCAGCATTGCCAGTATTCACAATAATAATGATAAACTGATTTTACGCTATTGTTTTAATGCAAGCAATTCATTGGGGCAGCAGGCGAGCGAAAGCCAATTTTTTCTCTCTCTCTCCCTATGAATTATCACATTTAAATAGTAGTGCGAAATCAATAAATTATTGACAAAATTGCTAGAGTTGGTAATACTGGATGATTTTTCTTGCACGCACCTTTTTACAGGACAGTTTAGATTTCTACACTTTTCACGTGTATAATTCGGAACAAAAATGTTACAATAGAATATATGCCACTACAGTTATGGTGTAAATTAGTTTAGATTATATTTTTTTCAACATATATTAAATACAGTCAAAAGAATTTCCAAGAAAAAATATTTGACAAAAGATCAAATTCAGTCGGCTGGGTGACACAATGGGTGAGAGGACTTTTGTAGAATCTGGGTTTGAATCTAGCCCAGACGGATGGGGTGACAGTCTCCTTTATCGTAAGGCTCGTGAGTCAATTGTGTTTGAGCAGACTCAACACGGCTCCAACGAGATGTAGGCCCATAGCACAAAACTATCTATAATTAAATTTGCAAGTATGGATAGTGTGGGAACTGGAAATGCGACTGTCACAGTAGTTCTTCTTTGAACAGGGTTGCCATCTGTCTATTTTTTTGGCTGGAGGGGCTGTCTTTAATGGGCTGTCTTTTTTTATTTAAACAGAGAGCAAAAGTTTGCTTTTTGAGTACATTTCCTGTTGTTTGTCTGGTTTTCTGAAGCACATGCAATTTCTGATACTTTGAAATCCCCCCCCGCCACAATCACAGGAGTTAAACTGCAACAGTCAACTTCCTGACAGATCCTGCAATCAATCTGTTCAGTTCTGCCCAGCTCTGGAGTTAGCCCCTGCTGCCACCTGGCTCTGTAGCTATTAACCTCCACTGTTACCCAACTCTGTAGAAGGCTCCGCTCTAGTTATCCTAACTACAGCCTTTTAAGATGACATGTCAAAGGAAAAATCTGAAAATTAAACTACATTATATTTTACTGTTAATTCAAGCTACGGGTGGAGGAGGACAGGGATCATCTCAGAGAAATATTTGTATAAATCTTAAAGAAGCAATGGGAGCCAATTAATTGGAGAGACAGCTGTAACTTTAATTAGCATTATCACATAATGCTCTGTATCTGTTTAATCTATTGCACCTGATTATGGCATTACTGATGATAACCTAAGATGCTTTTAGAAATCTCTTATTAATAAGTTGTCAGGTAATGGTGTTACTTTTCTTCTATCTACCAAGAACAGACTTAGGGACCTGAAAATATACACGGGCCCCGGGGTCAGGACAGCACAGAACTAAAAGCTTGCTTTATCTCTGGAGTAACTCTCCTATCAACTAGGTCCCAGCAATGCATAAAATATGTACTTCGAAGTGTTGTGGTAACAGAAACACATTCAAGAGTTGAATTGTAAATCCTTACAGTCAAAGTAAATATTTAAAAAGTGAAGATAACCCTGTTACTCCAATTTGCGCATGCGGAGGAAATGCAGCGCGCTCCAGAAAAATGGCTGATCCTTCGGTTGCCTGTCAGAAGTGCAATTTCATAAAACCTCTTGTATCTGATTTCCTTAGGCACACCCCTTACCACAGACAGCATTATTTTTAAAGCACAGGCTGGGAACAATGGTCTTTATTCAGGTCAGTGGAGGATCAGGAATTGCTTGCAGATCATGAGGTAGCTATAGAAATCTTTGCATTTATATAGTGCCTTATCATGTCATCGAGATCTCTCAAAGTACTTTGCAGAGTGAATTCCTTTTGCTCTACATTAACTGTTATGTGGGCAAACACAGCAGCCATTCTGCACTGGCAATGTCCCACAAACAACAATGAGATGATTCACTAGTTAGTCTGTATCTTGCTGCTATCTATTTAGGGAGAAATGTTGGCCATGAACTCCCTGCTCTTCTTTGAGTAGTACCAAGGGACTTTTAATGTCCAGATGGGAGTTGAATTTAAAGATGGCACTTTCAACAATGCAGGCCTTCTCTGTAGCACACTAGAATGGCAGCCTGGTTTACACCCTCAAGTCATGGAGGATACAAATGGTCTGCTTCAGTCCTGCCATCAGGTTTATGACGTCCAGCCTACTTATGCCTACAGCAGTGTGTAAGTACTATTATTACTACAGTCATTACCATACTGGCAGTATCTATCTGTCTGCAATGTGTGTTAAGCACTTACATTGTTGACATCAATTGGGTTCCCCTGAAACCACATTCCCAACTCTGATCTACTGCCTCACCACTGCCTAGTTTAGGGGTCATTTCATTTTTTCTTGTAATTTTTCCACTCCTTCCGCCCCCCCCCCCCCCCCCCCCTTTCCTTTTGTTTCGCTCTCACACCTGGCAGCTATCCCTTGCCCTGCCAGTACACTTTACACCCAATCTCAGCCTATTACCATCTCGTCTAGCTTCTAACTAGATAGTCCAAAGATGTGCAGGTTAGGTTGATTGGCCATGATAAAAAAATTGGCCCTTAGTGTTAGGGGGGATTAAATACGTGGGGTTACAGGGTTACGGGGATAGGGCTTGTGTGGGATGGCTGTCGGTGTAGGGACCGGGTGCTAGGGTTTGGATGATCAGCCATGATCTCGTTGAATGGCGGAGCAGGCTCGAAGGGCCGAATGGCCTACTCCTGCTCCTATCTTCTATGTTTCTATGTAACACCTTTTATTGTCTCTTTTTTACTTCTTTTGTTTCTTTTATTCTTTTGTCCGATCGCAGCCCTGCCTCCGATCTATCTTTTCTTTCCAGTTTTGAAGAAGGGTTCGACCCGAAACGTCAACTCAAATTTCTGTCCACGGATGTTGCCTGACCTGCTGAGTTTTTCCAGCATTTTCTGTTGTTATTAGGGGTTATACTGTTGTACAAGCAGCTTACCCTTATATTTAGGTTCCAATAAGGGAAACTTTCTATCTCCTAACAGTGATTTTACAGAAATAACAAGACTTGAGCCTGCTAATTTTTCTTTTTTCTACATCTCTTGCTAACCCAGTTGAATTTTGCCACTGCTTGAATTGTTAATGTTCTCTTCCTATACTGCACAGATCAAAATTAATATTAAATGGGCATGCTAATGACCATTTGGTGAATTTTGACAACTCGAGCCAGTGGAGAAGGTAAGTCTTAAAATGTAGTATACATTTTGTTCTGCTTGTGTAGGTAAGTACTTCTTGCAACATTGGCCTGGATTCTGTGGTCAGCGGCGAAGGAACGGTGCTCGCCGTTGACCTTGAAAAAAGCTGCCGACAAATTTTTTTTAACAGGCTCTAGAGCATAGACTTCCTCCATTCCAACGTCACTTTGAATTTGGCACCTTCTACAGGGGATCTGTGGCGTCCAGCAACAGGGCAGGCAGTAGGCAGGCTGATCAGCCAATCAGATTGAAGAAATCTTACAGACAGCAAAGCAGGAAGTTAAAAGCAGAGAATATAAAATCGCATTTAACTCAGTGTACAGAAAGCAAAATAAAGATTGGAACATACACATAGGATTAAGGGAGGACCTTAAACATCAGATCACAAACTTTAAAAAAGAATTTTTTTTAATGTTCTTCTGAGGGAATGAGACGCCACACTTGTAAAATTAGGGGGGGAAATTCGGTTGCTTTGCGCCTCCCGTTAGTGGCCCGAGGGGGTGCTAACGGGGCGCAAAGCAACTAGCACCCGGGCACGGCGCCGCTAACTCCTCCCGCGAAATTCAGCGGGAGGTTAGCAGCGGCGGCAGCCGGTAGCGCCCCGTGGCGCTGCACCTCCGGCAGTGACGTCATCACCGTGCGCGGCGAATCGCTTGTGCCCGGCGCAAACTTGGCTCGTGCCCCCTGACCTACCACCGGACACTATGTCCGACAGTGTCAGGGTGGTGTTTTTGCGGCCAGGGTGGCGATAATTAAAGGGCAGGTGCCAGGTGGCCATTTTTTTTGGGCTGCCTGCCAGCACCTGCCCCCTCTCGCCTCCTGCCGCGATCAGGCAGCCCGGCACTCCTCTTGAGTGCCGGGCTCTTTTGCCAGGACCCCACTCCCCGGTGATCCATTACTGCAAATTCCAGGCTGATATTTTACACTTTTTCTCCCCAGGGCTTCTATAGGTATCTGATTTTTTTAATGATATTTTATAATATGCCTATAAATTGGCTATAATTCCAAATGGAGCGAAGATGAGTACAGCGCTTGTGTTATCTACATTGTGTTCTCACCAATACAGAAAACATTGGATGCTCATTTTGTCAACTAGTCCTAAAGCACTCTGGTACACCTCTGCCACAGAGCCAGGTGGCCGCTTCCTACTTTCTACGGCAGGTAAATTCCATATTTAAGCTAGCCAGAAATATTTTATGTTTGTCAACACCAGACATCAAAACAGATAGGAGCCAAGAATCAGGTCGTTATAGCATGCCCAAGCTGCCCAGTGTTCTACAGTGTGCATGCCCAGCGCAAAGGTTGCTAGGAACCTGTGTGCAAAGCTCATTGGTACCCCAACTTCTCTTCAAAGTAGGGTGCTGCCCCATAATCCACCTAGAGTGGCTAAGTAGCAGCCAACTGCAAAGCGCCCATTTGGAATGAGCACTGAAGGGGAGGCCAGACTTTATAAAACCCTAATCCCCCATCCCTGCGCAATTCCCCATTCCTTTTCCCCATCTCCACATATGTTAGAAAACCTCAAGGGCAATGAACAGGTAACCATTCACTGCCTATTGCAACAGTGTCAGCTGTGGCTCAGTTGGTAGCACTCTCTAGGTGGGAGGAGCTAGGAGTGAGCCAGGTGTGACTGGTTGCCTAATTGCAGCTGGGTGTTGGAGGAAGTTTTGTAAAAAGTTGGTGGAGGGTTTTGGGGTGTTGTTTTCAGGTTTTAGGGCCTTTTTGGCCCACAAAAAACAGCCAGATGGCTGCTGAGGGGTCCGGAGTGCCGGGCCCCTCAGAGGACAATATTCCCGAGAGGAATTTTATTAGGGGAGAAACTGTGGTGGGAAGGGGGAAAAAAAGGCCCAAAGATTTGGGCTGGGACCTCAGGAGTTTTGGTAAAGAAAATACGGTGGTGGTGCAATGTGAAGATAAGAAGATTCGAGCCTGGGATATAATCCAGGCGGTTCATGAGGACTGTGGTGAGGGAAGCTGTTTTGCCTGCCGACCAAAACCAAATGTGGGATTTGAGGTGACGGTCAGTGGCCGGGAGGAGGTGGAAAAACTGCTGCTCAGTCTGAAAGTTGGGGAGAAATTTTTGGAGGTGACTCTGCTATATTCAGAGGAGGTGGTGGTTTCATTTTTGAACTTGCCTGTGTACATCGAGGACGAAGTGCTGAGCAAAAAGTTGGAGTCGTGGGACATTAAAATCTGTTCCGAAATAAAGAGGAGGTACTATCCGGGAACACGGGTAGCAGACGGAACCCGGTATGTCAAGGTGCGGTTCCCAGAGGGGGTGAGGTCTTTGCCTTACAGTATGAAGTTCGAGACACTGGAAGGAGTACAATACTTTCGTGTGCTGCATGATAACCAAGTAAAGGTGTGTTACTATTGTCTGGGACATGACCATCTCATGAGAAACTGTCCTGATTTGTATTGTTACAATTGCGGTGAGTCGGGACATATCGCGCGGAGTTGCAAGGCGGAGAGCTGTGGGGTGTGTCGTAAAGGCCCCGCCCGCTGTGAGTGTGTGGCAGAATGGAGCGAAATGAGTGATGAGATGGGAGAAGGAGCAGGAGAGGAGTGTGGAACGGCCGGAGGTGCGGTGCAGTCGGAGGACACAGCCAGTAAAATGAAGGAAAAAGGAGCACAGGAAGAGGCAGAGGTTGGTGGAGCGGAGATCGAGATGGAGATGGCGGAAAACACGGCGAGTGCTATGGAGGGGAACAAAGACAGCAGCGGGCAGCAAGGGTCGAGTGCAGACTCGAGCCTTAGTGCAGTTCGGCTCCCCCTGGGGAGTCTGGTGTCTGCGGGGGGAGAGGAGGCAGGAGCGGGGTGTGTGGTGGAAGTGAGTGCTCCGGGGAAAGGCGGGGAGTCGGATATTTTGGTGAGCGGGAGGGGGCAGGGTGGGGAGAGGGTGCAAGAGGCAGGAGCCTTAAAGGGACAGCAGAATGGGATCGGCGAGATAGAGACGTCAGAAGGGAACAATTTAGGTGCGCCATTGTCCCATGGAGTGAGGGAACAAGGTGCAAGGGTCAGAGGTAGAGACGTGGTCGAAGGGGGCGGCACAGTGGGAGAAACTGCGATAGCAGGAAGACTCTCTATGGGAGATGAAGTATCTGACGGGGAGCGGGATTATGTATCTGATGGGGAGCAGGCACAAGGGGTTGCAGAAGAGCTTGAGTGTGAGGAATTAGAGGGGGACAGAGACATGGAAGTCGGGGATGGGGTGGCATCATGTGGAAAGGGAAAGGTTAGTGAGGGGCAGAAGGAGGGAGAAAGGGCAGCTCCTGGGTCCAAAGTTAAGGCAAGGAAGAGGCTGAAACAGCAGGGAGGGGTCAAACAGGAGGGGAAAAAGAGCCGGAGGCTGCAGGAAACAGCAACAGCTGCCCGAAAAGTTGAGAAGGAGCATGAGAGGAGGGAAGAGCCAGAGATTAAATGATGGGGAGATTATTGGGCATACTTCCCTTCTTTGGAGCCATGATTACATTGGTCTCGATCAATGTGAACGGACTGAGGGGTGAGAAGAAATTGCAACAGTTGTTGCAGGGTTTTAAAGGCACGGACTTGTGTCTGCAAGAAACCTTTTGGGATGAGGATATTCTAGAAAGAGTTCAGAAGGTTTGGAAGGGAGAGGTGTTTGCAAGTTGTGCAAACAATAACCATAGAGGGGTGGCTGTTTTGGTGAGTCCATCCATAGAAGAGAATGTTGCCTTGGTGGACAAGGACACTGAGGGGAGATTTTTACGACTAAGGGTAAAATTGGAGGGATTTAATTGTGATCTTTTTAATATCTGCACCGAACGACCATTGCAAGCGTCGCGAGTTTTTTCGGGGGTTATTCACTGAAGTGGCAGAGGTGGAAAATCCTTGTATAGTGGGGGATTTTAATGTATTTTTATCTTGGATGGACATTTCAGCCCAGATGACCTTTAAAGAGGATAACTCCAGAGGGATGATTATAAAAATGATGGCAAATTTAAATTTGAGAGACTTATGGAGGGACCGGAACCCCATAAAAAGGGAGTTCTCCAGAGCAGGTTGGGTGGGTGATGTTTTAAAACCGAGCCGAATAGATTTTGTGCTAATGCGGGAAGGGTTAAGTTCGGAGGTGATGGAGATTTATTATAAAAAATTATTTTTTAGTGATCACTCGGCTTTGGTTCTTAGAATTAGGAACAGCAGAGTTAAGATCAGTTCAGGGGTGTGGATTTTAAACAATCAATACCTGAAGGAAAGTGCTTATAAAGAAGGGATTATAAATATAATAAAGAATGCTCAGAAGGAACTTTTGTTCTTGAAAGAAAGAAGAGTTTGGTGGGACAATTTCAAATATGAGGTAAAAGTTTTTTCGGTACGTTATGGGAAAAAGAGGGCGGCAGCTAACCGGCATCGAGAAGAGAATATAAACAAAAGGTTTACGGATGTCTGTAAAGCAGTTGACGGAGGGGATAAGGGAGCTGAGACTAAGTTCCGGGTGCTAAAGGAAGAGTGGGAATTATTGCAAGCTGAAAAATGCAAGGGGGCCATTCTCCGTGCAAAGGCTAGAGATGCATTGGAGGGCGAAAGATGCACTAGATATTTTCTAGAGCAAGAGAAGCTGCGACAGAGATTATCGTTAATTGAGGAGTTGAAGGTTGGGGAGAAGATCATTCATGAAAGTGAGGAGATTTTGGAGGCAGCTAGCAGCTTTTATCAAGAGCTATATACAAAAGAAGACATTTCCAATTTGGAGATGGAGAAGGCTACTGCTTTTATTGAAAAGGGTTTAAAGGAGGATGAGAGAAGCATGTGTGATAAAGAAGTAGGATTAGCGGAAATAAAAATAGCAATAAGTGGAATGAAGGGGGGGAAAAGCCCAGGGTCCGATGGACTAAGTGCAGAATTTTATAAGGAATTTTTCGAGATTTTTAAGTCCATTGCTCTTAGAAGTTTTTAAGGAAATTAAAATTGAGGGAAGCCTGGCCCCATCTATGAGGAGAGGTATCATAAGCTTAGCTTATAAAAAATAAAGGGGATAGACGGGATCTGAAGAATTGGAGGCCCATCACACTATTAAATGTGGATTATAAGATCTTGGTAAGGGTTATGGCAAATCGTTTGAAGGAGGTGTTACCGGAGATAGTTTGGCCCTCTCAGTCCTATGGAGTCATAGGCCGGGACATCGCAGACGCTGTGGTCTCAATCCGAGATGCGATAGAACTCATGGAAGAGAGTGGGAGGGAGGCTTATGTATTAAAGATAGATCAAGAGAAAGCCTTTGATAGGGTCTCTCATGAGTTTTTAATGAAGGTTTTGGAAGCATTTGGTTTCAAGGAAAATTTCATTCAGTGGATAAGGATTTTTTATTCAAACATATTTAGCTGTGTTAAATGTAATGGTTTTTTATCTAAGTATTTTCCGATACAGAGATCAGTGAGACAGGGTTGTCCCCTGTCCCCACTGCTGTACACATTGGTAGCAGAACCATTAGGTTACATGATGCGAAAGAAACAAGGTGTAGTTGGGATTGTGGTACCCAGTTCCGGGCTGGTTTCGGTGATACACCAATATGCAGATGACACAACCTTAACATTGAGAAATGGGGAGTCAGTGAGGAAAGCTATGGAAGTAGTGGAGGAATATTGTAGAGCTTCAGGTGCCAGAGTGAATTATAGTAAGTCCCAATGCCTGGTTGCAGGGAGGGGTAGGGGGGAATGGTTGGGGGAATGTCCCTTTAAGGTGGTGGCGGTTTTGGAAGTTCTGGGGGTGCATATGGGGTGCAAGAAAGGCAGAGAAGAAGTGGATCGATTAAATTGGGAACCGAAGGTTATGAAAATTAAAAAGATTTTGGGAAGATGGGAAAGAAGGTGGTTGAAAGTGCAAGGAAGAGCGACAGTGGTGTCTGCTCTCCTGCTATCTAAGCTATGGTACTTATTGATGGTGGAGGATATTCCTGAGTGGGCAGAAAAGTCCATCCGAGAGGCTTGTGTGAGGTTTTTATGGGAAGGGAAACCAGCCTTGGTGGCTTACAATACCATCATTGGACGGAGAAATCAGGGAGGACTCAACTTCCCAGATATTGATTTGAAGAAAAAATCCTTTAGAATCAAATGGGTGAAGAGATTTCTTCAGAAGTCAAATTCAAGTTTTTGGAAGAGTTTTGAGCATTTTTTAAAACAAAGTGGGATAGGAGGGCAGGGGATATTGTATATGGAATACAATAATATGTTTTTGAAATCGATTAAGCTTCTTCCTAGGTTTTATAAGGGGGTTGTAGAGACTTGGGCTCAATTTTTAAAAAGTGTGCAGTTTATGCCCAAGGGGGCTGAGGAATTTTTAGAACAGCCCTTATTTTTGAACAGGTGGGTCAACATCGAAGGAGAGGTTTTATTTAATCAAGCTTTTATAAAAGCTGGGATTATATCGGTGAAAGATGTATTATACGAGGTGATTCCAGGTTGGTTGCCGGAAGCGATAGTGAGGGACATGGTGTGGGAGGAGGATCAGGAGGTAGAAGGAAAAGCAATAGGAATCATGTATGAGAAGATTTTGAGGGCACTGCCACAGGATTGGATGGAAGAAATAAATGCGGAAATCTCCAAAGGAAGTAAAATGCGTCCTGCTTTTCCAAGCTTTGTACTGGAGAAAGGGGAAGAGTTAGTCCAATTTGACAACTGTAATACTCGAGATTTCTATGAGGTATTCAGAGAATGGAGATTCAAGACACCTGCTGGTCAGGAGTTTTGGCAGAGTATATACCCACAGCTGGACTTCAACAGGATTTGGAAGGGAGTGTGGGCGAATTTTAAATGCCCAGAATGGATTGAACTGGATTTCAAATTGGCTCATAACCGGATTTTTACCATGACGGTCTTGTGCAAGATTGGACGAGTGGAGGCGGCAACTTGCCCAATGTGTGGGACACAGGATGAGACTCTGTCCCATTTACTGGTGTTATGTCCGCAGTTAAATGACTTTAAGTACTATGTTCGACAGTTGTGTGAAGCTTTTTTGCTGGGTGGGGACCGAACAGCGAGAATGGGAATCCCGTGGGACTCAATTTTGAGATGGGGATTGCAGGAAAGTCTGCCAGAGTCTAGCGGAGCGGCAATTAATTTAATGTTCAGTTTGGCTAGATTCGTGATTGTGCAAAGAAGGAATGCTCTGTTTTTTAAGGGGAGGAGAATCAATCTAAAAGAGTATTTTAAATATAAGCTAAAAGACCATTATAAGGCTCTGTGGATTTTTTATTCAGAAAGGAATTTAAGGACAGTATTTTACAACCAATTTTTAAAGTACAATCGATTAATATATGTTACAGGTGACAAATTAAACTTCAGGTTTTGATGTTAAAATGTGGTGGCGGAATGGTTGTGCAGGGCGGTGGAATTGATTTGTATCATACAATGTAATGATCACGATGTTGTAAATGTTCTTAATGTTCAATAAAGTATAATTTAAAAAAAAATTTAAAAAAGTTGGTAGCACACTTGACTCTGAGTCAGGAGGTTGTGGTTCAAGTCCCACTCCAGGAACTTGAGCACCTAAAGTTAGGCTGACACTCCAGTGCAGTGCTGAGGGAGTGCGGCACTGTCGGAGGTGCTGTCTTTTGGATGAGACGTTAAACCGAGGCCCCGTCTGCCCTCTCGGGTGGACGTGAAAGATCCCATGGCACTATTTCGAAGAAGAGCAGGGGAGTTATCCCCAGTGTCCTGGCCAATATTTATCCCTCAGCCGACATAACAAAAACAGATTATCTGGTCATTATCACATTGCTGTTTGTGGGTCCTTGCTGCGCGCAAATTGGCTGCCGCATTTCCCACATTACAACAGTGACTACACTTCAAAAGTGCTTAATTGGCTGTAAAGCGCTTTGAGACGTCCGGTGGTCGTGAAAGGCGCTATATAAATGCAAATCTGTCTTTCTTTTCTGACATTCCAGTATTGGCACTCATGAGTGAAGCTCCATATAAGTATGTAAATGAGCTGACTTTTATTCGCTCTTCCATGCACAGCCCTGTAAGCACCTAAACTAGGCATATTGTCATGATCTTGTGTTGGCACGATGGCCTAGAAATTCAATGATGCTACGCCCGTTTTACAGGCGTAAATTGGCCGTAGATGCCCCCAGTATGGCGGGCAGCGTGGCTGGAAATTCTGAGCCGGAAATGCACTGCCTGCCATATTGGTATAGGCATCGAAAGAGGCGTCCAGGGTGCGCACCTGAGACAGTAGTTAGGCTCCTTGCATATGCAAGTAAGAGCCCTAACGCCTGTTTGATGTCTAGTTTACCAACTTGGTTTTCTTGAATGCAGCTGGCCTGAATCCAACTGTTGTTATAAAATATCTAGGCTTGTTACCACGTCAATTGGAGTTCTTTCCATGCTTCTGTGCTAAAAAGTAAGTCATGTAGAACCAATGAAGAACAGTGACTGCTTATTTATGCTTCAACATCAACACCATCTTATTCTACCTAATTCACAAAATCTATATTTACTTGGTATTTTCATAAAGTAGGACAGGCAATAAATTGGTGCTAGGTTTATCGCAATTTTGCTCTGTAACCAAGCAATAGGAGCTGTGCAAGGGTGATTGTGGATAACTTGCCACCTTATTTTTTTCCTCTCTGTAAAGGACAAGCAGCCTCCACCAAATCTCCCCCACTATCATAGTACAGTACAATCAAAATTAGGAAGTTACCATTTGAAAGCATTGGTGCAAAGCCCTGTGCCACAATTCTGTGGTACAGTACATTGCTATAACCTGTCTGCTATACCACCAGATCTGCTTACATATCTTTAAATATTGACCAGTATGAGGCTAATTTATTTTTATAGTTAAGTTTTCTTTGTTTCCTGAGGAAACTAAATGAAGGGCAACTAAAAAATTATCAATGTTCCAATTTTTTTAATTTAATAAATAGCAAAAAAAAACACAATTCTGTTGCAGCTCTGTTTTGTTCCCTGGTGACAGTTTGAATAGTTTTGATAACATTTTGAGCAGCCAGTCTACTGTACTATTCATTTCCTCATCATCATACCACAAATAAATGATTAAAATTTATTATAATTGCACTCCCTTAAAAGAACCCTCAAAGCTATGAGATGAGGTTTTGCTGTAATTTGAATTTTAGTGTTCCATTTACTCTGTCTTTTAATGTTCCTTGTAATGAAGTCATTAGTAAAAAACACATCTGGAAGTTCTTTGGGGAACATTTAATTTTCTGCTGGTTTGTCAATAACATAACTCATGGCACAAAGGGCCCAGCTGCCGACAGAGCCATGCTGTAGAAACGTCTATTTCTTCTGTGTGCGGTACTGACTGTACCTACAGCTGCAAAAAATTCAGCCACACAAAGATAAAGTTTCCCTAAAAAACTCGGCCTGAGAGCTCTTTGACCCAGGGACATTGATATTTGCTAAGTTTTCACATAGAAAACAAGCATCACTTTCACAGCTTGCCGACCTCTGCTTTGGCCCGTTGCCCTTTCAGGTGAAAGGGGAGGCTAAAGAAAAGTCTAATGATGTCCATGGTCAATCCCTAGCTGCCCCCTGCCCCCAAGCTGTTGCCTAAACTAAATAACCATGAGTCTTTTGCTCTCTTCTAAAGGTGACTGTCAAGATGTACAAGCGAGGGGGTCGCGGCTGGTTATGGAGGCCCGTCTCTAGCACAGTGGTTATTCCCTACAACTCCCACATCGCATTCAGGGTCTGTGGAGAGGACACAGATGCAAAGATCCCAGCCAACAACATCAACAGAATCATCCTGAGCATATGAAATTGATTTCAGTATTAAACCGGCTATGGCAGCTGTGCCACATTATTACAATAATCTGTAGCCATTTTTCATTGATCAGTTAATTTGTGTTCTTCAAATAATCGAAACGCAAATCTCATTAGCCATAGGTCAGTGGGCATGAAAAAAGGGAAAATTCATTTTGATAGCCTAGTTGGCTGAAAAAATGCAAAACATTAAGGTATGTGAGTTAGAGTGCACTGTGTGCTCCAGTTTAAGAGTGTGCAGACACCCTGATAATTAATAACTAGAGGACAACTTTTCATTGTTAGTACAAGTGAGGTCATGCAGAAGAGATGTGAGTTGATGCTCTGAATTATAAATAGATCTGCATGTCAGGTACTTAAATTAAGAAAGCTTTAATTAACACTACAGTTAGTTAAGGTGTTGAAAGAGATAATTTCTGTTCTGTTTATTTGCCTCTTTACTCTTGAGACAACATACTATTGATCCTTATTAAACATGAGAAGTGTGTTATGTGCTGAAAGTATTTTTTTTTTTAAAGAGTAAATGAATCGTATCCTTTTAAAATGTAAAATGTGACTGTAAACTTTTTCTATTAACGTATTTAAAATCGAATTGTTTCATTTTGGAACTTTAAATGAAAATTAAGCTTTATGAATTTTAAAAGTTAATAGGACTGATTTTCTTCAATGTTGCACAACTTCATTCCCAGGCGTAGTGAAGAGGAAAGGGGACAGAGACCGCTATGTCAGATCTCTGTCCCCACTATATTGCCCCAGGATTTCCAGGGGTTTTCTGAATGGGTCGTAAAGGACCTGCATCTGCAATAGGCTGTTGGTATTGAAATACAGTGGGGGGCGGGGGAGAGGGCGCACCTGACCCTCCCACCTCACTTTCCTGTATGACCGGCCATGGGCTGCCCAAACGTTGGGGCACCCCAAAGAGCTAGCAGTGGGGCTTAACGCCACAGCCCTTCTAAGGCCATAGGTTCTGAGGGGGGCCCAGAAACACCCTAAAGAGGAAATCAGCAACAAGTAAGGTTAATCTTGTTCTTCCAGCAAATCTTTGGGCTTCAACACCTTCTGATTGCTGCTGGAGAACAGCAGCCCAGGGGCTCATGGCCACAAGCATAGCTGCAGGCCTCTCAGCACTAATGCTGCACTGCTGGTTTCTGCACCCATTGCTAGCACAAAGCCCTGCCAGAGGTCAAGTCTGCACTGGGGTAAGAAACCCAAGCAACTTCTGGCCTTCGCAAACAGCACATTTCAGGGATGCTGCACCTATCTGGTGCCCGGGTGAGGTTGGATAAAAATTGTCCCTAATAAGGTTTTACAGGTATATGGAAAAATGCATGTGTTTTGCCCAGGACGGATGGTAGAGGATTTACCATAAACTGTCCAGCAAAAATACTGCTCCCACCCAAAAATTAAAACGCTTCCATATTGGTGGAATTTGAAAGCTTTCTTCCTTGAGCAAACATTATGTGCATTGGTGACTATTTTCTTCTTATTAGCAAATCACTGAGAAACCGTTTGTGGTGATTCTACCCGGGCAGTAAGTCTGTATTTTATAACATTTATTTCTGAAATTCTGTCTAATTAAAGATAATTTATGCTGTGCACATTTGGAGTCTTATCTTTCCACTGATAATATTTGGCCCTCCAATCATCGCAACACATCAGTAGCCCTTGATCTACTGAAATCCCTCACCTCCACCTTTGATGCTCTTATCACCAATAAATAATTTACTCTGTCCCATCCCAGTTGATCCCTCTGGTATGGTCCTCATTTGCTCTCCCTCAAGTCCAAGGGGCACAGACATGTACCTGGTGCACAATTGGTTTAGCCATCCCGTTCCGGCATGACCACATAAAACGCTATTGGGCCTTACTCTCCTGCGACAAAACAGCCAACTACTCCAGGATCATCTTGGAGAGCAAATATAACCCTGGCTTCTTTTCTCCACTACCAACTAATTGCCAATCTCGCCATCCTACTCAACCTTGAGCTGAGCTTCCGACTCCATATACTCGCCATCACAAAGACCACCTCCATAACATCACCGGCCTCTACCCCGACTCAGCCCAACTGCCGCGGAAACCTTCATCCATCCCTTTTTCACCTCAAGACTCAACTATTCCAATGCTGTCCTGGCCGGCCTCCCATTCTCCACCCTCCATAAAGTCCAGCTCATCCAAAACTCTGCTGCCTGTATCCTATCCTGCACCAGGTTCTGTTTATCTAGCACTCCTCTCCTTGCTGACCTACATTGGCTCTTCCTAACACATCCAATCAAAAATTCTCATCCTTGTGTTTAAATCGTTCTTCGTCTCACTCTTCCCTCTTTCTGTAATCTCCTCCAGCCCTATAAACCCCCCCATTAAACGATCCAATCCTCTGACTCTGGCCTTTTTGTGCATCACTCCTTCCTCTGCTCCACCATTGGCAGCCATGCCTTCAGCCGTCTAGGCCACACGCTCTGGTATTCCTTTCCTTAATCCCTCCATCTCCCTCTCCTCCTTTAATACCCTCCTTAAAACCCATCTCTTTGACCAAGCTTCTGGTCATTTCTTCTAATATCTTCTTCTTTGGATCCATTTGTGTCTCCTTATATTCTTGTGAAACACCTTGGGATGTTTTAATACATTAAAGACACTATATAAAAGCAAGTTACCATTGCCTCTGCCTACAAAAACAATGGCTACATTTCAAAAATAAATTCTTTGGCTGTGAACCACTTTGGGACATCTTGATGGAATGAAAGATGCTGAATAAATCCAAGTCTTTCTTTCTTACTCCTTGTATTAACAGAAAAGGAAAGTGGCAGCATTGGGGATTTACTACCACCATCAGATAGAAAATTCAAATATTGCTGTCAGGCAATGACCATCCCAGACAAGAGAATCTCCATAAGAACATAAGAATTAGGAGCAGGAGTTGGCCATACGGCCCTTCGAGCCTGCTCCGACATTCAGTAAGATCATGGCTGATTTTTGACTTCAACTCCACTTTCCCGCCCGATCCCCATATCCCTTGATTCCACTAGAGCCCAAAAATCTATCTATCTCAGCCTTGAATATACTCAATGACTCAGCTTCCACAGCCCTTTGGGGTAGAGAATTCCAAAGATTCATAACCATCTGAGTGAAGAAATTTCTCCTCCGCTTAGTCTTAAATGACCAACCCCTTATCCTAAGACATAGAAACATAGAAGATAGGAGCAGGAGTAGGCCATTCGGCCCCACGAGCCTGCTCCGCCATTCAACGAGATCATGGCTGATCATCCAAATTCAGTACCCTGTCCCTGCCTTCTCCCCATATCCCTTGATCCCTTTAGCCTTAAGAAATATATCCAACTCCTTCTTGAATATATTTAATGAATTGGCCTCCACTGCCTTCTGTGGTAGAGAATTCCACAGGTTCACCACTCTCTGGGTGAAGAAATTCCTCCTCATCTCTGTCCTAAATGGCTTACCCCTTATCCTTAGACTGTGACCCCTGGTTCTGGACTCCCCGGCCATCGGGAACATCCTTCCTCCATCCAGTCTGTCCAGTCCTGTTAGAATTTTATAAGTTTCAATGAGATCCCCTCTCATTCTTCTGAACTCCAGCGAGTATAAGCCCAATCGACCCAATCTCTCCTCATACATCATTTCTGCCATCCCAGGTATCAGTCTGGTGAATCTTCGCTGCACTCCCTCCATGGCAAGAACATCCTTCCTCAGATAAAGCGACCAAAACTGAACACAATACTCAAGGTGTGGTCTCACCAAGGCCCTGTACAACTGCAGCAAGACATCCTTGCTCCTGTACTCGAATCCTCTCGCTATGAAGGCCAACATACCATTTGCCGCCTTAACCGCCTGCTCCTGCATGCTTACTTTCAGCGACTGGTGCACAAGGACACCCAGGTCTCATTGCACTTCCCCTTCTCCCAATCTATTGCCGTTCAGATAATAATCTGCCTTCCTGTTTTTGCCACCAAAGTGTTTATCCTCATTATACTGCATCTGCCATGCTTCTGCCCAATCACCCAACCTGTCCAAATCATACTGGAGTTCCTCGGCATCCTCCTCACAGCACACACGCCCACCCAGCTTTGTGTCGTCTGCAAACTTGGAGATATTACATCTAGTTCCCTCGCCTAGATCATTTATATATATTGTGAATAGCTGGGGTCCTAGGACCGATCCCTGCGGTACCCCACTAGTCACTGCCTGCCACTCGGAAAAAGTGCCGTTTATTCCAACTCTTTGCTTCCTGTCTGCCAACCAGTTCTTTATCCAAGTCAGTACCTTGCCCCCAATCCCATCTGCCTTAACTTTACACGCTAATCTCTTATGCGGGACCTTATCGAAAGCCTTCTGAAAGTCCAAATACACCACATCCACTGGTTCTCCCTTATCTATTCTACCAGTTACATCCTCAAAAAATTCCAGTAGATTAGTCAAGCACGATTTACCTTTTGTAAATCCATGTTGACTTTGTCCGATCCTGTCACTGTTCTCCAAGTGCTCTGCTATTACATCTTTTATAATGGATTCTAGCATTTTCCCCACTACTGATGTCAGGCTTACCGGTCTATAATTCCCCGTTTTCTCTCTACCACCTTTTTAGAATAGTGGGGTAACATTAGCTACCCTCCAATCCATGGGAACTGTTCCAGAGTCTATAGAATTTTGGAAGATGACCAGCAATGCATCTACTATTTCTAGGGCCACTTCCTTAAGTACCCTAGGATGTAGATTATCAGGCCCTGGGGATTTATCGGCCTTCAATCCCGTCAATTTCCCTAACACCATTTCCCTGCAAATACTGATTTCTTTCAGTTCCTCCTTCTCATTAGACCCTATGTTCCCCGACATCTCTGGGAGGTTATTTGTGTCCTCCTTTGTGAAGACAGAACCAAAGTATGTATTTAATTTGTCACCCATTTCTTTGTTCCCCATTATAAATTCCCCTGATTCTGACTGCAAGGGACCTACGCTTGGCTTCGCCAATCTTTTTCTCTTCACATATCTATAAAAGCTTTTACAGTCAGTTTTTATGTTCCCTGCAAGCTTACTCTCATACTCTATTTTCCCCCTCTTAATTAATCCCTTTGTCCTCCTTTGCTGAATCCTAAACTGCTCCCAATCCTCAGGTTTACTGCTTTTTCTGGCCAATTTATGTCTTCTCCTTGGATCTTATGCTATCCCTAATTTCCCTTGTTAGCCATGGTTGAGTCACCTTTTTTGATTTATTTTTATGCCAAACTGGGATGAACAAATTCTGTAGTTCATCCATGTGATCTTTGAATGTTTGCCATTGCCTATCCACCGTCACCCCTTTGAGTAACATTCCCCAATCAATCCTACCCAACTCGCACCTCATACCATCGTAGTTTCCTTTATTTAAATTCAGGACCCTAGTCTCTGAGTCAACTACTTCACTCTCCATCTTAATGAAGAATTCTGTCATATTATGATCGCTCCGACCCAAGGGGCCTCGCACAACAAGATTGCTAATTAATCCTTTCTCATTACATAACACCCAGTCTAAGATGGCCTGATCTCTAGTTGGTTCCTCGACATATTGGTCCAGGAAACCATCTCGTATACACTCCAGGAATTCCTCCTCCACAGTATTGTTACTAATTTGGTTAGCCCAATCTATATGTAGATTAAAGTCACCCATGATGACTGCTGTGCCCTTATTGCACGCGTCTCTAATTTCCCGTTGGATGCCATCCCCAACCTCTGCATTACTGTTTGGAGGTCTGTATACCACTCCCACTAACGTTTTCTGCCCCTTGGTATTTCTCAGTTCTACCCATACAGATTCCACATCATCAGAGCTAATATCCTTCCTTTCAATTGTGTTAATCCCCTCTTTAACCAGCAATGCTACCCCCTTTTCCTTTTTGCCTATCCTGAATATTGAATACCCCTGGATGTTGAGTTCCCAGCCTTGGTCACTCTGGAGCCATGTTTCCGTAATCCCAATCATATCATATCCGTTTACCTCTATTTGCGCAGCTAATTCATCCACCTTATTACAAATGCTCCTCGCATTAAGACACAAAGCCTTCAGGCTTGTTTTTTTAACACTCTTACACCTTTTAGAATTATTATTTACTTGTGGCAATGTTTGATTTAAACCCTTGATTTCTCTGACTGCCACCTTTGTTTTTCTTCTTCCTTTCTTTTGCTTCTATCCTTGTTTCCCTTTCCTCTGTCTCCCTGCTCAGGTTCCCAACCCCCCTGCCATTTTAGTTTAAACCCTCCCCCAGAGCACTAGCAAACACTATGCCCCCCTGGTCCTAGACTCTCCAACCTCTCTGCATCTACCCTATCAATCCCCCTCAGAATCTTATATGTTTCAATGAGATCACCTCTCATTCTTCTAAACTCCAGAGAGTATAGGCCCAATCTACTCAATCTCTCCTCTCATCCCAGGGATCAATCTAGTGAATCTTGGTTGTACCGCCTCTAAGGCATGCCTGTCCTTTCTCAGATAAAAAAACCAAAACTGTGCACAGTACTCCAGGTGTGGTCTCACCAAAGCCCTGTACAATTGTAGTAAGACTTCTTTACTCTTGTACTCCAAGCCCTTTGCAATAAAGGCCAACATGCCATTTGCCTTCCTAATTGCTTGCTGTACCTGCATGCTAACTTTCTGTTTTTCCTCTACAAGGACACCTAAATCTCTCTGAACGCCAACATTTAAAAGTTTCTCACCATTTAAAAAATATTGGACTAGAAATTCATTATAGCGCAGGAATGGGCGGTAACATTAGAAAAGTTGGAGAATTAACACCAGATGCTAATGCTTTAGACTACACGCAAAATTTGTACTCACTGCTCAAAGAAATGATTGGAGTGCTAATTCAATTCTTTGGCAGCAAGATTGGGTGCCTTTGCGTCTCCCGTTAGCATCCCCTGAGGTGGGGGGGGGCTAACGGGGCGCAAATGGCTTTGCGACAGGGCACGACGCTGACATTGACTCCCGCCATATTCGGCTGGAGTTTTGCTATGGCGTTGTGCCCCGATCCTTCGCCTGGAGATCGTAACGTCGTCGCCGTGCGCATTGCCCTGGTAACGCTCCGGACCCAAAATTGACTTCTGCCCCCTGCAGCAGCGCCGGGCGAAAACACCGAAAGCTGCAGGAGACGTGTATCGGTCAGCCGGCCGTTTCGTGGCGATAATTAAAGGTGAGGTGGCCAAGGTAAGTTTAAAAAAAAAAGTACCTTTCTTGTTGCAGTTTTTTCCGCGGGTTTCTGCCCGCGATCGATCAGCTTGAGTGCTGGGCTGATCGCGTTGGATCGTGGCTGCCTTGGTGGTCCATGTAGGTAATTTTTCTATTGCAGAGCCTGCGGCGATGGCCCTTCCTTTTAAGGGAGTGAAGGAGCCTTTGAACGCGGCAGCGCTGCACGGCCCAGTGTGCAGCGCTGCTGAAGTCTCCGCCCCGCCTTCTGCCGATTGCGCTGCAAGAAGGAAGTGGACCGCTTCATTTAGCACTCCACTTTCTTCTTGGAGCGCAAAACTGAATTTTTGAGAAGTTTAGAATCATTAGCGCCTGGCGTGGACCAATATCAGGTGCAGTCTAATCGCAAGTCATGATTGCCACAGACTTTTTCAGTTCTTAAAGGGGAGGTTCATTGATGCTGCAGAACTTCATTCTCAGCATTGCTGGTTGTGCAGCTACCTCAGCAAGCAGCAACAGGTCAAGGAGAAGGAGCTGGAGGACAGAAGCAGCCGTAGTCATGGCAGATCCACGCCCCAGGGAGAGAGCCCGCCATTCTGCGGTCAAGCATTGGAGGCATTGGTGTTCGCTGTGGAGAGACGGCTCTACCCAGCAAGTGGCAGGAGACCCTCGCCACAAGTTTTCCACACCATGTGGAGGGAAGTAGCGCAGCATGTCTCAGGCAGCACTATGATCCCCAGGACCCACACACAGTACAGGAAGAAATTTAATGACCTCACTCGGGTGGTCAGGGTGAGTGAATGCTTCAACAAATTATACATACCACCATCTGAACCACAGTCTTCACACACAGCCCAAAGCACCACACTCCCAGCACTCACCCACCAACAATCTCTACCTACCAACACTCACACCCACATCTCACAATTTGCACACAGTGAGAGCTATTCAACTATGGCAGGCACATCACCCAAATGCATTGCTCCACAATTACTCACACACGTTCCTTTCTCTTGCATGCCAAGGTGGCTCACAACAGGAGGGAGCAGCAGCGCACAGGCGGGGGACAAGCCAACACCCAACCACTGTCTGCGCTGGAAAATAGAATGCTGCAGATTATTGTGCACCAGGTGGTGGGAGCCATGGCCACCGGCGACATTGACCCCCTTGGGGACAACAATGTTATGTTCATCCCTACTCCCTCTCACATCCCACTTCCCCCTCACCCCACAAGCGTTTCGCACTTTCCAGCTAATCATGCTGTATGCATGCACTTCTCCCTTCCTGCCCCCCTCCCCTCACCTTAACCCGACTCTTGTGCCTTTATGCTTTCAGATAATGAGCAAGCACTTGAGCAGCCGGTCCCTGAGGGCACTAGAGAGCGAGACGGGAGAAGAGGAGGAGGAAGAACACAGTGCGTCACTGCATGTCTCATCCACAGGCACCGGCTCGGATACTGGCACTACTCGTTCTTTAGAGGCTAGTATAGTAGCGGGATTTGCACAGGGTTAGGCACCAGGGACGAGTAGACTGCAGCAAGGCCAGGGGGAAAGGGTAGTTCGGGGGCCAGCTCCCCGAAGGGAGAGTTTGCGCGCGAGTTCTGCTGCACAGGACTCAGATGAGGACCTCGATGGGAAGACATTTAGAAGAAGGGTGATGGGCATGCACACCAAGATGATAGGTGCAATGGAAAGAGAGCCCGAGAGCCTCTCGGAAATGATAAGTAACGTGGAGGAGTCTGCCTCCAACATTGCACAAGGCTCTCTGCACACCATGGAGCCCATCATTTCCAGTCTGTAAGGGATGTTAGATTCCTAGAGAGACCGTGGCGACCCAGACCTGATGCCACGTCTGACGGGCAATCTGGCAGCTTCCATTGCAGCACGGGTGGATGCGACGCAACGTCTTAGTGCTATAATGGAGTCTATGCTTGGTGGCATCCAATCTCAGATTGCTCTCATGCAGTCTCAGCTTGATGCCACACAAGTGCCCAGGTATGTCCTGTCCACAAAAAGCAGGACCAATCCAATCCGGCCAATTACTGCCCCATCAGTCTACTCTCAATCATCAGCAAAGTGATGGAAGGTGTTGTCGACAGTGCTATCAAGCGGCACTTACCAATAACCTGCTCACCAATGTTTAGTTTGGGTTCCGCCAAACAACTCGGCTCCTGACCTCAGCCTTGGTCCAAACATGGACAAAGGAGCTGAATTCCAGAGGTGAGGTGAGAGTAACTGCCCTTGACATCAAGGCAGCATTTGACCAAGTGTGGCATTAGGGAGCCCTAGTAAAACTGAAGTCAATGGGAATCAGGGCGGGCGGGGGGGAACTCTCCACTGGCTGGAGTCATATCTAGCACAAAGGAAGACGGTTGTGGTGGTCGGAGGTCAATCATCACAGCCCCAGGACATCGCTGCAGGAGTTCCTCAGGGCAGTGTGCTAGGCCCAACCATCTTCAGCTGCTTCATCAATGACTTTCGCTCCAACATAAGGTCAGAAATGGGGATGTTCGCTGATGACTGCACGGTGTTCAGTGCCATTCACAACCCCTCAGATAATGAAGTAGTCCATGCCCGCATGCAACAAGTCCTGGACGACGTTCAGGCTTGGGCTGATAAGTGGCAGGTAACATTCACGCCACACAAGTGCCAGGAAATGACTATCTCCAACAAGCGAGAGTCTAACCACCGGCCCTTGATATTCAGCGGCATTACCATCATCGAATCCCCCACCTTCAATATCCTGGGGGTCACCATTGACCAGAAACTTAACTGGACCAGCCACATAAATACTGTGGCAACAAGAGCAGGTCAGAGGCTAGGTATTCTGCAGCGAGTATCTCACCTCCTGACTCCCCAAAGCCTTTCCACCATCCACAGATAAGGAGTGTGATGGAATACTCTCCACTTGCCTGGATGAGTGCAGCTCCAACAACACTCAAGAAGCTCGACACCATCCAAGACAAGGCAGCCCGCTTGATTGGCACCCCATCCACCACCTTAAACATTCACTCCCTCCACCTCCGGCGTACCGTGGCTGCAGTGTGTACCATCTACAAGATGCACTGCAGCAACTCGCCAAGGCTTCTTCGGCAGCACCTCCCAAACCTGCGACCTCTACCGCCTAGAAGGACAAGGGCAGCAGGTGCATGGGAACACCACCACCTCCAAGTTCCCCTCCAAGACACACACCATCCTGACTTGGAAGTATATCGCCATTCCTTCATCGTTGCTGGGCCAGAATCCTCCGTAACAATACTGTGGGAGTACCTTCACCACACGGACTGCAGCGGTTGAAGAAAGCAGCTCACCACCACCTTCTCAAGGGCAATTAGGGATGGGCAATAAATGCTGGCCATGCCCCCGACACCCACATCCCATGAACGAATATTTTAAAAAAAGCTCTTGACTGCTGCCATCGTGGCTGGGTCTACCACTGTCGACTGGGGCTTTCATGGTGTCGCAGCAGGCCAGCAATCTGTGTTCCAACAGATTACTACTGATGCTGAGGTGCTGCTCCAGGGGAGTGGCAGTGGGTCAGTGGAGCAGGAACCTGTAGTCTTCTCTCAGGTTGACAGCATTCCTGCTCCCACCACTGCCACTCCGCCATTGCCCCTGTTGCTGCCTATCATCCAGCCAGCCCAGACTGCTGCCGCCCATGCTGAGGTGGTGCAGTCTACAGCCAGGCCCAGGCCTGGTCGAGGGCATCCTGCAAGGCCATCTGAGGATCAGCTGTCTGTGGTCACACACCAACTGCACATTAAGTGAGTGGTAGCCTTTGTGGTTACAGAAGATCTCAAGATTGTTATGCGGTGCCCGCAAAGCCACGTGGATGCAGTCAATGGCACCCTGCACCATGGGGAATCCCACTATCCTGGCAAAGCCACATGCACTCTCGTCCTGCTTCTCTCTGGTGATGGGGAAGGAAATGTAGTCCCTTCTCCTGCAGTAGAGAGCCTCTGTGACCTCCTGGATGCAACGATGGACACTGAACTGCAAGATGTTAGCTATGTCTCCTGTTGCAGACTGGATGTATCCGCTGGCAAAGAAATTGAGTGCGATGGTGACCTTGACTGCCACTGAGAGAGCCGTGATAGCCCTGATCTGAGGCTGGAGGTCTGGTTGCAGGAGGTGGCAGAGTTCTGTGACCACCTCCTTGATGAAGCGGAGCCTTCTAATACACTGCTCCTCAATTAGTTGGAGGTAGGAGAAGTGCTCTCGAAATACCCTCGGAGGGTAAGGCCTCCTGTTGAGAGCCCTGATGGCCCTCCTCCTCCCTCTGGCCACATGTTTCAATCTTTCTCGCTGCCTCCAATCCCTCTGCCATAGATCCTGGAGGGCAAAGTTGACTGCCAGTGCAGCGCGCATTAATGTAACCAAGTGTAGCAGTTTGATTTTTTAACGAATAAATGTAGCTACTTTTTAGTTGCCACAACACTCCTGATACCAAGTAATGTTGAAATTATGGAATTAGACTGTTACACTTTGTGAAACTGACAAGAAAGCACTGAAACTCCACTAACCTTGAGTTGCAACTCATTACTAATGCTCTCTTTAAATAACGTCCCTGGAGCCGGCTCCCTGTTGCTTCATGCCAGCTCTCCCTGTCGCTGTTTCCTAAGGTAGGTGGCGAAAATCAATTTCACAAATCAGGCGGTCAGTGAGCATTGCACACTCACTGACGTCACGATCCACCTGGCATTGAGGCTCCCGGCGATAACTGTTAGCAGCGGTGCTGCAGGGGGGTGAAATTTGGCGTGCACCGTTGGATTCACCTCACCCCAGCGAAAGTGCTCTAGTGCCCAGCTAGCGCCATCTGCTGGTGCTAATGGGAGGTGCTAAGGCACAGAATTTTTCCCCCATTCTGTTTTTCTATTCTTCCTACCAAAGTGAATAACCTTACATTTCCTCACATTATACTCCTTCTGCCACCTTATTGCCCACTCATTTAACCTGTCTATATCCCTTTGCACACTCATTGTGTCCTCCGCAGAGCTTGCTTTTCCACCTAGCTTTGTATCGTTAGCAAACTTAGATACCTTCATCTAAATTATTAATAGGTTGTAAATAGCTGAGTCCCAAGCACTTATCCATGTGGCACCCCACTAGTTACAGCCTGATAACCTGAAAATGACCTGTTTATCCCTACTGTCTATTTTCTGTCCGTTAACCAATCCTCTATCCATGCTAATATATTACCCCCAACCCCATGAGCCCTTATCTTGCGCAGCAGCCTTTTATGTGGCATCTTATCGAATGGCTTTTGGTAATCCAAATATACTACATCCATTGGTTCCCCTTTATCTACCCTATGACTTCCCTTTCATAAACCAACCACCTCCTCCTGACCTTCAATGTTACCACTGTTAATGAGTCCCCCACCATCAGTATTTTGGGGATCTCCATTACCAGAAGCTTAACTGGGCCAGCCATATGAACAACATAGCTTATGTTATAAGAGCACATCTGCCTTGCTAGCTTTCTCTCATGCTAGCTGTGGCTCAGTTGGCTCTGTGTGAAAAGGTTGTAGGTTCAAGTCCCACTCCAGAAACTTGCGCACAAAAATCAATGCTGACACTGCAGTGCAATAATGAGGGAGTGCTGCACTGTCAGGTGTGCTGTCTTGGGTGGGACGTTAAACCAAGGCCCTGTCTGCTCTCTCAGGTGGACCTAAAAGATTCCTTGGCACTATTTTGAAAAAGAGCAGCGAAGTTATCCCTGATGTCCTGGCCAATATTTATCCCTCAATCAACATCACTAAAAAATACAGATTATGTGGTCATTATCACATTGCTGTTTGTGGGAACTTGCTGTGCGCAAATTGGCTGCCGCATTTGCTACATTGACTACACGCCAAAAGTACTTAATTGGCTGTAAAGTGCTTTGGGGTGTCCTGGGGGCGTGAAAGGCACTATATAAATGTCAGTCATTTTTCTCAGAATTAGGCACAGGAGTTTGTCAGATGTGATTATAACAATTCAGCCACAAAGGTGATTTTATCAATGTCTAAATAACCATTTGTCACTGTACGGATGTAGCCTTTCAGGCAGCATTTTAATAACAAGCGATCTTTCACAATTAACATATGGTTCCAATTACTGGCCAGAGCTATATACATTCAGGCTCGTCCAGGTTAAATGGAGAGTTATGTTCTTGTTTGATCATGATGACCTGGGTATTTGAGAGGAAAAGCATCCCAAATCTTGTCATGTTCCCCTGTTGTTATTTAAAGCCAGAGGAACTGAAAGGAGTTTTCTGAATTAATGGCTTGAAGTCAATAGAAAGGAGAATCAGGTGGAGAGTATAGTAGACAGCCGAACCACTACCGTCCATTTTGTGCTCCGCCAAAGTTCAATTTTACCCCTTATGAGTTCTTCATATGTCTGTCTAATGGAGTAACACTAAAAGCAGGATCATTACAATAAAGTGACCCACCTGATCGGTCAGTGGAAGAAAGAAAGACTTGCATTTATATAGTGCCTGTCATGACCACCGGACGTCCCAAAGCGCTTTAAAGCCAATGAAGTACTTTTGAAGTGTAGTCGCTGTTGTAATGTAGGAAATGTAGTTATTTGATTAGTGTAAAGAAGAGGTTTACCTTGTGGAGTTCAATGTATAAAAGGTGGTGTTTTTACACAAAAAATTCAGCTGGGCAGAAGGTTTATAGAGTGAGGGGCTAAAGGTGTTCAGAGGGGCTTGGATAAATCTGAAAATGAGTTCAGAAGGTTAAAGTAAGGAATAGCTAATGAAGCAAGACTTCTAAGCTGAAAAGGTGTTAAGAGGAAGACTTTCAAGTTTTAAATCTAGTCACAGAAAGGAAGATATATCACTTGTATGTAAGAGTTAGTTTTCTGAGAACAGAGGGGAAGGTTGCTTCTACCCAAAAGAGACCAGCTATCAGAAGAAGAAAGAACTGCTGTGGCTAAAAACAGAGATTGCTCTCACTGATCTTCCCAGGGAGAACCTGAGTAAAGAGAGGGAGGTGAGACAACCAACTCTACTACACTGGCTCAAAACGACAAGGTTGTCAAAGTTCAAGGAATTATTGCTAAAGCTACGAGATGATCAACAATAAGCTAAATTAGCTAAACATTAAACATATGTTAGACTTGGTATTCTAAGCTGTTAACTTGTCAGCTGTACAAAGAGTTTAATCAGAAATTAGCCTTGCTGACATTATGTCAATCTCGGATGTCAAGCTTAGTGTCAGCTTCTAATAAGTTGAGCCCAGTTACTAATTGTGTTGTTGTACATTTTAAAGATTTTCAGGGTCCTTATTTCCTCGGAAGAACATCAAGAGAGTGACAAAGGGATTTTCAAAAAACATTTGGAGCAATCTCAATGACACCCCCTTTCCTTTCTTTTATTGATAGATTTTTCTGACTGCATATACTTGATTCATTGGTTTAATGACTTCTTAGTAGACCCTCATTAATAATTTTCAGCTCTGTTCCTCGTTTTTAATTTGTGTGTTCCCTACCTCATCAGCTGTGATTTGTTCTTTTATGGATGTGCAGTTTCAGCCAGTCAAGTGTGACAGGAATTTACACACTGAATTTTGATATCAGGATATGGTCGCACTGCAGAGGGTGCTGGGGTCAGAAGCACCAAGGGGGGCTTTAAGGTCTCTCAGGACTGAGAAGGTCATGCGGTCTGGCTACATAAGGGAGGGTCTGAGGGTATGCTGGCAATGGGGTGGATGGCTTTGGGGCCTGGCTGCACTAGGGAGGAGGTCTTGAGTTCTGGCAACACAGTGGCGGGGGTGGGGTCCTTGGGCCTGGGAACATTTATTGGGTCCCATCATCTGGGAGCAGGAGGGAGAGGGGCACAGACTGGGAACACTAGGGAGGGAGACCCAAAAATTGGGAGCATTGGGGAGGAGAATACCAGTATCTGGAATTACAAAGAGGAGGATCTTGGGTACAGGTGCAGTATTAGGGCAGATTACTGGGGTCTGCTTAAGCATATCAAAACTTGGAGGGGTTTGTAAGATGTGTAACACTCCATGCCCTGAAGAGATACTCTCTCCTAGGACCACATCTACAAGTTCGGACAAAGACGACTATGAATCAAGTTTTCCTGATATTCAGCTGAAAATGTGCACACTCTGCAGCTGGGTTAACATGCTATCACACTGTACGACACACAATAGCTACTATATTATAATGAGAGTATTGCACAAGCTGGCCACCAGGTTTCCACAAATCGCTCAAAGTGCTTTCTGAATTATTTTTTCATCTGCCTTTTCCACAGTAACTCAAATTTCTAATGTCCAATATAAGGGTTTACCCAAAATAGAACGTTCAAAAAATTACATATTTCACAATAGCATGATAATATTAAGGATGGCCTAATAACTCGGGGGTGAAAGTGCTACATCTGAGTCAGAAGGTCATGGTTTCAAGCCCCACTCCAGAGACTTGAGGACATAATCTAGGCTGACACTTCAGTGCAGTACTCTGGGAGTGCTGCACTGTCGAAGGTGCTGTCTTTCGGATGGAGCCACCAGAGAGGAAAGGCCCTCTTCCCCTCACCTTCCCTTTTCCCTCTTCCCCCTGTCGCACTTTCCCCCCTGCCCTTTTTCCCCTTCTCCCCTCCATCACCTCTCCTCTGCACCTTTCCTTCCCCGTCCCCTGCCTTCCTTTCCCCGCTCCTTTTTCCCAGTCCTTTTCCACTTCCCCATCCCCTCAATTTTCTCTTCTCCCCTCTTCCTATCCCCTTCTTCCCCTAACCTCCTCCTCCCTCTTCTCCCATTTCCCCATATTGCCTCCCCTGTTCCCGTGACATTTCCTCCTTCAGCCTTTATCCACTCCTCCCCATGCCCTCTTCCCTACCCTCCCTTTCCCATCCTCCTGATACATCTGCTGCCTCTCCACCTCCCCTCTTCTCTTTCCCTCTTCTCTTTCCTCTCGCTCCCCTTCCTTTCTCCTCCATATTGTTCTCCTCCCCTTCCCCTTCATTATCCTCCTCCTCTCCTTCCCCCCTCCCTCCATACACTAACCCTACTTCATCTGAAGACTGCTTAATCTTGATTCCCATGTGCAATGGTGCAGGAGATTGACTAATAATATATTTCCTGTTTACAATACCTTACTTCCTGATATCACACTTTTGTATCAACTCGTCCTATTATAAATTCTTATATCCAAATTTAATGGAAACTGCGTATGTAAACTTGTCACACTGTAATTACAAACCCACTGCCCACCCACGGTGGCACTGTAGCACTTCAATTTTCCATCTCCCATCTCCTTAATCTGTATTGCAGAGAAACTGCTGGGCTCCAACCAGCTCTACATCTCTGCTTTGAAAATTGCCCTAAGTTTTGCTATTTAACTATAAATAATACCAAATCAAAGTATATAAAAATCAGGACAGAAAGTACTACTTCAAAATGTCAATTGAATTAATGTTTGTGAACCCTAGTCCAATTATCCCCTGCACTACCTCAGTTCATCTGCTGCTGAAACCCTCATCCATGCCTTTGTTATCTCTGGACTTGACTATTCCAATGCTCTCCTGGCATGCCTTCTATCTTTCAACCTACATAAACTTGAGCTGATCCAAAACTATGCTTGGTCTTAACTCCCATTAGTAACGCCACAAGACATGGACTAGTTAACATTAAATCCAAACTGCTGGAAAATTTCTCCCAGCGCACATGCCTGATTTTAAATTGAATGTACTAGCATTAATAAACCCCCAAAAAATAAGCTAAAACCAAAACCAGGAAACATCGCTTTTGTCTCCCCTCTTATGACTGGCATGCCATAACAGTGACTGGATAATGCCAGAACTGCAACATCATATCCAATTCAGAGGATGCAAATCGGTGGGAAATCTGCATTGTGATTTAGGAATATTGGGGGAAGATTTCTTCTGTGTACTATGTGTAGTAAAATCTTAAATATATTCTTTGCAAATGCATTTGTGATTTTTGCTCCACCTAGCACTTGAGGGAAGGCTTCTTCCATAGTTAGGACATCATTGGTAGGAACTTCAAGATGACTGAAATAGTATCTGCATTATAGTGTGATTACTTGTAATAAAGATGTTCTGCTTTTCAAATCTCTGCAAAACCCTGACATTGCTATGGATTGTTGCTCTTCCAGTCTGAGAAATCTAAAATACAATAGTCATAACAATAGTGAACCACAGTAGTCATGATGAATGGAAATTGGGTTAAAAGCACCATAATTAAATACCCTTTAGTCTGACAAAGGAGGCTCAATTTCTAGAAAAAATGAACAAGGTGTAGCGATTCGTGTGCATCGCCACTAAATAATCGAGTTCAACTTCGACGAACTATAAATAAGTTGTTTATTTACAGGAACAGGTTCAATACAACAGGTAAGGTAGCAGGTAAGATGGCTGACTGTAGGAGCACCGTGGTGTAGGTCTTTCCCCAGCGGGGACGCCACGAGGACTAACTAGAAGTTTCCGAGCTCAACTGCTAGCAGGTTCCGAACTCAACTGCCAGCAGGTTCCGAGCTCTACTGCCAGAAGGTTCCAAGCTCTGACGTCATCACGCAGAGTACAGGAATGAAGCCTGAGTGCAGTAACAGATACATTTAAAGGTAAGTTAAAGGGAATTATGTATCTCAATGTAAGGGACAACCGGTGGTACCGCCACAAAGGTATTTTTTTAGTATCATAAAAATCAACGTATAATATATACTTAATATAAAATTACCAGAAAACAGTATTATTTCCCATTAAAATCCTCCCTACTTATCACGTGACATTGATGTTTGGAGCAATTTCATCACAACCACTATAGCATTTGGCCTGTTATGGAGTCTACCCAAACAAGTTAAACTGACTCCGCACAGATTAATTGAATTTGGAACCTTGCTGGTCTGTGTAGCTACTGCTACACGACATTGTGCACTTGTCCACTGAGCCATTGGAGAACTTCTCACATTTTTACATTATGCTATGCAAATATAATTGTGGGCCAGCTATAATAAAGGAACTGGGTCACATAGTGGTGGCGATTTTGCCGGCACTCAGCAGACGGGATGGGTGACGGGTCAGGTGTGAAATTTAAAATGATTTGACAGTGGTTCGGGAACCCACTGTCAAAACACTCACACCTGCATTTCCCGATGTCGGGTCTGCCAGCACTGAGCAGACCCGACAGGCAGCGGCGGGGGGCCCAATTCATTAGTGACTTGTTTACAGCCACTTAACAATGCTTTTTTTCGCAGCTTTTTGAATTTGACAGGTCGGCCACTGGTTTCCTGCTGTGACCTCATCTGTGAAACTGAGGCGGGAGGTTTTGGCCATTGAATAAGATGATGAGTTGACAGCTTCAAATGTCAAGTCAAATCTCCCAGCTGATGGAGAAATGTTCCCTTAATCACTAGCTTCTCTAAACTGCAATTCCACTACAGATTCAGAATGCTGCAAGTCTTTACGCAAGTCTCCATGCAGTCTGATCTCATTACCGCTCCCACCATTGACAAATCGCTTCTGTCATCTCTACTTCACCTGCCATCTATTCCATCAGCATGTGTAGGTGGTTTGCCTTGGTGGTTCAAATCACCCCTCCTACTTAGTTCTGTACGACAGGATTGGGACCAGACAAGCTTTTCAGACTCAACCATACAGTGTTTAATAAGGTTAACACACACACCCGCCTCCGGTACGTAAAATGCCTGGTGGCGTAAAACAAACAGTACAACAATACAACTTGGCCCGTCGAACAGGCCCCTGTCTTGTATTAAGAAGTCTAAAATCACACTGTGTTGCATACAGAGTATAAAATACACACAGAACCTCCCCACTAAACCCCTCTGGATTGGTTGGGACACACAACACCCCCTCACACAGTACCGGTGGTCTTAAGGATGCGTGGGCTTGGACAATGCTCACCCCGATTGTCCGTTTTCTTGCTCGCTGCTCCCCTGTGTAGAACGTGTCCCCTGGTTCCATATCGCCAATGCAGTATCCAAGTCCCAGTTTCGAGGTTCGTTCCTACAGTCGAAGAGCAAGGCGAGGCTCTTGTCGCTCGTGGTGGCTTTGCAGTAACATTTCGAGATCTGAGATCATTGAAAAGTTTGCGCCTCTGCAGCCTGGTCCTCCTGACCACATCCCTGCTTGTGCCCTGCTGTGCAAAGTGCAACCAGGCTGTGTAGGTCTCTTCCGCCCATTGGAAGGGAAGAGAACCTCCCTGCGTGCTGTGCTTCCCTCCATAAGCATATGGAGGGAGTCATGGGAGAGCCTGGGTGCAGCTGTGCACCTCTGTGCAGTGCTTGTCAGTGTTTGCAGCACCTCAATGCTGTAGAACACTGAGCACAAATGTCAAAGTAAATTTGCGTATGGTCACTTTAAGGAAACCGGCTGATGACACGTCATCAAATGATGTCATCAGACCCGCTTCCTTCAATTGGCCAGGAAATTCGCTGGGCGTGCTTAACAAGCCCAATCAGGGGAAAGTAATGTCGAAGGCCAGTATGGAGACAGGAGCGGAGCCGGGACCCGCCACCGACATCATCCACCACGGACCCGCTGAGCTAGAGAACATCGCGGCCAGTGATTCTGCGCTCGTGCCATACATGTGCTCCAGAGTGATTGGAAATACCCAGCAAGATATTCACTCAGAAGTAAAATTAATGATGTGTTGAGCTCAGTCAAAAAATATCCATGACTGTCATCAGCCTTTTAAAAATGTGAATATTTTATTTTAGCACGCTAATCTGTCATTATAAATATAATCACTTAGGAACAGTGGAATAATTAAACGCTGCTGCAAATGAAAGAAGGCGGCAGTGTCACAAAAGATTGCAAGTTTTGCAATTAGATTTTAAGCTTTCCCACTTATTGGTTGACATTTAGAACCTGTCCGGTAGATGTATCTGTTGAAATGATGGACTGTATTGTTTTGGGCTAGCTATATTTATAGAGCATTCTATAATAAATCACTGTTTAGATGTGTCTGGGGAGTTTGTAGGCGATGCTGGGGAACAGATTTAGGTAGGGCTCCACAGAAAACACAGAAAGCTAGCTAAATAAAATTAGTCAAAACTGCACAGTGGCAGGAAGATTTTTGTATTCTGTTGAAGGTTAGTTTGTTAAATTATACAGCATCATTGAATTCTCTTATATCTTGCTGCTCTCAATTTAATCAATCTATTTCACACAGCCAATAGAGTCTTCGGAAGCAAGATAATGCTAGGAGCTTCTGTTCTCTGGTTATTGATCAGGTGGCTTGTAGAATATATGGGCCAGAGTTTCCTAGATCCGATTTTCGGCGAAATTTCCTGAGAATCTAATCTGCATATAAAAACCAGCATAAAACATATGCCATCTATCTTCTTGAAGTCTCTCTTTATTTTATTGATGTTTTGAAAATTAAAGTTTGAAGACACCATTTATGCACATTAAGCACAACAGGTTAAAGAAATTGTAATTGTGGAAGCTTTTCTCTTTTTAATGTAACAGATTCTGATGCTATAAGTAAGCATTCAAAGATATAGAAAATGCAGTGCTGGTCTAAGGAAGGAGATTCTTTTTTAAATAGGCCATCTCACGTGTCTATCACAGAGGAGCATACAGGTAAGGGTGTGAAGGAAGATCCATTTACAGGTGGAGAATGCGAGTTTAAGCATATGGAGGGAGTCACAGCACACAGGGAGGTTGTCTTCCATTCCAATGGGCGGATGACACCTCCCCAGGACACCAACACAGCCTGGTTACACCTTGGACAGGAGGACACAAGCAGGGATGTTGTCAGGATGACCTGGCTGCAGTGGCGCAAACCTTTCAATGATCTCAGTAGATCACAAAATGTCACTGCAAAGCCACACTCAATCTCATCCTGCTGTGCCTCTCATCATATCCCCATCCCTCTGCCTTCCCTACCCTACTCCTGCATATCTTTACTCACACCAACTTACCTTGCACCTCCACCCATCCCTCTCTATCTACATTATCACATCCCCATCTCACTAGCCACCCCTCACACTCATCCTAGTCCAATCATACCAACTAATAACACACAAATGTAGGCACGTGTGTGCTTTAGCCAATGTTCGTGTAAAGTTTCTGTTAATGTGTTGTCAAGCATTGAAATCCTTATTTTCACCACTTTGCCTTTTTGGACAGATTTGTGTCTTAGTCAGTTCCAGTGAATGGTGAGTCATAGGCCCCGATTTTCGGCTTGTGTGGGGAATGGTCGGATTTCCCCGAATGTGGGGTTTCTGACACACATAAAAAAGTGTCAGCCAGCTCCACGCAATTTTCCCTCAAGTGGCCAATTAATTCCCAGCATGTGGGAAGCCTTGCTAATTGTCCAATTCAAGTCAGAAATCCCCACACTATGATGTCATCATTCGTGGTGCTTTCAAAGTGTCCAGCAAGCTTCTCCACCTCTGCAGGCTTCTCAACCACTCTTGCACAATGGCAGAGGAGCCTGCACCAGCTGCTGCCAGCGGCAGAGGCCGAGCTGCCTTCAAATTCGACGAGGCTTCACTGCAGGCATTATTGGATGGGGTTAAGGCCCACAGGGAGGCCCTCTTCCCTAGGTCATGGAGGAAGAGGCCTCCCACTGAGACCAATGCTGCATGGATGCAGGTGTCAGCAGATGCCAACTCGCTGGGAGTCACCAGAAGAACCTTGGCATTACATCTCTATCTCCTTCCTTTACTCCCCCACAGTACTATCCAGAGCCCCCGTCCTCACTGTGGAGGAGGAAGAGGCTGTGCAGCCAGACTCCTCAGAGGAAGCTCCAACCTCTGAGGGTGCAGCATCAGCAGAAGTAAGCGCACCCAGCACCAGCGCAGACACTCACACCTCGGGGGGACCTTCGGGACATAGAGTAGTGTTGTCACCTGGTGTTTCACAGCTCACAAGTGAGCCTCAGCAGATTCTGGAGACAGGGACAGCAGTGGAGAGTCCTCGTCGAAGGGCGTAGGACTCTGCCAGCTCAGCTCAGCTGTGCTGCATGACAACCCTCTGTCTCTGGGTCCATCCGCAAGAGAAGAGGTGATGGATCTCCATGCACAGATGCAGGAGTCTCTGGCAGGTTTTGTCTCCAGGGTCGCTGTGAGTGCTGAGCAAATGGAGGAGTCCATAGCGACCATGAGCAGAGCCTTTGTGGAGTCATTGGCGCATGAACGCATCACCATGGAAAGGTTGGCAACCTCCATGCAGGAGATAACTCGCCAGGGTACGGAAAACATGGTGAGTGCTCATAAGAGAATGACATCTCTTGAGGAGCGTTGGCCATCTGTTGAACAGAGAAACCAGATCTTCATGGAAGTCCTTCTGAGTAGGACTGCCAGTGCAGAAACGGGTCCCACTGGCCCCCTACAGCGCAGCAAGGTGCTCTCAAGCCACTTCCAAGCGCTGGCCCCTTCTGGCCTGTGCAGCTTCAGGTGAGTGAGCAGCAGCCTGGTGCTCATCCTGCTGTTCCTGGTTCTGCTGCTGCCGCCTCTGCTGTTGGAGATCCTCTAATGCCAGGAAGGGAACGTCCCAAAGGCCTCCCATGCTTCTGGCAGATGCCTCCGTTGAGGGGGCACTGAGTTAGGATGGTGAGAGGGGCTTCCCAGGAGCTCACACTGGAGAAGTGTGTGAGGCTCCAACTTTCTGCAGCTGCTCCTAAGGCTTCAAAAAGTTCCCCCAAGCCTTGACCAACAAGGTCCTGCAGCCTGCAAATGCTGCCTATTTAAATCTCTTCAGCCCTCAACGACCTGCTGCTGCAAGCAAGCAAGCCAACTGTTTTCACGCCAGCTCTCAGCAGCGGGGTTCCCCGCAGGCGGGTTTCAGGTGGGGAAAGCCCCAAAGTCGCAACGGCACAGGAAAATCCACTTCAACAAGCAGATAATTGCTTGTTAGTGCTCCGACGACCAGTCCCGCCAGCGGCGGCCGGGACTGAAGCGGGGCGCGCGGAAGCGGCAGTCCGAAAGTTGGACGGGGCGGGGAATCAGGCGGGGGGGTCCCGACCCGCTTTTTCGCCGATTTTCGGCCCCCGGCCGCATGAAAAGCTGCCCGACGGCGGCCAGAAAATCGGGGCCATAACGTCCGTTCCCCCCCCCCCCACCACTGGTGATGAGTGTGAAAGGAATGGCTTGGACATTGTAGGAATGCTTTACAGTGCTGGTGTGGGGTGGTGCCAACCTGGTGCATCATGTGGCAGCCAGGGTGTACAGTGTTAAGTGAAGCAAATCTGGATATGGTGAGGCCATTCCTGGCGTCGGGGGCAGCAATGTGCACGGGTGATGTCCAGTGCAGCATCAATTAATTTGGATGGTGGTGTGGATGTTGGTGCTGCTGGTGTTGGGGCTGATTGTGTTGGGATTCTGAGGACCAACTTGAGATTTTTTCAAGGGCACCGATGCTGATGGAATAGATGGCAGGTGCGGTTGAGATGACAGAACTGATCTGTCAGTGGTGAGAGAGGTTGTTCTAATGAGATGACACTGGATAGAGAGTTTGCTCCAAACACTTGCAACCTGCATAAAGCTCAGACTGTCTTCTAAATGCAGTAAGCAACAGCTTCTAACCTTGGAAAGTGAAGACCTATGAAATGGGAGCTTTCACAGACCATTTGCAGCTGTCAGGTTAGTAAATCATTCCATGCTGATACAACACTCGACCTACTTACCTGACGTGATCCCTGCGCTCCGGAAAACTTGTGGAAAAGCTGGTAAAATGGTAAGTACATGGTAAAATGGTGCTTAACTACCCTTTAACAAGCTTCAAGTATCTAAATTGGCTGACTCGCCGCTTGGTGTCGGGTCTGTTCAGGGATGACAGACACTTGGGAAACTGATAAGGAGGCGGGTTTACATCGGGATACCAACCCGCTGTCAATCTTTTTGATTTTGACAGCGGACCCGCCTCCAAACCCGCACTCTGAGCGCCGGCAAAATTCCAGCCTATAGTTCTCTGTTGAAATTCTAGAACACAGTGGGAGTAAGTGGTGAAGAAATGACACACTTGGTACATTCTGGGGGTGACTTATCTTACCTTGTCTACCCTTACAAGACCATTAAACTATTTTATGCATGGCAGAGCTGTCTGTGGAGATGGTGGAGATGGCATTGAACATCCAGTGGGCTGCAGCCACTGCTCTGGACACCCTCCTGCCCCTCCATGCCAAACAGACCTCATCTCTGGCAGGAGTACCTCCAATTCACTGTTGATAAAATTAACTGCCAATGTAGCTTCCTCTTTCCTTGTGCTGTCTGGCCCTTTAAACTGTTGCATGACTTTAAATGACTGCAACAACACAAGGTTTTCCATGCTAGCACAAACCGCCAATTGCTGTCAGCACTCTTGCTGGAGAACAGAACCCAGAAAAATGGGCAATGTGTACGGAATTAGCACACGCTAGCGGGGTTGGGGTTATTTGTCTCTGGCCAGTCAGAAGCCTCTGAGCTGCTCCAGGGACCCCCTTGTGGTTTCGAAGCACTCCCCTATTCCTGCGTTCTGACCGCCGGACTTATTCGGTAGTGATGTAGACAGAAAACAACATGACTCATGGTTTGAGTGCAAAACAGACCAGCATTTATTGAAAACAAAAGAAAGAAAAATCGATATGGCTCTTATGCCTGGTACAACAATATTGCTTAAACGCAGTACACTTAGTATCCACTAGAGGGCTCCCTGCTCAGTGCAACACTACTTTATTTTAAATACAGTACTTTTTACTTAAAAACCCTTTGCGCACTACAGCACCTTAGCTTAGTGGCTTTTACTTAAAAACAGCACTTTAATACAGTTACTTTAAAAACAGCTAACAGCGTTCACCACAGCACTACAGCTTGATGCAACACTCCTTTAAATACAGTTTCAAATACAGTACTTTGAAACAGCTACTCCTTTAATACAGGTTTAAATACCGAATCCAGTGTTCACTATAGCACTTCTCTGCTAGGTGCAACACTGTCTTACTTAAATAGGGGAGGAAAAATGGACACAACGAGGGAAATCGACTAAAATCACAATTCTAACGAAATTCCCACTTTACTCCCACCCCTATGCCTATCCTAAGTTGCCTTGTGGAAGGCCAGAAAAATATATGCTCACCACTGCAATGCCAGCTCCGTGCCCTGCGAACTTAGATCTTCACTGCCCTGAAGTGAAAAACACCCCAGTGTTTTAAAAGTAAACTGCTGGTGTTTCGCTTCCACAGGTAGACTCCTATGCTGTAGAGGCACATGGAGGCAAGGCCAGAGAGAGAGAGCTTCTGGGAAGCTTTCTTTTATACCCCCATTTGGGGCCCACCCAGCTCCAGAGGTTTCTGGGCTAAAACAAAAGGGACCCAACTGCCCCATTGTCCAGTAATGGGTGATTCATCCAAACCCATTCATTTTAAACTGTTCCTTTTCTTAGTTCAAATGTCTCTTCTGTGCTGAGCTTTGAATGTAAAGCTGCAGTTTGGATGTGTCTTCATCGTGTGTGATGGGCTATTGAACCATTTCCATTCATCCTGATGGGTTTTGAATGGAGCTGTATTACTATGTAAACAGCTTGGGAGGAGTGTAAACAGAAGGCCATTGTTCTGTGGTCACCCGAAACTGCAGTCTGAAGTGGATAATCCCTTGTGTACACAAAGTAGCAGTTCCTGTAAACAAACATCGATTGTCTCTGCAGGGAGGGAACTCCCCTAACTGCCTTTGATTGGCAGTTTAGTCAGCCATCTTTGATCCTCCTTTTTCATGTTGATTGTCTCTGTGTCCTGACACGAGGTCAGGCAGCCATCTTTGATCACCCCTTTATCACAGACACACACACAAGCTGCTTCCAAGTCCTTTTGTCTTTGGCCATGCGGTCTGACGGCCATTTTTATCCCTGGAAATTTAAAGGCACATCGCCCAGGGATTCTTTAATCAAAAAAATTAACCTTCAGAACTGTAAATTATTGCGAATTCTTACAAATGCCACCAATGTACACATGGGGTTGACGGGAGTCCCAACCTGCATTGGAGCTGAATGGAAAGTTCCATTCATAAGTCAATAGTTGATAGTTGGGGTCTAGCTAGAGCCCAAGTTTAGTGCCACACAGCAGTGGCAGTGGTATAGCAACACAAAAAGACTTTGTTTACAAGCAACCCAATCTACTTCGCCACAGGTGCGGTTAAAAACTAGACGGGCAGCACGGTGGCATAGTGTTTAGCACTGTTGCCTCACAGCGCCAGGGACCTGGGTTCGAATCCGGCCTGTCTGTGTGGAGTTTGCACATTCTCCCCGTGTTTGCGTGGGTTTCCTCCGGGTGCTCCGGTTTCCTCCCACAGTCCAAAGATGTGCGGGTTAGGATGATTAGCTATGATAAATTGACCCTTAGTGTTAGGGGGATTAAATGCGTGGGGTTACGGGGACCGGGTGGGATATGTGTCGGTGCAGGCTCGATGGGCCGAAATGGCCTCTATCTGCACTGTGGGGTTTCTGTGATTCTGTGTGCGGTAAAAATGATTCTTCAGTTCACTTCAACAATAATGTCATAAGAGACAGCACTATGAAGGTAGATGAACTATTTTGTGCAGTTGATGGGGTTATTTTCATAAATTTGTGATAAAGATGTTACCAGTATGAAGTGCAGTCAGAAGCCAAATCCTCTGTGCTATTATAATTACTTTAAAGCTTTTTGGTTGACAAACTCAGGGGTCTTTTCAAAATCAATAAAACCTGCATAAAATGAACTCCTGAACTCTCTTTTTCTGCCAGTAGGCCTGGAGATTACAAAAATTAGGTTGATAGTGGAACGGCCCAACACAAGCTGAACTGATGTTGGAAGTAAGAACTCTACATTTCTGCTAATCAAGACTTTGCCATTGTTGAGGTCCCACAAAGCATGGGACAATCGAAGTGGTCTCCTTTTTTGCTTCCATATTTCTTGTGGCCTAGCAGACAAATTTTGCTGTAATCAATCCACCATTTGCTGATCACCATACTTGATCATACACAAGGTGATATTGCAACAGCCCAGTTCTTCCCACTTTTAACTGGGAAATCGTTTACATAGTTTTGATCTGAGTGATGTTTGGCACTTGGATGAACTTTGACAAAATTATTAGTCTGTGTCCCTGCCTTTAATAAATGGTCAGTGTTCCACCCATCACCAACTGCAGTTTGCCTAACTGGTAGAAAATATCTTATTATCTTTGATCAACAGTACTACTTGGCATTGCTTGTGCCACATTTTTCTTACCTTTTGGAAGCTTGTTCTAGGATAGGCATACAGAGCTACTTTCAGTCATTAGACACTCACTGACTCATGCCACTGTTTCCCCGAAGTTGGAAATTCTGGGAAGCCATCCCCATAAATTTTATCTCCTACAACACAAAAGACAGGAAATGGCAACCTACCTAAAAAAAAATGATATTCCCTATTGGCTTTTCCAAAGTTTCATAAACCTAGTCAGAACTTCTTAGGTTTGTACTGATATGTCATCTCAAAACTCCAGCACTGTGGAAATGTGAAGTGTTAGTATTGATATTCATAGGCCACGATTTTGCCAGCGCACAGAGGGCGGGTTTGGAGGCGGGTCAGGTGGTAAAATCGCAAATATTGACGGCGGCCTCCCAGACTCCTGATCGGTCCTGCCACCAAACGGCGAGATAGGCCCTTAAGGCAGTTAACTGCTTGGATAATGCTATTTTGACAGCAGTTTTAGATTTTGCCACTTTTTCTGCATGTTCCACGCCATTCCCAAACTACACCAGCTGATTGTGACGGGTTCACAAGTGGCTGTCTTCTTCACAGCTGCAGCTCCAGCATAAAAACGGAGCTCTCAACAAAGCTCAGTTGCAGGTGGCAGAACTTTGCTTTTTCAGGTCTTAGAAAACTTTTTGCAGGTCTACTGATCTTGGAAGTGGTGAAGTTAAGATCCATCTCCACTGTGACCTCCTGGGAAAACCCTCTCCCCACATTGACTGAGCGCTTCCTCAACTGAGATATACATCAGCAGTATGGGAACCATTTATTTCCTTTCATCCTGGTCCTCAGATTCAGAGGAAGAGCAGCCGCGGCAGAAGCAGAACCAGGCACAACAGCAGGAGCGCCAACCTGCTGCTCACCCACCTGATGGTGCACAGGGCAGAAGGTGTCAGTGCAGGGCTGCACATTGCCGCAGGCGATACCCCCAACACAGGATTTACAGGCCGAGGATGACCTTCCTCAACATGACTGAGCAGCAGTGCCAAAGGAGGCCGAGACTTTCGCGAGAGGTAGTTGGTGACATCTGCGCAATGCTGCACCAACACCTGGAGCCCAGAGAAGTGGGTGGACACCCCTTACCAATGGCTGTCAAAGTCACCACCACCCTCAATTTTTTTGCTTCAGGGTCCTTCCAGGGCTCATCAGCAGACATCAGCGGCATCTCCCAGTCGGACGCACACACTTGCATCACGCAGGTAACCGATGCCCTCTTTGCAAAGGCGCACAATTACATCAACTTCTCGACTGATCAAGCAAGTGTAACCGTGCGTGTGGTTGGCTTTGCAAATATGGTAGGCTTGCCAAGGGTCATAGACTGCACATGTGGCCCTTAGGGCACCCCATCACAACCCAGCTGATTTTTGTCAACCGCAAGGGCTTCCACTCCCTTAACGTGCAGCTGGTGTGCAACCACAGGAAGGACATTTTGCATGTTTGCGCGAAGTACCCTGGCAGTTGTCATGACTCGTTCATCCTGCAGCAGTCTAGTGTGCCTCCGCTCTTCAATCCGCCAAACCAACTTTCCGAATGGCTACTTGGAGACAAGGGCTATCCCCTGAAGACGTGGCTGATGACGCTGTTGAGGAGGCCATCGACCAAAGCTGAGGACCACTACAATGGCAGCCACATTTCGACCAGATCCATCATCAAGCAAACCATAAGAACATAAGAAATAGGAGCAGGAGTAGGCCAATCGGCCCCTCGAGCCTGCTCCACCATTCAATAAGATCATGGCTGATCTGATCCTAACCTCAAATCTTCTATCACTCTCCATCCCACCTGAACCCATGTGATCTCCCGGGAGAGGCGAAAAACCAGATAAAAAATCCAATGGCCAATTTGGGAGAAAAAATCTGGGAAATTCCTCTCCGACCCATCTAGGCAATCGAAACTCTTCCAGGAGATCACTCTGTCCCTATATTTTCTACAGTACTTACCTTCTGTAAAGGCAATCTCCACCCCAGCCAGGAACAGGAATAAAACCAGCTCCTGAAATCTAACAGAATTAGAACACAAGAAGTAGGAGCAGAACCAGGCTACACGACCCCTGGGCCCGCTCCACTACCCACAGGGCCATGACCATTCCGAACCTAGACTCATGTCTAATTTCCTGCCCGCTCCCCATAACCCTTAATTCCCTTTACTTCTAGGAAACTATCTATTTCTGTTTTAAATTTATTTAATGATGTAGCTTCCACAGCTTTCTGGGGCAGCAAATTCCATAAACCTATCACCCTCTGAGTGAAGAAGTTTCTCCTCATCTCAGTTTTGAAAGAGCAGCCCCTTATTTTAAGATTATGCCCCCTAGTTCTAGTTTCACCCATCATTGGGAACATCCTCACCGCATCCACCCGATCAAGCCCCTTCTTATATGTTTCAATAAGATCGCCTCTCATTCTTCTGAACTCCAATGAGTAGAGTCCCAATCTACTCAACCTCTCCTCATATGACCACCCCCTCATTCCCAGGATTAACCGAGTGAACCTTCTTTGTACTGACTCGAGAGCAAGTAAGTCTTTTCTTAAGTATGGACACCAAAACTGTATGCAGTATTCCAGGTGCGGTCTCACCAATACCTTATACAACTGCAGCAATACCTCCGTTTTTATATTCTATCCCCCTAGCAATAAAACCATCGGCTTGCTGAAGATGCGATTCAGATGCCTTGACAGATCAGGAGGAGCCCTACAGTACTCAGCAGCCAGGGTCTCCCAAATCATTGTGGTCTGCTGTGCACTGCACAACATCGCACAGCATCATGGCTTGCAGCTGCCTAAGGAACAAGTGGCTCAGCGAATAGCCTCCTTAGATGAGGAGGAGGAAGAAGACCTTGCGGAGGCAGATGAGCCAGCTGCAGCAGCACGTGAGCACATTGCTGCCCAGGATGCAAGGGATGCACTAATCTTTGCCAGATTCGCTCAGGTAGACAAATCAAACACTTGTGGCTGGCACCTTCTTATCACACCATACACAATGAATAAGAACCTGTGGGTTCCTATCACCCTGACCACCATCATTAAAAATGCAAGTCGCCCTGAGCCTTCAATGTGCAACTTCCAATTCCCAGATCACATAGGCCAGAACTTCAACTGTTTGCCATCACTTCTGTTTAATCAATGCACAAAAGGATGACAATGGCAAACATTAAAGACAACAGAACAGAACACCCAAGTGACTACCCTTGTAACTACTTGTGCTTTATCTTCCTCTTACGCGTGCTCCTACATGGTGCTTCCCCTGTGGCTTCAGCAGATGTAGAGGCACCTTGCTCACTTTCATGCTGCTCCTGCTTCGGCACCTTTAGCGAGCGCCCTCTGGGTTTGCGAGCCTGTGAGGGCTCGGCAACAGTCTGCTCCTCCTGCGACTGTGCAGGGGCTGAGAGGCCCATCTCAGTTGGGTGAGGACTCTGGTGGGGCTCTGACCGAGGGCTACTCAGTGGCATGGGAGTGTGAGCGCTTGGAGAGGAGCCCCATCTTCCTTGTTGCCTGCCACCAACATCCCTCTCATGGGTCAGCCCAACTTCAGTGCTAGCAAGTGGCTTGACAGCACATTGCTGAACATCAGGGGGACTATGAGGACCCGTATCTGCACTGGCAGTCCTACTCCAGAGGAATTCCATGAAGCTCTGGTTTCTCTGCTCAATAGCTGCCCATCGCTCCTCCAGAGATGTCAGTCTATTCTGAGCATTCAACATGTTTTCCAGACTCTGGCGACTTATTTCCTCCATGGCCATAGCCATCCTCTCCTCTACTGTAGCCATCCTTTCCAGAGAGGTAGCCATCCTTTCCACGGAGGTTGCCATCCTTTCCGTGGTGGTGCATTCATGTGCCATTGCCTCCACAAAGGCTCTGCTCATGTTAGCGATGGACTCCTCCATTCACTTCACACTCACAGCAACCCTGGAGACAAAACCTGCCAGAGACTCCTGCCCCAACTTGTTCCTGGAGTTCCAGCACCACTCTCCTGGATGGACCCGGAGGCACAGGGTTGACATGCAGCTGAGCCGAGCTGGGAGCGCCCTGCGGCCTCCGACGAGGACTCTCCACTGCTGCCCCTGTCTCCACCATCTGCTGACGCTCACTTGTGAGCTGTGATACACGAGGTGACAACAACACTATATCTCCCGAAGTTCCCACCGAGGTGTGCGTGTCCGCGCTGGTGCTGGGCTCACTTAATTCTGTTGACACTGCACCCTCAGAGGTTGCAGCTTCCTCTGAGGAGTTTTCCGGCTCTGGCTCTTCCTCCTGGACAGTGGGGAGGGGGGCTGTCAATGGTCCTGTGGGGGAGTAAAGGAATGAGTTAGAGATGTGATATAAATGTTGCTTGCACATGGAATTGTGCAGATCATCAATAGTCAATCTGTATAAGCATCAGGTGTCATATCAGCCACTCATGCAATGTAAAAGAGAGAAATGCAAATCTATTCTGTCATCAGCTTGCGCCCGTCTGACCGTCCCCCACTTCCAGATCCTTATCACCTCCAATGATTTCCAGGGCCGCCTCCTCAGCGATGGTGAGATGGGCTATGGAAAGTGGCCCTCCTCCTGTCTTAACCCTCTACCTCTTATTGTGGGCTCTCTTTTCCTGCAATGAGGGACACAAGTGGAGTTTGAGTGAGAATGATGGAGTGAGTGTAGAGAATCCATAGCATAGATGCTTAGACGGAGACAAAGATGGAGTGAGGTACCAAGACCAAGGGCCCTCCCTGTGTGTTGTTAGTTGTTGACATTGCATCACAGTGATAGCGAGTGTGAGGGCAGCATAGTCGAATGGTGAAGTGATTGTGTACATAGAGCAAGAGGGATGATTAAGGGTGCAAGGGTTGTAAGGGTAAAGTGGGATGTGCAGGAGTAGGTTGACAATGCAGAGTGTTGGTGATGAGAGGAGATGGGAAGCAGATTGAGGCCAAGTGTGATGTTATACTTGTAGTGTATGTAACCTGTACCACCTTAAGAGGATACCTTAAGGTGATGGACTACTTTTTGATGGGTCCTGTACATTGTAGTACCGGTGGTGACCACACCGGTATATAAACCCTGCGGAGCAAAGTGTATCTCAGTTCAGCCCTGACCCTCAATCACTAAAGACCTGTTTACTTACTTCTGTAGTCTGTGTCCTGTTATTCAGTATAACTGCAATTGAAAACACAGACTCAACAGTGGCGACGAGTCTGATCTTACCTAGCGGCAGTTTTGCATCAAAGGAAGCTTCGTCCTCAGAAACGGGCATCGAACAAGGGCATCCGCCCTCAACATCCTGCTGAGCACTGCATCGCACGGGAGGCCATCGGGAACCCGGGTTGGTTTCTGGCCACGAAGTCAAACATCAGTGATCATCCCTTCGACGACAGCGGTGGGTAAGCCCGATCGAGCGGCACGGGGGGGAAGTCGGCCGAGTTGTCAGTGGGAGAAGGGGAGGGGAAACGACAAAAAGGGCGGAGAACACGACCGCAGCCGGTGTCAGGGGCCGGGCTGCAATCGGGACAGAGACGTGCAGCAGCCAGAAAGCGTTTATGGCCACAAGGACCGCGGGAGCGGCGGGGAACAAGTGCAGCAGCGCAGGGAAAAATAAAGGACCGCTGTGAGGCGTGAACGGCAACAGCGCGGAAATCGCCATTTTGAGTCGGCGGGGGAAGAAGACAAGCGCGGGAAAAGCCGCCATCTTAAATAGAGAAAAAAAAATATCCGAAGGGAAAGGTGAAACTCAGCAAGGATGCCAAAAACGGGAAACATCACCGCTTTTGATAACGATGTGGAAGATTGGACCACTTATGTGGAACGCATCGAAGTTTACTGTACAACGAATGAGGTACCGGATGATAAGAAAGCACTAACCCTATTAAACTCGATGGGTGCGAAGACGTACGGGTTATTAAGGAACATTGTAACACCAGACAAACCGGTAGGGAAGAGTTTCGCGGATATTGTTACTATCCTGCAGGAGCATTTAAACCCCATGCCGCTGCTAATAGCGGAACGATTTAAATTCTACAAAAGAATTCAACTTAAAGAAGAAAGCAACGCTGAATTCCTAACAGAACTGCGCAAGTTATCAAAGTACTGCCAGTTCGGAACAGGACTAGCAGACGCACTGAGAGATAAGTTTGTGTGTGGGCTCCTAAGGGAAGGAACCCAGAAGCGACTGCTAGAGGAAAAGGACCTTACGCTGGACAAAGCTTTCAGCATTGCAGCATCCCACGAGGCAGCAGCACGGGGCACTGCAGAGATACAGCAAAGGCCATTGGAATTCAGCACCAATGAAATGGCATTGGGCACAGTAAAGTGCTATCGTTGTGGAAGGACAACGCATGACCAGAACCAGTGCTGGTTCAAAGATAAAGAATGCAGGCAATGTGGCAAACTTGGTCACATAGCGAGAGTATGCCGGTCAGGAAAGAAGACCAGCAGTAAAAAGTCACCGCAGGAGAAGTACAAAAAAGTACACAAGGTGACAGAGAACAGTTCGGATGAACAGAAGACGGATTCAGACTCCAGCAGTAAGCAACTGGGTTGTCTGAAAATACATAATGTGGCTAACACAGCAGACCACCAAACTATCTGGGTCATGCTTCGGATAGCAGGAGTCCAAGTGAAGATGGAATTGGACACTGGGTCGGCATTAACGGTCATGAATAAGCAAGATTACAAAAGGTTATTCTCGCACATTCCCCTGAGGGATACGGAGATTGTATTGAAAACATACACGGGGCAAATAGTATACCCCAAAGGAAAGATAAAAGTAAACGTGGTCTACAATGGTAAGGAAAGTCAGAAAATGGACTTGTATGTGTTACCTGATGGAGGTCCGCCACTACTGGGACAGGAATGGATCCGGAGAATAAATGTGGACTGGCATTCCATATAAGCACTGACTGTAGATGCCTGTAAGGAGGACGACGTCAAACCTAAACGACTGTCCAAAATCTTAGACGATGCTAAGGAGGTGTTCCAATAGGGACTTGGAACACTGAAAGGAATTACGGCAACCATCAAGGTTGAAGAACATGCAAACCCAAAATTTTTCAAAGCCACACCGGTACCTTATGCAATACGACCTGCTGTGGAAGCAGAGCTGGAAGGGCTAGAACGTTCAGGGGTACTGTCCAAGGTGGACTGGAGCGAATGGGCTACACCCATTGTTCCTGTCATGAAGCGTTCGTTGAGCAACAAGCCGGGGGAACCTGGGAAGGTTCGCATCTGTGGCGATTTCAAGATCACTGTTAATCCGGTTCTTCACATGGTGCAATATCCGCTTCCGCGGATTGAAGATATCTTCGCTTCGCTGTCTGGCGGGAAACACTTCACTAAGATAGACCTGGCGCAGGCGTACCTACAGATGGAAGTTGAGGAAGCGTCACGTCAGTATCTCACGATCAACACGCATAAGGGCTTATATCGGTATAATAGACTGGTTTTTGGAGTGGCATCGGCTCCAGCGATTTGGCAAAGGGCCATGGAGCAGGTATTGCAGGGAATTCCAGGCACACAATGCTACCTAGATGACATCCTGATTACAGGAGATAACGATAAGGATCACCTCGCGAATTTGGAGCAGGTGCTCATCAGATTGAAAGAATATGGGCTCAGAGTTAATCGCCAGAAATGCGAGTTCTTTTAAAAGCGAATCTCGTACTGCGGCCATGTCATTGACCGGGAGGGGCTCCATAAGTCACCTGACAAGATCGAAGCTGTTGTAAAAGCTCCTGCACCGGAAAATGTATCCCAGTTGAGGTCGTTCCTCGGGTTGGTTAACTATTACCACAAGTTTCTTCCAAATTTATCCACGGTGTTACACCCGCTAAACACTCTTTTGCAAATGGGAATACCATGGAAGTGGAGCGATGATTGTAAGCGGGCTTTTCAAAAGAGCAAGGCACTGATCACCTCTAAGGAAGTGTTGGCTCACTTTAACCCAACGCTGCCTATTCGCTTAGCTTGTGATGCTTCTCCATATGGTATCGGGGCAGTGCTCTCACATAAGTTTCCAGATGGCTCGGAAAGGCCAGTCGCTTTCGCATCCAGATCATTGACCTCCGCTGAGCGCAACTATGCTCAGATAGATAGGGAGGCTCTCAGCCTCATGTGGGGAGTTAAGAAATTTAACCATTACCTGCAAGGCCAAAAGTTTACGCTGCTGACAGATCACCAGCCGTTGGTTTCCATTTTCAACCCTAAGAAGGGTGTTCCGGTAATGACGGCGCAGAGGCTTCAGAGATGGTCCCTTTTCCTAGGGGCACATCAATATGATATTGAATTCAAAGGTACAAAGCAACATGGTAATGCTGATGGGCTGTTGCGCCTGCCACTACCTACAGCGGAAGAGGCACCGGCAGTTGACCCTGTCGAGATATTTCACTCGACCATCATCGAATGCTTACCAGTCACCAATGCGGGTATTGAGAGAGAGACCCGAAATGACCCGACACTGTCTCGGGTCTACGACTTGACAGTGAAGGGATGGCCAGCACACGGCGAACCACTGTTACCAGCATTCTCAGCCAGACGAGAACAGCTGTCCGTATGTCAAGGAACATCGATGTATGGAACAAGGGTGATTATTCCTCCTAAATTAAGAGAGAGAGTTCTGAAAGAATTGCATGAAGGTCATCTGGGGGGAGTCAAGATGAAAAGCCTTGCTAGGGCTTATGTGTGGTGGCCAGGTATCGACAAACAAATAGAGGATCTGACTAAAAGCTGCTCAGGGTGCCAAAAAGTTCAAAATGCACCTCCAATTGCACCGCTGCATCCGTGGGAATGGCCTTCAGCCCCATGGCAACGTGTGCATATCGACTTTGCAGGTTCATTCATGGATTACATGTTTTTGATAGCAGTAGACGCACATTCTAAATGGCCAGAAGTGATTAAGATGTCGACCACTACCTCTGAGAAGACGATCGCAGTTCTAAGAACCATATTTGCAAGGAATGGGTTGCCGGAGCAAATATGTTCAGACAACGGACCACAGTTCGTGTCAGAAGAATTCCAGAAATTCATGAAAAAGAATGGGGTGAAACACTATACATCTGCCCCATACCATCCGGCTACAAATGGGTTGGCCGAGAGATTTGTACAAACGTTCAAAAAGGCGATAAAGGCCATGAGTGAAGACCATATTCCACTACAACACAAGGTGGACAATTTCCTGATGGCGTATCGAAACGCCACACATGCAGTGACAAATCAAAGCCCTGCCATAATGTTCTATAACAGAAGGTTGCGGTCCCGGTTGGATTTGTTAAAACCCAATGTGCGACGGGAAGTCGAAAACAAGCAATTCCAGCATGTAAATAACAAGGCCACTCGTAGTTTTGAAATAGGACAACCAGTGTTGGCCAGGAACTATAGGGATGATAAATGGCAACCTGGAACAATTCGTGCACGACAAGGACCCTTGATGTACACGGTAGACGTTGGAGAGAACGTAATACGACGTCATGCTGACCAACTTGTGGAATCGAGAACAAGGGTCGACCCCATGTCTACGGCAGAGACACCAGTTGAAGAACTTATTGAGCCTGTAGCATCTACCTCAGACTCGAACGTATATGATGATGTTCAATCCATAGGAGATCAAGTGGATGAGTCACCCCAGCAACGAGAACCAGAGACCCCTGAAAGGCGTTATCCGGACCGGATCAGGAGGCCTCCTCAGAGACTGAATCTTTGAACAGTTTTGTGTGTAAATTGTATATATGTTATCCATGTAATGTTTAATTTGGGGGGTACACTGTTAAGCTAAAAGGGGAGGAATTGTAGTGTATGTAACCTGTACCACCTTAAGAGGATACCTTAAGGTGATGGACTACTTTTTGATGGCTCCTGTACATTGTAGTACCGGTGGTGACCACACCGGTATATAAACCCTGCGGAGCAAAGTGTATCTCAGTTCAGCCCTGACCCTCAATCACTAAAGACCTGTTTACTTACTTCTGTAGTCTGTGTCCTGTTATTCAGTATAACTGCAATTGAAAACACAGACTCAACAATACTCACTTTTCCTAAGCGGATCAGGTCATTGAACCTTTTTCAGCATTGCACCCAGGTTCGAGTGCACATGGATCTGGAGCTCACCTCCTGAGCAATTTGCAGCCAGGCTGTTTTGGTTTGCTGTGGTGGCTTCTTCCGGCCAGAGGATGGGAAGAGTTACCTCCCTGCGCCCTCTGAATCCCTCCACAAGAGCATGGAGGGAGTCATCATCAAATCGGGGAGAGGCCTTGGCCCTTGAGATAGTCATAGCAGCAGTTGTCAGACGGAAATCCAGCAGCAAATAATGAGAGAATGAACCAAGGCTGCACGGGCCCCTTAAATGCAGCTGGCTCACAGAGGCGAGTTCCAGACCCAAAACACTAATTGGCATGGGGAGCGCACACGCAGGGAATCAATAGCCCAATTAGGGCAAAATCGCAAATTTTTACCGGCTGAAAGTGGCGGCGGGACTAGAACCCGCCGACCACCTGACCCGCACCCAACCCGCCACCAATGGGAAAATCACAGCCACAATGTTTTGATATGCTGGCAAATAATAGTGTTGACTATTACCAAATCACAATGCACAAATTGTATAATATGACTTCATGATCGGCAAACGTCAAACTTTTAACATTTTGAATTTGCTCTACCTTTCAAATATGACATTAAATATTTAATTGCTGCAATGTAATATAATAATGGTAACCTTTTAGCCGGGAGTGTCTTTGCAATAAACCACTCCTGCACTTTCATTAAATGCTTTAGTGTTCAATCAGCTCAGAAACAATTTATTGCCTCATACATTCATGGGAAACAAAAGTTAGCATTTTTAGGAGCCAGTGCAATATGTACATATACTGTTAGGCAAAAACTGGCATTTATTTGACCAAAAATAAAGTCAAATAATGTTTTAAATATGGCTTACTATCTCTGTGCACATTTTTCAGGTGTTTTATAAGAAAATAAGAAAGTATAGAATGAGAAAAAGCCATTTGATTCATCAGCTCTTCCCTCTCCCACACACCATGTACAATATTCCATATCAAAAACAACTCTTGAAGGAAGTAGCTAAACAAAGGTAAAATTATAAGAAGATAAAAATCAGTGAATTGTCTTTGTGACCACTGGAGCAAAACATCAGGTATTAACACAACCTGGATACCCACAATATTTAATTCGAACCACTTGGAAGTCACAATATAGTCAATTACAGCCACAATGTATTCTTCAGTGAATATGATCACCATGAGGGTAATATTCCTCCAGTCAATGGGGGAAAATTCGGTTGGTTTGCACCTCCTGTTAGCGCCTTAAGAGGGCGCTAATGTGGCACAAAGCAACTAGCGCCCATGCGCAGCCATGTTTGCGGCGAAATTGACTAGACATTTTGCAGTGGCGCTAAACACTACCGCCACAATCTCATGCGCCCGCAGATCATGACGTCAGTCGAGCATGCAACGCCCCGGTAGCACCCTGGACCGGATATTGAGAGGCGCCCCCTGTCTTACTGCCTTCCGCTAGCAACGACAGGTTGAGGGGAGCATTTTGCAGTTGGGAAGGGACTGGGGGAGCGCTATTTAAAGGCGACCGCTTCCTGCCTTTTTTTGTCGGCGAAATGTTTTCACCACGCATTCTGAGTGAGAGGGAGAGACTGCAGGAGATATTCAAAGCTGTGTTGAGGAGTTTTGGGTACTGAGCAGCACTTTGCAGGTTCTTTTTTATTTGATCTTCCTTGCATCGATTTAGAAGAGACTATGGGGGCTGCACTCTGAGCTCTTTCCCTGGGCCTCTCCATTGTTCTTTCCAACAGATTTGATGTACAGGTCTCTCCAGGCCTAGATTCAAGGCTGCAATGAGCAGGGTGTGGATGGAGAGCAAGATCGACCTAATCCCCTTTAAGAACTGGCCGACGACAGTGTGTCTGTGTTCCATTGCAGACTGACATCACATGAGCTTCGTCAGCGCTCGGAGGTAGCGCCTCGCTCCTCGGCCTTTGCGCCTTATGACAGGTGTGCAGTGCCTGATTTATTGTTCCAATCACCTCCAGGGGTGATAAAAGCCAAGTTTGCAGTCAGAGGCGATAATTAGCGTCAGGCGCTAAACTTTGCACCCGGCCGATAATCGTGCCCCAAACGGGGTGATATACCTATCAATTCATCCAATGAAAAGCGACGAGTTAAGAAAGTAACTATAGGTTTTTATTGGCTAAATAACAGAGCCCACCCTCGTGGGTGATCGGATACAACAAGGAGGAATGCCAGCCAGTCGACTACCTTTATACCTGGGCAGGTAGGTGGAGTCATGGGCGGAGTCAGCAGTGGTCAGCCCAGGTATAGCAGCGTGACAAGAGGCGACCTCGTATAGTGATACAACAGTGTGAACAGTGATAACCATAGAGTAACGATATAACAGTGATGACTATAGTGTAACGATAAAAGTGGTTTACCACATTCACCCCTTGTTTAGATTTGAGTCCGGCGGAGTGAAGTGTACTACCAGTTCTGGTATGTCAGTCTGTCCGGAGGCCTCGTAAGCCTTTCTGATCGTCGCAGCGGTGGTGTTGCATTATCCGGTGTTAATGCTGGTGTCTGCGTGGTCGGCGAAGGCTCGTGGGGTTCCGGCATGCCGTCTACCTGGTCTGGAATTGGGGGGGTGGTGGGGGGGGTGAAGGTGGTGTCTCCGGCGTGCCCGAGGGTGCGAGGTCTCGTAAGGAGACTGTGTCCTCCCGCCCGTCTGGGTATGCCACATAGGCGTACTGGGGGTTGGCGTGCAGGAGGTTCACCCTCTCGACCAGGGGGTCCGTTTTATGGGCCCTCATGTGCTTTCGCAGCAAGACGGGCCCCGGAGAGGTCAGCCAGGTTGGTAGCGTGGTTCCCGTAGTCGACTTCCTGGGGAAAGCAAACATTCGTTCATGGGGGGTGGCGTTGATGGCAGTGCAAAGTAGTGACCGGGTGGAATGCAGCGCTGCCGGGAGGACTTCCTGCCAGCGGGAGGTTGGGAGGCCCTTAGACTTTAAGGCTAAGAGGACGGCCTTCCATACCGTCGCGTTCTCTCTTTCTACCTGGCCATTCCCTCGGGGGTTGTAGCTGGTGGTCCTGCTTGCAGCAATACCTCTCGCTAGTAGGAACTGACGGAGTTCCTCGCTCATGAAGGAGGAGCCCCGGTCACTATGTATATAGTTTGGGAACCCGAACAAGGCGAAGAGGTCGTTCAGGCATTTAATGACCGTGGTACTGGTCATGTCTGGGCAGGGGAAGGCAAAGGGGAAACGGGAGTACTCATCAACGATGTTGAGGAAGTACACATTACGGTCAGAGGACAGGAGGGGCCCCTTAAAGTCGATGCTCAGGCGCTCGAAGGGGCGGGTGGCCTTGATCAGGCTTGCTCTGTCCGGCCTAAAGAAGTGCGGTTTGCACTCGGCACAGGTCTGGCAGTTCCTGGTCATGGTCCTGACCTCCTCGATGGAGTAGGGCAGGTTGCGGGCCTTAATGAAGTGGTAAAGTCTGGTGACCCCGGGGTGGCAGAGGTCGTTGTGGAGGGTCTGAAGTCTATCACTTTGCGCGCTGGCGCATGTAATTCGTGACAGAGCATCGGGGGGTTCGTTCAGCTTACCTGGCCGGTACAAGATATCATAATCGTAGGTGGAGAGCTCGATTCTCCACCTCAAGATCTTGTCATTCTTGATTTTGCCCCTCAGCTTGTTATTAAACATAAAAGCGACCGAACGTTGGTCGGTAAGGAGGGTAAATCATTTGCCTGCCAGGTAGTGCCTCCAGCGTCGTACCGCCTCCACAATCGCCTGGGCCTCCTTCTCAACCGACGAGTGTCGGATCTCAGGGCCCTGTAGGGTCCTTGAGAAGAAGGCCACCGGTCTCCCCTCCTGGTTAAGGGTGGCGGCTAGGGCGAAGTCGGATGCATCGCTCTCGACTTGGAAGGGGATGGACTCATCCACTGCGTGCATAGTGGCCTTGGCAATGTCTCCCTTAATGAGGGAGAAGGCTGCGCACGCTTCCTCCGTAAGGGGGAAGGATGTGGACTTCATGAGGGGTCTGGCTTTGTCCGCATAATTGGGCACCCATTGGGCATAGTAGGCGAAGAGCCCCAGGGTTCTCTTCAGTGCCTTTGGACAGTGGGGGAGGGGTAGCTCCATGAGGGGGCGCATTCTTTCGGGGTCGGGGCCGATGACTCCGTTCTCTACTACACAGCCGAGGATGGCAAGGCGCGAGGTGTTAAACACACATTTATCCTTATTGTAGGTGAGGTTCAGCCATTGGGCCGTACGGAGGAATCTCTCCAGATTAACATCGTGGTCCTGCCGGTCGCGGCCGCAGATGGTGACATTATCTAGATAGGGGAACGTGGCGTGCAGCCCGTTCTGGTCAACCATCCGGTCCATCTCCCTTTGGAAGACCGAAACCCCGTTGGTGACGCCGAAGGGAACCCTAAGGAAGTGGTAGAGGCGGCCGTTCGCCTCGAAGGCTGTATACTGGCGGTCCTCAGGGCGGATAGGGAGTTGGTGATAGGCCGACTTAAGGTCGATGGTGGAGAATACCCGGTACTGCGCAATCTGATTGACCATATCGGATATGCGGGGAAGGGGGTATGCGTCCAGCTGGGTGTACCTGTTTATGGTCTGGCTGTAGTCGATGACCAGGCGGTTTTTATTGCCGGTCTTAACGACCACGACCTGGGCACGCCAGGGGCTGGTGCTCCCCTCGATGATGCCCTCCTTCAGGAGACGCTGCACCTCAGAGCTAATGAAAGCTCTGTCCCCGGCGCTGTACCGCCTGCTCTTGGTAGCGACGGGTTTGCAGTCGGGGGTGAGGTTAGCGAACAGGGAAGGTGGCGGGACCTTGAGGGTGGATAGGCCGCAGGTGTTACGCGGTGGGCGGTTTAAAATCTGCTGGTTGTCGACTGTGAGTGGGGGGAGGGGTCCGCCGTATGCTAGCGTGACGCTTTGGAGGTGGGATTGGAAGTCTAGGCCTAGTAGGACGGCAGCGCATAGCTGGGGCAGGACGAGGAGTTTAAAATTTTTATACTCCGTACCCTTAACCGACAGGGTCACAACACAGTAGCCGCTGATGTCTGTGGCGTGTGACCTCGATGCCATCGAGATCCGGTTGCGCGTTGGCAGGACAGGGAGGGAGTAGTGGCTCACCGTGTCTGGGTGGATGAAGCTCTCCGTGCTTCCGCTGTCGAACAGGCAGGTCGTGGCGTGGCCGTTTACTTTGATGTCCATCATCGACTTGGACAGGTGATGCGGGCGGGCGGGCCTGGTCCAGTGTGACGGAGTCTAGTGTATAGCTGAGCGAGTTGTTGTAGTCTGCGGTTGAGGCGGTAGTCGGGTCTAGAGGCACGGTGGCGGTCGGGCGTGGTGGGTAAAATGGCGTCTCCCACGAGGTTGGACAAAATGGCGGAGAAGATGGCTGCCCCCATAACTCACATGAGGCACTGCTGGTGTCGGTTGCCTGTATCAAAGATGGCCGCCCCCATGACTCACATGTGGGGATGCTGGCCTCTGTTGCCTTGAAGGAAGATGGCCGCCCCCACAGCTCGCATGAGGCACTGCTGGCCTCTGATGATCCACCTCTGCAGGCCTTAGCGAAGTGGCCTTCATGCAGTTTGAGCAGGTAGAGTTCCTGGCTGGGCAGCGCGACCTCGGGTGTTTCGCCTGGCTGCAGAAGAAGCAGCCGGCGGCCCGATCGCGGGGGTCCGATGTCGGAGCCGGTACCGGGGGTGGCGGTCTCGATCGGGTCCGGGACGCCGACGCTGAGGTAGGTCCCAAGGGGGTTGCTGCGGGGGGGTATCGCGGTCGGGGTCGGTCCCAAGTCCCAGGGTCGCGAGTTACAGTACCTTGAGTATGCCTCGAGGTCCCGATGGGCCACCTCTAGAGAGAGAGCGAGGGCTGCAGCTTTGTCCAGGTCGAGCTCCCTTGCTTCCAGTAGTCTTTGCCGTGAGTAGTCGGACCGCAGGCCTTTCACGAAGGCATCGCGGACATTGTCTTCAGTATTTTCTGCCGCCGTTACCGCTTTAAAGTTACAGTCTCTGCCGAGTGCTTGTAGCACCCGTAAAAATTCCTCCACGGGCTCTCCTGGCTGTTGCGGGCGGGATCTTAGGAGGTGTCTGGCATACATGGAATTTACCGGGGTTTGGTACTGTCTTTTCAGCCGGTTGATGGCGTCCTCGTATGTTTTAAGGTCCCGGATGAGTGCGAATACTTTAGGGCTCACTTGGGCGTTCAGAACTCTTAGCATGGATTTCTGAGGCACGCCGGATTCTCCCAGGTAGGCTTCGAAGCAGCTCAGCCAGTGTTCGAAGTCGAGGGCTGAGTTTGCTGCCTGTGGGTTTAGATCCAGGTACGGTGGTCTGAGGGCTCGCAGCCAGGCTGGCTGCTATGGCTGTTGTAGCTGGGCGTCTGGCTGGTCGCTTGGCTGGTCGTTTGACTGCTCAGGTGTCGACATTTTAAAATTTAGCCAATAAAATTGATATACCTATCAATTCATCCAATGAAAAGCGACGAGTTAAGAAAGTAACTATAGGTTTTTATTGGCTAAATAACAGAGCCCACCCTCGTGGGTGATCGGATACAACAAGGAGGAATGCCAGCCAGTCGACTACCTTTATACCTGGGCAGGTAGGTGGAGTCATGGGCGGAGTCAGCAGTGGTCAGCCCAGGTATAGCAGCGTGACAAGAGGCGACCTCGTATAGTGATACAACAGTGTGAACAGTGATAACCATAGAGTAACGATATAACAGTGATAACTATAGTGTAACGATAGTGAACGATAAAAGTGGTTTACCACACGGGGCGATACTGAATTTCTCCCCCAATAACTTTAGCAAAGAAGTTAGTATGAGTACATACCATGATTTGTTCTAGGCATACAGGGTTGCGATAACCTGTTTCAATTTATAATAAAATGCTCTTCAAATACATCCTAGTACTTGATTCGTCTTCTTGATAATAGCTGAACATTGACTGGATACTTTCAATGAATGGTTAATAAACATAGCCTCATCCTTTTCCATCTTTGCCAATGGCCATCTGTTTATGGTGTACCATGTTTCACGCTTATTTATCCACATTCAAATCCATTTGGTATTGCTTTTAAAGGAGTTAATTTACATGTCATTGTGATGGGGTGGGTGGGCATAGCACGCAAAAGTCAAGGGAATGCAGACTCAAAATCGAGACTCAAAATGGAGTCTCTTAGCAAGGGCGTGCAGCAGCACAGCATCGAATCCTGTTTGTTGACTGTCAAAGTGAATGTGCTGTATCATGAGATGGTGCAAGGAGGGTTGCTCTGTTTAGCACTCCAGGGAACCTTTCCCACAAAAAAGTAGCCCGCCTTATCTTTCTAACAGGAGGTGTCAACTAGGCTCAATGCTGTGTACATAACCTGCAGAACCCGGGAACAAATGCAGAAGAAAACTACATTCATTAAGAAACCAGTCAACACTCAACAGTTTCATATGCAAGGTAGATGGCCCAAGATTGTATGCCACAAAGTGCTGTCCATCAACCAGTTTCACATTTAATGCTTGATCACCTAAGGCATCACAACCTTATAGCTCTTTCATAGCATTTCATGCATACCTACACTTAAATAGGACATGCATTCAAGCTGCAGCTTACAATCGAAAGCCTTGAAATGCTAATATCTACCAAGGCCTTTACATATCAAATCTATGTAACACAACCTAGTTTTATAATGCATGGGCGTAAAAATTCAGTATCAACCATTTTGGGGCGCTAACATCGCCTGTGAGCTAACTTTAGCGCCCAGCGCTAATTAGCGCCAACAAATGTGAAATTGAGTTTTAGTGCCCCAAGAGGGAAGTGGAGCACTAAATCAAGCACTACACACTTCTCTTAGGGTGCTAACGTCGGAGAGCGGGGTGCTACCTTCAGAGCGCTAATCAAGTTCCAGCGCTGTCAATTAGAGAGTCCTCAGACAGACTGGCGCCTTCCAGTTCTTAAAGGGGAGGGTCAATCATGCTGCACAGCTTCACTCTGATCATTGCTGCTTGTGAACTGGGCCTGCAAGGAGCTGCAAGCCTTCATTCAAACAACTGATGGCTGATCAGAGGCCCAGAGAGAGAGCTCACCGGTTCAGCGACCACGCCTTGGAGGCTCTGGTCATGGCCATGGAACGCCGATGGGCAGTGCTCTTCTTGGACACTGGCAGGAGGCCATTGCCACAGGCCTTTAGGAGGATGTGGAGGGAGGTTGCCCAGCATGTGCTGGCCAGAAGTGTGGTCCCCAGAACTCCCACCCAGTGCCGGAAGAAATTCAACGAGCTCACTCGGGTGGTCAGGGTGAGTAGATGCTTCAAAAACCTCTACATCCCACCATCTCAACCTCACTCTGTGCACACACTATATAAACCGCCACATCCCCATCACTCACCCACCAACTATGCCCACCTACTAAAAGTGACATGCACATCTCAAGCCTTGCATACATTAACAGCCATTCAACTATGGTAGGCACATATGCCAAACACACAGTTGTACACTCACTCACATGCTTTCCTTTTTCTTGCAGGCCAAGCTTGCTCACAACAGGAAGGAGCAGGTACGAACAGGAGGAGGTGAGGTAGACCTGCTCCCCCTTACAGACCTGGAGGAGCGAGTGGTCCGCATCATTGCCGCCCAGGTCATGGGCACTGTGGCCGTCGGAGACGTCGACCCCCTTGGGGACAGCAACAGTATGTTCATTGTCTCTCCCTCTTCTCTCATACCACTTCCCCCTCACACTACAAGCCTTTCCCACTCTCCATCTAAGTATACAGTCTTCATTCCTTGCTCCCTTCCTGCCCCCCTCCGCTGACATTAACCCCACTCTTGCGCCTTTATGCTTTCAGATAATCAGCCACCAGCTGACCAGCCTGTCCCTCAGCCTCCCAGTGGCAGCGACACGGGAGAGGAGGAGGAAGAACAAGCCAGAGCCTCACTGCCTGTGTCTCCTGAAGGCGCTAGGTCCAATAATGAGGTGACGCGGTCGCTGGAGGGGAGCCTAGTAGATGGGTCTGATGTGGGTGAAGCTCTGGGACCCAGCAGGCTGCAGTAACGCCACGGGAGAGGGAAGCTCTGGGGCCATCTCCCCAGAGGGTGAGTTCGTGCGCGAATTCTGCTGCACAGGACTCAGATGAGGACCTCGAGGTGGAGGCGATGACCAGATGGGCGATGGGCATGCACACCAAGCTCATTGGTGCAATGGCAAGGGTGCCCGAGAGCATGGATACACTGGCAAGGAACATGCAGGATCCGCCTCCAACATTGCACTCAGCTCTGCTCACACCATCGAGCCCATCCTTGTCAGTTTGCAGAGGATGGTCGACTTGTAGAGAGACCGTGGGGACCCAGACCCCATGGCACGTGTCATGGGTGAGGTGGCAGTAGCTATTGCAGTATAGGCCGAAGCAACGCAATGGCTTAGTGCTGTAATGGAGTCAGTGGTTGCTGGCATTCAGTCTCAGACTGCTCTCATGCAGTCTCAGATTGATGCCACGCAAGCGCTGACTGCTGCCATCTTCGCTGGGTCGCCCACAGTCCACCGGGGATCTGACAGTACCGCAGCAGGCCAGCAATCTGTGCTCGAGCAGATTGCTCCGGATGCTGAGGTTCTGCCCCGGGGGAGCAGCAGTGTGTCAGTCGAGCAGGAAGGTGCTGTCCTCTCTCAAGATGACAGCATTCCTGCTCCCACCACTGCCACTCCACCATTGCACTTGTCGCAGCCTGTAACCCAGCCATCCCAGACTGCTGCCGCCCATGCTGAGGTGGTGCAGTATGCAGCCGGGCCTTCCAGGCCCAGAGCTGGTTGAGGGCGTCCTGCAAGGCCATCTGCAGTCTCTGGCTCCCAGACTCCGCAGCCTTCCACCAGCCTTGCTGCAGCCACTGGGGCAACATTACGAAGAAGCAGTAGGGTTGGGAGGGCGAAACTCCAAAGGGGAGGGAAATCATTGAAGAAGGGGGAGTAAAGAATACTTTATTAGCAAATGGGGGTAGTGTGTGTTAATAAATTGATGTGTTTATAAATATATTGGCCTAGAAATTCAGTTGGCGCCGCGCCAGGGCTTTAGCGCCGGAAATTTAGCGCCGGCGCTAAGTCCCCCTGCGCGCGCCAAAAATTCAGTAGCACCGCGCCCAAACGGCTGCCGGCGCTACAGGAGGGTGTCAGCGCCTCGAAATGGGCGCTGACTGCCGCATTGCGGCGCAATTCCGGCGCTGCGGCACCCGATGCGGTGCGGCAGGCTGGGGAAGTGCAGGCCTCCTCCTTCAGTTAAGGAGGAGCTGCCTGCACCCGCCCGCTGGCCGTTCAAATGTTGAAAAAAATGAGCCCGGCACCTCGGAGAAGTGCCGGGCTCGCAGGCCAGACGCATCTGTTCCGCGGGGGGGGGGGTGGTGGAGGAGTCCGGGGAGGGAGGTGCGGGCAGGCGGCCGGCGGGAAAGCGGCCGGCCGCCGCGCGACCTTAATGCGCCGGCGCTAACTCGCGTAGGACTCTGCTGAAACATCATTAGTTGCGGCTGCCACGGGCGAGGCGGCCGCAACTCAATTTCGGCGTTGGGGCCCGTCACCACGGCAACCGGGACGCTGCGCACACCGATGACGTCATCGGTGCTGGCGCAGCGCAACCGGTCTAACGCCGATGGCAGGGCCCCACTGAATTTACAAACCGGCCATAACTCCGGCGCTAGGCCCTCTAGCGCCTCAAATGGGGCGCTAACCCTACTGAATTTTCAGCCCAATGTGTTTCTTTATGAATAGTTGTGTTTCATAAGAGAGAGTTGTGCTCGATAATAAATTGTTCATTTGACGTTGCACATTTTGTGATATTTCTCATTTGACCTTTGCCCAGTGATAGGGACTGCGAGCTGGATGTAATGATGTGGTTGTGTTGCGCAAATGCCATGTGCTATATCATTTATTGGAAGCGCTGTCTAATGAGGCGTTCACGCACAGTTCTTACAGAAGCAAGATTGAGTGCCTCTCTCCTCCGTTGCTGCTGCTCCTCATCCTCCTCATCCTCCTTTTCCACCTCGTCCTCCTCCTCTCCCTCTTCCTGCTCCTGAGGTGGACCTCCAATCCCTGGTGGCAATGGCTGGACCTTCAGAATGGCCAGGTTGTGCAGCATGCAGCACACAATGATAAAAATGGAGACTCGATCAGGGGAATACTGCAGGGCTCCTCCAGAGCGGTCAAGGCAGCGGAACCGTTGCTTTAGCACCCCGATAGTCTGTTCGATCAGATTCCTGGTGGCGGTATGGCTCTCATTGTATGCGTGCTGAGCAGGAGTGTTGGGGTTGCGGAAGAATGTCATCAGCCAGGTGGCGAGTGGATAACCCTTGTCTCCGAGCAGCCAGCCGTGAGCTTCATGTGGTGGGTGGAACAGTGCTGGGACACCGGTCTGTCGCAGGTTGAATGCATCGTGGCTGCTGCCAGGATAGCAGGCATTGACGGCGAGGATGCGCTGTCTGATGTCACATACCAAATGAACGTTCAGAGAGTGGTAGCCTTTGCGGTTACGGAACACCTCTGCATTGTGATGAGGTGCCCGCAATGCCATGTGGGTGCAGTCAATGGCGCCCTGAACCATGGGGAAGCCCACTATCCTTGCAAAGCCACATGAGCATTCATTCTGTTTCTCTCTAGTGATGGGGAATGAGATGTATTCCCTTCTCCTTCTGTAGATAGCGTCTGTTACCTCCCGGATACAGCACTAGATGGCGAACTGCGAAATGTTTGCAATAGCCCCTGTTGAAGCCAAGAAGGAGCCGCTGGCGTAGAAATTGAGAGCGACTGTGACCTTAACTGCCACTGAGAGAGATATCCTGGTCCTGAGCTGAGGCTGGAGGTCTGGCTGCAGGAAGTGGCAAAGCTCTGTGACCACCTCCTTGCTGAAGCGGAGCCTTCTAAGGCACTGCTCCTCTGATAGATGAATGTAGGAGAAGTGCTCCCGGAATACCCTGGGCGGGTAAACATAGAAACATAGAAGATAGGAGCAGGAGTAGGCCATTCGGCCCCTCTACCCTGCTCCGCCATTCAATGAGATTATGGCTGATCATCCAAATTCAGTACCCTGTCCCTGCCTTCTCCCCATATCCCTTTAGCCTTAAGAAATATATCCAACTCCTTCTTAAATATATTTAATGAACTGGCCTCCACCGCCCTCTGTGGCAGAGAATTCCACAGGTTCACCACTCTCTGGGTGAAGAAATTCCTCCTCATCTCAGTCCTAAATGGCTTACCCCTTATCCTTAGACTTTGACCCCTGGTTCTGGACTCCCCGGCCATCGGGAACATCCTTCCTGCATCTAGTCTGTCCAGGCCTGACAGAATTTTATAGGTTTCGATGAGATCCCCTCTCAATCTTCTAAACTCCAGTGAGTATAAGCCCAATCGACACAATCTCTCCTCATACGTCATTCCTGCCATCCCAGGAATCAGCCTGGTGAATCTTCGCTGCACTCCTTCCATGGCAAGAACATCCTTCCTCAGGTAAGGCGACCAAAACTGCACACAATACTCAAGGTGCGGTCTCACCAAGGCCCTGTACAACTGCAGCAAGACATCCTTGTTCCTGTACTCGAACCCTCTCGCTACGAAGGCCAACATACCATTTGCCTTCTTACCCGCCTGCTGCACCTGCATGCTTACCTTCAGCGACTGGTGCACAAGAACACCCAGGTCTCTTTGCACTTCCCCTTCTCCCAATCTATTGCCATTCAAATAATAATCTGCCTTCCTGTTTTTGCCACCAAAGTGGATAACCTCACATTTATCCACATTATAGTGCATTTGCCATGTTTCTGCCCAGACACCCAACCTGTCCAAATCGTACTGGAGTTTCACGACATCCTCCTCACGGCATACCCTCCCACCCAGCTTTGTGTCATCTGCAAATTTGGAGATATTACATCCAATTCCCTCGTCCAGATCATTAATATATATTGTGAACAACTGGGGTCCAAGGACCGATCCTTGTGGTACCCCACTAGTCACTGCCTGCCACTCGGAAAACAACCCATTTATTCCAACTCTTTGCTTTCTATCTGCCAACCAGTTCTCTATCCAAGTCAATACCTTGCCCCCAATCCCATGTGCCTTAATTTTGCACGCTAATCTCTTATGCGGGACCTTATCGAAAGCCTTCTGAAAGTCCAAATACACCACATCCACTGGTTCTCCCTTATCTATTTTACCAGTTACATCCTCAAAAAATTCCAGTAGATTAGTCAAGCACGATTTACCTTTTGTAAATCCATGTTGACTTTGTCCGATCCTGTCACTGCTTTCCAAGTGCTCTGCTATTACATCTTTTATAATGGACTCTAGCATTTTCCCCACTACTGATGTCAGGCTTACCGGTCTATAATTCCCTGCTTTTTCTCTACCACCTTTTTTGAATAGTGGGGTAACATTAGCTACCCTCCAATCCATAGGTACTGTTCCAGAGTCTATCGAGTTCTGGAAGATGACCAGCAATGCATCTACTATCTCCAGGGCCACTTCCTTAAGTACCCTAGGATGTAGATTATCAGGCCCTGGGGATTTATCGGCCTTCAATCCCGTCAACTTCCCCAACACCATTTCCCTACCAATACTGATTTCTTTCAGTTCCTCCCTCTCATTAGTCCCTATGTTCCCCGACATCTCTGGGAGGTTATTTGTGTCCTCCTTTGTGAAGACAGAACCAAGATATATATTTAATTGGTCTGCCATTTCTTTGTTCCCCATTATAAGTTCCCCTGTTTCTGACTGTAAGGGACCTACGCTTGACTTCACCAATCTTTTTCTCTTCACATATCTATAAAAGCTTTTACAGTTAGTTTTTATGTTCCCTGCAAGCTTACTTTCATAATCTATTTTCCCCCTCTTAATTAATCCCTTTGTCCTCCTTTGCTGAATCATAAACTGCTCCCAATCCTCAGGTTTGCTGCTTTTTTGGCCAATTTATATGTCCTCTCTTTGGATCTTATGTTATCACTAATTTCCCTTGTTAGCCACGGTTGAGTCACCTTTTTTGATTTATTTTCATCCCAAACTGGGATAAACAAATTCTGTAGTTCATCCATGCGATCTTTGAATGTTTGCCATTGCCTATCCATCGTCAACCCTTTGAGTGACATTACCCAATCAACCCTACCCAACTCGCATCTCATACCATCATAGTTCCCTTTATTTAAATTCAGGACCTTAGTCTCTGAGTCAACTACTTCACTCTCCATCTTAATGAAGAATTCTATCATATTATGATCGCTCCGACCCAAGGGGCCTCGCACAACAAGATTGCTAATTAATCCTTTCTCATTGCATAATACCCAGTCTAAGATGGCCTGATCCCTAGTTGGTTCCTCGACATATTGGTCCAGGAAACCATCCCGTATACACTCCAGGAATTCCTCCTCCACAGTATTGTTACTAATTTGGTTAGCCCAATCTATATGTAGATTAAAGTCACCCATGATGACTGCTGTGCCCTTATTGCACGCTTCTCTAATGTCCCTTTTAATGCCATCCCCAACCTCTGCGTTACTGTTTGGGGGTCTATACACCACTCCCACTAACGTTTTCTGCCCTTTGGTATTTCTCAGTTCTACCCATACAGATTCCACATCACCAGAGCTAATATCTTCCCTTACAATTGTGTTAATCCCCTCTTTAACCAGCAATGCTACCCCACCTCCTTTTCCTTTTTGCCTATCTTTCCTGAATATTGAATACCCCTGGATGTTGAGTTCCCAGCCTTGGTCCCCCTGGAGCCATGTTTCCATAATCCCAATCATATCATATTCATTTACATCTATTTGCACTGCTAATTCATCCACCTTATTACGAATGCTCCTTGCATTAAGACACAAAGCCTTCAGGCTTTTTTTTTTAACGCTCTTAGACCTTTTAGAATTATTATTTACTGTGGCCATGGTTGTTTTGAACCCTTGATTTCTCTGACTGCCACCTTTGTTTTTCTCCTTCCTGTCTGTTGCTTCTATCCTTGTTTCCCTTTCCTTTGTCTCCCTGCTCAGGTTCCCAACCCCCTGCCATTTTAGTTTAAACCCTCCCCCACAGCACTAGCAAACACTCCCCCAAGGATATCAGTCCCGGCCCTGCCCAAGTGCAAACCGTCCGGTTTGAACTGGTCCCACCTCCCCCAGAACCGGTTCCAATGTCCTAGGAATTTGAATACCTCCCCCTTGCACCATTCCTCTAGCCACGTATTCATTTCAAGTATCCTTCTATTTCTACTCTGACTAGCACGTGGCACTGGTAGCAATCCTGAGATTACTACCTTTGAGGTCCTATTTTTTAATTTACCTCCTAACTCCCTATATTCAGCTTTTAAGACCTCATCCCGTTCTTTACCTATATCGTTGGTACCTATATGCACCACGACAACTGGCTGTTCACCCTCACTTTCCAAAATTTTCTGCAGCTTCTCTGAGATATCCTTGACCCTTGCACCAGGAAGGCAACACACCATCCTGGAGTCTCGTTTGCTGCCGCAGAAATGCCTATCTATTCCCCTTACAATAGAATCCCCTATTATTATAGCTCTACCCCTCTTTTTCCTCCCGTCCTGTGCAGCAGAACCACCCCTGGTGCCAGGAGGTTGGTTGCTGCTGCCTTCCCCTGTTAAGCCATCCCCCCCAACAGTATCCAAAACGGTATAACTGTTCGAGAGGGGGATGACCCCAGGGGATTCCTGCACTAACTGCCTGCGCCTAGTATTCTGCCTGATGGTCACCCATTCCCTTTCTGCCTGTGCAACCTTTACCTACGGTGTGACCACCTCCCTAAACGTGCTATCCACGACTTCCTCAGCCTCGCGAATGCTCCAATATCTATCCAACTGCTGCTCCAGTGCCGCAATGTGGTCTGTCAGTAGCTTCAGCTGGGCACAATTCCCACACACATGGTCGTCAGGGACACAGGAAGTGTCCCTGATTTCCCACATAGCGCAGGAGGAGCAAACTACGGGGCTGAGCTGTCCTGACATGACTTACCCTTTACTTCCTTTAAATTAAGTTAAATTTTTTGTTACCAGCAGCCCCCGCTACACCTCAGAGCTTAGAAACTATAAACCACAGAGTTTAAGTTTGGAAAAAAAGGAGAGAGAAATACTCACCAACCAATCACTTACCTGCTTTCTGGTGATGTCACACTTTGATTACTTTTTACCTCTCTCTCCCGCTGCTGAATTGGTAAGCCTCGTCTCGCTGCTCAGTCCACACCCAGGTCCGCCGCTGTGGTCGGGCCTCGCTCGCTGCTGCCGGTTTTATACTCGCCTCACTCCACACCCAGGTCCGTCGCTGTGGTCGGGCCTCGCTCGCTGCTGCTGGTTTTATACTCGCCTCGCTCCTCACTCCACACCCAGGTCCGCCGCTGTGGTCGGGCCTCGCTCGCTGCTGCTGGTTTTATACTCGCCTCACTCCACACCCAGGTCCGCCGCTGTGGTCGGGCCTCGCTCGCTGCTGCCGGTTTTATACTTGCCTCGCTCCTCACTCCACACCCAGGTCCGCCGCTGTGGTCGGGCCTCACTCGCTGCTGCCGATTTTATACTTGCCTCGCTCCTCACTCCAAGGCCTCCTGTTGATAGCCCTGTTGGCCATCCTCCCTCTGACCATGTTTTGCAATCTTCTCTCTGTCTCCACTGCCTCTGACAGTGACGCTGGAGGGAGAGGTCCAGTGCCAGTACAGCCCCCATTAAATTATGCAAATATTGCACTATCAAATGTAACCCAAATGAAAGTGATTAATTTTTCTCAGCCAGAATACTCCTTCAAGTTGAAAACGGTTAAATGGGTCAAAACGCCTGTCTGCTTGTGTCAAACTGACAAGGCAGCATTGTTTGCCGACAAAAGAAAACCTGGAAGTTGACCCCTTTATATTACGCTCCTCCAGCGCTCATCCAACTGCAAACCGCCTCCCTGTACCTGTTGTTGCTAACGGCAGGTGCTCAGGCAGGGGGCAAGAGTGAAGTTCTGAGCCGGGGCACTGCGCACCCGGATGGCGTCATGATCTCCGGGCGCAGGAGATCGTGGCGCTAGTGGTTACCGCCGCTGCAAGCCTCCAGCTCAATCTCATGGCCATCGGCACTAGCGCTGCGCCCAGTCGCAAAGCCGATAGCACCCCATTGGCGTCCCCGGAGGCACTAACAGAAGACGCAAAGGCACCCAATTTCTCCCCCCCCCCCCTTGGTTACTTACTGACACCAAGGATGGGCACATGCCTGTAACTGTGTGTGCTTCTCAACTTACAAGATCTCAAGAATACTTCTCTGCTTGATCTACAGATGGCACTTAATACATGGGAAGAGACCTGAATTAGAGAAGGGGTCACAGATGACAAGAATTTTATTCCCTTGGAAGAAGCCATCTTGGATATCCTTGCATCTAAGAGCACCAAGGAAATAGGGGAAGGGGAAGCCACCGGCCTTCCCCAAGCTCAGGGCCAGTACTATTCCACTCATGCCTTGTTTCTTTTCATGCTCACGGCCACACAGACATACATACCATCACTTCCTGATCCATTCCCGCCAATCTGCGATTTTAGCGTCACTGGGTTGATATTCCTCCTCCTGGCAAGCTCAAAGCCTTCTGACAACTAAATGGAAACAGGAAAGAAAAAAGATACAAGAAAAAGATTCAGAAACAGCATCAAAATGTGTGACTTAAGTCACAGAAATCACAGAAATCACAGAAACCCCACAGTGCAGCTAGAGGCCATTTCGGCCCATCGAGCCTGCACCGACACATATCCCACCCGATCCCCGTAACCCCTACACCAACACATATCCCACCCTATCCCCGTAACCCCACATATTTAATCCCCCTAACACTAAGGGTCAATTTATCATAGCCAATCAACCTAACCCGCACATCTTTGGACTGTGGGAGGAAACCGGAGCACCCGGAGGAAACCCACGCAAACACGGGGAGAATGTGCAAACTCCACACAGACAGTCGCCCGAGGCCGGATTCGAACCCGGGTCCCTGGTGCTGTGAGGCAACAGTGCTAACCACTATGCCACCGTGTCACAAAAGTGAATATATTGCACTATTAAGATGGAATCTGGAACGTGAATCCTAAAATATAGCCACATGTTGTTAAATAATAACTTGGCTGTCTATACAGGAACCTTTGATAATGTACAAGTCTATCTCAGTAGTGTGTGTGTGGGTAATGTAGTTCTGCTGGAAGGGTGTCCATTACTTTTAGGGTTTTTTTAAATTCAAAACTTCAAGAAAACATTTGTTTGGAATAGTTACCAAACTTTTCACAGATTACATTTCTTCAAATCATTTATAGAAATATATTTCTTATTTAATTTTATAATTTTATCTGAGATTATAAAGAATTATCAACTGAATCCAATAGTGTTGAATAACCTCTCTCTAGATAATTTCTAAAGCTATAGGATTCAGCATCAAGTCGGTAAACCCCACTAAACAAATAGGTTTGGCATTCCACGAAAACAGGTTCTTGAATGCAAGGTGAGGCTTGGGAAGTTCTTGCTTCTATCAGTTAAAATGGATCCTTACTGCAGAGCTGCGTAAAGCTTCATTATATTTTTGCACCATTGTTGGCATCAGGAGATCGCCACTCATGAAAGAAAATGTAGTACAGTAATGGGTAATTCCTGGTGATCGCTTTCACTTTCTTTATATTTCTGTTCAGGGAGCTGCCCTGAGTTGAGAGTTTAGAGAATATATCGCGGTCACCAGTGTGACGTGACAAACACCTCCTCAAAATCAGCCTGACCAGGTCATTCATAAATGACAGATTTATGTGTGGGTTAAGGTCAGGCTCACGAGTGGAGATACTGATAGTATCACACTCCTTGTCATCACCTATATTATTAACAGATATAACATTTGTATGTTTTCAACTGGAAACAATTTGTTTAAATGAGTATTTCTTTTGCCTTTGTGCCCCAAATATTTGCGTTACAAAGTTACTTTCTCATTGCGGTGTTCTACGAACAGAAGTGTGATTTTATTAATGATGACATTTTTTCACAAACAGTAAAATAGGTGAATGTTATGGGCAGCAGTTTAATCTGATACGCATGTCCACAGATGTGTTATAAAATAAAATATAAATTGACTGTGTCTTGCTGGCAACGCTGCTAAAACAGTTGTCAATTGATTATTGCAAACATATGAATCTTTGCTTCACTTTCTGAAACCCAAAAGGTAAATAAAAAGTAACAAGACATACAGAAAATCAGAACAAAAAGTGCTAGAAATGCACAGCAGGCTAATAATTTCTGGGTAACCCTTTATTTGAGCTTTGCTGTATCCAAAATGTTAATATATCTTTCTTTTCTCAGAACCCAATTGGCCTGCTGTGCACTTGCAGCATTGTCGGGTTTTTTTCAGTACATTTACAATAATATTGGCTCAACAGTCATCACATGCATATTTTAAAAAATTGTCAATATCTTTTAATTAAACATCAGAAGTAGATTTAATTTTAAATCACCATTAAAAATATAATTAGAAACACATACGTTATGTAGACTCAAAGTTAATTAAAACTGGAATACGTTCATTGGTCAGTAAGTTATAAATTATATATAATATGCTAAGCTTTTAATACCACTATAATTTTGCTTTAGGATTGGAAAATAATTCCGCCATAATAATGTGTCGAACAGTACTATTTCTCAGTAAACCATCGCAGAAGAATTTATAGAAATCTTAAATTAATTGCATCGCAAAGTTTATCTTTCAGTAAAGGCAATGTTATCCATCAACTGAAGAGAACTTCCTGGATGTCAGTGTGTGGGCCATAGCATCTGTTGCCACCAAAAAAAAGGATAGGGGTGGAAAATCCCACTTCTGGCAGAAGAACCAAAGGTGATATGAGGAAAAACCTTTTTACTCAGCGAGTGGTTAGGATCTGGAATGCACTGCCTGAAAGGGTGGTGGAGGCAGATTCAATTGTGGCTTTCAAAAGGGAGTTGGATAAGTACCTGAAGGAAAAAAATTGGCAGGGCTACGGGGAAAGGGCGGGGGAGTGGAATAGCTGAAGTGCTCTTGCAAAGAGCCGGCACGGGCTCGACGGGCCGAATGGCCTCCTTCCGTGCTGTAACCATTCGATGATTCTGGCGCAGTGTATAACTGGCAGCCAATCCGCTACCGCCTGTTTTGCTCCCCTGCCAAAGTTGAATGTTATGCCCCAAAGTCTTCCACATGGCAATAGTGGTTACGGTTTTCTTGGGCTTAGTACAGCAGCAAGACAAAGTCAGAAATAACCATAACAACAACTGTAAAAAGGATACATATCTTACAATTTTCACGATGATAGTGCTGAGACCACAGAAAGACTTGGAGAAATTGAACTGGGGTATCGCTAGGAAATCCATTTCCCACTGATTATGCAAACTCCAGCAACCTTGTTGTCATGGAAACAGAGCTCCATCATGGCTCAAATAGTAAAATTTATATATTCTGTTTTATAATGATCATAGAGTTATAGAGCAACTGTGTACTTTATAGCTAACTAAAATCAAGAGAAAGCTGGTGACAAAAGGGTAGATTTTAACCACCATGTGGCCGACGGGCGGAGTGTACTGGCCGATTGCCTGATAATGCAGGTGGGAGGCCCGGTCCATTTCGAGGGCTGGGCCTCATTAATATATATGTGTGGCAAGCTGCACACCCTCAACAAGCTTCCCGATGCAGATCAGCGGATCCAGGCTGGAAGAAGATAGATCCAGTGGGGCATAGCGGGGGGTTGGGGTGGGGGGGGGTGGGGCGTGGGGGTTGGCAGCGTGATTGCAATATGGGGGAAGGCCCGGGGTGGCAGTAGTCCACATTATTCTCATGGAGTCTGGAGATGCATCCTGCTTCTCCTGGCCCCACAAAAATAACTTTAGCTCTTAGCTTTTCCGACCTCTTCTGCTGTACCACCAGGTTTTACTGAGTGGATCAACAACAGCGGATTGCTCTGCCCAGTAGGCAGTTATAATGACATTGGGATCCTATGTATGTCATAGGACCCCAATTTGCATTGTTGAATGAGGCTCCTACCTGATTCAGGTGTGCGCTCAGCCGCCCAGTGGAAGACCTTGGGGAGAATGGCCACTATCGCCCTGTTTCCACCAGGCGAAGGGCGTTAAGATCTCCCCCAAACTGTCCACAAGATGTAGACAAAGGCCTTTGATCTCCACTTAAGCCACAATGTTGGAGCTTTGCAATTGTACTAAACGAGACCAAATCATCAGCTAGCTACATGAGGACTGCTCAGATGTGAATGGCAATTTGTCAGGTTACTCGATGCACTAAATATACTATTATATCTTTGATCTGGTTTGATTGACAGTTCTCCATACAGAGACCTTTTAGTGGGGAAGATATATGGCAGCATTTCTTATTAATTTCTGTTCAGCGGTGTCTAAAGTGATAGCTGGATTCCATGCAGGCCGGTGGGAAGGAATGTCCCCCCTGCAGTTTTGGTCCCCTCGCATGGTGGCAGATATACAAGCCCTGGAAGAGGTTTAGAAGTAGTTCACTATATTGATACCTAGTTTAAGGGCCCTCAATTATCAGGATGGGCTAAGAGAGCGTTTTACTTTAGAACAGGGTGGATTCAAGGAGACATCAAGGATTAGACTTGGTTCAAGGAGATAGGCTATTTGAACTAGATAAGTTTGGGAGGACCGGGGCAGGGGGTGTCGGGGTGTGATGGTGTAGAGAAATCACACCTCGCCGGGTTGGGACGTGCTTGATGACAGTTTGCGCCACTTCTCCAGGGTTTCGGCCGATCTTTCCACCAACATTACAGCAAGAGAACCCTGTTAAAATTCTCCCCTAACTTCTGACAAAATACTACAATTAATATTAAGAGATCTCTTTCTGGAAGTTATTTTGAGATAATTTAAAGGTATCATTCCTGACCAGGAGCAGAGGACCCCGAGTCAAATGGCCGAGTGAGCTGATCATTTTGCAGTGTCTCGAACACTGAGATGTCCCCGAGTGGGTGGGGAGGCAGAAATCCCACACCGATTGACTGCCAAGCGATTCACCAAGCTTATTGATCAGCCAGCACCCAATCAACCTGTGATGCTGAAACCCAGCAAATCAAATATGGGTGATTCAAAATGTTGGCCCTTCTGGGTTTGGAGGACTGCTTTGACAACCTAGTTCAAAAAAGGATAAACCTGGCAATTACAGGCCAGTCAGTTGAACGTTGGTGGTGGGGAACCTGTTAGAAACAATTAACAGCCACTTGGACAAACATAGACTGATAAAGGAGAGTCAGCACGGATTTATTAAGCACAAATCAAGTTTGACTAAGTTGACTGAGTTTTTTGATGAGGTAACAGAGAGGGTGGATGAGGGCAGTGCAGTTGATGTATATATGGACTTTCAAAAGGCATTTGATAAGGTGCCACATAATAGACGTGTTAGCAATATTGAAGCCTATGGGATAAAAGGGGCCGTAGCAGCATGGCTACAAAATTGGCTAAGGGATAGAAAACAGAGAGTTGTGGTGAATGGCTGTTTTTTCAGACTGGAATGAGGTATACAGTGGAGTTCACAAAGTTCAGTACTAGGACCACTGCTGCTTTTCAGATGCATTAATGACTTGGAGTTGGGGCACAATTTTGAAATTTGCAGATGACACGAAACTTGGAAATGTAGTAAACACTGAGTAAAATAGTAATAGACTTCAAGAAGACATAGATAGGCTGGTGGAATGGACAGACACAGGGCAGGTGAAATTCAACACAGGAAAATGTGAGGTGATACATTTTGGTAGGAAGAATGAGGAGACACAATACAAGTTAACTGGTACAATTTTAAAAGGAATGCAAGAAGAGAGAGACCTGGGGGTGCTTATGCACAAATATTTGAAGATGGCAGGACCGGTTACCAAAGCAGTTAATAAAGCACATGGGATCCTGGGCTTTATAAATAGAGGCATTGGGTATAAAATCCAGGAAGTTATGCTAAACCGACATAAAACACTAGTCTGGCCCCAGCTAGAGTATTGTGTCCAATTCCAGGCACCACACTTTAGGAAGGATGTGAAGGCTTTGAAGAGGGTACAGAAGAGATTTACTAGAATGGTTCCAGGGATGAGGGATGACAGTTATGTGGACAGACTAGAGAGATTGGGGTTGTTCTCCTTAAAGCGGAGAAGGCTAAGAGGACATTTGATAGAGGTATTTAAAATTTAGATAGAGTAAATAAAGAGAAACTGTTTCCAATGGCTGAAGGGTCGATAACCAGAGGGCATAGATTTAAGGTGATTGGCAAAAGAACCAGAGGCGACATGAGGAAAAACTTTTTTACGCAACGAATGGTTAGGATTTTTAATGCACTGCCTGATAGGGTGGTGGATACAGATTCAATAGTAGCCTTCAAAAGGGAATTCGATAAATAATTGAAGGAGAAAAAAATTGCAGGGATATGGGGAAAGAGTGGGGCAGTGGGACTAACTGAACTGCTCTTCGAAAGAGCCAGCACAGACTCGATGGGCCGAATGGCCTCCTTCTGTGCTGTACTATTCTATGATATGTTGAATATTAATCCTATTTTCTGTCATGAGCATGTTAATTCATATCAATCTGTTCATACATATAGATAAGGGTAAATTTTGTGAGGAAAGGTTCCTACTGCAGGCCTGATTAATCACCAAAACATTGGCAGCTCTACAAATCAATTGCACTAACTTAATACCTGATTGTCCAATCAAAGCTTCCATCCAGCAAGGCTCTATGCCAGTAGTGGAGCCTCACAAAATGTATCCCACTCCTGTCTAACCACATAGTAGAACAGTTAAGTCATATCTGCTCCCTTTACGATAAAGGAGAGCCACACAGGTTCCGCGAAGGCCAGCACTAAGCACAGCAGCATCCATTATCACCATCGTTGGCACAGAGACTGGCAGTCTGTCAGCGGCTGTTTCAGCCACGCTTTCCGGCAGAAAACTCCACTGTACTATTCACTGTTTTGATACTTCTAAACCACTGGTACTAGGCCTGAAATATTCACGTTTCAGCTGCAGAATGCTGTTTGCTGCATCGCTCCGGCCTCAGCTCATCTACTGCTGAAACCTTCATCCATGTCTTTGTTACCTCTAGACTTCAGCTACCAAGGCCCGAAGCTCTGGAATTCCCTCCCCAAACCTTTCTGCCTCACTACCTCTCTTTCCTCCTTTAAGACACTCCTTAAAACTTACCTCTTTGACCAATCTTTTGGTCATCTGCCCTAATATCTCCTTATGTGGCTCGGTGTCACATTTTGTTTGATAATTGCTCCTGTGAAGCACTTTGGGATGTTTTACTACATTAAAGGTGCTATATACATACAAGTTGTTTTTGTTGTTGGTTTGTCATTCATGACCTAACCAAAAAAAAAACCTTTACTCATTTATGTTTGTTAATGAGAGCTAAGAAATCCTCAAAACATTGCTAAAGATAGACTATAGATTGCTAGAGCTTTCCAGCGATATTACACCATTTTTTAAACTTTTCTGGTATTAGAGAAGACAAAAACGCAGCCTTTCAACCTCCTCTTAGTTTATTATTTGTGGTTTGCATGACAAGCTACATTTGGAATAAAATATTTTAGCTAATCATTACAGTTGTGACCTCATTCATACAATCTCAGTAATAAAACATTTGTGTACACAGTCATTTTTGGAACTGGCATTTTACAACCTAATTGGAGAGATCGGCTTAAACACAGCTTTTCACACCTTCATGTTATAAGTATCCTGCAACACATGTTCCATATTCTGTTTCTGTTCACTCTACCACAGTCTACTGCTCAAATTAAACTCTTCACTCAACATGGGTTCCACTAGTAACAAACTCTACAGGGTGAATTTTAACCCCCAGGACAGGCGGGAGAGAGGCGGGGTGGAGGGGGTTAAATTCTGAATAACCCCCAACCCGCCGTAAACACTCCTACTTCCAGTTTAACCGGGCTGTTTGGGGGCTGGACGGGTAACCAGCTCTCAAGAGGCGGGTCAGTAATTTAAATATGATAATTGTGGTAGCATAGCGGTTATGTTACTGGACTAGTAATCCAGAAGCCTGGACTAATAATCTGGAGACATGAGTTCAAATCCCCACCACAGCAGCTGGGGAATTTAAATTCAATTAATTAAATAAATCTGGAATAAAAAGCCAGTATCAGTAATGGTGACCATGAAACTGCTGGATTGTCGTAACAACCCATCTGGTTCACAAACATCCTATAGGGAAGGAAATCTGCCATACTTACCCCGTCTGGTCTTTATATGACTCCAGGCCCACAGCAATGTGGTTGACTCGTAACTACCCTCTGAAATGGCCTAGCAAGCCACTCATTGTAACAAACCGCTAAAAGAAACAATAATAAGAATAAAACTGAACGGACCACCCGGCATCGACCTCGGCACCAACCACCGCACAGTCCTTGTGGAGACGAAGTCCCGTCTTCACACTGAGGACACCCTCCATCGTGTTGTGTGGCACTACTACAATGCTTAATGGGATAGATTCAGAACAGATCTAGCAACTCAAAACTGGGCATCCATGAGGCACTGTGGGCCATCAGCAGCAGCAGAATTGTATTCCACCACAATCTGTAACCTCATGGCCCGGCATATCCCCCACTCTACCATTACCATCAAGCAAGACGACCAACCCTGGTTCAATAAGGAGTGTAGAAGAGCATGCCAGGAGCAGCACCAGGCATACCTAAAAATGAGGTAAGCTGCAAAACAGGACTACATGCATGCTAAACAATGGAAGCAGCATGCTATAGACAGAACAAAGCGATCCCACAATCAACAGATCAGATCAATGCTCTGCAGTCCTGTCACATCCAGTCATGAATGGTGGTGGGCAATTAAACAACTGACGAGAGGAGGAGGCTCCATGAATATCCCCATCCTCAATGATGGCAGAGCCCAGCACACGAGTGCAAAAGACAAGGCTGAAGCATTTGCAACCATCTTCAGCCAAAAGTGCCGAATGGATGATCCATCTCGGCCTCCTCCTGAGGTCCCCACCATCACAGAAGCCAGTCTTCAGCCAATTCGATTCACTCCACGTGATATCAAGAAACGGCTGAGCGCACTGGATACAGCAAAGGCTATGGGCCCGACAACCACCCAGCTGTCGGGCTGAAATCCAATCCGGCCAATTACCGCCCCATCAGCCTATTCTCAATCATCAGTAAAGTGATGGAAGGTGTTGTCAACGGTGCTATCAAGCAGCACTTACTCACCAATAATCTGCTCACTGATGCCCAGTTTGGGTTCCGCCAGTACCACTCGGCTCCAGACCTCATTACAGCCTTGATCCAAACATGGACAAAAGAGCTGAATTCCAGAGGTGAGGTGAGAGTTACTGCCCTTGACATCAAGGCAGCATTTGACCGAGTGTGGCATCAAGGAGCCCTGGTAAAATTGAAGTCAATGAGAATCAGGGGAAATTCGCCACTGGCTGGAGTCAAACATAGCACAAAGGAAGATGGTTGTGGTTGTTGACAGTCAATCATCTCAGCCCCAGGACATCACTGCAGGAGTTCCTCAGGGCAGTGTCCTGGGCCCAGCCATCTTCAGCTACTTCATCAATGACCTTCCCTCCATCATAAGGTCAGAAGTGGGGATGTTCACTAATGAGTGCACAGTGTTCAGTTCCATTCGCAATTCCTCAGATAATGAAGCAGTCCATGCCCACATGCAGCAAGACTCAGACGACATTCAGGCTTGGGCTGATGTGCCAAGTAACATTTGCACCACATAAGTGCCAGGAAATGACTATCTCCAATAAGAGAGCATCTAACCTCCTCCCCTTGACATTCAACAGCATTACCATTGCCGAATTCCCCAACATCAACATCCTGGGGGTCACCATTGATCAGAAACTTAACTGGACCAGCCACCTAAATATTGTGGCTACAGGAACAGGTCAGAGGCTGGGTGTTCTGTGGCGAGTGTCTCAACTCCTGACTCCCCAAAGCCTTTCCACCATCTACAAAGGCACAAGTCAGGAGTGTGATGGAATACTCTCCACTTGCCTGGATGAGTGCAGCTCCAACAACACTCAAGAAGCTCAACACCATCCAGGACAAAGCAGCCTGCTTGATTGGCACCCCATCCACCACCTTAAACATTCACTCCCTCCACCACCAGCGTACCGTGGCTGCAGTGTGTACCATCTACAAGATGCACTGCATTAACTCGCCAAGGCTTCTTCAGCAGCACCTCCCAAACCCACGACCTCTACCACCTAGAAGGACAAGGGCAGCAGGCACATGGGAAAACCACCACCTCCAAGTTCCCCTCCAAGTCACACACCATCCTGACTTGGAAGTATATCACCGTTCCTTTATATTCGCTGGATCAAAATCCTGGAACACCCTCCCTAACAGCACTGTGGGAGTACCTTCACCACATGGACTGCAGCGGCTTAAGAAGGCAGCTCACCAACAGCTTCTCAAGGGCAACTAGGGATGGGCAATAAATGCTGGCCTTGCCAATGACGCCCACATCCCAGGAACAAATTTTAAAAAATGAGGCTGCAGGCTGGGTTTCCCAGGGCTTGAGAAACCCAGCTGTTGAAGGAAGGCGAGAGCGGCCGGATCCAGGGGGAAGTGCCTTTCCAGCACTGCTTGTGGGCCAGGAAGAGCCGGAGTGCTTCCAAGCTAGCCTACTACGGCAAACCCCCCACCTGGTGAACTGCCGGCTCCCCTCCCCCACTCCAAAGCCTCCCCCCATTTCCTCAACCTGCGATCTCCCCCGATCCAAAACTCCCCTCCGCTATCTCCCCTCATTCTTAAGTCTCCCTCCGCTATCTCCCCCCCTCCGCAATGCCTTCCTCTCCCCAACCACCCCCCCCCCCCCCCGATTGATCCATGGCTGCGGGCTTCCCGCCCAACAGTTGGCCAGCCTCTCAAAAAGGCTGGCTGCCAGCTGGGAAATGGCGAAAAATAAGTCAAATGATGTCCTGCCGTTAAATACGGCAGGACCTCCGGATTACCCACATTTCCAGGTCCCGCACCCCCCACCCCCGCACCCCTCTCCCTCCCTGCAAATATTGGGGCCTATATTTCAGTGTATAATAAAATATTAATACTACTCCCAGTAATGTAAGCCCATTATTTAATTACTTTTACACAGTTTTAATGTGCACACATCATCGAGCCATCCTTTGTCACATATCTGCTGGTTTTCATCAATAATGCAGGTTGGACACTCCTCTGATCTAGTCAGAATAATTGTGCAATATTAATAACAGTTAGAACATTATGAAAATATATTTGTCTCTTTATCCATGGGTTACAAAAACTCTACACTAATACTGATCTGAGATGGATAAACAATAATTAGTTCTAGGCTTGATATGCTGACGCCTGGGGAGCGATGTTAACCTGCCGAAATCGATGTTAGCAGGACAGTAACGGCCTCAAAATGGGGTTGGCAGAATTACCGCTCCGTTAATGGCAACGCTGTGGCCACCGCCATCTTTACAGAGGCCTATCACTGAGCGGCCGAAGCACTCGCCTGTTTCAGGCTCTAGACCCCTTTCAATCGGGTCCCGATTGCCATTTTAGGACAGAACTGCTGAGAGCGTGCACCGTGTGCGCGATGGCCAGTTTTACTAGCGACACAGCTGAAGAGGCCCCGGACCGATAAGCTTGCAATGATTTTTGTAGGGCAAGGACGGGCAGGGGTGCTTACCATGCTGCCGGTGGGTGTCCCTCGGGCTCCTCGGTATTATGCTGGCCGGAGCAGGCTGCATCGAGATGCTTGTTTGGGGCGCGTAGCTCGTCAGCTCTTAAGGATACGTGGCTTCAAAATGATAGCGGCCTCTTCGCGACTGGTGCACTCCGCTGGTCAGCAGCCCAATGGTTAAAATCTACCCCCTCGACTTTTGGAATGACATTTCCCATATATCTTCATAACTGCCTTCCCCTTCCAAATGTCTCTACTGAACTGAATCTCCTCCCCACTAAATCCATTCTTTGTGATCTATTTTAGGATATCAGCATCTTTTACAACCTATCATGGATTTTTATTAATTTGTTTCTAAGGGAGCTTATCAGTGAATCCCGTCCGACCTCTAAGCCCCAGTCATAAGCCTCTTAGCAAATATTCATTCTTAATCTACACAGCTTCCTTTATTAATTTTCTGACTGCTTTGAAATATCTTGCAAGCTGTTAGCTTCTTCTTTGCAAAGTAAAAATTACTTTCTTTGAATTCAGCAGGTAAAATCTGATGCTACAAGATTTATTAAATCATTATACATTTATATTATTTTACATTGATTCCCAATTCAGTTTAAATTTCTGTAATGCATCTAGTATTTTAGCTTACAATTTTCAATTGCATTAAAATACCTTGGGCACATTCACAGTCTGCTCATGTGCATCCAGATGTTTGTCTAATTTGTGTCTCATATTTTGCATAGATGTATGCCACAATTTTTATTGATTTTCCTTAAAAGAAGAAAAACTTGTCTTTACATTGCACCTCATCACATCTCTCAGAAACATCCCAAAGCACTTAATATACAATAAATTACTTTGAAGGGAAGCGATGTCATTGTGCTGGCAAGCACCGCAGCCCTTTGCACAGCAAGATCCCACAAACACCTGATTTTTGAAGTTGGTTAAAGGATGAATGTTGGCAGGACATCTCACTGGTCTTCAAATAGTGCCATGAAATATTTAATTTCTACCTGAACCATAGGGATAGGCAAATGAGGCAACAGTTTAATATCTCCTACAATGCAGCACTCCCTCGATTCCTCACTGGAGTGTCAATGTTGTTTATGTCCTGAACCTGTGACCTCTGACTCAGAGAGGAGAGTGCTCCTAAATGAGCCAAGCTGACACCGCACAATGTCCAGTGCTCTTAACTGAGCCAAGCTGACACTGCACAATGTCCATGTCAACTGATGAACCAAATGCACATTTGTGTGTGTAAAATGAGGTGGTTCACCCCAGGTTACTACGTTTTTTTAAATTATATAAATCATATATGTAATATTATTCTTCCCTCTTTCGGAATTAGCCATAGGACTTTTGTGTGCAGACCTTGTAGGAGTCCTGGGTCTATGTTGAAATTTCTCACCTGTGTTTTCTTACAAACCAGCCAATCAGAGCTTACTTGCACTGATAGTTTCACATTTGTCAAGCAGTTAACAAGCTGATTAATCACCAGCACTTGTGAAGAGGCTTTAAATACAGCTGTGCAATGAGGAAATCACAATGCACAGGGAATTGGTGCTGGCATGTTTTCATATCTGACTGAAATCTCACCAGCCTTCTTGACAGTAAGCATGACAATCAAGATAACCTTTTTGGGCCTAGAGATCAACCCACAGACTAAGTTTGGGCCCAGGCTGCCAGGGTGTGAATTAGTGAGTATAGCAACGCTGGCTCAGAACGCAAAGGACATGGTATAATGTGAAGTAGAAGAACCACAACTTAAGGATAGCCACCAAGGCAATGAAGAAATTGAACTGCACAAGCTGTAACTTTAACTATGTTCAAATCTGATTGTGCAATCTAATAATTTAAGGTATTGCAAACAATGGCCCTGATTCGCAGTTGGAGGTGTACCAGAGGAATACGCCTCCGAACCGAAAAAAAAATCCAAACGTACCTGGTGTCTCCGGAACTTTGGAGTCTTCGGGTCCTGGGCCTGAAGGCATACGCCTGCGTAAAGGCCCACGGATCCCAGGGGCGCAGGCGGTTCACAAGCGTCCCTGGGATCACGTGGGCCCCGGTCAACCAATCAAAAAGAGGAATTCCTATGATGCTTATGGAGAGCCATTTACATACGGAATCCCCATAAGCATCATCGAAATCCCCAAATAAATAAGAATTCACACTACTATAAAAATAAATGTTCCCATGTTCAAAATTAACTAAAAGACCCTTTAATTAACATTTACATTTTTTGAAAAATAAATGTAAACATTTTTTTAAAAGGTCAAAATTTACCTAAACTAATTTTAAATGTATATGTTTTAATCATTTAAAAAATTTTATTTTAACATTTATTTCAACCCTTATGCTGGCAAAAGAAGGCCTTGCGCCTGATTTTACCAGACATAAGGGTTTCGTGGACATTCGCTGGGCAAATAGCCCAACTCTGTGCCAGCGAAAGAGTTTTTGCAGTAGATGCGAAGGATCTGTCGATGTGAAACTTGACAGATCGCAGGTTCCAGGTTTTCGCACGTGTGCAGCTCATGTGGAAACATGGAATTTGCGGGGCCTTTCTGAGGACAGGATGGAGTACGCGATCGGCCCCGCAAAAATCAGGGCCATTGTTATAGAAACCATACTTGGCCTTGTACTGACACAGGTGTAATTCGGTGAAGATGTCACAATGAAGGTGATGGCGTTTTAAAAGGTGTCTCATAATATTTGCAACGTGTGTGTTATGACAATACTTCATCATGGTATTAGTGGTATAATCTTAGAAATCTGATTATGAGCATCCGTGCACTTGTTATATGCAAACCTATCGTTATTTTATCATGATTGATTGACAACATTCTATCGAAAGAAATGAAGGGTATAAATCATGAGCATTTTTCATTGTTTTGCTTGGATTTCGAGAGTCTGCCTAAATGCAAGAACTGTATAAGCATTTGGCTTGCATAAGTGAATTAAGCACTCTGAAAACTTGTCTCATGAGCATGCTCGTTCTGGGTGGCACATCATATATGTTGGCACTGATTGAGAATAAGGGTTCACCAGAGAGGCCATCGGCTTGTCTCTTGTCTTCCAGGAGCCAACCTTCCATATGACTTTTGCCTTCAAACAATTCAGTCAAATTGGACCGCCTCACAAATTCTGGGGGGGGGCTTTGCCCAAAACATCTCTCTACAGATGACTTGCTGTGTATTTCCACAACTTCTCATTTTTGTTTTTGAATGCATGATGCGCACTTCCTGAGCAGTGAATTGACATACCCGATTCTGAGCTGCTAGTTGCAAACTCTCTGCACATCGAGCAGAAACTTACAGCCCTGGATTCTGAAGAGCTGCACGAATGGCAGAATGGGGACAGTCAAAAATGGCCTGCACTTTGGGGAAGCAGATTAGCTGGCCAAACTACCTTTCTTCCTGTTTCTTGTGGTCCATACTGAACTCAGTAAACTGGAGGGAGCTTCAGTCATATAACAAGTGCAGCAATGTGCTGTATAGTGGTTGACTGTTGACAAATCTCCTTTCAGTGCAGTGTTTACCTCGACTTCCACCGTCAGTGCTGCTGCTCTTGTGGATCTCAGCTGCAAATCTTCCCATATCAAGCGGTGCAACTCAGTCACAGCCTCTTTGCTCAGACGCTGCTTTTCAGTAATTTACTGGTAGCTATGCCTCGTGTAAAACACCTTAGCCTGGGTCAGCTGCAGTTATGAGCTTTCTTGTGTGTCAGCCATGGCTCAGTGGTAGCACTCTCGCCTGAGTCTGAAGGTTGTGGGTTCAAAAATCTAGGCTGACACTCCAGTGCAGTACTGAGGGAGTGCTGCACGGTTGGAGGTGCTGTCTTTCGGATGAGACGTTAAACCGATGGCCCTCTCTCAAGTGGACGTAAAAGATCCCATGGCACTATTTTTAAGAAAAGTAGGGGAGTTCTCCCCAGTGTCCTAGCCAATATTTATCCTTCAATCAACCTCACAAAAACAGATTATCTGGTCATTGTCACATTGCTGTTTGTGGGAGCTTGCTGTGCACAAATTGGCTGCTGCATCTCCCACATTACAACAGTGACTACACTCCAAAAGTACTTCATTGGCTGTAAAGCGCTTTAAGACATCCGGTGGTTGTGAAAGGTGCTATTTAAATGCAAGTCTTTTTTTCTTTGCCTTTGAAACTCCCTTTTTGCTGCCTCTTCACATTCCCAACACTGATCCTGCATTATGCTAGCTAACTAACATTTTCTCTGAAGCCTCAATGAGGGGACAGCACACTCTGTGCACCTGCTCGCAGCTTATCTAATTGAATTTCACTGTCTGGCGACATAATAGCACCCTCAACACTTCCACTGGACAACAGGCTTGTGTGCCCAGTAACTCAAGCCCCGCTCACTGCTACTGACACTGTGCACCATCGGCCCAGAAGGACATGCTCCCACACAACTTCAAAGCCAATGTAACCGTGTTGACTGCTGGGGAAACCACGTGGCTGCTTGCACAAGTTGGCAAATAGCGACACACGGTGAGTCAGCCAGAACAATTGCCAGTGTGGGGATCTCCTACAGGAGAAGTGGCAACACAGAAATGTCATCAGCAGCAATGGTTTTGGCCCCAGATGGGCCGTTTGTATCTGGGAAATGTGCAGCAAAGCTTTCCTCCCTTGTTTGGCCTTAACAGTCGCTAGTATATTCATCAAGAAATAAATTCTCTCCAACAAGGGACACCATCATTGAGTACAAAGGACTATGGCTACACATGATTATTATTGCCAAACCAGTGAAGAACTGTAATAGTAAATCAGAACAAGAAAACAACCACAACCCAACAAAGAGGAAAATAAAACAGTGAACAATATCATTAAAAAAGCAGGCAAAGTTAAAAATATCTGATAAAATTACATAGAAAAACCTGTCTGTGCAAAATGTTAGAAGATAGTGAATGTTTTTGAATGCATTTAAAGTAACTCATTTGCTTTGCAATGCCCAGGGACCACAATTCATTCAGACAGCTTAAAGAGTGTTGTGTGAATGATTGAAATGATGGACCTGGCTCTTATTATACGGGTGGTTAGTTAAAGATACATTTCTTGGTTGCATTACACTATCTATTCAGGCAGAGCGTGGAAAGGTCAAGATTGCAAATAATATACAATAGAGTTATAAATCAGAGAATTAATACATAAAAGGAATTGTCTGCTTTTATAAAATGATTGAAGAGCCATTTGTCTTTTCCCCCTGAAACTTAAATCTTGCCAACATTATAAAGCAGTTGGTCCCAGAGTATACTGTAAACATTGGATTTTTGTTTTTAAAATGAGCTTGTTAACTATTTTTATAACTTTTATGCCTTTGTGCTCTTTTGTAGCCTGAAAAATGTCTGTTTTATGTTATATAACAAATCAAAATGCAGGCTGGGAATCTCTTCCCAGCAGCGGTGTTCCACTGGGGAGGCACTTCCCCCTCCCAAGGAAGTCTCTGCTGTACCATGGGTAGCCAGCGCTGCTGGTACCTGCCAATATGACCCTAACAATCCCAGCGCAGCAGGAGAGATGCGCCTGTAACACCAACAAATGATGTAAAAGAGCCGATCTCATATTATCGCACACGGCCAGCTCTTTGAAGGCAGCACCAGTGGTGCCGCGTGGGTCCTAGTGTGTAACATTAGAACTCTAAGACAGAAATTTAAAAAGGGAGAGATTTTTATATTAGATAGTTGCCAATCATAATTCTATCGTAAAAATAAAACAGAAAATGCTCAGCCGGTCAGGCAGCATCTATGGATAAAGGAAGGTGGGGTTAACATATCAGGTCTATGCCCCTTCATAGATCTATATCAACAAACCTGTGTCACGTTAACACCAAGTGCAATCTTCCAGCAGGCCTTTTACTGTAGCCTGAAGTGGTCTTGTGAAAATAAGTCATAGCTTAATTTATGGTACACTCACATTACAATCACTTTGTACAAATAGCAAACTTGCTTATTGTAAATCATGTGTGGAGGCCTGAACTAGCTCCAAAGGGAAGCAGAGTAAAACTCCTTCTTCCAGGCTGCATTTACAATATGCCATCAACTCTTAGAAGACCTACCTAGTAACGACCATGCAGAACTGGCTCTAGATCAGTTGATAGCCATTTGAAGATCTGTGAGGTCAACTGCAAAGACCCTGCTGCCAATCTGCACCATAGGGATGGAACTACCTTTGGTACTCAAAGTCACCTCATTCTTCAACTCTTTTGCCTCTGCCTCCTAGGTTAGCACAGGGATTGCCTGCAGTATTGGCCAATATGCTGCCTACTCATGTATCACACAGGTGACTGACGTATATATCAACAAAGCCAGAAATGTTATCTTCTTTTACATTGAATAGCAACAGAAACATAACACGTCTGTCCGATATCACTGCATTGTTGCATTTCCCAAAGCACAGGCCATTTATAGCAACCATGTGGCCATCCTGTGTGTCATTAAGTGGCAATGCATCTTGCAGGTAGGTTGTGTTACCATGATTTTATAGAAATAAAGAAAAAGGTGCATTTATATTGCACCTTCCATGACCTCAGGACATCCCAAAGCACTTTACAGCCAATGAAGTACTTTTTAAAGTGTAGTCACTGTTATAATATAGGGAAGGCAATTTGCGCACAGCAAGGTCCCACAAACAGCAATGAAATACACGCCCAGATAACCTGTTTTTTAGTGATGTTGGTTGAGGGATGAATATTGGCCAGGACACCAGGAGAACTCCCTTGCTCTTCTTCGAACAGTGTCAAGGAATCTTTTACATTCACTTGAGAGGAAAGATTGGACCTCAATTTAACATCTCATCCAAAAGAGAGCACCTCCAACAGTGCAGTACTTTCTCAGTGTTGCACTGAAGTGTCAGCCTGGATTGTGCGCTCAAATCAGTGTGAGCCTCAATCCCATGACCTTCTGACTGAGGTGAGAGTGATACCACTGAGCCATGGCGGATACCTTATGTGTGAAGGTCTTTGAAAATGTGAGTGTGTAAAGGGTGTCAATTGTAGGTTGCAGCTTGAATGTGTGCCCTGCTAGAGCATGGAAATGCGTGATTAGCAGTAAATTTGTGTAAAGGCTTGGCAAGTGCCAGCAGTAAATTTGGAATGGTTTGGCAGGTAACACATTGTCGCATGCATATTTGGGCCACATACATGGTAAATGGGACAGGAGTAGTCTTATATTGGCAGCTTCCTTAAAGTGTGTCATCTTTTTCCGCATCCATACTCACCATTGACCTCACATTCCAAGATATTACTGCCAGGCATGCTGCCCTGCTGTCTTCTGGGAAGGGTGCCCTTGACTGCCCAACAAGGCTATCCTCCTTATGCAGCAGCACCTCCACTTCACCAAACATCAGATGGGATTCTGCTTCTACACCACTTGGATACAGCCTCCCTTCCTTCCTCCACATTTACTGTGGTAGCCATTGGGTTTGCACGTTAGAACTGCAATTTAAATCTTTGGGTCACTCACATCACACATGAAAACACTAACACAACCGAGCTGCATGTTGCCTGCTCACTCAGTGACACCCAAAATGGGGTGAAGCTTCGGCATATGTCTGTGGTCGTGCATGTACTCTTTCAACTTACAATATGTCAAGACAACTTCGCTGCTTTCACAATAATCTAATACAAGGGAACAGACTTGAACAGAAGGAGGGTTTAGAAATGACTATCCCTTGACTCCCTTGCAGGAAGCTATCCTGGACAACCTTGCTGATAAAAGCAAAGAGAGGGGTCTTCCCCAAGCTTTGGGCTAATACCATCCAGCTCTTTCCCCTTCACATACACATAGGCGTGAACACAAACACACAAACAATTGAGAGCTAGTATGTTATAATGCAACCTCTGTTGGAGGTTTCTATTGGATTCAGTATTGTAACATTATTCACTTTTCTGGAACAACAGCCTGCCAACGCTGCCAGTGGGCCAAAACAAGGCAGCATTTTGTCCCAATCACCATTTTCAAGCACCAGCACAGCTGCACACATCCGACTAGGTGCCTTGAGCTTGAGGTAATCGCAGGTAACTCACAGAGAAACAACAACAGAAAATGCTGGAAACACTCAGCAGGTCAGGCAGCATCTGTGGAGAGTTAATGTTTCAGGTCAATGACCTTTCGTCAGAACTGGAAAAAGCTGGAGAATTAACAGATTTTTAAGCAAGTGTGGAGCAGGGAAAGGGAGAAGGGGAGGAAAGAACAAAGGGAAGGTCTGTGATAGGCTGGAAGGCAGGAGGGATTAAAAGACAAAAGGGGTGATTGTACAAAGCAAAAGGAGATGGTAATGGGACAAGTTGAGAAACAAAAGATGACTAGATGAGGTGTAAATGGCAATGACAGAATTATCAACAACTGCCATGAGAGAAAAAAGAAAACATAGGGGCTGAGGTTATAGTCTGAAATTGTTGAACTCGATGTTGAGTCCAGAAGGCTGTAAAGCGCTTAATGGAAAGATGAGGTGCCAATCCTCGAGCTTACATTGAGCTTCATTGGAACAGTGTAAGAGGCCGAGGATGGAGAGATCAAAGTGGGAATGGAGCAGTGAATTAAAGTGACAGGCGACCGGAAGCTCGGGGTCACGCTTAACTCACAGAGAAGCATTGACAAAGAGAAGCAAATGGTGATGTCTGAAGAGGAGGGAGAACCTGCTGGTTATCAAGGACCCACTATATTTTGGGAAATACGATGATGTAGAGCAGCCATGTTCTGCTTTTGTTGCTAGCCTGTAGGAAAGGAGATGAAATAATTGGCTATGCTGACTGGCGTATCAGTCAGTTGTTTTGTACATTCACTGATAGTATAGATGATGACTATCTTAGACTGCACGGAGGCAGAGCCAAGATAAATTGCTGCTGGCGTCCTGGGAGCATCTGGCTCCCTGCTGACGAGGAGCTCGTTCGGCACGTTTCCCACAGTCACTGCCAGGCACGTGTGCCAAGGCCTGGAGATATGTTTGGTGGCATCATTGTGGATCCAGCCAATCTGTTTGTGGTACTTCTGATCTCCCTGTCATGCCTTTTTTCTTCATCTACTACTTAAAGCATGAAATGCTGCACCCCACAGTAATAAGATGACAGAGGTACCAGCAGACACTGCACTTGGTGCAGCTTCCGGCCACACCACACCCTCAGGTGGTATGAACGTTGATATTGTGGAAAGTGCTTTACAGATCCCATCTCCTTTAAGGATTTTCTTGTCCTGCAGAACCCATGGAAGGAGTTTCTGTATCATTTTCTCTGTGATATTGGTAACAATTATTTAGCTGCTTCTCTCATTGCATAACCATTTTCTCCCGAATTTGATCCTAAAAGCACGTGAGAAATATATTAAACAATAGCTGAGAATTTAAAAAAAAAATCAGATTGTAAATCATAAATTTCCAAATTCTTCAAAAATATTTTTCTTTTGACCTTTTAAATTGGGACTTAAAGCAGTTTTCTCTTAACATAATTATAATAAAAGCATTGAAAAGTGAACTGGGCCTATTGCAGAAAACGTTTACATTTATATAGCACCTCATCACTTCTTCAGCGTGCCCCAAAGTACTTCACATCTCTTGAAGTGTAGTATGTTATGTTAGGTTATGGAGGCAAATGTGGCAGTCAACTTTGTATGTAAGATCCCACAAACAGTAAATGAAATGAATGATATTGGTAGTTCACTAAAACAGGTTATCTGTTGTGGGGGCTTGCTGTGCGCAAATTGGCTGCCGCATTTCCTACAACAGTGACTGCACTTCAAAAGTGCTTCATTGGCTTTAAAGTGCCTTGGGACGTCCTGAGGTCATGAAAGGTGCTATAGAAATGCAAATCTTTCTTCTTTCTTAGTGTTGGTTGAGGGAGGAATATTATCCCGGACTCCCTGCTCTTGTTCAAAAAGTGCCGTGGGATCTTTTACCTGAACAGGCAGGTGGGCCTCACTTTAAAGTCTCATCCAAAGGACTGCACCACCAACAATTCAACATTCCTTCAGTCCTGCATCTAACCTGACAGCCAGATTATGTTGTGCTCAAGGCCTGGAGTAGAGCTTGAACCCGAAACCCTCTGACCCAGAGGTGGACATGCTACCAACTGAGCTAAGCTGATGCTATGATGTTTTCAATGGACTGAAGTTCAGCGAGCCCCTGATTTTCCAATATCACTAGCAACAGGCAAGGATCCTTGACACCAGTAAGTACTCAGAAATGTTAGGCTTAAAGATCTTCATTAGTATGCTGCATGTATGCTTAATAAGCTCCTACTCAAAAGGACAAATGCATTCTGCCTCAGTGGAAATATGTGCAGGGAGAACTAGTAATCACAAAATTTTTCGGTTCCCACAAGCTTGAATCCCACCAGTGGTAGTAATAATGGCTGGTGGAAAATTCATCCTTTTATTTGTAATACATGCTAATTAAATGTGATTTTTTTTTCTTCTATAAATGTTGTTCTGGCAATTCTGACAGACTTTCAAATCGAGAGAATTAAACTTGCCACTTTGTTCATTGGACTATTTTATTTATCATAATAATGTAATTATTAAGCAATCAGAGTATCATCAACCCCCTAGTTAACAAAACATAATTATCATGCTGAAGAGTTTGATATGGTTTTTATTCCACACAAGGCATATTTCAACTTTTCATTGCTCTTCAGCTATGCTGTCAGCTCTTCTATTAAACAAAAAACACACCAAATGTCTGACTGTGTGTTATCCTCTATTTATTTGACACTGCATTATTACACTAGTATACTGGTTAAATCAAGTTTTCTTTGTTTCGCCCCTATGAATCGACAGAATTTGAATAAATGGGAAAGACATAAGTTTTTCATTAGATGCTGGTCATTGATTTTGAAATAGTAGATTTCATGGTCAGCAGTCATTAACAGGCCATTATCATTCGTTGTTCTTTTGTAATGTATTCTTCAAGTACTTGCACTTTATAGATTTTTAGAGTAGGATCCTATTTTTGTACATAGGATATCATGCAAATTACGTCATGTTGAGTGCACTTTCACTAATGTATTGTGTAAGGAAGTGTGTGCTACTTGTCTCTAATTTTGCAATTATTTTTGTATCACTTGGTAAATAATTAATGAGTACAATTTTTGTTTAACTGTGTCCTTTATTCTCATACAGTGTGGTTCATTATTAAACCGCAAAGCTTATTTGTCTCTACTTTTCCTATTGATCATCCCTTTCAGAACTATATTCCCAAATAATTTAAGGTGTTGTGTGCAAACTGTTCAAACGCTAATAATAAAAAGGACTTCAGGATTATCAATGTTTTAACAGCACTTTAATAACAGACTAGTTTTGTTCTGTATAAATAGCAACACCAGTAGTTAGTGTACTTTGGATATTTGTTTTGATGAGTTTTTATTTTTACTTATTAACCTTTTTTTAATTTTTTATTATTTTAATGATCACAAAAATGTAAACAGATAGTTTGTGAAACTTTGGACTTTTTTTTCAGAACCTCAGTTAATATTTTTTTCTCACATACAGTTATGATAGTTCCTGCTACTGAAGCAATGATTAATATGTGGCACCAATATTGTTCAGAGCTTGAAAAGTTAGAAATAACAGAAACACCAATATGATATATGCAAAGTACTGGAAAATAAGGTGTGAGTACCCCAGTAATGCCCTGTGGTTATCAAGTAATACTGTGCATCTTCTAGTTTGCTTTTGTCACATTGCTGTACCTTTAAAACCTAGTTAATGAAAATTCATCTATTTAACCAGCGGCATAAAGGGCACAGCACAGAATTCACATTGCACACACACAGCAAAGATCCCAATTGTGAGTATTACAAAAGAAATCTATTGAATAATATTTGTTTGGAGAATTGCAAGACTGAAATTTATTTAAGGGACTCAGATGACACCATATAGCTCAGCAATGTAGCTTGATTGATTAATAAATATCTCAACCTGAGATAATGTTATAGCAATTAAGTCACTAGCAGGTAGATGCCAAACTGTGTTTTGGTTTGTTCTGCATTTTTGTTAAGTTTTTAAGCATTTTGTGGTATTTTTCAGGCAAGTTTCATAGATTTCTTGAAGAGCTGAATGTTGGTCACAGAATCTGGAAAGTCTACAGAGAAGTTTCATATACTGCACATGATCTACATAAGGGAAATGGAGTGAATTATAGATGTATACTGGTCCACACGTACAAATCTGGGAACAACACAGAAGGACATTGCCGTTATGTGTAATTTATCGACTATTTCTATTCTACGCGCAAAGTGCTTTTCTCCTACATTTCTTTTAGTAAAAAAAATGACTGCGGGTGTGTCAGGGTGAGGAGACTGCACAGGAAAGGAGATTATTGGTAATTAAGAACAACAGGTGTGTGATATAGTAGGTGCAGGTGAACAATGGCTGCTGGAAGTCAGATGCAGAAAAAAGAGAACGAATCAGCACAATCCAGCATCTGATAATGCACTTTACAGGGGGATCGTTTTAGAGGAATAAGAGATACATTCACCATTTCATATCGTTTTTTTTTTCTTTTGCTGTCTTAAAATTGCAGATGAATTCATCCTTTCCACAATGATGTTGGTTTTTTTTGAGCTATTAGCACTCAGCAGAAAATTGCCTTTTGGATGTAAAATGTACTTTAGCTGTTGTAATCGCAAATGCTAAATTGCATTTTGCACTATGAATTAATTGCAGGTGTTTGGCATTACCTTTTTCCACGTCAATTAATGCATCGTGCAGGCACTGTCACAGACAGGATCATTCTATTCGTAGTTTTAGTTCACTCTAAACCTTTGGTTTTTATATTGTGTAAAGGGCAATTCCGAATGAAAACCAATGCAGTATGTTTTCTGGAAGGATGAAGATAAGGCTGGATACTACAACGTGCATTATACGACATTTCTCAGTTTCTTTCAGCTCGCATTTATTGCTTCAGTCTTGGTGTGGCAATTATGTATTGGAAAAGACCCTAAACATTTATCAAACCTGCATCCAAGCAAGAAGTAAACTTTAGAGCCCATTATTTTCCTAAAGGAGATCACAACAAATGGAAGTCATAAGAAAAGATTTGTGGTAGCAGGACTAATATCTGCTGTGTATTGTTTGCATAATTATTATTTTTGACAATTGTACAAGCATGCTAAGAAGCTTACAGTAAGGATAAAAAGTCATGGAAATATCTGTGACAGGAATACTGAGTCAAGCATGAATGAACACAGTGGCCCTGAAAATGCACAGCACATGGTCCCACTGGAGTTTGCAGGGTCTGTCGGGGGGCATCCCATTTACATGGGGCTGGCAGGTGCCTGTGGCACCACTGCCGCATATCAGGTGCCCGCCTAACCCACACTGCTGGAAACCCTGGTGCCTGGCTCCATACAATCCCTCCCTTGGTCCCCTGCGTAAAGGGCCAATAGTCATTTCAAATAAATGTTTTACCCGTCTTTGAGAGTCCAGGCTGTTTCCTTAGCCTGAACCCCCTCCCCTGGTTAGGCCCACACCCACCGTTCTAGAGACCAATACACCTTATCTCACTTGGTATACCAGCCTCCAGTCTTACACTGGGTTCTTTGTGCATTCTCGCTTCTCCAAGCCATAATGTCGGGAACCCTCCCCACTGACCCTGCCTCTGACATAGCTGGCCTTGAAGTGGGAAGGCCAGAGGCTCTGTCCCTCACAAGGCTGACCCCGATTAACAGTTTGGGATGCAGCATAACTGAGTTGTCTGGCCTGACTCCCACCCAAGCTATGGTGGGGGCTTGGTAGAATGACCGAGGGCATTTGGCCATGGTATCTTAGTTTGAATAGGCATCAAAAAGCATCAGCTGCTACACAATTACTGTAGTGTGCCCCACCTCACACTCACCTCCATCTTCGTCAACCCCCTCAAACTCTGTCCCTGTCTGACCGATGTTCAGTCTCCCACCTCCTGATTAATATGTGCTTGAAACACCAGTCTGTACGGTCTTTGCCTTGCTGTTACAGGAATACAAAGCGTTGTAGTGTCCAGGCTATTATAACATCCCAGGCACTGGTGAAGGGTGTAGACTGTTTTCATAGTAGTTGACTAAAGCCAACACTATAGCACTGACTGTTTCATTATAAGAAGGCACTGCTCATACCAAGTCCACTTTTACATTAGAAGGGTTACAGAAAAGTGGAACAGGACACAATATAAAAACAATGAACTACGAGGAATGATTATTGTCTAGAAAGAAAGCTTTTAAGAGGGACCTAAAGTATAGAACGTATGAGCTGGTACAGGAAAATTAAAGCCCAGATTATTTCTTCGGGAGGGTGGGATCAGAAGACATAAATAGAAAAGTAAATTTGGAGCAGTTGTCAGGAAAACTTCTCTTTAAAAAAAACCAGAAAGAGGTTAAATAGGCAATTTAACCTTGGTGTCCAATTAATATCATGGATAAAACAAACAAAAAAGTGGACGTAAATGACCGGCTCCTTTTTCCTCTCCTACCATTAGAAATACTAGCTTTGTGTTATTGTTTCTTCAAACATCTCTGTATTAAAAGTCTTGTTTTGAGACTATGTCACAGCTTAAATGTATAAATCACACCCAGGGTGTCGTACATTGGTAGTATTGTTCTAATTTCCTTAAATAACCACTATTTATTCAGTTTGCGATACTGATTTGCTGAAATATTCAACTGTAGATAAAAATGCAACACCAGAGGCTTTGGGGGTGATTTTCATTCAGAAGTCAGGAAGGAGGCGGGACTACAACTTTTGGGGTTGTAGTCCCACCTCCATCGAGATGAGGCCAATCCACGCGATTTTAACTTGATTGACCTTGTTGAGCCCACCCAGCGGGCTCAGCAGGCCAATTAAGGGCCACCCGGCAACAGGTGACGTCACAGACTGAAATTTCATCTGTCAAGATGTTTTGACAGATGAAATATCAGTGTTTCACAGCTGTTTGAAGCTGTCAAACACTGACAGTCTTACTTCTAACATGAGTTCGTCTCCACAGACTCAGTTAGAAATCTCTCCTGCACAGAAAGCTGCAGGCTGGCACTTTTGACAGATCGCAGCCATTATGCTTTCTGTGCCGGTGAGATGAGGGACTCCCCGAACCTAAAGGAAGGAAGGCTGAAAAGGTAAGAAAATGTATGTAAAACTTCTTTAATCACTTTAGACACACCAAACACACTTACCTTTGCACTCATGCACACATCACTCACCTGAACACTGACATCTCGACCCCTCCAAGCCCTTCAACCCGACGGCCCGACTCCTCCAACTTGGCGTGGTTTGGAGTCGTCGGGATTCCCACAGTTCAAGCTTAAAAATAGGGATTAGGCTAAAAACTGCCTGTTAACTACCTGTTAACAGGCAGTTAATTGGCACTAATCCCTTCCCGCCTCGGGTAGGCTGGTCCCAGTGCAGGGTGGGTACCCGCCTCCTTTGAAATTGGCATGGAGGCGGGTTGGGGGTGGGATGGGGTCGGGACCCCCGATTTCGGGAATTTAACCCCCCGCACACCTCCAATCCCGACTCCACTGCTCAATGACAATCGAGGCCTTTACATCCACGAGAATGGAGACAACTTGACCCCGCTGAATTTTCTGGAGTCGAGCCTATTTACATATGAAGGTAAAGGAATTGTGTACAGGAGCCTGCTGGGTATCAGTGGATGGTATCAGTGAAGCCCTGGACTTTGGGAAATCCTGCCATGCCAAGGAATGCAGTGTTTCTCATTCTGCTACAGGCTGCCCATGGGCAAAGTAACAGAACTGTTTGCCCTGGCAAAGAACACATCAGTCACCTGATTGATACATCTGCAGCTTGGAATGAACTAGAAGCATAACTGTTGAGGGCTGTGATGACCTTGATGGCCATTGTCAGTTCCGTTACTTTGGAGGAGATTGGCTAGCTGTCAATTTCTAGCAGATGGCACACCCCCGTCACTGCCTCTCGAGTGAAGCATAGCCTGAAAAGATTTCCTGTGACATGCCTAGGTAGATGGGCCTCGAGCTGTATGGGTCCATGGTAACAGTAGGTTCAGGCAATGCATCTGAAGTGTAATCTCAGCTGTCTGACATTTCTCCTTTCCTCCTTTTCTTCTTCCTCCAAATAATAGAGACAATGGGATAGCCTATATTGTCAACTATAATTACAGCAACTAAATTATCACAGCCAAAGCTTTTGGCCCACAACTCAAAAAATAACCTGCCATAAAAGGTACCCTATAACAAAAGTCTTCACACCAATTGCAGATTCAATTTACAACAATCCAAAATCAGATTTGCCCCTTTAAATGTTGACTTTCTTTATCGCAGGTGCAGCAGGTGGTTAAGAAGGCAAATGGTATGTTGGCCTTCGTAGCGAGAGGGTTTGAGTACAGGAACAAGGATGTGTTGCTGCAGTTGTACAGGGCCTTGGTGAGACCACACCTTGAGTATTGTGTGCAGTTTTGGTCGCCTTATCTGAGGAAGGATGTTCTTGCCATGGAAGGTGTTGTGTATGTACCTTTAAGAGCTCAGACTGCAGTACCGGCAGTGACCACCCCTGTATAAAAGGCGCTAGTAAGCCTCTGTAGTTTCAGTTTCCCGATTGACTCCTTTCAGTAAAGACTTGTTTTGTTCAACTCCTGCTTTCTGTGTCTCAATCATACACGGACATAATACTGGCGACGAGCAGATATGAACTTACCTACAGTCTGCACCACCTCCTGGGATCCATTCCTGCAGCGAAGTGAGCAGAGGTCAAGGCCAGAAGGAAGAAAGAAGCAGTAGAATGGGCGTCGACCGTGGGCATCCGCCCCTGTGTTAGCGGAGTTGAAGATTGCTGGAGAAGCTGTCGAAAGCGGGGCCTGGTTCCTGTCGACGGTACTTCAGCTAATCGGGCTGGTGGCAGGTAGTACACTGATCCTTCCTGGGCTGCGGCGGTCGCGAACTTGAGTGGGTGGCTTGCAACGGGGCCGAGCAGCGTCGTCGGGAAGAGGAGAAAGAGAGGGTGGAGCACACAGGGCGCGGCCGGTGCTACGAAGCCGGGCTGCGTATAGACCCGAGAAGAGGAAGGCAAGAGTCCCACAGGGTTGTTCCACGACGGGAAAATAATTTAAAAAAAGAAATATTAAACGCGCAGGAAACCGCGAGGAGCTGCAGGTTGCAATGGAAACCGCAGAAAGCAGCGCTAGCAACAGCAGGGAAGAAGGCAAAAGTGCGGGAGGCGCCATCTTAATCAGCGGGGGAAGAAGGCAAAGCGCGGGAGACGCCATTTTGTTAAATCGGGGAAGAAGGCAAAGCGCGGAAGGCGCCATTTTAGATTTTCAAGATGCCGAAGACTGGCTGTATCACTGCCTTTGATAATACAATAAAGGACTGGACCACGTATGTGGAAAGAGTCGAGGTATATTGCGAGGCAAACGAAATAGCCGATGAGAAAAAGGCATCGGTATTGCTATACTTAATGGGCGCTAGAACGTACGGCCTATTGCGGGACCTGATTACTCCAGCCAAACCAAAGGCGAAGAGTTTTAACAAAATTGTTGCTGTCCTACAGGAACACCTAAACCCTGCACCGCTGTTGATAGCAGAAAGATTTAAATTCCACAGGAGAACTCAGCATAAAGATAAGAGCAATGCTGAGTACCTTACGGAACTACGCAAGCTATCAAAGCACTGCCAGTTCGGAGCAGGACTGGCAGATACACTACGGGACAAATTTGTCTGTGGACTCCTGAGTGAAGGAACACAGAAGAAGTTACTCTCAGAGAAAGAGCTGGCGCTAGATAATGCTTTCAGCGTGGCAGTATCGTACGAAGCAGCAGCCAGGGGAGCTGCAGAAATTCAACAAAAGCCACAGGAATACGGCACCCACGAAATGACACGGGGATTTGCAAAATGTTATCGCTGCGGCAGAACTAACCATGACCAGAAGGACTGCTGGTCCAAGGACAAAATATGCAGGCAATGCGGAAAGATTGGACACATTGCACGAGTTTGCAGGTCTGGGAAGAAGACCAGCGACAACAAAAAGGCTACTAAGGAACCGTACAAGAAAGTACAAAAGATGACGGACAGTAGTTCCGAAGACCAGATGAGCGATAGTGAATCCGGGAACAGGAGACTAAGCTGTCTCAAACTTCACAATGTAATCGCAAAAGAGGATCACCGAACCATTTGGGTCACCCTCACGATAGCAGGGTCCCAAGTTAAAATGGAATTGGATACAGGATCAGCGCTAACCGTCATGAATCGATGAGACTACGAGCAGCTATTCTCACACATACCCTTGAGAGAGACATCCATCGTCTTGATGATGTATACGGGGCAAAAAGTATACCCCAGAGGAAAAATAAGGGTGCCTGTCGAATACAACGGCAAGAAAATACGGAAATTGTATCTCTACATACTGCAAAATGGTGGACCACCGTTATTGGGACGTGAATGGATCAGGAAGATAAGCTTAGATTGGCACTCCATTCATGCAATGACGGTGGACGGTAAAAAAGATGAAGACGTCACTCCTGGACGATTGTCAACAATCTTAGCTAACGCCAAAGAGGTATTTCAACAAGAACTGGGCACTCTTAAAGGCATAACCGCCTCGATAAAAATAGAAGAGAATGCAATTCCCAAGTTTTTCAAAGCAAGACCGGTACCATATGCAATTCGCCCAGCCGTCGAGGCAGAGCTGGAGAATCTGGAGAAGGCAGGCGTGTTGTCTAAGGTCGACTGGAGCGAGTGGGCGACACCCATCGTTCCTGTCATGAAGAAAACGTTAAGCAATAAGTCTGAGGAGCCAAGGAAGGTTCGCATCTGTGGGGATTTCAAGGTGACGGTGAACCCAGTCCTTCACACAGTACAATATCCTCTTCCAAGGATAGAAGACATCTTCGCCTCACTGTCTGGAGGGAAGCGTTTTACAAAAATTGACCTAGCACAAGCATATTTGCAGATGGAGGTTGAAGAGTCCTCTAGGAAGTATCTCACGATAAACACTCACAAAGGTCTTTACCAGTATCATCGATTGGTATTCGGAATAGCATCGGCTCCGGCGATATGGCAAAGAGCGATGGAACAAGTCCTGCAAGGGATTCCGGGGACTCAGTGTTACTTGGACGACATCCTTGTGACAGGTGAAGATGACAGTGAACACCTTAATAACCTAGAACAGGTGCTCACTAGACTACGGGAACATGGGCTAAGAGCCAACCGCCCCAAGTGCGAGTTTTTTAAGAAACAGATATCGTATTGTGGCCACGTGATTGATGAAGAGGGGTTACATAAGTCCCCTGACAAAATTGAAGCGGTTGTTAAGGCCCCAGCGCCTGAAAATGTGTCGCAACTGAGGTCATTCCTCGGATTGGTGAATTACTACCATAAGTTTTTGCCGAATTTGTCGACAATCCTGCACCCACTGAACGCCCTGCTACGAACGGGAGTAGCATGGAAATGGAGCAATGACTGTAAGCGGGCCTTTCAGAAGAGTAAGGACTTAATCACTTCAAGAGAAGTATTGGCTCACTACAACCCAGCACTGCCGATCAGACTGGCGTGTGATGCGTCTCCCTACGGCATTGGGGCGGTACTGTCACATAAATTCCTTGATGGTTTAGAGAGGCCGATAGCTTTTGCGTCACGCTCGTTAACTTCTGCCAAGCGTAACTACGCCCAGATTGACAGAGAGGCCCTCAGCCTAGTGTGGGGGGTGAAGAAGTTCAATCACTACCTGCACGGTCAAAATTTTACTCTACTAACCGATCATCAACCTCTTGTCTCCATTTTCAACCCTCAGAAGGGTGTACCGATAATGACAGCGCAATGGCTGCAGAGGTGGTCCCTTTTCCTAGGGGCACACCAATATGACATCGAGTACAAAGGAACTAAACAGCATAGGAATGCTGATGGATTGTCACACCTACCGTTGCCGACGGTGGAAGAAGAAGACCTTGCAGTGGATCCAATGGAGTTATTCCACTCGACCATAGTCGAATGTCTCCCTGTGACGAATGCAAACATAGAAAAGGAAACATGGAATGACCCGACACTATCACGGGTCTATGATTTAACGGTGAAGGGATGGCCAGCACATGGCGAACCACTGCTGCCAGCATTCTCGCCGAGAAGAGAACAGCTGTCAGTGTGCAGAGGAACCTTGATGTGTGGACCCAGAGTAGTAATTCCACCTAAGTTGACGGATAGAGTGCTCAATGAGCTTCATGAGGGTCATCTGGGTGGGGTAAAAATGAAGAACTTAGCCAGAGCGTTTGTGTGGTGGCCGGGAATCGATAGAGAACTCGAAGAGATGACCAAGAGCTGTGCAGGATGCCAGGAGGTCCAAAACGCCCCACCACAAGCTCCTCTACATCCATGGGAGTGGCCCTCATCTCCATGGCAAAGGGTGCACATTGATTTTGCTGGTCCCTTCATGGACTCGATGTTTTTAATTGCAGTGGATGCACATTCAAAGTGGCCAGAGGTAATAAAAATGTCCTCAACCACCACGGGAAAAACTATCACAGTTTTACGAACCATATTCACCAGGAATGGGCTGCCTGAACAGATTTGCTCTGACAATGGACCACAGTTTGTGTCTGAAGAGTTCCGGAGGTTCTTAAAGAACAATGGTGTTAAGCATTACACATCTGCCCCATATCATCCAGCCACTAATGGATTAGCCGAGAGGTTTGTTCAAACATTCAAGAAGGCTATCAAGGCAATGTGTAATGAAGATATACCCCTACAACACAAGGTGGACAACTTCTTGTTTGCCTACCGGAATGCGACACATGCGGTTACCAACCAAACTCCAGCCATGATGTTCTTCAATCGAAGACTTCGATGCCGCTTGGATTTGGTTAAGCCAAACGTCCGAAGAGATGTGGAGAACAGGCAGTTTCAGAATATGAATGAAAGGCCGACCAGGAGTTTTAAGATAGGTCAACCAGTTTTGGCCCGGGACTACCGCACTGAGAAATGGCAGCCAGGAACGATTTGTACACGGCAAGGACCTCTCATGTATACCGTGGACGTTGGAGAGAGCATTGTAAGACGTCATGCTGACCAGATTCTAGAGTCACTGGAAAACGTCAACTCCACACCACGATCTGATACACCTGGTAATGAAATCGACGTACCAATTGCAGCTACCGCAGAATCGGTGATATTGGAAGCAGATGAACCAAACAATGACATTGATCCCGACTCAACCTTGCCAGAGGAACCTGATATCCCAAAGAGGCGTTATCCAGACAGAATCAGGAAGCCTCCTCAAAGACTGAACTTATAATTGCTTAAACTTAACCAATGTATCTAGCAACCGTAATTGTGATTTGTAATTAGTTATCATTTAGTTGTTAAATGAATGTTATGTACTGTTTATCTAAAAGGGGAGGAATTGTTGTGTATGTACCTTTTAAGAGCTCAGACTGCAGTACCGGCAGTGACCACCCCTGTATAAAAGGCGCTAGTAAGCCTCTGTAGTTTCAGTTTCCCGATTGACTCCTTTCAGTAAAGACTTGTTTTGTTCAACTCCTGCTGTCCGTGTCTCAATCATACATGGACATAATAGAAGGAGTTCAGCGAAGATTCAGCAGGCTGATACCTGGGATGGCAGGAATGACGTATGAGCAGAGATTGGATCGATTGGGCTTGTACTCGCTGGAGTTTAGAAGAATGAGAGGGGATCTCATCGAAACTTATAAAATTCTAACAGGACTAGACAGACTGGATGATGGAAGGATGTTCCCGATGGTCGGGGAGTCCAGAACCAGGGGTCACAGTCTAAGGATAAGGGGTAGGCCATTTAGGACAGAAATGAGGAGGAATTTCTTCACCCAGAGAGTGGTGAACCTGTGGAATTCTCTACCACAGAAGGCAGTAGAGGCCAATTAATTAAATATATTCAAGAAGGAGTTGGATATATTTCTCAAGGCTAAAGGGATCAAGGGGTATGGGGAGAAAGCAGGGACCGGGTACTGAATTTGGATGATCAGCCATGATTGCATTGAATGGCGGAGCAGGCTCGAGGGGCCGAATGGCCTACTCCTGCTCCTATCTTCTATGTCTATGTCTATGTCTAAACGGCCATCTAAAAACAGTTAGTTAAGATTGCTATAATAATTTAAAACAGCCCGCCAAAATTGAAACAATGAGCTAACCTGATTTGGCGGGCAGATAAGGGGCTTCGAAAGGAGTATAACTGTGGGCCCCATGTAGCAATCACTCTCTTGCTCTTGACTCTTGCGCTCTTGACTCTGACCTCTCGTCTGGTCTTGGGCTGCTGCCGCTCGTACTCGTGCCCTGGCCTCGTGGCGGGTTCTCTCCTCGCTCCCCGTAGCAGAGTTTCAGCAACTAAGGACACCATACCAATTGCGGGGAAGGGGAACGAGACCCAACTCCATAGTCATCCAGGACGCCCAGGCCGCAAAAGGGGCGAGACGAAAGTGAGTAGGCAGTCCAGGACTTGTATAGTAACCAAACGAGATGAGATGAAAAGAGACGAAGAAGACGGTAACAACTCTAAGAGCAGAGCAGGGCAGCGAAAGACGTATTGATGAGGCCAAGCGTCTAGTTATAAGCTGGCGCTTGGTGAGACGAACGTCTTGTTGAACACTGCAAAAACGCAGGTGTCCATGCCACGGCGAGTATACTGGCGTTCTCACGCTTGGGTAGGAAAATCTAGGCAGTAAAAACTGCCAACTGCCCTACAGGCACAACGTTACCGCCGACGACCGTCTGAGGGAGAAGAAGAGGAGAACCCATCGCGACGAGACGACGACGGCAGCTGAGGAGAAGAAAGGCGTGTCGCAGTAGCAGCCCAGCACTGCGCCCCTGAAGACCACGTGGCAACGGGGTACCTAAGAGGACAGAGAACCAAACCTCAAAACCTGCATTCGTTAACAGTTGGCTTTGCTTTGGATTGGTGAGCATGAATTCTGGCCCCTCATAGCTTAATCTAGTTAGGTATAGGGGGTGGGATAAGGATAAGGGGATTGTTAAAGTAATTGTTTTTCCCTCGATGTGCCGTGTGTTCCCCATTCCCTGTATAAGTATATAGTTATTTTGTAATTTGCCTGTATTTTTATACTAGTGACTTCTCATAAGACTGTTTTATTTTCTGTTTTAATAAAATCTTGGTTTTCTTACACCAAACCACTTGTCTACTCGAGTTTTCTGTATCGCCGCCTGTACCTAAGTCTGGTGTCTAGAACCCAGGGGCGTGGGAGCAATTCGAACCGCTCACAAAACAGTCAGGGGCATAACTGACTGGGCGCACGCGCCACACCCGCCACCCCCTACAGAAAATGGTGACCGCGGCAGGACACCGGCAACAGGGTTGCGATACAGTAGACGATGGTTTGGATGAGCAAACCATGATGGAGGAAAAGATTTCTGATTATGTGTTTAGCAAGGTGAATATCACTAAGAAGTGGATCACCACTCTGTTAAGGGCTGGGCGTCTGGTAGATGCAGCAGCTAAGTGGACAGAGGGAAAGGAACATAAGAAGTCCTTAGAGAAGGCAGTTTGGCTGATGTGTTTTAAAAAGCAGTTCCAGCTTTTGGACAGGCTCGTTGCAGCACAGGCAGTCGAGTTAAGGGAGTCAGCTCTGGAGATCCAGGATAAGGCTCTAGCAGGGGAGAAGTTATTGGTAGCTTTGCAGGCCCTAAATCAGGAGAGGGTGCATTTAATGGGAGAACACAAGGCCCAGTTGGAATACCTACGGTGCCAAGTCACCGAGGCCAAGGGAAATGAGTTAAGGTTGCAGGAGAAGAACGCCCACTTGGCAAGGCAGATTAGGGAACAGGAAGAGAAAGTACAGGAGGTAAAAGCAGCGTACAAGCTAGCGAGTGAACAGGGGTTTGAGGAGGCAGACTACGGCCCCTGTAAAGAGCGGATAGAAAATCTGAGCTGAGCCCTCCGGAAGGCAAAAGGCATGGTATGCCTCATAAGCCCAAAGGCAGGTCAAGCAGATTTTATGGGGAATGAGGGGAGGACAGTTCCAACGTCACCGGTAGTGCCTAGGGACGACCCGGTTGAGGGCGAGATCTCGCAACCACCACCCGTAGCGTCAAGTTTCAGCGAGGTTTGGCAGCAAGGGGGGGTGGAGCCAGAGGTGGAAGTGGAGGTGGAGCAACCCCCGCCAGAGAGATCGGAGCCGGGACCGATGTGTCCAGCATGGCATCGGAGGTTCGACCCACCCGCCAATGGCGACGATGAGGGACCCCTTCAAAACCAGTTCGTATTACCCTTTCACACCCAACAGCTTAGGGCTATGGTCAACCATAACTGGGACCATAGGCAGGACTGGTTAGAGAGGCGGGACTGGTTAGAGAGGCGGGACTGGTTAGAGAGGCGGGACTGGTTAGAGAGGCGGGAATGGTTAGAGAGGCGGGAATGGTTAGAGAGGCGGGAATGGGTAGAGAGGCGGGAATGGCTAGGGAGGTGGGAGTATAGCTGAGAAGCAACAAGAAGTTCTGAGATTTTAGAAAGAAACTGGAGGTTGGAGATAAGAAGTAGTTGGAGAAAACTGAGGGATTTAGAATAACTATTTTTGAGGAGGGAGCGATGACAGTGATTTTGAAAGACATAGGAATCAAGTCAAAAGATAGAGATTGGCTGATATCAGTGATCATGGGACTGAGACTGGATGGTTAGGATTGGGATGGCAAGGGGTCAAGGAAGCCGATGGTGGGCCTTGTTGTAAAAAAATGGGATTAATGATGGTGGGGGAGAGACTATGGTGTAAGAGGGGTACATGCCCCAGTGGAAAGTAAGCAAAGCTGGAAGTGAGAGAGGCAGCAATAGCAGATGCAGAAGCAACAGAACCAATGCCCTTGCTTTTGAACACGGTATAAGTTCATGAGCCCCTTGTGTTTGGTGTCCTAGATGAGGCTGCAAGATGCAGTGGAGGTGGTTGGATGAATTGGCTTGTTCCTGTTTCCCAAGATGATTCAACTTGGTAAAAGGACTAAGCCAAAAGGGAGCAACAGTAGACCTTGAAGAGATGAGCTAAATTTGGTGATGAATAGCCAGGTGAGTTGCTCACCAGGTATCCACCACCTATTGTACCGGAGTAGTGAGGATGGAAGACTATCTGGGATATGATTGGCATTAGAACGTCAGAGGAAGCAGTTGTTGAGGAGATTGCCCCAACTGCAGCATCAAAGCCGGGGATGGCTGGAGATGACGCAGATTGTGTGCGAGAGTCTGGGGAGTAGCTTTCTCCAGAGTTGATGCTGGAGGAGTTGTAGCAAGCAGAGGGATATGTAGGAGAAAGGCATTAAGGAAGTGAACGGGGCAAACTCTGACCTCAAAAGCCTCTATCACCAACAGCATTCTCTCTGATCGCTCCTTGTCTCCTTTCTGACTTACTGTTTTGTTCAACTTAACATAGAGCAAAATATCACTCTACGAGGTAGATATTGGCTTGGGCCAGTTTTTGGGCCCAGATTCGACACTGGGCAATCAGTATGCACCCAAACCAAGAAGCCTAAGGATCGATGGAAGGTGGCCCTTGGGCCTCATCAGCTGCCAGTGCTGGTCGCGCCTCCGCAAGCGGTTTGCCTGAGCGAAGACATCAATGTCGAGCCTCAGGTAAGTCCCTGAAGGGGGTTGTTGGAGCGAGCCATGGGGAGGGAGGGGCAGATGAGGGGCAATCGCGACTCCTGTTGAGTTGGAGGAGCACTCCAACTCCTGGCTGCACAGGAACTGTTTCTTTACGAGAATTCTTTTTTTAAACTTGCCTTTCATTGGAGGTCACGGGAGCCACTGAAAAATCCTGAACGGGGCAGGCCCGACGCCTTCCTGCTCAACGCCAACTCATTTCTCGATGGGGTCCTCCAACAGGCATTGGGCCCCTAATTTACATATTTAAGGGGGCTGCTTTAGGTGTCAACCCGGGATGGCTAAAAAAAGAGCTTACCAATTTAGCAGTGGGGAACCTGGGCTCAATTTGCGCAGGCGTTGCACTCATTTTACGCCAGAAAAACAGATGCCACAAATACCAATATCTATCACTGCGTGTACTATTTTAGACAAGATGAATTAGTGAGCTGTTGTAGTGTGAGGCCATGTGATTAGAAAATGTTTGCAATGTTTTTTTCATTGGTAATTCACCAATTTCATAATTTTATTTTGTGGCATTATTTTTTAACAGGGCAGGGGGTTAAAGTAAAGAGCCCCTGAGACTTTTCACCTCATTTATAAACAAGAATGTACAATGCCATAATTAGTGACAAAATTATGCCTCATTTATTAAAAATTAAGATTAAACAAGTATTGAAAAAAATTGCACTGTAGCAGATATACTACCGGCTTTGATATGAACTTGCGACTGCAGTTAACATTGTGGTTCAGCAGTAGAGGTTTTGCAGTGGGCATATTTTGGAATGCGAATGCAGTGTTATGCCCATTGCAACTGTGCATTTTCAGTAACTGCTTTCAATTCACACTAATGCTTATGATGCAAAACAATAGCCGCACCTCTCCAATATTTAAAATTTTCAAAAGGCCTTCGATACAGTACCACATAATAGACTAATGAATAAGGTCAGAGAATGCGGAGTCAGGGGACAAATAGCAGAATGGATTGCTGGCTGGCTTCAAGATAGAAAGCAGAGAGTAGGGGTAAAAGATAGCTATTCAGAGTGGCAGAAGGTGGGAAGTGGGGTCCCACAAGGATCAGTGCTGGGACCACTGTTGTTTATATTAATGATCATTTAAACACTGGAATCAAAAATACAATTTCTAAATTTGTGGATGACACCAAATTGGGGGTGATAAACAATACTGAGGGGGACTGCAACAAATTACAAGAAGACATTAATAAACTTGCAGAATGGGCATATAATTGGCAAATGAATTTCAACACAGATAAATGTGATGCATTACATTTTGGTAAGAAAAATAGGGAGGTTACATATTACTTGGAAAATACGAATCTAACTGGGGGTAGAAGAGCAAAGGATCTCGGAGTATAAATACACAAATCATTAAAAGTAACGACACAGGTTAACAAGGCCGTAAAAAAAGCAAACCAAGCATAGAGTCATAGTGATAGAGTTATACAGCACAGAAAGAGGCTCTTCGGCCCATTGTGTCCGCGCCGGCCATCAAGCCCTGTCTATTCTAATCCCATTTTCCAGCACTTGGTCTGTAGCCTTGTATGCTATGGCGTTTCAAGTGCTCATCTAAATGCTTCTTGAATGTTGTGAGGGTTCCTGCCTCTACCACCCTTTCAGGCAGTGAGTTCCAGATTCCAACCACCCTCTGGGTGAAAAAGTTTTTCCTCAAATTCCCTCTAAACCTCCTGCCCCTTACCTTGAAATTATGCCCCCTGGTTATTGACCCCTCTACTAAGGGGAAAAGTTCCTTTCTATCTACCCTATCTATGCCCTTCATAATTTTGTACACCTCAATCAGGTCCCCCGTCAGCTTCCCTGCTCTAAGGAAAACAACCCCAGCCTGTCCAGTCTCTCTTCATAGCTGACGCGCTCCAGCCCAGGTAACATCCTGGTGAATCTTCTCTGCACCCTCTCCAATGCAATCACATCCCTCCTATAGTGTGGCGACCAGAACTACACACAGTATTCCAGCTGTGGCCTAACTAGCGTTTTGTACCGCTCCATCATAACCTCCCTGCTCTTATATTCTATGCCTCGGCTAATGAAGGCAAGTATTCCATATGCCTTTTTAACCACCTTATCTACCTGTTCTGCTGCCTTCAGGGATCTAAGTACATGCACACCAAGGTCCGGTGCAAGTGCAGGAGATGTAACACCTGCCCTTATACCTTCCCCCTTCCCACTATCCAGGGCCCCAAACACCCCTTTCAGGTGAAACAGTGATTTACTTGTACTTCTTGCAATTTAGTATACTGTATTCGCTGCTCACGATGCGGTCTCCTCTACATTGGGGAGACCAAATGCAGATTGGGTGACCGCTTTGCGGAACACCTCCGTTCAGTCTGTAAGGGTGACCCCGAGCTTCCGGTCGCCTGTCATTTTAATTCACCGCCCCATTCCCACTCGGACCTCACCGTCCTTGGCCTCTTGCATTGTTCCACGGAAGCTCAACATAAACTCGAGGAACAGCACCTCATCTTCCGATTAGGCACTTTACAGTCTTCCGGACTCAATATCGAGTTCAACAATTTCAGATCATAACCTCGGCCCCTATTACATTTTTACTTATATTTTATCCACACCTTTGTTTTGGTTTCCCCCCCTGCCCCCCCTTTCTCCTTTTTTTTTCTCTCTCCCACATGGCAGCTGTCTCCCATTCTGCCAGCGCATTTCACACCTAATCTAGAGCTGTCTTTTGTCTCCACTAGTCCTATCACCATCTCGTCTCATTTTGAATACCTCTTAATGTCTCCTTCTCTTTTGTTCTCTCCCAGCCTGGCCTCTTAATCTATTTCATTTCCTGTACCTCTCTAGTCTTGATAAAGGGTTTTGACCCGAAACGTTGACTCTAATTTCTCTCCACAGATGTTGCCTGGTCTGCTGAGTTTTTCCAGCATTTTCTGTTGTTATTTCGGATTTCCAGCATCTGCAGTATTTTGCTATCGTACTAGTGTTTGGTTCACTGCCATACCTCTTCTAGGAATGCCTACCTTGAAGAAGTTCTGCTCTTCTCTTCGATAGGATCTCCGTTTGGTTCTTCAAATTTGTTCATCTTCATTACTTTCAGTTTCCCGTCTCGTGTTTGATCAGGTATCTGCCAAGACTCGGTTTCACAGCCACATCATTTTCCTCAGCAACTGTCTCCAGTTCCGATTTATTCCACGTGGATTCCAACTAAACTTCCACCCTTCGTGTTTCGGATCCACCCAGGATTACAAATATCTCCAAGATAGTCATCGTTCCTCGAACTACTGCTCTCGCCGCATCTTGAGATCCACGCTCAACGCCATGCGCCGCCACATGAACACTCTCGACTTCTCTCTTCAGCAACACCGGCGCACTCTATCTCAAAGCTGTCCAGGTCCACAGTTCCATTTCGTCCTTCGACTCATCCGACGCTTCAACAAAAAACTTTTTTTCTTCCTTTCCGATGTCAAGGATCGCAAGCTTCATCGACTCTTGGACACCAACGCCCCTCCAGAACCTTCTTCCCCTTCACTTTCCTCTGACCCCCCTTCTCCCAATCTCAGCCCCTGCCGCGTTTTCACTATCCCCTCTGACCTTCCACTCTCTGACCCTGAACGATCACTCCTCAGCAAAGGCCTGAGCTTCATCCCCTTATGCCCCCACCTCAATGAACTTCGAGCTTGGCACGATGTTGAGCTCTTTTTTTGCCGCCTTCATCTCCGTGCCCACTTCTCTGGCCAGGAGTCTTTCCCCCGCACAACTGACCCTTTCTCCCACTTTCAGAATTCCCGTTCTACCTGGACCCCTCCCCCTGGCCTCTTACCCTCTCTAGGTCTTTTCATCTCTAACTGCCGTCGTGACATCGGCCGTCTCCATTTCTCTGCTCCCCTCACTCACTCCAACCTACCTCCCTCTGAACTTGCAGCACTCCATTCTCTTAGATCCAACCCTGACATTGTCATTAAACCTGCTGACAAGGGTGGTGCTGTTGTTGTTTAGCGAACTGACCTCGACCTAGCAGAAGCTGAACGCCAACTCTCCGACACCACCTCCTACCTCCACCTGGACCATGACCCCACTACCGAACATCAAACCACCGTTTCTAAGACTGTCACTGACCTCATCTCCTCTGGAGATCTTCCCCCCGCGGCCACCAACCTCATAGTTCCCCAACCCCGCACAGCCTGCTTCTACCTCCTTCCCAATATCCACAAACAGGACTGCGGGTAGACCCATCATTTCAGCCTGTTCTTGCCCCACGGAACTTATCTCTTCCTATCTCGACTCTATCTTTTCTCCCCTTGTCCAGTCTCTTCCCACCTACATCCGCGACTCTTCGGACGCCCTCCGCCACTTTAACAGTTTCCAGTTTCCTGGCCCCAACCGCTTCCTTTTCACCATGGACGTACAATCCCTCTACACCTTCACCCCCCACCAGGATGGCCTGAGGGTGCTCCGCTTCTTCCTTGAACAGAGGCCTGACCAGTCCCCATCCACCACTACCCTCCTCCGCCTGGCTGAACTTGTTCTCACATTGAACAACTTCTCCTTTAACTCCACTCATTTCCTCCAAATCAAAGGTGTTGCTATGGGTACCTGCATGGGTCCTAGCTATGCCTGCCTTTTCGTGGGATATGTGGAACACTCTTTGTTCCAGTCCTACTCGGGTCCCCTCCCTCACCTCTTTTCCCGATACTGTATCGGTGCCATTTCCTGCTCTCGCCCTGAACTAGACAATTTCATTCACTTTGCCTCCAATTTCCACCCTTCCCTCACCTTCACATGGTCCATCTCTGACTCTTCCCTTCCCTTCCTCAACTTCTCCGTCTCCATCTCTGGGGATAGGTTATTGACTAATATTCACTACAAGCCCACTGACTCCCACAGCTACCTGGACTACACTTCCTCCCACCCCGCCTCCTGTAAGGACTCTATTCCATTCTCCCAGTTTCTCCGTCTCCGTCGCATCTGCTCCGACGATGTCACCTTCCACACCAGTGCTTCCGACATGTCTTCCTTTTTCCTCAACCGAGGATTCCCCTCTACCGTGGTTGACACGGCCCTCGACTGTGTCCGTTCTATCTCCCGCACTTCTGCCCTCACCCCTGCCCCTCCCTCCCGGAACCACGATAGGGTTCCCCTTGTCCTCACCTTTCACCCCACCAGCCTCCACATTCAACGGATCATCCTCCGCCATTTCCGCCACCTCCAAAGTGATCCCACCACCAAACGCATCTTCCCCTCCCCTCCCCTCTCAGCATTCCGTAGGGACCGCTCCCTCCGAGACACCCTAGTCCACTCCTCTATCACCCCCGGCACCCCTTCCCCTTCGCCTGGCACCTTCCCGTGCAAGCGCAGGAGATGTAACACCTGCCCTTATACCTCCCCCCTTCCCACTGTCCAGGGCCCCAAACACCCCTTCCAGGTGAAACAGTGATTTACTTGTACTTCTTGCAATCTGTATTCGCTGCTCACGATGCGGTCTCCTCTACATTGGGGAGACCAAACGCAGATTGGGTGACCGCTTTGCGGAACACCTCCGTTCAGTCCGTAAGGGTGACCCTGAGCTTCCGGTCGCCTGTCATTTTAATTCACCGCCCCATTCCCACTCGGACCTCACCGTCCTTGGCCTCTTGCATTGTTCCACGGAAGCTCAACGTAAACTCGAGGAACAGCACCTCATCTTCCGATTAGGCACTTTACAGCCTTCCGGACTCAATATCGAGTTCAACAATTTCAGATCATAACCTCGGCCCCTATTACATTTTCACTTATATTTTATCCACACTTTTGTTTTGGTTTCCCCCCCCGCCCCCACCCTTTCCTCCTTTTTTTTTTCTCTCTCCCACATGGCAGCTGTCTCCCATTCTGCCAGCGCATTTCACATCTAATCTAGAGCTGTCTTTTGTCTCCACTAGTCCTATCACCATCTCGTCTCGTTTTGAATACCTCTTAATGTCTCCTCTTTTGTTCTCTCCCAGCCTGGCCTCTTAATCTATTTCATTTCCTGTGCCTCTTTAGTCTTGATAAAGGGTTTTGACCTGAAACGTTGACTCTAATTTCTCTCCACGGATGTTGCCTGGCCTGCTGAGTTTTTCCAGCATTTTCTGTTGTTATTTCGGATTTCCAGCATCTGCAGTATTTTGCTATCGTCCCTTTGATCCTCTGTCCTTCCTAGGGTCCTACCATTCATTGTGTATTCCCTTGCCTTGTTAGTCCTCCCAAAATGCATCACCTCACACTTTTCAAGGTTAAATTCCATTTGCCACTGTTCTGCCCATCTAACCAACCCGTCTATATCGTCCTGTAGCCTGAGGCTTCCCTCCTAGGGTTTATTTCTAGCACTAGGGTTTATTTCTAGAGTTATAGAATTGAAAAGTAGGGAAGTTATGCTAAACCTGTATCGAAGCTTGGTTAGACCACACTTAGTGTACTGTGTACAGTTCTGGTTGCCATATTATAAAAAGGATATAGAGGCACTGGAAAGGGTGCATAAAAGATTTACAAGGATGATACCAGAAATGCAAGGGTATACCTGTCAGAAATGGATGAACAGGCTGGGTTTCTTTTCTCTTGAAAAGAGAAGGTTGAGGGGTGACTTCATAGAGGTCTTTAAAATTATGAAAAATTTTGATAGAGTAGACAGAGACAGAGAGCTGGATTTTGATACTGGAGGTGTGTAGGAGGCGGGACTACAACTTTTGGGGTTGTAGTCCCGCCTCCATCGGCCTCAGCAGGCCAATTAAGGGCCACCCGGCAACAAGTGACGTCACAGATTGACATTTCATCTGTCAAGAGCTTTTGACAGGTGAAATATCAGCGTTTGACAGCTCTTTGAAGCTGTCAAACACTGACAATCTGTACACTAAGTTAATTCCTTCCTCTCAGGCTGATTTAGAGATCTCTCCAGAACAGAAAGCTGAATGCTGCAACTTTTGACAGCTCATGGCCATTCTGCTTTCTGTGCCGGTCAGATGAGGGACTCCTGAGACCTGAAGGAAGGAAGGCTGTAAAGGTAAGTAAAGGTAAGTAAAACTTCTTTAAACACTTTACACACACCAAACACACTTACCTCTGCACTCATGCACCCATCACTCACCTGTACACCGGACATCTCAAACCCTCCAAGCCCTTCAGCCCGACAGTCTGCCTCGCTAACTTGGCGTGGTTTGGAGCCGTCAGGAATCCCACACTTCAGGAATAAAAATAGGGATTAGGCCAAAAACTATCTGTTAACTACCTGTTAACGGGCAGTTAATTGGCACTAATCCCCTTCCCGCCTCGGGGAGGCTGGTCCCAGCACAGGTCGGGTATCCGCCTCCTTTGAAACTGGCATGGAGGCGGGTTGGGGGCGGGATGGGTTCGTGCCCCCCAATTTCGCGATTTTAACCCCCCACACGCCTTCAATCCCGCCTCCACGGCCCAATGAAAATCCTGCCCAGAGTGTTTCCACTTGTGGGGAAGAGCAAAACTAAAGGCCATCAATATAGGATAATCACCAAGAGATCAAGTAGGGAATTCAGAAGAAACTTCTTTACCCAGAGAGTGGTGAGAATGTGGAACCAGGGCGTGGTTGAAGCGAATAGTATAGATGCATTTAAGGGGAGGCTAGACAAGCATATGAGGGAGAAGGGAATAGAGGGTTATGCTGATAGATTTAGATGAGGAAAGACAGGAGAAGGCTCGATTGGAGCATAAATGCCGGCATGGACTGGTTGGGCTGAATGGCCTGTTTCTGCGCTGTATATTCTATGTAATCCTATGTAACAAAACTTCATGCTTTTTAAAATATGACTATTTGTTATGTTACCTTCCTAAACTTATGATATTGCTCAGTTCTGACCTCAATTTTAAGTATATCTAAAGCTCTACAAGGTGCCTTTAATATAATTAGTTCACTGAGGGCATCAAACCTGTGTAAATGTGCAAGTTAACCTGTAGTATTACTAATAATTATGACGTAAACATAATAACAATACATTCCATGCCCCAAAATTTAATTTTAATTATACAATTACGCATTTGAAAAATGTAAGAAAACTCATATGCAATGCTAAAGCTAACTACTTCTTAAAATAGTGTTAAATTAATCATTCTGAAATCTATTTTATAGCTACACAACGGAAGCTGGTAGCATACAGCGTTAAGATGTTCATGACCAACCACTCAGCAAATTGCCAGTGCTAACTTGGCCAGACTTTGCCCCAGAGGCCATCAACCCTGACCTCTGACCCTTTGAGTTTGTCTTTCACCTTCTGCCCCTCTGCTGCAATGTCACAAGGATGGGAATCACTCTGCAAGGACCTAGTACTTGAACTGCCCCACCTAATGACCGAGGGCACCACAGTCCGTCTGGACAAGGAGAGCCCTCTGCCATATGTGAAAGACTAAGGTTCTTTCAAAATGCTGCAGGCCAGCAACCTGTTTAGGCCACTGGTAGGACTGGCTGAATTTCCAAACAACGGAAAAGAATGAAGAATGTTCTTAAGACATCACACCACTTTTTAAATATTAAAATGCCATAATTATGAATACACTTAATAAAAATGTCATCGTACACCCTTTATGGAATTTAAATGGGTAGATACAGACGGTTTCATATTATGACATATTTTGATGGTAAAAATAACTAATTTATTTCTGTAAAGTATTTAAATTCTCCAATCTGGATGGTATCCTTGAGTATATACATATTTACTGAGAAGACTGTGTATTAATATAATATAGTATATTGTACTTAATATAACTCAGCAACAAATCAACCCAACTCCATTATGTGTGTACATAGAAGAAATAATCAATCGTCCATGGTGCACAGATTTATGACACTGGACCCAGTACCCATGTAGTGACAGATGATAATGGAGGTTTATAAATGGCACGTATTTGTGTAGCACCAGTCCATTATGTTCATTCTGATTATACCAGTTTTCGGTAATTTAAAACCTTTTCAGAAAAATGGTGGAGCATTGGGTGGGATCATGGCTTGAGTTCTAATGTTGTTTTGCTGCTGATAAAAGTTCATTAAAAACCTTAGCAACATATAAAACGAACGTGTTTACATTATAGCAACAACAACTTGCATTTATATAGCACCTTTAACATAGTAAAACGTCCCAAGGCGCTTCACAGGAGTGTTATCAAACAGATTTTGAAAATGAGCCACATAAGGAGATATTAAGATAGGTGACCAAAAGCTTGGTCAAAGAGGTAGGTTTTAAGGATCAGTTTAAAGGAGGAGAGAGAGGTAGAGAGGCAGAGAGGTTTAGGGAGGGAATTCCAGAGTACAAAGCCTAAGCAGCTGTCGGCACGGCCACTAATGGTGGAGCGATGAAAATCGGGGATGCACAGGAAGGCAGAGTCATAAAGCACAGAGTAAATCATACTTTTGTTATCTGGATTTAATTTTAGAAATCTCTGAACACAATGCTGAAAAAATGGACTGTTTGGTCCAAAACTAGTTGGGTAGCAGCCTTAAGCAGTAGGTGTGGACCTTGTCTTAGTCAGGAGGTGAGTTTCAAGATCTGTAGGCCTTGTGTAATCCTAGAATCATATAGTCATAGATATACATGTTTATCCTACCCCCAATGTGTCAATGACTGACAATATGTGAGTGCAGGTGACTTTAGACAGAGGTAAAGACTTTACAGTTTATTCTTTTAAAAACGATACAGTTTACCATGAAGCATAAGCACAGCAGCATTACAGATTAATCCGCATTAAATGGCTCCTCTTTCAGTCCACTACTGTATTATGTTGGGAAACTCTTCCAATATGCCTATGGAATATTCTGAACTCATAACACTTATGACAAAATTATATGTGGACTATTAATTCGACAGCACCTCCCAAACCCACGACCTCTACCACCTAGAAGGACATGGGAACAACACCACCTCCAAGTTCCCCTCCATGTCACACACCATCCTGACATGGAAATATATCGCCGTTCCTTCATCGTCAATGGGTAAAATCTCAATCTCAAAGTGACCTACTGGGGGAAGCAGCAAATGCTTTCCCATAAGGACTGAAGAAAAAATATCAATTCTGATCACTCATAGACTACCTTACCGCCATGCACAACACAGCACTTGCAGAGAACTTAAAACAATGTACTTGGGAATGATGCACAATGTAGGGGGAAATATAAGAAATGGACAGAAAAATAACTCAAAAATGTAAAGGGAAAATAACAATAATTTCCTCCTACAAAATCTATTTATCTGACCATAAGAGTAAACTATATACACAGCCAATGTTCTTTCTCATCTAGTTGGTACAATACTTGTAACATCATATTACATACGTTAGCACAATTAGAATTGAATGTTAATGATAATTGGTAATGTATGTGGTAGCATTTTTCTGTTAGTATGGACAAATATTTTTATCAAAACTTTGCAGTCTTAATAATTTATGAAGTATTCTTTGATCATATTATTGTTCAGTAAAAAAGGCATGATTTCAAATGTTTGCTCTCATATGATGATTGACAATCTCTCCTCAAAATTCCCTTTAAAGTATTTATGTTTAACAAGCTACGGCAGCATCTGAATTATTTGATGTACAATGGATGTACAGTGAGTAATTGAAATACGGAAGTAAAGCCTGATCTGGGAAAGATTAAAGGTAGGAGTTCTGTAGACATTAGTGGCACAGAGAGAATATGGTTAGTGCTGGTTTAAAGCGAAACCTCAATAAGGCTGGTACTCAAACTGCTATTAAAAGCATCATGCTTGTTAAAAGCTCTAAAAAGGCAGGAAATCAGTGAGTGAAATACAGCTTCTTCACCAATTACCGCAGAGAGAGTGTACACCTTAAAGCACTCTTTGTATTGTCATACCAGCCTCTCCTTTCTCTTGTACCAGGCCATTCAGTAGGTACATTAGCGATCAGAAATAAGGTTTACAACACTGCACGAAGTTCACTTCTCGCTTGTTGTTTGCGACCCATTTACAGTTTAATAACTGTGCACAGAGATGGCGCTAAATGACTCTTTCCATCTTTTCATTCAGCCACTTGTTTTTGTAATTTTTTTTTGATCCAGAAGATATCATTAATAAAATGTACTCAGATCTTTACAAAAGCGAATGCGTATCCACCTGGTTAAAACTCTTTTTCTTTCAAATAAACCCACTCACTTCTTTCTCTCGCGCTCTCACTCTCCATTTTCCCCTGCTTTGTTTAAACAACACTTCATCAAGTATAGCCTGAGGCATGAGAAAAAATCACAGAAGAGTAAATAAAAAGTATAAAAATCACAAGCTGGAGGCCGAGTACCTTTGTCTACTTTCCCTGCCTGGGGAATTATTATTCTATTGGTAGTTTTCATAAAGGGGGGGGTGGTGGATTGCAAAGCTTGTTGTTCACAAAATGGATTACTGCTCTCATTGCTTTTCACTCCTTTAGGCTCTCAAGGGTCCACTGATTGCAACAAAGTGTGGCCATCTATTCCGTCTTATTGACAAAGACCCTTAATTACCACAGCAGCAGTAATACCTGCTATTAAATTCTGCTAAATAGGGCTGCAAATTAGCTGTGGATCTTGGTAACCTTTGTGTGTGTAATTATAGAGAATGGGATTGACGGAGGGCCCAGATAACTGACCCGGGTCATAGCAGCAGAAAAACCCTTTGTTTTATCAACCGGAGCAGGGGCCAAAAATGTAAAAATTAAAGATGTTCAGTCGGCTGGAGGCCTTCAGAGGGCTTCGAATGCAACAGGCAACACGAAACTTGCCATATTTGTGGCAGTTTAGGTAGTTGCAACTAAAACTAACAGTCACTAAACCGAAAGCCTATGGTAGCATTTTCAACATGAGGTTGTTAAAAATGACCAGGCCAGCATTTTGCAGGTAATTCAGACAATTTCCGCACGCCTGTTGTACACAAAATGGTGTTGCACTCTGACAATGTGAATGAGAGCTCAGAGTGTGTTTATATTTGTACTGCAAATGCTGGAATAGTTGTAAGTTGCGAGTGATGGTGTTCTTCACTTATTAAGGACATAAATGACCTGGAGTTCTTGAGGTAAAATGTCATAAAAATATATATTTTGGCATCTTTATCTGAATTCTTCTCTACATTTAGATAACACATAATCCAACCGTGGCTTCCTAATACAGTAGATGGACCTCGCCAGCTGAGGAACAGTCAGCCAGGGTTCAGGACTCTGCCATAGCACTGACAACAGTGCTGCTCGTGTACTGCCTAGCAGGATAAATCCTTTCACCTGAATGCAGAGGGTGTCTTCTACTGTCTTCCCTATTTCTCCTTTGCAAGCATCACATGCCACACAATTCAGCTGAGAACCAGGTTAGTTAGTCCTGGCTTCTGCAGATTTTGGCTGGAGCAGCACCAGAGCCAAACGTTTATGTTTTTTTGTCAGAAACACAATTGCTGCACCTGCAACTCTGCACTGAATAGCAATCCAAAATGTCCCTATAAAATGCCAATGTTTAATCTTAACACCATGTGAACCTTTCTCCTAGAAAAATCCACTATCAATGACTCATTTGCAACTCTTGTAATTCAGTGACCCTCACTCCCAAGTCAGCAGGTTTCAAGAGGTGGATTCCCATGATGGGATCACATTTGACTGTTGGACCTAATGGGATGCAATGCATTTGCTTATGTTAAGCTCGCACAGGTAGTTTTGCAGAGAGTGGGGTCTACCCTATGGCTATTGCATCAGAATCTAGCATTCCTGTGCTTGGTGCCAGTGATGCTAAAGATATAATATAACTGTAGCTGTCAATTCTTCTCACAAATTACATCTTTCAATCGCTTCTGTTCATCAGTCTGAAATTGGACACAATGCCATCTCTTTCCCTGGAAAGGATTTCCCCCATCTTATTGAGCCATGATTCTGTCATCAACATGAAAAAAGCCAGCAAACCAGTTGAAGCCACCAGTTCAATCATTCCTCATATTTAAAACGAATAGAATGAGAGGAGGAAGTGCATACACACAGGGAAAGGTGGGGGAGGAAAGAACAAAAGGGAAGATCTGTGAGAGAGTGGAAGGCAGGAGCGATTAAATGATATAAGGGATGATGGTACAAGGCAAAAGGGCATGGTAATGGAACGATGCCACCTTCCACACTAGTGCTTTCAATATGTCTTCCTGTTTCCTCAACCGAGGATTCCCCTCCACTGTGGTTGACATGGCCCTCGATTGTGTCCATCCCATTGCCCATATTTCTGCTCTCACCCCTTCCCCTTCCTCTCAGAACCACGATAGGGATCCCCTTGTCCTCACCTTCCATCCCACCAGCCTCCATATTCAACGGATCATCCTCTGCCATTTCCACAACCTCAAATGTGATGCCCCTCCCTTCCCCTTTCAGCATTCTGAAGGGACCGTTCCCTCTGGTCCGCTCTTCAATCACCCCTAACACTCCCTCCCCATCCCATGTCACCCCCTCCCCATCCCAACACCTGTCCTTTTACCTCCTCCCTTCCCACCGTCCAGGGTCTTAAACTCCCCTCCCAGGTGAAACAGTGATTTACTTGCACTTCTTTCAATTTGGTATACTGTATTCGCTGCTCGCGATGCAGTCTCTTCTACATTGGGGAGACAAAATGCAGATTGGGTGATTGCTTTGTGGAACACCTCCGTTCAGTCCACATACATGACCCTGAGCTTCCTGTCACTTGTCACTTTAATTCTCCAAGTTCCCTTCCAAGTCACACACCATCCTGACTTAGAAGTATAACGCTGATCCTTCATCGTCGCTGGGTCAAAATCCTGGAACTCCCTCCCTAACAGTACTGTGAGGGTACCTTCACCACATGGATTGCAGCGGTTCAAGAAGACGGCTCACCGCCACCTTCTCAAGGGCAATTAGGGATGGGTAATAAATGCTGGCCTTGCCAGTGACGCCCACATCCCATAAAAATGAATTTACAAATCTCCCACTCTGACCTCTCTGTCCGTGGCCTCCTACACTGTTCTATTTAAAGGGGACTCTTCCTGCATTCTTTGTGGAAGCAATTTTGTTCCACTCCTTCTGTGTGAGAGAGAGAGAGAGTTGGAGAGAGACAAAGGGAGAGAGCTTTCTGCTTTGACTCATCGCTTGCACGGGTACTTCTGGCTTCAGGCCAGAGCTTTGCAGTTGGATTTATTTCTCAGTGCCATAGCCTTGAGTGGCCACATATAATGGGGGCTGCAATGGGTGGAAACGTTGGGTTTCTCCATTGCATTGAAAGGGCTCAGAGACGCCGAGAGAGAGTGCCAATCATGGCCAGATGGAGAAGGGCCAACAGGTGTTGGCACAGGAGGCCTTACCCTCCCAGGGTATACCGACAGCACTTCTCCTACCTCAACATGTCTGAGGAGCAGTGCATTCGGAGGCTTCGATTCAGAAGGGAGGTGGTCACGGAGATCTGCCACCTGCTTCAGAGAGATCTGCAGCCTCAGCTGAGGAGCAGGACGTCTCTGTCGGTGGCGGTGAAGGTGACAGTGGCTCTCAACGTCTATGCCACCGGCTCCTTCCAATCCGCTACTGGGGACATTGCCAATATCTCCCAGTTCGTGGTGCATTGCTGCATCCACCAGGTCACGAATGCCCTCTTCAGAAGGAGACGTCAGTACATTTCCTTCCCCATGACCCCGGACAAGCAGCAAGAGCGTGCAATGGGATTTGCAAGAATAGCGGGCTTCCCCATGGTCCAGGACGCCATTGACTGCACGCATGTGGCTTTGTGGGCGCCTCTAGAGAATGCCGAGGATTACCGCAACCGGAAGGGTTACCATTCGCTGAACGTGCAGTTGGTTTGTGACCACAGGCAGCTCATACTAGCGGTGAATGCCCACTTTCCAGGCAGCAGCCACGACGCCTTCATCCTGCGCCAGACTTCTGTGGCAGACATTTTCGAAGCCCCGGCTCACCCAGGAGGCTGGCTTCTCGGGGACAAGGGCGATCCTTTGTGCACCTGGTTGATGACCCCACTCCGTGTGCCCACCACCCCTGCTGAAGAACGATACAATGACAGCCATCAAGTGACCAGGAACATCACTGAGCACACAATCAGCGTGCTGATGCAACGGTTCCGCTGTCTGGACCATTCCGGGGGAGCCCAACAGTACTCGCCTGAGCGAGTCTCCCATTTCATTGTAGTGTGCTGCATGCTGCACAACCTGGCTATCCTCAGGACTCAGCCACTGCCAGCAGACATTGGAGGACCACCAGAGGAGGAGGAGGAGGAGCACCAAGACGGGAGGGAGGCACAAAGTGCAAGGGCCGTCTGTCAGTGGCTTACTGCAAGTCGGTTCTAGGCCCCCTCTCAGGGAATGGCTTGTGCCATTGAAAGAACATGAATGGAGCCGCTCCGCAAACCCTGAGCCGATCAAGGCAACAAATAGTTCAAAGTGCAAACAGGGACAATCTGAATAAAGACAATTCTTTATTTAACAAACTCTGTGCCCTTCCCGCATGACAAACAAATACAGAGAAACCCCCCAAAAAACAGTCAGACACATAACTGGCTCTCACAACCTGGAGAAAATGAACAAAACAGTGAAACAAAAATGACCATGATCCTCGGCCTTCATAAAAAACAAACACAACATTCTCGGCCTTCATAAAAAACTAACACAACATCCTCGGCCTTCATAAAAACGTAACACAACATTCTCGGCCTTCATAAAAAACTCAACATTTTGCCACGCCTCCTACTTTTTGGCCTGCGAGGGTGATCCGCCTCACTTGCGCGATTGGCCCCTTCCCGCCCTGCAGCTCCTCCTCAATGGGACCCCAGTGGCTGCAGCAAGGCTGGGGGAAGGCTGCTGAGGGTCAGATAGTGAGTCGGCAGATGCCCTTGGGGGACGGCCTGGACCAGCTCCGGGCCTGGAGGGCCCAGCTGCTGACTGCTCCAACTCTGCTTGGGCGGCTGCAGTCTGTCCTATGGGTGGTGGCAGCTGCAGTGGAGGAGTGACAGTGTTGGCAGCAGGAATGCTGCCAACCTGACAGAGAACAGGCACTCCCTGGTTGGCCGAGACACTGGCACTCGCACGGGCCAGCACTGAAGCATGCGCAGCAATCTGCTGAAGCACAGACTGCTGGGCTGCTGCAGCGCGGCGAGGGCCCCGGCGATTCCTGGCCGATCCAGCGAGGGTGGCAGCAGTTAGTGCCCGTGTGGCCCTGATCTGTGTCTGCATCAGACTAGCCAGTGAATGCATGGCACGACTAAGCACTTGGCTGGAAGCCGCATGTGTTGCAGCGACATCCTGCTGACCCCTGGCCTGTGATGCAGCGACGTCCTGCTGACTCCTGGCCTGTGATGCAGCGACGTCCTGCTGACTCCTGGCCTGTGATGCAGCGACCTCTTGCTGACTCCTGGCCTGTGATGCAGCGACCTCCTGCAGACTCCTGGCCTGTGCTGCCCCGAAGTCCTGCAGACCCCTGGCCTGTGCTGCCCTGAATTCCTGCACACTCCTTGCCAGTGACTCTATGCAGTCAGGCATCCTTGCCACTGCAGCCATGAGCTCAATGTGCCTGCACTCAGCCTGGGCGCCCATTTCACCAAGGAGCCACACCTCCTCTGCGCTCACTGCAGCAGGACTGGAGGCTGAACTCACCCTCCGGGGAGAAGGCCACCAAGCTTCCCTACCCCTCCTGCGTTGCTGCAGCCAGGCCCCAGAGCTTCACCGTCATCAGATCCTTACCCCCTGCTCCCCTCCAGGGAAGACGTGTCCCCATCATGGCCATGGGCTGCCTCGGCTGAGGGTGGCACTGATGGTCCGGCTTCCTCTTCCTCCTCCTCGCCTTCCGATTCACTCACAGTGCCAGCTTCAGGGCCCGCCTCCTCACCTGGTGATTCAGCATCTGAAAGCAGGGAGGCACAAGAGTTGCTTTAGAGTGAGGACAGGGCGGCAGCGAGGGAGGCATGAGTGCTGCAACCAGTCGAGAGACTGGTCCTGGCTCACATCAAAGCCAGTGTTCCCGCCTCTCTTGACCAACACCAGTTTACCTATCGTGTAAACAGATCAACGGAGCATGCAATCACAACTCCTTAACACTCTGCACTGAATCACTTAGACGGTAAAGAGACCTACATCAGAATACTGTTCATAGACTACAGCTCAGCATTCAACACTATCGTCCCCAACAAGCTGGCCACCAAACTCCACACTCTTGGCCTGAACACTTCCCTCTGCAACTGGACCCTGGACTTCCTAACGAACAGACCCCAGTCTGTCAAATTAGGTAACCACACCTCCCCCCCCCCCCGACCCTGAACACGGGGGCCCCACAAGGATGTGTGCTGAGCCCCCTCCTCTACTCCCTCTTCACCCACGACTGTGTGGCTGTTCATGGTTCCAACACCATCATCAAGTTTGCGGATGATACCACGGTGGTAGGCCAGATCACCAACAACGATGAGTCAGCCTACAGGGAGGAGGTCCAGCATCTCGTGAAGTGGTGCGCCGATAACAACCTGGCCCTCAACATCAAGAAAACCAAAGAAATCATTGTGGACTTCAGGAAGTCTAAAGGCGGAAGTCACACCCCCATCCACATCCATGGGGCTGTGGTGGAAAGGGTGGACAGCTTTAAGTTCCTCGGAGTCCACATCACGGAAAACCTCTCCTGGTCCCTCAATACCTCCTCTCTGGTGAAGAAGGCCCAGCAGCACCTATATTTCCTAAGGAGGCTGAAGGGATGTAACCTGTCACCCCTGATCCTCTCTATCTTTTACCGCTGCACAATAGAGAGCATCCTGACGAACTGTATCACAGTATGGTATGGCAGCTGTAGCTACTATGACCGGAAAGCCCTGCAGCGGGTAGTCAAAACTGCCCAACGCATTACCGGCACCCGGCTACCGACCATAGAGCACATATACCAGAAACGCTGTTTACGGAGGTCACGGACCATCATCAAAGACCCTACCCACCCCAGCCACAGTCTGTTCGCCCTCCTGCCATCTGGGAGACGCTACAGATGCATTCGCACCCGAACGACCAGATTTAGGAACAGCTTCTTTCCCAGGGCTGTCATCCTACTGAACTCCACAAATAAACTCTAAATCCTGCACATCTGCCAATGCACTTTATTATGTTTATGTTAATGTATTACAAGCCAAATGAATGTTGAATGTTTAAATGTCTTAATCTAAATGTACACTCTCAGGAGCCGCAAGCCTACATTTCGTTGTACTGCACTTGTGCACTAACAATGACAATAAAGTTGATTATTATTATTATTATTATCATTGGTTCAAGAGTGGCAAAGGATGCTGCTGTGAGGCACAAGTGGAAAGAGAAAGGTCAAAAAGGTGATGACTGTAGTGTATGTGCCTTTAAGTCAGAACTACTTTTACAGCTCCTGTATACTGTAGTACCGGCAGTGACCACACTGGTATATAAGCTTTGCGCATGCCTCTGTACCCCCAGTCTTGAGACTACCCTCCTCCAGTAAAGACCTGTTTATTGTTAATGTACAGCATCCGTGTGATTATTTAATAACAGCATATCCTCTGAATCACGGATCCAACAGTGGCGACGAGTGTCGATTCGAATCTACCTGCAACATAAAAAAAAAATAGTCAAGGCCAGGAACACGGGCGTCGACCACAAGCAACCGCCCACCCGTCAGGCAGAGATTGAACTTCACAGGGGAGGCTGTGGAGAGCCAGGCTTAGTTCCCCAGCCACGACGAGCAGCAAGAGACCGACGACAGGTCCAGCACAGACCCTTCCCGAGCAGCGGCGGCTGGAGCCAACCGACGGCGGAGAGAAAGCCGAGCAGCGTCGACGGGGTAAGACAGAGGGTGAAGAGCGCAGGGCGCAGCCGGGGGTTGAACACCGAGCGGCGTCGAGAAAAAGAAAACAAACCGGAGAGAGAGAGGGTAAAGAAACAGCCGGGTTCTAGACTGAGCGGCGTCGAAAAATATAAAAAGAAGAACGCGCAGAGCACAGCCAGGGCTCACGGGCTGAACAGGGTCCGCGGGGCGAAGAAAGGGGAGCGCGGGAGACGCCATTGAGCCGCGGAGAAGAAGGAAGAGCGCGGGAGATGCCATTTTTAGAAGCCGCAGCGGAGAAGAAGGGCGAGCGCGGGAAGGAAGGAAAGCGCGGGAGACGCCATTTTGTGCCAGCGGAGAAGAAGGGGAAGCGCGGGAGGCGCCATTTTTGACAGTAAACTCACACCCAAGGATGCCGAAGAGTGGCAGTATCTCTACGTTCGACAATGAAGTCGAAGATTGGGTGACATATGTGGAACATATTGAGGTGTACTGCAGGGCGAATGAAGTGCCAGATGCTAATAAAGCACTGGTTCTGTTAAATTCCATGGGTTCCAAAACCTATGGGTTACTGCGAAATCTAATAACCCCAGAGAAGCCGGTAAACAAGAATTTTGAAAGCATAGTAGAAATCCTACAGGACCACTTAAACCCCACACCGCTGCTGATAGCAGAACAATTTAAGTTCCATAAAAGGAACCAACACAAAGACGAAAGCAATGCTGAGTACCTAACGGAACTGGGCAAGCTATCGAAACACTGCCAGTTTGGAGCGGGACTAGCAGATACGTTAAGGGACAAGTTTGTGTGTGGGCTACAGAGTGAAGGAACCCAGAAACGGCTTCTGTCGGAAAAGGATCTTACGCTGGACAAAGCTTTCAGTATGGCAGTATCAATCGAAGCAGCCGCAAGGGGCGCTGCAGAGATACAACGGAGACCGCAAGAATATGGCACCAATGAAATGTCCTATGGAACAGGGAAGTGCTATCGCTGCGGCAGAACAACACATGACCAGAAAGATTGTTGGTTCAAGGACCAAGTGCGCAGACAGTGTGGGAAAGCAGGACACACAGCAAGAGTCTGCAGGTCTGGGAAGAAAACCAACAGTAAGAAATCTCCACAGGAGAAGTACAAAAAGGTACACCAGGTGATGGACAGTGGTTCAGACGAACAGAAAAGTGACACAGACTCCGGAAGCAAGGAGCTGGGTTGTCTGAAACTACATAAGGTAACTGAAATGGAGGATCACCAGACTATCTGGGTTACACTCAAGATCGACGGAGTCCAAGTGAAAATGGAATTGGACATAGGGTCAGCTCTAACAGTCATAAATCAAAGAGACTACAAGCGGCTATTTTCACACATACCCTTGAAAGCTGCAGAGATTGTCTTGAAGACGTATACGGGGCAAAAAGTCTACCCCAAAGGAAAAATAAGGGTGAAAGTGACATATAAAGGCCAGGAAATACCTAAAATGGATATATATGTATTGCCAGATGGAGGACCACCACTGCTAGGACGTGAATGGATCCGGAAGATACAATTAGATTGGCATTCCATACAGGCACTGAAGGTTGAGGCCAAAAAGGATGACGACGTCACACCTGGACGACTGTCAAAAATGCTAACTGATGCAAAAGAAGTGTTCCAGGAGGGACTAGGAACACTAAAAGGAATAACAGCAATGATTAAAATAGAGGAAAATGCAAGCCCAAAGCTTCTGAAGGCCAGACCAGTGCCTTATGCGATCAGACCAGCTGTTGAAGCAGAGCTGGAAGGGTTGGAACGTTCAGGAGTACTGTCCAAAGTGGACTGGAGCGAGTGGGCTACACCCATCATTCCTGTAATGAAGAGGTCGTTGAGTAATACGCCTGGGGAACCAAAGAAGGTCCGCATCTGTGGGGATTTTAAGGTGACAGTGAACCCAGTCCTTCACACGGTACAATATCCGCTTCCACGAATTGAGGATATTTTCACCTCGCTATCTGGAGATAAACGCTTCACCAAAATTGATTTAGCCCAGGCGTACTTGCAAATGGAGGTAGAAGAAGCTTCGACACAATACCTTACGATCAACACTCATAAAGGTCTCTATCAATACAACCGGCTGGTGTTTGAAGTAGCATCAGCTCCGGCTATTTGGCAAAGGGCAATGGATCAAGTCCTGCAAGGAATTCCAGGGACCCAGTGTTATTTGGACGACATCTTGGTCACGGGCGAAAATGACGGTGATCACCTTGGCAACTTGGAGAAGGTGCTCACCAGATTAAAGGAGTATCGGCTACGAGCTAATCGCCACAAGTGCGAGTTTTTCCAGAAACAGATCTCGTATTGTGGCCACGTCATCGATGAAGAGGGGTTACATAAGTCCCCTGACAAGATTGAGGCAGTAGTCAAGGCCCCAGCCCCGGAAAATGTGTCACAACTGAGGTCGTTCCTCGGGCTGGTAAACTACTACCACAAGTTCTTACCAAATTTGTCTACGGTATTACACCCACTGAACACCCTACTGCAAACAGGAGTACCATGGAAGTGGGATGACGAACGTAGACGAGCTTTCCAGAAGTGTAAAGAATTGATCACATCAAAAGAGGTGTTGGCCCATTTCAACCCAACACTACCAATTCATTTGGCATGTGATGCATCACCCTATGGTATTGGAGCGGTGCTGTCGCACAAATTCCCAGACGGGTTGAAGAGGCCAGTAGCCTTTGTGTCTCGGTCACTAACCTCAGCCGAGCGCAACTACGCCCAGATTGACAGGGAGGCCCTCAGCCTAGTATGGGGAGTAAAAAAATTCAACCACTATCTGCATGGGCAGAAGTTCACCTTGCTGACTGACCACCAACCACTTGTCTCCATCTTTAATCCTAAGAAGGGCGTTCCAGTGATGACAGCACAACGGTTACAAAGATGGTCCCTGTTTCTAGGGGCGAATCAATATGAAATAGAATATAAAGGCACGAAACAGCATGGGAACGCTGATGGGCTATCGCGCCTGCCACTGCCTACTGTGGAGGAAGCACCAGCAGTGGACCCTATCGAAATATTTTATTCATCAATAATTGAACGATTGCCAGTAACAAACGCGGATATAGAGAAGGAGACCCGCAATGATCCGACGCTGTCTCGGGTATATGAATTGACGGTGAGGGGATGGCCAACACATGGCGACTCACTGTTGCCAGCATTCTCATCCAGAAGAGAACAGCTGTCAGTATGCCAGGGGACAGTGATGTGTGGATCCAGAGTGGTGATTCCACCCAAGTTAAGGGAGAGAGTGCTAAATGAGCTACATGAAGGCCATCTGGGGGGAGTGAAAATGAAAAGCCTTGCTAGGGCTTATGTGTGGTGGCCGGGAGTCGATCAACAAATCGAAGACCTAACGAAGAGCTGCTTAGGATGCCAGAAGGTCCAAAATGCACCACCACATGCCCCTCTACACCCATGGGAGTGGCCCTCCTCTCCATGGCAACGGGTGCATATTGATTTCGCTGGTCCATTCATGGACTCAATGTTCTTAATAGCAGTGGATGCTCATTCAAAGTGGCCTGAGGTGATAAAAATGTCTTCAACCACTACAGAGAAAACGGTTGCAGTCCTACGGACCATATTTGCCAGAAACGGGTTGCCAGAGCAGATGTGCTCTGATAATGGACCACAGTTTGTGTCCGATGAGTTCCAAAAATTTATGAGAAGGAATGGGGAAAGGCATTACACATCCGCCCCGTATCATCCAGCCACAAATGGATTGGCTGAGAGGTTCGTACAAACCTTTAAGAAGGCGATAAAGGCCATGTGCGACGATGAAATTCCACTACAGCATAAGATGGACAATTTCTTATTAGCCTACCGAAATGTGACACATGCAGTTACCAACCAGACCCCGGCCATGATGTTCTTTAACCGAAGGTTGAGATCTCGTCTGGACTTGCTCAGACCAAATGTGCGAAGAAATGTTGAGGACAAACAATTCCAGCACATCAATGAGAAGCTGACAAGGAGCTTCAATGTAGGGCAACCAGTCTTGGCCCGTGACTATCGAACAGAGAAATGGCAACCTGGAAGGATATGTACAAGGCAGGGGCCATTAATGTACACAGTGGATGTCGGGGAGAACATTGTGAGACGCCACGTCGATCAGATCTTAGCGTCACAGGAACACGTCAACCCCATGTCTCGAGTACCTGGGGATGAACCCGACATACCGGTAGCATCTACTTCAGACCCAGTAGCAGTGGAACCCGATGAACTACCCGATGAAAAGGGGTCAGAATCGCCTCTGCACCAAGAACAAGAACCTCCGGAAAGGCGCTATGCCGAAAGGGTCAGGAAGCCGCCCCAAAGACTGAATCTATAAATGGACTTTTGTTGTTTAATGTACATGTTGAAATGTTAATTGTTATTTGAATATTAGGGGTACTACTAATCTAAAAGGGGAGGAATTGTAGTGTATGTGCCTTTAAGTCAGAACTACTTTTACAGCTCCTGTATACTGTAGTACCGGCAGTGACCACACCGGTATATAAGCTTTGCGCATGCCTCTGTACCCCCAGTCTTGAGACTACCCTCCTCCAGTAAAGACCTGTTTATTGTTAATGTACAGCATCCGTGTGATTATTTAATAACAGCATATCCTCTGAATCATGGATCCAACAGTGACCTTACCATTGCTGTCCAGAACGGGGTCGGCATCTCCAGTGGCGATGGGGCCAATCAGCCGGCCTCCCATAATCCGCTCCACTCGCTGCTCCAGGTCGCTGAGGTCTTTAAGTTCAGGACGGCCTCCCCCGGTCTGTAGCTGCTGCCTACGATTGTGGGCCAGCTTGCCCTGCAAGAGAAAGGACGGGCTCTGAGTACAGTGTCAAGCCCTGATCTTGCCTGCACTGCCTCCCATGGTGGAATAGCCCTGACAGTGTCAAGCCCTGATCTTGCCTGCACTGCCTCCCATGGTGGAATAGCCCTGACATTGTCAAGCCCTCATCTTGCTTGCACTGCCTCCCATGGTGGAATAGCCCTGACAGTCTCAAGCCCTCATCTTGCCTGCACTGCCTCCCATGGTGGAATAGCCCTGACAGTGTGTAAAGTGGTGAATGTGCATGTGATTTTCATGAGAGTGCCATAGGTGTTGGATGAGGGCTGGGCATTGGGGCTTTCAGAACCCTTTGGCCATAAAGTGAGGTGCACATGCAGGGATGAAGAGGATACTGGAAAGGGTACTCACCCTGACAACCCGAGTGAGGTCGTTGAACTTCTTTCTGCATTGCGTGGGTGTCCTGGGGACCATGCTGCTGGAGGTCACTCTGTTCGCCACCTCCCTCCAAGCTTTCCTGTATTCGCTGGGCAGCGGCCTCTTGCCACTGTCATGGAAGACAATAGGTCGCCTGCGCTCCACTGCGCCAACCAGAACCTTCAGGGCACCCTCACTAAAGCGCTGCGCTCGCTCCCTGGCCTTCTCCATGGTCGTGGGCATTGAGTTGTTGAAGCAGGTCTGTCTAGGCCTAGATTCAGGGCTGCAGTGTGCAGGGCGTGGCAGCAAAACAAATCGACCCTCCTCCTTTAAGAGCTGACCGCGCCAGCGTGTCTGCCTGCAATCTATAACTCGCCGCAGCTGCGCTGCGCCCGCCCTCGCTGGTAGCGCCTCGGCTCGCCGGCTTAGCGCCTTATGATAGTCATGCACCGCCTGCTTTAGCGCAGCAGCAACCTCTTGGGGTGATGCAACTCAATTTCGGCGAAACTGGCACGAAGTTGCGCCCGGCGCCAAATTTAGCGAATGCCCGGCTGTAGCGCCCCAAACGTGTGAATACTGAATTTCTAGGCCCTTTAGCCTTAAGAAATATATCCAACTCCTTCTTGAATATATTTAATGTATTGGCTTCTACTGCCTTCTGTGGTAGAGAATTCCACAGGTTCACCAATCTCTGGGTGAAGAAATTCCTCCTCATTTCTGTCCTAAATGGCTTACCTCTTATCCTTAGACTGTGACCCCTGGTTTTGGACTCCCCGACCATCGGGAACATCCTTCCTTCATCTAGCCTGTCCAGTCCTGTCAGAATTTTATAAGTTTCAATGAGATCCCCTCTCACTCTTCTAAACTCCAGCGAGGACAAGCCCAATCGACCCAATCTCTCCTCATACGTCATTCTTGCCATCCGAGGTATCAGCCTGGTGAATCTTCGCTAAACTCCTTCCATGGCAAGAACATCCTTCCTCAGATAAGGTGATCAAAACTGCACACAATACTCAAGATGTGGTCTCACCAAGGCCCTGTGACATCTGCAGCAACACATCCTTGTTCCTGTACTCAAACTCTCTTGCTACAAAGGCCAACATACCATTTGCCTTCTTAACCGCCTGCTGCACCTGCATGCTTACCTTCAGCGACTGGTGCACAAGGACATCCAGGTCTCGTTGCACTTCCCCTTCTCCCAATCTATTGCCATTCAGTTAATAATCTGCCTTCCTGTTTTTGCCACCAAAGTGGGTAACCTCACATTTATCCACGTTATATTGCATCTGCCATGCTTCTGCCCAATCACCCAACCTGTCCAAATCATCCTGGAGTTTCTCGGCATCCTCCTCACAGCACACACACCCACCCAGCTTTGTGTCGTCTGCAAATTTGGAGATATTACATCTAGTTCCCTTGTCTAGATCATTAATATATATTGTGAATAGCTGGGGTCCAAGGACCGATCCCTGCGGTACCCCACTAGTCACTGCCTGCCACTCGGAAAAAGACCCGTTTATTCCAACTCTTTGCTTTCTGTCTGCCAACCAGTTCTCTATCCAAGTCAATACCTTGCCCCCAATCCCATGTGCCTTAACTTTACACGCTAATCTCTTATGCGGAACCTTATCGAAAGCCTTCTGAAAGTCCAAATACACCACATCCACTGGTTCTCCCTTATCTATTTTACTAGTTAGATCCTCAAAAAATTCCAGTAGATTAGTCAAGCATGATTTACCTTTTGTGAATCCATGTTGACTTTGTCCGATCCTGTCACTGTTTTCCAAGTGCTCTGCTATTAAATCATTTATAATGGACTCTAGCATTTTCCCCGCTACCGATGTCAGGCTTACCGGTCTGTAATTCGCCGTTTTCCCTCTACCATCTTTTTTGAATAGTGGGGTAACATTAGCTACCCTCCAATCCATGGGTACTGTTCCAGATTCCATCGAATGTTGGAAGATGACCAGCAATGCATCTATTATTTCTAGGGCCACTTCCTTAAGTACCCTAGGATGTAGATTATCAGGCCCTGGGGATTTATTGGCCTTCAATCTCATCAATTTCCCTAACACCATTTCCCTACAAATACTGATTTCTTTCAGTTCCTCCCTTTCATCAAACCCTATGTTCCCCGACATCTCTGGGAGGTTATTTGTATCCTCCTTTGTGAAGACAGAACCAAAATATGTATTTAATTGGTCTGCCATTTCTTTGTTCCCTATTATAAATTCCCCTGATTCTGACTGCAAGGGACCTACGCTTGACTTCACCAATCTTTTTCTCTTCACATATCTATAGAAGCTTTTACAGTCAGTTTTTATGTTCCATGCAAGCATACTCTCATATTCTATTTTCCCTTTCTTAATTAATCCCTTTGTCCTCCTTTGCTGAATCCTAAACTGCTCCCAATCCTCTGGTTTACTGCTTTTTCTGGCCAATTTATATGTCCTCTCCTTGGATCTTATGCTATCCCTAATTTCCCTTGTTAGCCACGGTTGAGTCACCTTTTTTGTTTTATTTTTATGCCAAACTGGGATGAACAAATTCTGTAGTTCATCCATGCGGTCTTTGAATGTTTGCCATTGCCTATCCACCGTCAACCCTTTGAGTGACATTCCCCAATCAATCCTACCCAATGCGCGCCTCAGACCATCGTAGATTCCTTTATTTAAATTCAGGACCCTAGTCTCTGAGTCAACTGCTTCATTCTCCATCTTAATGAAGAATTCGATCATATTATGATCGCTCCGACCCAAGGGGCCTCATACAACAAGATTGCTAATTCATCCTTTCTTGTTACATAATACCCAGTCTAAGATCGCCTGATCTCTGGTTGGTTCCTCGACATATTGGTCCAGGAAACCATCCCGTAAACACTCCAGGAATTCCTCCTCCACAGTATTGTTACTAATTTGGTTAGCCCAATCTATATGTAGATTAATGTCACCCATGATGACTGCTGTGCCCTTATTGCACGCTTCTCTAATTTCCCTTTTAATGCCATCCCCAACATCCGCATTACTGTTTGGAGGTCTATATACCACTCCCACTAACGTTTTCTGCCCCTTGGTATTTCTCAGTTCTACCCATACAGATTCCACATCATCAGAGCTAATATCCTTCCTTACAATTGTGTTAATCCCTTCTTTAACCAGCAATGCTACCCCACCTCCCTTTCCTTTTTGCCTATCTTTTCTGAATATTGAATACCCCTGGGGATGTTGAGTTCCCAGCCTTGGCCACCCTGGAGCCATGTTTCCGTAATCCCAATCAAATTATATTTGTTTACCTCTATTTGCGCAGCTAATTCATCCACCTTATTACGAATGCTCCTCGCATTAAGACACAAAGCCTTCAGGCTTTTTTTTAATGCTCTTAGACCGATTAGAATTATTATTTACTGTGGCCATGTTTGATTTAAACCATTGATTTCTCTGACTGCCACTTTTGTTTTTCTCCTTCCTATCTTTTGCTTTTATCCTTGTTTCCCTTTCCTCTGTCCCCCTGCTCAGGTTCCCAACCCCCTGCCATTTTAGTTTAAACCCTCCCCCAGAGCACTAGCAAACACTCCCCCTAGGACATCGGTCCTGGCCCTGCCCAGGTGCAAACCGTCCGGTTTGAACTGGTCCCACCTCCCCCAGAACCGGTTCCAATGTCCCAGGAATTTGAATCCCTCCCCTTCGCACCATTCCTCTAGCCACGTATTCGTCTGAAATATCCTTCTATTTCTACTCTGACTAGCACGTGGCACTGGTAGCAATCCTGAGATTACTACCTTTGAGGTCCTATTTTTTAATTTACCTCCATCTCCCTATATTCAGCTTTTAGGACCTCATCCCGTTTTTTACTTATATCATTGGTACCTATATGCACCACGACAACTGGCTGTTCACCCTCCCCTTCCAAGATGTTCTGCAGCCGCTCTGAGACATCCTTGACCCTTGCACCAGGGAGGCAACACACCATCCTGGAGTCTCGTTTGTGGCCGCAGAAACGCCTATCTATTCCCCTTAATATATAATCCCCTATTATTATAGCTCTACCCCTTTTTTTCCTCCCGTCCTGTGCAGCAGAGCCACCCCTGGTGCCAGGAAGTTCGCGCTGCTGCCTTCCTCTGATAAGTCATCCCCCCCAACAGTACTCAAAGTGGTGTATCTGTTTGAGAGGGGGATGTCCACAGGGGACCCCTGCACTACCTGCCTGCGCCTGGTACTCTGTCTGTTGGTCACCCATTCCCTTTCTGCCTGTCCAACCTTTGCCTGCGGTGTGACCAACTGATCAAACGTGATATCCACGATGTCCTTAGCTTCGCGAATGGTCCAGTATGTATCCAATCGCAACTCCAGGGCCGCAATGCGGTCTGCCAGTAGCTGCAGCTGGACACACTTCCTGCACACATAGTTGTCAGGGACACAGGAAGTGTCCCTGAGTTCCCACATAGCGCAGGAGGAGCATACCACGGCACCGGGCTGTCCTGTCATGAATTACCCTTTAATTAATTGCAATTAAATTAAATCAAATCAATCCCACCAATTACACTATAGTTAGATGGTATATTTAAGGGCCCTGGTTTACAGACAGTCCCCGCTACACCACAGAGACTTTAGAAACTATAAACCACAGAGTTAAAGTTTATAAAGAGAGAAATACTCACCAACCAATCACGTACCTGCTTTTTTGTGACGTCACACTTCGATTACTTTTTACTTCTCTCCCTCTCTCTGAGTTTGGAGACTGGAGATTAGTACGCCTACCTGGTCTCTGGCGCCTCTTTTAAACCCGCCGCTCCGCCGATTCTCCCGCAGGTCCGCCTCCCTCGCCGCTCTGAGGCCTACCTGAGTCTCAGCCGCGCTTTTAAACCCGCCGCTCCGCCGATTCTCCCGCAGGTCCGCCGCTCTTGCCGCTGGTGGAACAGCAAGAGAGAGGATGTACAGAAGGCCAAAGGGCATGGGAGAGGAGGAAATGCTGGAGGAGGTTGCATAGCAAGGTAGGGTGAGTCCATAGGGGATTTATAGAATGTTACCAGGATATTAAATTCAATCTATTGGGAGACAGGAACCAGGGTACATCTCCAAGGACGACAAGACTTAGTGCAGGACAGGATGCGGGTGGCAGAGTTTTGAATTAATTGGAGTTTATGGAGCATGGCGGTCAAGAGGCCAGCAATGAGATAGTTGGAGAAATCAAGGTCGGGAAATTGGTCTCAGGCCAAATACAGGCATGAAGCGGTGGTGAGCCTGCAATGAACACCTAAAGACGAAGGCCAACGGCTCGCTGACAATTGGGTCTCAGGCCTCATCTACATAATACCAGTGAGCTGCATGTGCCAATTAGGCATCCCAATGCAGTTCACCGGTCGTGGTTCTGGAAAATTTGGCTGGCTCTGACGTGAAGCCAGCCTGCTGGTTAAGTCCCAAGTTGGAGGGAGCGAACTAGAGGTGGACCTGGTAGTGGCTGAGGAACACTTCTGCTCTTTCTAGTTCTACATTAAGGTAAGTAATATCTGTTCTTCAGTGGCTTCCAGTGGCCAAGGACTACTGATTAGGCCACTACAGACCTGGAAAAAATGAGCAGAGCATGCGCGTCGCATGCCCACCCAGTTTTTGTTGAATTTGGCATTGGTAATCTAAAACAGGCAATAGACCACTGATTATCATATTCACAGGGCCTAACACCCAAGTATACAGAAGTCACATGCTGCCAAATTGGCAGCCGCGCACTCCTGGGGAGGAGAATGCACCCGGAAATTGCTCCCCCAACTCTTCCTTTCCACACAGAAATTGGGCACGACAGAGACCAGAGTCTAGAGGTAGCTAAGCCATGGATATAGGTTTTGGCAGTAGTGAGTGTGAGATAGGGCAGAGATGGCTAATCTTGTGAAGATGAAAGTAAGCAGTCTTCTTGATGGTTAGGATATAGGGTCTGAAGGTCAACTCTGAGTGAAACAGAATACAAAGGGTGCACACAGCTAGTTCAGCCTGAGCAAGCAGCCAGGGGTGGGGATTGAACCTATGGCAAGGGGGAGACATTTTTGGTGATGGCCAAAAGCCATGGCTTCAGTCTTCCCAGTCTTCAATTGGAAGAAATGTTACCTCATCCATGACTTAATATCAGACAAACAATCTAATAGCGCAAAGGTGGTTATGAAGTGAAGGAAAGTAGTAGAGAGGAAGAGCTGAATGCTATCAGCATACATATGGAAGCTGATCCTGTGCCTAAGGAATTATATTATTGAGAAGCAGCATGTAGATGGGTCCTTGGGGAACTCCAGAGGAGGTCATGTAGGAGCGTGAGGAGAAGCCATTGCTGGAGGTGCTTTGGCTATGTTAGGACAGGTAGGAGTGGAACCATGCAAAGGCAATCCAATAGAGCTGTACAATGGAGCGAGGGTGATGGCATGATTGACCATGTTAAATAATGTAGAGAAGTCAAAGAGGACAAGGAATGATAATGTGCTGCAGATCCAGTCACTGAGGATATCGTTGGTAACTTTGACCAGGACAGTTGGCGCAATGAGCAGGGTGAACCGAAGAGATTCGATCAGGGGGTTTAAGGACCTTAGAAAAGAAAGGAAGGTTTGAGGTGGGGCAATAGTTGAAGAGGATGGAAGGGTCAAGAGTAGACTTTTTCAGGAGGACTGATGATGGCAGTTTTGAAAGGTAGCGGGCCAGTGCCTGAGTAAAAAGAGGCTTTAACAATGTCACCAAGCATAGGGGCCAGGAAAGATAGTTGAGTGACCAGGAGTTGGGTGGAGTGAGGATTGTGGAAACAGGAGATGGCTTTCATGGAAGAGATAGGATTGGCAATGGCAAGGAGGCGAGATGGGGAAAAAACTGCAGTGTTCAGAGCTACCAAAGAGGCATGATGGGCTGAATGGCCTCCTTCTGTGCTGTATCATTCTATGATTCTATGATTGGGGTAGCATGTGTGGAGGTGAAGAGTGGAGAAGGAAAGTTAATGGCTGAGGCAGCTGCATGGATGGTCTCAGTCTTAGAGATGAAGAAATCCATGAGCTCCTTGCATTTAGGGCTAGAATGGAGGGTGGAAGGGGCAGGGAGGAGGGTTGGATGAGTCATGTTGTCATTGACCAAAACAGTTGTGGATTTCCTTACCTGCCAAGTTAATTCTGAAACAGTAGGAGGATTTGGCTGTGGAGAGGGAAATATCATAATGCTTGACATGGTAGAGCCAAATCTGATGGTAGATGATAGGACCATTCATGCGGCAGGGGTTAAGACTTTAGAGTCCTAGCTGGAGTTCATCTTAGAATGATATGCTCAAATCCTGGGTTAGGGCTTGAACTCACAACCTTCTGACTTGAAGGAAGGAGTGCTACCTGCTGAACCTGCTGTTAGAGCCAATTGGATGGATTTCAGTATGATTGTTACCAGAGCCCAATTCTTAAGGAGAGAAGAGTCACCACTCAGCAAGAACAGATTATGCATTTATACTTTTCACCTTCTTCAACATGATACAGTTCATATGCTTTCCTCTATGATAGAAGCCTAGCTAATTTAAGTGTTATTTGCATTAATCAGCATCCAAAATAGCATATTTGCAACTATTGTTGGGGTAAAAGCCCTTCTAGTCTGGCACACACCCATTGAATGAGGTGCTTTACAAATATTAAACACTAGTAAAATTATTTCTACCATAAACAAGAGCATAATGAGCATCCAACAACGCTTGTCAACAGGAATCATGAACATTTAAAGAGCTGAATTTCATCAAACGTACATATTTTGTGGATAAGGCATGTCAATGTGCTTATCAGAGGAGGGTGAATTTTCCTGTGACTTCCCCTCCTCTACCACTGTAATTTCAGCTAAAGTTCAGCGGAAATTCCGTTTACCTAATTAAATGAAGTTTCCACCAAAGGTACAGCAGCAGAGCAGAAGCCCCAAGGACATTCGCACCCTTAGGTGCTGTCTCTGTCCGAAAGTAGAATATTGTGGCAGAGCCACTAAGGGACTCAGATCAACTATATATAATTCCCTTTAACAATGTGTTAGCTACAGCCTGAATCTGTATCTTTGTATATACTGTTTGCATGTACAGAGCGCGGTACCTTTAAGAGCGCGGGCAAACGCGATGACGTCACGCCGTTCATCACGTGATCCCCAACGGCGGGAAAAACATGATGATGTCATGACGCCGGCCACGGGACCGCCCAAGCAGTCCTCGTGGAGCCTCCGAACTGACTAGACCTGTATTCGTAGTTCTCGTGCTTTTGTTTGTTAAACTCAGTTAGTTTTACATTAAACATCTTTTGATTGATCGCCCGAGTCGACCTCAGTCTTTTGATAGGAATTAGATATTCCTACAGTGGCGACCCCGACTTTTGCGAACAGTTTTTGCAGAAGGAACAAAGCATGGAAACAAACGCCGTTGCATTGAAGCTACCGCAATTCTGGGAGCAACAAGCGACCTCGTGGTTCATCCAGGTTGAAGCCCACTTTGCACTACGGAACATCGTTGCAGATCAGACCCGTTACTTTTACGGGGTCTCCGCACTTGACAGCTCCACCGCCTCGCGGATCGTCAGCCTGCTTGAGAACCCCCCGGACGACCGCAAGTATGAAACACTCAAGGCGCGGTTGTTACAGGTCTTCGGGCTCACGAAGTCAGAGCGCGCCCGCCGACTGCTCGCTCTGCCCGGCCTCGGGGACTCCAAGCCGTCTGAGCTTATGAGCCAAATGCTCACACTCCTTGGCTCCGAACCGGAATGCTTCCTCTTTAGGGAGCTATTCCTCAGTCAGTTACCGGAGCAAGTACAAGCTGCCCTGGCCAGCTCCAAAGTCACAGACTGCGCAGCGCTTGCTGCCGAAGCGGACAAGGTTTTCGCGGTGACGCAGCAGTACTGCACTGCCACGAGGCGCCCATCCCCCACAGATGCCACCCCAGCTCCTCAACCTTCGGGGCTGTGCTTCTGCCACGCGCGGTTTGGCGCGAAAGCCAGATGTTGCCCCCCTCCCTGCAGCTTCTCTCCCCAAAAAAAAACAACTGCAACCCCGGCAAAAGAAGAACGGGTCTGATGGGTGCCCCGCGGCTGCGATGGCAATCGGAAATGCTGGCAAGCTGCTGTTCACCACCGATACCATCTCTGGCCGGCGATTCCTATGCGACACCGGCGCACAGTGCAGCATTCTACCCACATCCGCTATCGATGTACAAGCTGGGAGGCACGGCCTCTCCCTCGAAGCGGCTAATGGCGGAGCTATTCGAACTTTCGGCAAACGGCGGGTCCAGGTGTGCTTCGGCGGCCAGCGATTTGTTTGGGAATTTGTTACGGCCAAGGTTTCACAAGCCATTCTCAGTGCGGATTTCCTGTGCGCCAACGGCCTCCTGGTCGATGTGCGGAACCGACGGCTGATCAACGCGGCCATGTTTAACTCCATTCCCTGTCACCGGGGCAACACCATGTCGCGCTCCGTCTCCTGCGCTTTCCCAGCTCCGGATGAGTTCGCTCGCCTGCTAAGTGAATTTCCAGACCTGACCAGACCTACGTTCTCCTCTACAGCCACGAAACATGGTGTGGAACACCACATCACCACCACCGGCCCCCCGGTCCACGCGCGGGCCCGGCGCCTCGAACCCGGCAAGCTGGCAGTCGCGAAGGCGGAGTTCGCTATGATGGAACGCCTGGCGATTATTCGCCGGTTGAATAGTCCCTGGTCTTCGCCTCTCCACATAGTACCGAAACCTGATGGCGAATGGCGGCCATGTGGCGACTATCGGCGACTTAACGACGCTACCACGCCTGATCGATACCCGATCCCCCACATTCAGGATTTCTCTGCCCATTTGGCAGGGAACACCGTGTTTTCCAAGGTGGATCTTGTCCGAGGCTACCACCAGGTCCCGGTACACCCGCAGGACGTGCAGAAGACCGCAGTCATCACCCCATTTGGCCTTTCTGAATTTTTGAGGATGCCTTTTGGGTTGAAGAACGCCGCCCAGGCCTTCCAGTGCCTCATGGACTCTGTGCTGCGGGACCTCAAGTTCCTTTTCGTCTACTTAGACGACATCCTCGTGGCCAGTCGAAATAAGGAGGAACACATCGCGCACCTACTCACCCTCTTTCGATGCCTCAGCCAACACGGCCTGATTCTCAACCCGGCCAAGTGTCAGTTTGGTCTGCCCCACATTGATTTCCTGGGACATCGCATTACATCGGAGGGAGCGGTGCCTTTGCAAGCGAAGGTAGAGGCGGTGACATCCTTTCCGCGCCCGCAGAACATCAAGGCCCTGCAGGAGTTCCTCGGAATGGTAAATTTTTACCACCGTTTCGTGCCTAAGGCAGCCCTGCTCATGCAGCCCCTGTACAAGGCCCTCAAGTGCAAGTCTGGCAAGAATCCGGTAAGCTGGACGGTCGACATGGACCGGGCGTTCGATGACACAAAACGCGCCCTAGCCAGCGCGACCATGCTGGTGCACCCGCTGTCAGGTGCCACCATCGCCCTCACCACCGACGTGTCAGACTACGCCATCGGCGCAGTGCAGGAACAGTGGGTAAATGGAACATGGCAACCGCTGGCGTTCTTCAGCCGTCAACTACGGCGAAACGAACGAGCGTACAGTACCTTCGACCGGGAGTTGCTGGCTCTTTTTCTGGCCATCCGCCATTTCCAGTTTTTGTTGGAAGGACGTCCTTTCACTGCTTTTGTGGACCATAAGCCACTAACTTTCGCTATGGCCAAGACTGCCGAACCGTGGTCAGCCCGACAACAACATCAGCTAACGTTTACCTCAGAATTCACTACAGATATTCAGCACGTGGCCGGTAGGTAAAGACAACCTGGTGGCAGATTGCCTCTCCCGCGCGACCGTTCATGCGGTCCAGCTTGGCATCGACTATGCCCTCATGGCCGCAGATCAAGCCTCGGATCCGGAGGTGCAGGCTTACCGAACCAGCCCCTCTAGCCTCCAAGTGGCCGACGTCAAATTCCATGCCGCAGGCACCACGCTACTTTGTGATGTCTCCGTAGGAGATCCTCGCCCTATCGTGCTGGTCGCCTGGCGCCGCAAAGTGTTTGACGCCATATACGGATTGTCACACCCTGGAATGAAAGCCTCGCAAAAGCTGATGTCGTCCAAGTTTGTTTGGCGGGGCATGCATATGGATGTCCGCGACTGGGCCAACACCTGCGTGGTCTGCCAAAAGGCCAAGGTGCAGTGCCACGTCAAAGCTCCATTGGCCACCTTTGCAGTTCCGGAATGACGGTTCGACCACATGCATGTGGACCTGGTGGGGCCACTTCCACCTTCCCATGGGTTTACACATATCCTAACGATGGTAGACCGCACCACTAGATGGCCAGAGGCGGTTCCCTTGTCATCCACCACTTCGGCAGACGTAGCCAGGGCGTTCCTCTCCTCTTAGGTCGCCCATTTTGGGGTACCCGCGGACATCTCTTCTGACCATGGACCGCAGTTTACCTCTGAGCTCTGGAACGCAGTGGCTCAGGGGCTCGGCATCAAGCTACCATCCACAGGCGAACGGCCTGTGCGAACGATTTCACAGGTTGCTAAAAGCCGCTCTGAGGGCCAGCCTCCAAGGCGCTGGATGGGCAGACAAGCTACCGTGGGTCCTGTTGGGTCTTCGCACGGCACCCAAGGAAGATCTACGCTCGTCCTCTGCAGAGCTAGTCTATGGTCAGCCGCTGCGAGTGCCAGGGGACTTTCTTCCAACGCCAACAGAACCATGGTCCGCATCCGACCAACTCCTCAGCCACCAGGAGGCAGCCAGATGTTTTGCACCAGTACCAACATCGCATCACGGCTTTCAGAGCTCCCACGTCCCAGCAGAGCTGAAGAACGCCGAATATGTGTTCATCCGCCACAACGCTCATCGGGATCTGCTCAAGGCCCCTTACACTGGTCCTTTCCGCGTGCTGGAGCCGGGAAATGAAACTTTCTCGGTGGATATCGGAGGTAAACTGGACTACATTTCGGTTGACCGGTTGAAGCCGGCACACTTGAACCTTGACCGCCCTGTCGAGACCGCACAGCCGCCAAAACGCGGTCGACCGCCCACAGTCGCCGTGCCAGATCAAGCGCAACCACCCGCCTGCCCGCCCGCCGTCCAGCAGCTTCCACTTCGGGTGTACAGAAGTTGCACTGACAGGCTTGTCAGGCCTCCTCGCCGTTTGACTTTTTCTGTTAAAGACAATTCTGGGGGGGGCACATGTGGCAGAGCCACTAAGGGATTCGGATCAACTGTATATAATTCCCTTTAACAATGTGTTAGCTACAGCCTGAATCTGTATTTTTGTATATACTGTTTGCATGTACAGAGCGCAGTCCCTTTAAGAGCGCGGGCAAACGCGATGACGTCACGCCGTTCATCACGTGATCCCCAACGGTGGGAAAAATGTGATGATGTCATGACGCCGGCCACGGGACCGCCCAAGCAGTCCTCGTGGAGCCTCCGAACTGACTAGACCTGTATTCGTAGTTCTCGTGCTTTTGTTTGTTAAACTCAGTGGCCTAGAAATTCGGTAGGCTTAGCGCCGCTTTTGAGGCACTAGAGGGCCTAGCGCCGGAGTTATGGCCAGTTTGGAAATTGAGTGGGTCCCTAAATCGGCGTTAGGCCGTTAGCGCTGCGCCGGCACCGATGACGTCATCGGTGTGCGCAGCGTCCCGGTTGCCATGGTAACCCGCCCGAACTCCGAAATTGACTTGCGGCCGCCTCGCCCGTGGCAGCCGCAAGCAACGTTCTGGCAGAGGTGCCTTACTGGACTTCGCGCCGGCGCATTAAAGGCCCCGCGGCGGCCGGCTGCTTTCCCGCCGGCCGCAGCTCCCTCCCCGGACTTCTCCCCCCCCACTGGGACAGATGCAAGCCCGGCACTTGTCCGAGGTGCCGGGCTCATTTTTACAATGATTTTCGCGGGCCGCGGCCGGGTGCAGGCAGCTCCTCCTTAAGGGAAGGAGGAGGCCTGCACTTCCCGAACCTGCCGCACCGCAGCGGGCGCCGCAGCGCCGGAATAGCGCCGCAATTCAGCGCGTAGCGCCAGTTTTCAGGCGCAAACAGCTTTCAGCAGCGCCGGCAGCCGTTTGGGTGCAGAACTAGTGAATTTTTGGCCCGCCCAGCGCGACTTAGCTCCGGCACTAACTTCCGGCGCTAAAGCCGTCGCTGCGCCAAAACCCAATTTCTAGGCCAGTTAGTTTTACATTAAACATCTTTTGATTGATCGCTTGAGTCGACCTCAGTCTTTTGATAGGAATTAGACATTCCTACAATATAACTATGTGGGTAGGTACCATTCCGATGAATATTATTAACCAAGGGATTATACCCATGGTGTATAGAGATATTGAAAAGTGAAGAGCATTTTGTAACTAATTTCAATTTTATGAACTTATTGCACTTCCTAGGTTTATATTCATCATTCATTCACTCCAAATAGGATGAGCTTCTTTAATTTTAGCTCGGAGATTTGACTTACTTGAACAATGTGGTTCCAGAAAATCCTTTTGATGATTGAATCATTTGATACAGATCTTCACTCATTCAATTTAGAAAGTTCACACACTTTTTTAAAACGTTATTTATTCTCCCACACCCTGCTTTTAATTTATTTTCTCCCCTCCTTTTTCAGGTTCCATAATTAATTCCCCATCTGCCTCCAGAGTTCATCTGGTGCCAATTTTAATCAGTAATTATCAGGGAAGTGTAGAAAATGTGATCATTTTCCCTTCATCCCTGTGGTGGACTACCTGAGGTCAGCTAGTAGCCTTCCCCTGATAGTACAACTGTGACTGAAAAATCACAGTGTGAGGAATCTCAGATATGTTAAAACACCAACATTATGAACACAATGTGCCATATATAGGGCCTGCCATCAAAGTAGAATCCTCAAATATTTAATCTGACGCTGATAATTGGTTGGGAAGATTCCTGAAAACCCTAGTCAAGTATTTCAATCTGTACTTTTTTTCCCTAACAGGAACTTTGGGGAGGAGAGAGCATTTTGGCCCACAGAATTTCTCAGCGTAACTCTGACCGAGTAACATGGGTATGATTTGGGAGGGTTAATTTCAAAACTATCGGTTTTGCTCCCCCAACTTTCAAACATTGCTCCATCTAGTGGTCGGACCAAACAATGACAAAACTCACTCAACTGAGGCAGGTTGATTTGAGTGGCTTGGTGCCTTGAGACAGGAAACCACAACCTTTTTACTTGCAATAAGGCACTCTAGGGTATGTGTACCTGAGGTGCCGCAGTGTAATATTTTTAAATTATTAAATAACAATAAGAGAGGAAGCCAAGCAGCAATCCCTCCACACCCTAATGCTTCAGCATTCAGCTGTTTCATATTCAACTTTACATCATCATTACCAAAACCTTTATATATTTAGGATGGCCAAAGCAATTTTGAAATTTCTTGTATTTTGCCACAAGCAATATATGCAGTTAATAAGATTTTGGTTTGGAATGATGCCATATAGACCACATTTTTATTGTAGATGAATCCTGAATTAAATGGCTTCAGGTTCTGTTTAATGTTAATGTCAACATTGACAGAGTTGGGGCAGCTCAAGCAGAATGCCCTTACTGAAGCATGTTACTGACAGCTATTTGCAAGGTTAATGCTGTACAAAACAACATCCATCTTTGTAGCAGTTTCATTAGCCCCTTATAGCTGACCTCTCCTCATAATGTTGTCAAATGTGACACACATCAGATTATTGGGGAATATGGCGATCAATAAATATGCAACACCAGCGGTTAGAGCGCTCCTGGCATTATTGCTGGAAAATGCCATAAAACATAGCAAAGGGTAGCCGTCATCTGTCACAATCTACTAATAAAGAGACAGGCTTAAGGGGAAAGCTATCAATAATAATATATTGTAAGAGTAATGATGAACTGAACAGAGAATATAGTGCCTAGATACCAATGCATTATTGCTCAGAATGGGCAGGCAGTAGACAAACATATTGAATGAACAATTGAGCTGTCCCTAATTAGATGTACAGACTGAACTCAATTTCCCTAACAGTACCCCTTATTTTTGATGAAGCCACGAGGCAACATTAAAAGTTCTCATTGAGAATAAATGCAACTTAAATCAAAACTGTAACTAAATGCTGGAGGTGCAGCTGTTTCTAATGAATTAACTGTGTAATCTTTGTTAACCTACACTGTAGGTTAGGACAAATTCACTTGCCCAAATGTGAATATCTCATCAAATCAAATCATTGCAAAACACAGCAACACAAGTTCTAGCCATGTGCGTGTTCTCAGCAGAGTGAATAGCTGAATATTTGCTCACTCTGCGGAGGAGTAGGTCTGGTGCAAGAGTAAAACAAACTATTTATGACATAGTTTGACCATAATGTAAAAAATGTCAATTGAGGAAGTATTTTTCAAAGCTGTTCTAAATCTGTCTGTGTTTTCTCTTTCACGTATGCTATTTGATGACAACTGCACCATAGGAAAATTCACCTCACTATTGTATTGCACAATAAAAAAAGACTTTATCATGGGCTCATAGAACGTTAGAGCACAGAAACAGACCATTTACCTCATCAAGTTTGTACCAGGATTTTTTCCACATGACCTACCTTTAATTCCTACTCAATTTCCATGTCCTTTAATATTCATCTTTTTGAAGCAACTATTTAATCCCTCTTAAAATTAATTATGAAGTGTTTCAACAACAGTTTGTGGCAGAGAATTCCACATTCTGACTACCCTCTGTGTAAAGGATTTTTTTCTAATCTCCCTTTAATTCTTTGGTAATTATCTCAAATTCATACCCTCTTATTACCCTCTTGCTCATCAATGGAGGCACTCTATAACTAATTATCAGCTCAATATTCCTCTCTAAAGCACCTGGGAAACACGCACAACAGGTGCAAGGCCAAAGAAGCTGTGGAAATAACGTGGGAGGGGAAATTATAGCCCTCCTACCTCACTTTCCTCTCTGCGACAGAAGAGCACCCATTTTCAGGGGTGCCCAAAGAAAATGGTGTTAGCCTTTGTGCCTGGAAGCCCATCAAATGGTAGGGTTTGAGGGATCCTGCCAGCAAGACCAGGAAGGCCAGAAAGGGGAAATTACTATCTTTCTCTTCCAACACCCCACTGATCTTCGGGCCTGTAGACCTTTGGTTGCTGTTGTCCAACAGCAGTCAGAAGGTTCTGATTCTAGCAACCAGTCCCACAGATGTAGGCTTCTCAGGCCTGTGTTCCTGCCCCCAGTTCCTAGGTCAGATCCTTGCCAGGGACAGGCCTGAAACTGGGTGTGACTGGGCTATGTTTAATGTCCATGCCCACCAAATTTGAACACTTTGAGGCCTGGACAGGCACAGCATACTTGGGTGCACTACATCTGTCCAGCCCCTAGGCAAAGGGGAGGAAGGAATATTGATACCACCATAACCCTTCATAATTGCGAAGACCTCTATCAGGTCACCTATTAACATTCACAGCTGTAGTGAAAAAAGCTTTAACTTAATCAAATTCTGCTTCATAACTGTGACCTATGATTCCTGGTAAGATGCTGGCGGAATCTACACTGAACCTTTTTCATTGCTTTCGGGTGAGACGTTAAACCAAGGCCCCGGCTGCCCTCTCAGGTGGACATAAAAGATCCCACGGCACTATTCAAAGAACAGCAGGGGAGGTCTGTCAATGTCCTGGCCAAAATTTATCCCTCATCCAACACCTAAAACAGATGATCTTGTCATATATTTCATTGGTGTTTGTGAGAGCTTGCTGTGCACAAATTGGCTGCTGCGTTTCCTACATTACAACAGTGACTACACTTCAAAAGTACTTCATTGGCTGTAAAGCGCTTTGGGAAGTCCTGAGGTTGTGAAAGGCATTATATAAAGGCAAATCTTTCTTTCCTTAATGTCTATCCTGTAATGATAAAATATTGTTGATGTTATCCTCTATTTTTTCATAATATTTATGTACAGTATGTGCACACAGTTAGGTCATATCCTAACAGCAGTACTATATCTCGGCACAATATCTGCATGTTGAACGATAAGACATGTTTGCCTTCCTTTCACATAAACTCAGCACAGAAGCTATTACCTGGACAGTAGTAATGAGTGTGAGCTGCTTTTGGTTTAATTCTTATTGGCGCTGTCTCCATTCTACCTGCTGGGAGTTGCTAGGCTCCTACAATATCACGGAGCAAGGGTGCACACCAAAATTCCCCCAATTAAATTTGGCCCCGGTGATCATTTGATTCAGTCTTTCAGCCCATGATATACCTTTTCATTATTCAGAAGAGCCAGCCCACCAGTGCTGTAGGAAAATGATTAAAATATTAACTATTAAAATAGTAAAGATATTAGAATATCTTCCTCTTTATCAATTATTTTGTTTTTTACATTGAGGTTCCTGCATTAAAAGTACTATTCATTAAAAAAAATTAATCATTTTCGATTATAATGTGATGTGATGTTATCCTTTAATAGAGTACCATTCGCACATTATCTTAATAAATGAATGTAAAATCAAACATGCTTTAGCCTTTGCTGAATTACACTTGAATAGACGATGTTAGAAGTCTGGCTCTTATTCTGTACGGAGATTATATTCAGGCACCTGACACTCCACAAATGGTGCCCCAGCATCCTAAGGCTGTGACCACTAACATGCCGGGGGAACTATACGGCAACAACTCAAAATTCTGGATAGAACCTGCAATTAAGGTTGAAGCTGAGAGTCCCATTGTGAACAAACTGCGGTTTGCTTAACAACGTGTGGAAAGCTCAGTTGTAATATGTTACCAATGATTTTAAGAAATATTAGATATCAAACTGTAAACTGTTTACCGGTGATAACTGTCTAATACAGAAATATATCGTAATTTCACACATTTTATGTAGTCACCTGCAAAGACACTCACATACTGCAGTATTTTCTTAGTTGAAATACAAGTTAATAACAGTTTGTCATTTAAAAAAAATCTGAAATAAAATACAAAGTATGGTACTTGTATAAATGACCGTCTCTTAGAGAAGTTAAAGGACAGTATCAAAATTTAAACAAATAACTTAGTTATTCCTTAATCTTTTATAATTTACGTAAATTAAATACATAACTATAAAATCATGCTGTTCCAATTTTGGGTAACACATCTCCTGTGTTTATCAATTAAATAGAGATATTTCATTGTCTGGGTTAAAGTAACACCTAATGCAACCTCTAGCCACTCTTATATCCTTTACTGATACTATTTATTTCTCAAGGGAGAGCGCTACAGTACTTGTTTAAAAGGTCTCTTTGGACCTCGTGATCAATTTCAAGCCTTTAAGCACAGCAGATCTTTCAAAAAGAGTTGCACTAACTCAGACTTCAAAAGGCTGGGGCTGATAGCCCGAAAATTGAGCTGTATTGAGTGTCGTAGCAATCTGACCATAAAAGCAGTCTTGTTCTTCACACACCTTTCTGTATGGCCAGTTAGAATAATAGCTGGGGGAAAAGCCTAATTATGGATAATCAATGGCTGAAAAAGAGCTAGTGATTATTAAAGAGTGACAGACCACACTGTACCCAGCTGAAGATAATAATGTACTAGTATTAAACTCTGTCACTAGGCTTCAATAGAGAATAAAAAGAAATACAAAATTCACTCATTATTTGAACCAACTGGGCATGGATTTTTATGGTGTGTTAATTATGAAGAGAATTGTTAATGTTGGTGAACAGATTGTTTGTTGTTTCAATTTGGAAAAGGTAGGTGTTCCAGGGTCAGTTATAATGATTACCCAAACACAAAGCTTTAGTCTCAGCCTGGAAATGATTGTATTTCTTTTTCCCATATGGTCCAGCCATGTAATTTGGAGCTCAACCCGTTGTTAGGAGTAGTTAGTATTTTGCTAAATTGAAACTGTCAGCAACTAATATAGTTGTTTTCACAATGCAAGGAGCAATTCCCAACTGCCCAAGTGTGCCTTTGGTGTGCTGTTGAACACATACCTAAACTGACAAGACGTGGCTTTGCATCATTTCAAGAGGAAACACAACAATTGGGCTTTGATATTACACCATGGGACACGAGCTTAAGGCATTTGTCTGAAATTCCTTCCTCTGCTATTTTAATGTGGTGTTAACCTGCTTAAAATCCCAAGACACAATTTAAAGGCCGTGCACTTTTAAAATTAGGAATGAATAAAGCAAACTAGCAAAAGCTTCCGAGCGTGTTCTGCTTCCCAAGAAAAATATGGAGAGCAAGATTTTTTTTCAGCATGAAGTTCTTATTATAATTGAATATTACCAGTAATCTAAAGAGATTTTAAGAACGCACATGGACCCGTCTCCTAGCGGCAGGAAGGGGATTAGAGCCAATTAACTGCCTGTTAACAGGTAGTTAACAGGCAGTTAAGAGGCTTTTCCCCATTTTCAGCCTGCTAATGCGGCCTTCCCGATGGCAAGAAACCCCGCCAGGGTCAGCAAGGCGAGCTGTGGGTCTGCTGCAGAGTAAGTGTGCAAATGACAGCTGCAGAGGTGGTGTGATGGGTGCAATGGTGCACAGGTAAGTATGTCAGGTGACAGAATATAGTGAGAAATATTTTTATTCTGTTTATATGTATCTGCAGGTGACAAGATTTGATGTTTCTGTGACGCCTCATCTGATCGGGAGAATTGACAGATGGCTTCTGCAATCTCACATGCAGCTGCCATCTGCTTTCTCCTAAGGAGAGAGTCATTGGTGAGCCTGGGTTCAAGGGCTCACCTTTGGACAGTGATTGTCAGTATTTGACAGCACCTCAATGCTGTCAAACACTGTCAAATCATCTGTCAAAAAATGATGGGACCTATCACTTTAACAAAACCGGCAGATGAAGCGTCATGCACTGACGTCATCTGACACCGGCTTTCCCTTAATTGGCCGGCAAGCCCACAGAGCGGGCTTAGCAAGGCCGATCAGGGGAAAATAGCGTCAGGTCATCAGACGTCACTGGGGGCGGGACTAGAACCCGGAATCCAGCAGTTCCCCCCCCCCCGCTCCCCCAACGTCTCCTCAGGTAAGATCCTGGCCAGATTGTCCCTTTGCATGCAGCCTGTGCTTTTCTGATAAGCACCAGCTGCATGCAAGGCCCTGCTGATGACACAGGACCTCACACAATTTACCCTAATTATTTTGTATATTTGGTGTATGCAAAAAACTAACATTCACACATGCTTAAACACATAATTCCTCTAAACTTTCTTCTCTTACTCCTACTAGACTCCAATATGCAGCCTTAAATCTTGTTAGAACAGCACTTCTTGCGATCTGGTGGCTCGCCCACCAGAATCAGGGCTCTATTGGATGTTGGATGACACCAGAGGTATTAGCTGCTAAGTTGCCTTTGACACTGTCAGCTATGTCTCCAATGCCTTTCCTCCATTGTCCAGTTAGTTAGGACTGCCCTCGCCTGGTTCTAATCTTATCTATCCAGTCGTAACCAGAGAATCTACTGCAATGGCTTCTCTTCCCAACCCCGGAACTGTTATCTCTGGAGTCCACCCCTCTCACCTCTCATTTAAAATTCTCATTCTCTACCGCCCATCCAAGTACCATAAAAATATTATTATCGAGATAACTTCACTGCTTTCCTCCCTCAGCCTCTGCACCGAACGACTTCTCATCCTCGGTGATTTCAACCTCCATCTCAATTCATCATGCGCTCTCTCCTCTGAGTTCACTAGCCTCCTATCCTCCCTTAATCTCTCCCTCCATGTAAATCCCCAACCCATATTCACAGCAATCCCCTCGACCTTGCCATCTCTCGTGACCTCGCTACTCCCATCATGTCAATCGCAGAAAAGGCCATCTCTGACCACTTCCTCGTATCGCTTACCACCCACATCCCCCTTCCACCCCTCCCCCAACCCTACTTCCTTCTGTTTCCACCCCTGGAAAAAACTCTCTCCCCACTCTCTTACAACTACACTTATGAAATCCCAATTGTCCAGCTTTTGGCCCTCCATTCACAACGACATTTCTGCAGCTATTGATCTGCTCAACCACACCCTCACCACCACCTTTAATGCCCTAATCCCTATTAAAACAATTACTCTCTCTCACCCTGGCCTTTCCCCCTGATATGGCCGTCATCTTCGCTCCCTTAAGTCTAAGGGACGCAGACTTGAATGAATATGGCAGACAACTGGTTTAGCCATTCTTCGCCAGATCTGGCTGGACCACATAAAGCATTATCGGGTCCTGCTCTTGTCTGCCAAAATTGCTCACTATTCCAGAATCATTCTGGAATGTAAAGATAAACCCCGGCTCCTATTATCCACTGCTAACTGTCTTCTTAGGCCCCTCTCCCCTGTCTCCTCCACCCTCATCTCCAACAACAAGTGTGAGGAGCTCATGGACTTCTTTGTCTCTAACATTGAGACCATCCATTCAGCTGCCTCTGCCACTTCCCTTCCTTCCCCTAGCCCACCTGGCCAAACTTCCTCTAAGGTTCCCCCCCTGCCCTAGCCCTGAATTCACATGTTTCTCCAGTTTCTCTCCGATCTCCCCTCATGACCTCTCCGCGCTCATCTTGTCCATGAGACCCACTTTCTGCTCCCTCAACCCTATTCCCACCAAACTGCTGACCACCCAACTTCCTTTTCTGGCTTCCACGTTTGCTGACATTGTTAATGGTTCTCTCTCCTCAGGTACTGTCCCCCTCTCCCTCAGATCTGCCGTCATCACCCTTCTCCTCAAATAAACAACCCTTGACCCCGCTGTCCTTGCAAACTACCGCCCCATCTCCAACCTCTCTTTCCACTCCAAAGTCCTTGAATGTGTTGTCGCCTCCCAAATCCGTGCCCATCTTTCCCGCAACTCCATGTTTGAATCCCTCCAATCAGGTTTCTGCCCCTGCCACAGTACCGAAATGGCTCTCATCAAAGTCACAAATGACATCCTTTGTGACTGTGACAAAGGTAAACTATCCCTCCTCATCCTTCTAGACTTGTCTGCAGTCTTTAACATGGATGACCAATCCATCCTTCTCCAACGCCTCTCCATCATCATCCAGCTGGGTGGGACTGCACTCGCCTGGTTCCATTCCTATCTATCTAATCGTAGCCAGAGAATCACCTGCAACGGCTTCTCTTCCCACTCCCGCATTGTTACCTCTGGTGTCCCCCAAGGATCTATCCTTGGCCCCCTCCTATTTCTCATCTACATGCTGCCCCTTGGTGACATCATCCAAAAACACAGCGTTAGTTTCCACATGTACGCTAACGACACCCAGCTAGCTCTACCTCACCGCCACTTCTCTCAACCCCTCCATGGTCTCTAAATTGTCAGACTGCTTGTCCGTCATCCACTTCTGGATGAGCAGAAAATTTTCTCCAGTTAAATATTGGGAAGACCGAAGCCATTGTTTTTGGTCCCTGCCACAAACTCCATTCCCTAGGCACTGACTCCATCCCTCTCCCTAACATCTGTCTGAGGCTGAACCATACTGTTCACAACCTTGGTGTCATATTTGACCCTGAAATGAGCTTCAGACCACATATCCGCAGCATAACTAAGACCGCCTATTTCCACCTTCGTAACATCACTCGTCGCCGTCCTTGCCTCAGTTCATCTGCTGCTGAAACACTCATCCATACCTTTGTTACCTCTAGACTTGACTATTCCAACACACACCTGGCTGGCCTCCCACATTCTACCCTATGCAAACTTGAGGTCATCCAAAACTCAGCTGCCTGTGTTCTAACTTGCACCAAATCGCGTTTACCCATCACCCCTGTGCTCGCTGTCCTACATTGGCTCCCAGTTAAGCAACGCCTCAATTTCAAAATTCTCATTCTTGTTTTCAAATCCCTCCATGGCCTCGCCCCTCCCTATCTCTGTAATCTCCTCCAGCAGCACAACCCCCCCGAGATATCTGCACTCCTCTAATTCTGCCCTCTTGAGCATCACTGATGGTAATCACTCAACCATTGGTGGCCGTGCCTTCTGTTGCCTAGGCCCTAAGCTCTGGAATTCCCTGCCTAAACCTCTCCACCTCTCTTTCCTCCTTTAAGATGCTCCTTAAAACCTACATATTTGACCAAGCTTGCCTGCCCTAATTTCTTCTTATGTAGCTCGGTGTCAAATTTTTTGTTTTATAATACTCTTGTTAAGCGCCTTGGGACATTTTACTACATTAAAGGTGCTATATAAATAAAAGTTGTTGTTGTTGTCCCCCAAGGATCTATTCTTGGCCCCCCTCCTATTTCTCATCTACATGCTGTCTCTTGGCGACATCATTCGAAGACATGACGTCAGGTTCCACATGTACGTTGGCGACTCCTAGTTCTACCTCACCAACACCTCTCTTAACCTCTTCACTGCCTCTGTGTTGTCAGCCTGCTTGATCGACATCCAGTCCTTGATGCGCTGTAATTTTCTCCAATTAAACAGTGGGTTAACCATTGGCCCCGATTTTTGGCCTGTGTGGGAAATGGTCGGGTTTCCCCGAATGTGGGGTTTCTGACACACAAAAAAATGTGTCAGCCAGCTCCACGCAATTTTCCCTCAAGTGGCCAATTAATTCCCAGCATGTGGGCAGCCTTGCTAATTGTCCAATTCGTGTCAGAAAGCCCCATAGGATGATGTCATCATTCGTGGTGCTTTCAAGGTCCACAGCAAGCACTGCATCCTCTGAAGGCTTCCAAACGAACCATACAGGATAGCAGAGGAGCCTGCAGCAGCTGTGGCCAGTGCCAGACCCCGAGCTGCCTCCAAATTCGATGAAGCTTCACTGCAGGCATCATTGGATGGGGTTAGGGCCCACAGGGCGGTCCTCTTCCCTAGGTCAGGCAGGAAGAGGCCTCCCACTGAGACCAAGGCTGCATGGATGCAGGTGTCAGCAGGTGTCAACTCGAATGTGCATGTAACCTTGGCATCACACCTCTAATTCCTTCCTCTACTCCCCCACAGTACCATCCAGAGCCCCCGTCCCCACTGTGGAGGAGGAAGAGGCTGTGCAGCCAGACTCCTCAGAGGAAGCTCCAACCTCTGAGGGCGCAGCGTCAGCAGAAGTAAGCGCACCCAGCACCAGCGCAGACACTCACACCTCGGGGGGACCTTCGGGAAATAGAGTAGTGTTGTCACCTGGTGTTTCACAGCTCACAAGTGAGCCTCAGCAGATTCTGGAGACAGGGACAGCAATGGAGAGTCCTCGTCGGAGGGCGCAGGACTCTGCCAGCTCAACTCAGCTGCGCTGCATGTCGACCCTCTGCCTCTGGGTCCATCCGCAGGAGAAGAGGTGATGGATCTCCATGCACAGATGCAGGAGTCTCTGGCAGGTTTTGTCTCCAGGGTCGCTGCGAGTGTGGAGCGAATGGAGGAGTCCATAGCGACCATGAGCAGAGCCTTTGTGGAGTCATTGGCGCATGAACGCATCACCATGGAAAGGTTGGCAACCTCCATGGAGGAGATAACTCACCAGGGTACAGAAAACATGGTGAGTGCTCATAAGAGAATGACATCTCTTGAGCAGCGTTGGCCATCTATTGAACAGAGAAACCAGACCTTCATGGAAGTCCTTCTGAGTAGGACTGCCAGTGCAGAAACGGGTCCCCATGGCCCCCTAAAGCACAGCAAGGTGCTCTCAAGCCACTTCCAAGCGCTGGCCCCTTCTGGCCTGTGCAGCTTCAGGTGAGTGAGCAGCAGCCTGGTGCTCCTGGTGCTCATCCTGCTGTTCCTGGTTCTGCTGCTGCCACCTCTGCTGCTGGAGATCCTCTAATGGCAAGAAGGGAAGGAAAAAAAGACGTCCCATGCTTCTCGTAGATGCCTCCGCTGAGGAAGCGCTGAGTGAGGGTGGCGAGAGGGGCTTCCCAGGAGATCGCATTGGAGAAGTGTGTGAGGCTCCAACCTTCCACAGCTGTGCCCAAGCCTTGAAGAAGTAGCCCCAAACCTGCAACGACGAGGTCCTTCAACATACAAATGCTGTCCCTTTAAATCGCAGCTTTCCCTGACCTGCAGCTGACAGCTAGCAAGCCGGCAAGCTTCACGCCAGGTTTCATCAGCGGGGTTCCCCGCAGGCATGTTTAGCATTGGGAACCCCTGAAAGTCGCAAGGGCACCCTAAAATCGGCTTAAACAAGGTGATAATTGATCATTACTGTTCTGACGGCCAGTCACGCCAGTGGCGGGTGGGACTGAAGCGGGTCGGAGAGAAACGGCGGTCCGAAAGACGGACTGGGCGGGGAATCAGGCGGGGGGGGGGTCGCGACCCACTTTTTCGGCGATTTTCCGCCCCCGGCCGCATGAAAAGCCGCCCGACGGCTGCCAGAAAATCAACCCCATTGTCTTCAGCCCCTGCCATAAGTTCCATTCCCTCACCACTGATTCCATCCCCCTCCCTGGCCACTGTATCAGGCTGATCCAGACTATTCACACCTTCGGCGTTCCATTTGACCTTGAGCTAAGCTTCTGACCACAATGACCTGCTACTCCCACCTCCATAACATCGCCCATCTCCTCCCATGCCTCAGCCCATCAGCTTCAGAAACCCGCATCCATGTTTTTGTTATCTCCAGATTCAACTATTGAAATACTCTTACCATGATCCATAAAGTTTATCTCATCCAAAACTCTACTGCATGTTCAAATTTCTCCATGGCCTCACCTCTCGCTATCTTTGTAACCTCCTCTAGCCCTACAACCATCCGAGAACTCTGCGTACCTCCAATTCTGGCCTCTTGCGCATTCCCAAATCCCTTCGCCCAATAACTGGTGGCTGTGCCTTCAGCCGTCTAGGCCCTAAGCTCTGGAATTTTTTTCCTAAACTTCTTTGCCTCTCCAACTCTCTCTTCTCCTTTAAGACACTCCTTAAAATCTACCTATTTGATCAAGTTTTTAGTCACCCCTCTTAATATCTCTTTCTTTGACTCGGTGTATTTTCTCCAACCCTGTTTATTTTCAATCACTTGCCGTGCTGGGTGAGAAAATTGGAGGAACACGTGATGGGTCTGCTCCTGGGCCTGGCCCAGTCCACCATTCACAGTTCCAGGATACGTAAGATCGCTAGGCAGGACTTCTTTGACTGGTTGCCCATTTTTTGATCTATAGCCCGCACCAGGGTGACCCTTGAGTACAAGCATGTGGTGTCTACTGGCTCACTGGATGCTTTCCATGACCGATGGATGTCACATTGGGTTTTGTTTTAATTTCACCTGATTTAACTATTTTAATTTAGAATTACATTGCGTAGAATTTTACAGCACAGAAACAGACCATTTGGGCACAACGGGTCTATGCCGGTGTCAATGCTCCACACGAGCCTTCTCCCACCTTACTTCATCTCACCATTTCAACATATCCTTCTATTCCTTTCTCCTAATTTGATTTTGTTATTTTCTGTTAGTTGTATTTAAAGCTAGTTTTGGTGAGTCACCTGGTGTTGCCCTTTTAGGGAAAGCAGGTTATGTGGTAGAATTTAACTCTCAGGCAGATGACAAGTGGAGCAGGCAGGACCGGTCAAAATGGCCCTGTGCCTCATTACCATACAGTGGGCAGGCTACGGAGGGAAAACGAGCGCTCCAGGCCGACGCAATATTGGGCGGCCAGGCTGTCCTCCGAACCCAGAAGAAGGTATGTTCTGGACTTATCAAATGCAGATAGCACCCTCTGATGGTGGTTATTGTGTTAGCAGTGTTAGTATACAGCAGAGGTCAGTTGACCTTTCTTCCTGTTTGACCCCGGAAGTAGTTTCCCAGAAAGAACCTGGCAGAGTAATGGAGGGATTCCATTCTCAATCCAGTTCCATCTTATCTCATATGTTAGGCCAGACGCAATATCTGTATCTTTGTTTGTTAGCATGATAGCAACTTTGTCAGTGTAGTATTTGACAATAATTTGTTTATAAGAAATTAATAGTTGGTAGTTACAGAAGTTTAGTCCAAATGTTAGTTAGTTATACAATTAGTCTATTCTATTGTTATAAATATGTATATATCTTATGTAATATCTAATGTATAGTACTCAGTTCTATGTACAAAACACACTTTGTCTTTGTTTACAGTTTCACAAATTTGTTCAAGTAAAGCTTCAAAACAGCAAACCGGATTCTCGAGGAATTATTTGAATAAGTGTTTAACTTGCTGGATAACTAGATAGGAGCACGTCTAGCGAGACCAGTACAAGGTATGTTGGGGGGTGAAGGGGTCCATTCTCCGTGGAGGGAACCCAATGGGGGTGCGACCCAGGTTGTTTTTAAGAGGCCAAGAGGGGCACTTACCTCCTGGGCTCATCTGATACTGTACATAGGGTGTGCAGCAACTCTATAAATGAAATAGCTCCCTCCTTATAAGTTCTGTTATCAGTTCGAGCCTGACCACCAACACAGATAGAAACATAGAACATAGAAACAGAAAAATAGGAGCAGGAGCAGGAGTAGGCCATTCGGCCCTTCGAGCCTGCTCTGCCATTCAATATGATCATGGCTGGTCCTCTAATCTCAATACCATATTCCCGCTCTCTCCCCATACCCCTTGATGCCTTTTGTGTCTAGAAAAAATATCTATCTCCTTCTTAAATATATTCAGTGACATGGCCTCCACAGCCTTCTGTGGTAGAGAATTCCACAGGTTTACCACCCTCTGAGTGAAAAAATTTCTCCTCATCTCAGTCCTAAATGTCCTACCCCATATCCTGAGACTGTGACCCCTCGTTCTAGACCCCCCAGCCAGGGGAAACATCCTCCCTGCATCCAGTCTGTCTAGCCCTGTCAGAACTTTATATGTTTCAATGAGATCCCCTCTCATTCATCTAAACTCTAGTGAATACAAGCATAGTCGACCCAATTTCTCCTCCTATGACAGTCCTGTCATCCCAGGTATCAGTCTGGTGAACCTTCGCTGCACTCCCTCTATGGCAAGTATATCCTTTCTTAGGTAAGACGACCAAAACTGCACACAGTACTCCAGGTGTGGTCTCACCAAGGTCCTGTATAACTGTAGTAAGACATCTTTGCTCCTGTACTCAAATCCTCTTGCAATGAAAGCCAACATACCATTTGCCTTCCTAACAGCTTGCTGCACCTACATGTTTGCTTTCAGTGACTGGTGTAACAAGGACACCCAGGTCCCTTTGTACATCAACATTTCCCAACCTATCACCATTTAAATAATACTCTGTGGCGACACGCCACCACTGGACATAATCCGCTCACGGCGGCACAGACAGTCTAAGCAGAAGCCCCCAGCCGGGGGCCCTTTCCTCCAGCAACTTGTTTCCCGCAGGGACAGGCTGCCGGGAGCACTTCCTGTCTGGGAAGTATTTAAGTGGATGTGCGGGCTTTTCTAGTTCCTGTTTGCCATGTGGTCAGAATAAAGCAGTTGTGTTTTCAATAGCTCTGTCTCGACTCCCACGTTTGCCGCGGTATCTCAACACTGGTGACCCCGACGGTCAGGACGAATCCTAAGCTAGCATGGCGGATACAAACGTAGTCACGGTTAAATTACCTGACTTTTGGGAGAACCTCGCCGAAGCCTGGTTCGTTCAAGCCGAGTCCAGATTCCGGCTGAAAGGCATTACAGTCGACGCCACGAAGTACGACTACCTCGTCGCCTCGCTCACCTACGCTACAGTCCCCAAGGTTTGGGCAGCGCTGCAGAATCCACCAACGGAGGGCAAGTACGAGCATCTGAAGGCTGCGCTACTTAAAAAATTTCAAACGTCCTCTTACCAGCGCCACTGCCAACTCCTGGACCTCCCCGGCCTTGGTGACGCTTCACCATCAGACCTGCTTTCCCACATGCTGTCCCTCTCCGACGACAAAAATCCCGGCGCCCTTTTTCGCACGCTTTTCATTCGGCAGCTCCCCGCCAGCATCCGCCCGCTCCTTGTGGAGTCTGACTCCACGGACCTGAATGAGATAGACGAAAAGGCCGACCGGCTGCTCTCTGCACAGGCCGCTCGCAACGTCGCGCCCGACCTCACGGCAACGACCACGCGGTCTTCCCGGGCCGCTAGGCCCGACCGCCCTACCACTCCGGGTCACTGATACTACCACACCCGTTTTGGCGCTAGGGCTCAACACTGCACGCCACCGTGTTCCTTCAAACCCTCCCCCCCGCACCGGCCCCCACGATGGCCGCGGGGCAGAAGGAGCCCCTACTGTACGTCACTGACGACAGAACCAACCGCCGATTTCTGTGCGACACAGGGGCCCAGCACAGCATCACCCCCGCCTCCGCCCTCGAGATCCAACGCGGCACACGGGGTATCACACTGGCTGCAGCCAACGGCTCTGAAATCCGCACATATGGCACCCGCATGGTCACGCTCGACCTCGCGGGCCGCCGCTACCGCTGGGAGTTCCTGACAGCCAAGGTCCTCTGCCCACTCATTGGCGCCGACTTCCTACGCGCCCACGGCCTCCTTGTCGACATTCCGAGGCACCGCCTCGTCGACATCAACACTATGGCCCCCATCCCCGGCGCCTTTACCCCGGCCCGTTCGGCCGGCCCGACGACCTACTGCCTCGCCAGAGCCACGGGCGACTACTCGGCACTCCTAGCTGAGTTTCCCGCCCTCACTAACCCGACCTTTTCGGCCAAAGCCGCCAAGCACGGTGTGGAACACTATATCCCCACCACCGGCCCCCCAGTTTCTGCCCACGCCCGCAGACTCAACCCGGCCAAGCTGGAAATCGCGTGGGCCGAGTTTACCAACATGGAACAACTCGGCATCATCCGCCGCTCCAGCAGCCCTTGGGCCTCGCCCCTCCACATCGCCCCCAAGCCCGGCGGAGGCTGGCGCCCTTGCGGGGACTACCGCCGCCTCAACGACGCCACCACCCCCGATCGATACCCGGTGCCACACATCCAGGACTTCTCGGCCCGACTGGCCGGACGAACCGTCTTTTCCAAAGTCGACCTGGTGCGCGGTTACCACCAAGTCCCCGTACACCCCGCGGACATCCCCAAAACGGCCGTCATCACCCCATTCGGCCTGTTCGAGTTCCTGAGGATGCCCTTCGGCCTCAAGAATGCAGCACAGGCTTTCCAGCGCCTTATGGACTCAGTCCTCCGGGACCTGAACTTCCTATTCGTCTATCTAGACGACATTCTCGTGGCCAGCTCCTCCAAACAGGAACACCTCGAACACCTTCGCATCCTGTTCGGGCGCCTAGCCCAACACGGGCTCATCCTCAGCCCGGCGAAGTGCCAATTCGGCCTAACCGAGATCGATTTTCTCGGTCACCACATCACCCCTGCTGGGGCCGTCCCCCTGCCCAACAAGGTGCAGGCCGTCCAGCAATTCCCCCGCCCCACAACCATCAAGGGCCTCCAGGAGTTCCTCGGGATGGTGAACTTCGACAACAGGTTCATCCCCAGAGCCGCAGCCGTTATGAAGCCCCTATACGACTCCCTCCGAGGAAAATCCGGCAAGATGGACGTAGCCTGGACCACTGACACGGCAGCCACCTTCGACGCCACCAAAAACGCGCTCGCCGACGCCACTCTGCTCGCGCACCCGAGGGCCGATGCCCGGGTCGCGCTCACCACCGACGCCTCCGACCACGCGGTCGGGGCCGTGTTCGAGCAGTGGGTCAATGGCGCGTGGCAGCCACTTGCCTTCTACAGCCGCCAACTGCGCCCCCCGGAGGTCAAATACTCCACTTTCGACCGCGAGCTTCTCGCACTCCACCTGTCGGTCCGCCATTTCAGGTTCCTCCTGGAAGGCCGCCCCTTCACCGCGTATGTGGACCACAAGCCACTCACATACGCGATGGCCAAGCACACCGAACCCTGGTCCGCTAGGCAGCAACGCCAGCTCGCGGCCGTCTCCGAGTTTACTACGGACATTCAGCACGTCTCCGGTAGAGACAACGTGGTCGCCGACTGCCTTTCCCGTCCCGCCGTCTGTGCGAATCACCTCGCGGTCGACTACGCACAACTAGCAGCGGCCCAGCTCACGGACCCAGACCTCCTCTCGGCGGCTACCAGCCTGCCAGGGCTACGCCTAGCCAAGGTCGCGCACGGGCCCGAAGCCACGGCAGTCACGTGCGACGTCTCACTCGGCCAACCCAGGCCGGTCGTCCCTGAGACCTGGCGCCGCCGCGTCTTCGACGCGCTCCATGGGCTCTCTCACCCGGGTTCCCGCGCATCCGTCAAACTCCTCTCCAAGCGCTTCGTCTGGCGCGGCCTTAGCAGAGATGTTCGGACTTGGGCCACCTCCTGCCTCGCCTGCCAACGGGCTAAGGTACAGCTGCACACCAAAGCACCCCTGGGAGACTTCGAGGTACCCAGCCGCTGCTTCGACCACGTACACGTCGACATCGTCGGTCCCCTGCCGCCATCGCAAGGCCAAACTTATCTCCTCACGATGGTCGACCGCTACACACGCTGGCCTGAGGCAGTGCCGCTGACCTCCACCACCACAGCCGACATCGCCAGGGCGTTCGTTAACACCTGGGTTGCAAGGTTCGGCGTACCGGCCGACATAACCTCCGACAGAGGCACCCAGTTCACCTCCGAACTCTGGACGGCCACAGCACGCAACCTCGGGGTGACGCTCCACCGCACCACGGCGTACCACCCGCAGGCCAACGGACTTTGTGAACGCTTCCACAGGTCACTCAAGGCCTCACTCCGTGCCGGCCTGCAGGACAGTACCTGGACTGACCGCCTACCGTGGGTGCTACTCGGCCTACGCACCGCGGTCAAGGAAGACCTCCAGTCCTCGGCAGCGGAGTTAGTCTACGGACAACCGCTGCGCGTCCCAGGCGAATTCCTTCCGGAGCCTACCAAGTCTTGGTCGGCCGAACAGCAGCGGCTCGACTCTTTCTCTTCCGCTCAGCAGTTCGCCCCACTTCCGGTCAACCGACACGGCGAACTCGCACCTCACGTCCCGCCAAATTTACAGCAGGTGCGCTTCGTCTTCGTGCGACACGACGCGCACCGCGGGCCCCTGCGACCCCCGTACGACGGTCCGTACGAGGTACTACAAACCGGGGACAAGGTATTCAAGCTGCGACTCGGCAACAGGGTCGAGACAGTCTCCATCGACCGGCTCAAACCAGCACACACAGAACCAGGGGAACAGGTCCCCGTGGCCCAGCCTCCAGCCAGAGGCCGTCCCCCCGGCAAGCCAGCACAGCCGACGGCGAACCGCCCGACCCAACCAACCAGACCGGCGACCACTCAGAGCCGCTGTGGCAGAACCATTAGACCACCGTCACGACTCGTCCACTCCTATTAAGCGGATTCTGGGGGGAGTTCTGTGGCGACACGCCACCACTGGACATAATCCGCTCACGGCGGCACAGACAGTCTAAGCTGAAGCCCCCAGCCGGGGGCCCTTTCCTCCAGCAACTTGTTTCCCGCAGGGACAGGCTGCTGGGAGCACTTCCTGTCTGGGAAGTATTTAAGTGGATGTGCGGGCTTTTCTAGTTCCTGTTTGCCATGTGGTCAGAATAAAGCAGTTGTGTTCTCAATAGCTCTGTCTCGACTCCCACGTTTGCCGCGGTATCTCAACAACTCTGCCTTTCTGTTTTTCCTACCGAAGTGGATAACTTCACATTTATCCATGTTATACTGCATCTGCCATGTATTTGCCCACTCACTCAACTTGTCTAAATTGCCTTGAAGCCTCTTTGCATCCTCCTCACAACTCACAATCCCTCCTCCTCACAGGTCTACCAGTTTTATGCAGCCAGATCGTTTCAAGCCACGACTGGTGACATTTGTTACATTAGTCACCCTTTAGTGAATCAATGCTTAAAACAAGTGGCAGATGTTTTGTTTGCTGGGGAAACACTTTCATTATTTGCCTTAGGTAAAGGAGGCAGCAGCACGATGGGCCCAGCACTTCCACTAGGCGCAGGACCTCACTGGTAACGAACATGTAGTCATCAGGGTCCCGAACAACAATCCTGTGGAATAAATGAACAGGAACGACTTTCATTCCACGGGAAAATAATAAAGTAAGAAAACCCGGCAACAGCCATGGTCCCTTTATTTTCTGGCATTAAAAGTGTGGAAATTATTTTCTCTCATCACCTTAGGGCTGATAATGTGGTCCCTGCACAGCACCCACCAGGAACAGCATCGTCCACTGCCCACACAAGGGTGAGCTGATCTTAGGCCTCTGCAGCCTATAATAACAGGAAATGGAAGCCCAACGTGCAATTGGGTGCCTGCCATGGCAATATCAGCACCTATGCAAACTTGTAAACCAGTGCAGAAAAAGAATTCTCCTCAGTATAGCTAGCAAAATTGTTGAGGGCAAAATTTGATTAGGCCGGTAAACGGGCGCAGGGATCTCCGATGCAGCACTGGAAACCTGGGTGCAGGAGGTCTACAGGAGGAGACAGATCCTCTACCGTCAGTGCCAACGGCGTTGCCCCCAGGAGCTGGACCCAGTGCCGGAAGAAGTTTAATGGCCTCATTCGAGTGGTCAAGGTCAGTGGATGAACCTTCAAATGCCATATCCCACCAACTGTGCCACTAGCCTCACACACTGCTCAATGCACCACACCCCCATCACTCACCTACCAACAATCTCTACCAAACACGACTCACACCTCACAATCAAAGCTTCACCTCACCCTCACACACTTACCACTGCTGCAAGCCTCACACCCACATCTCACACCTTGCACATAGTTCCAGCTATTCAACCATGACAGGCACATCATTCAAACACATTGCACCACACTCACTGGTGCACTTTCCTTTCTGTTGCAGGCAAAGGTGGCTCATAACAGAAGAGAACAGGAACAAACATCCTCTCTCAGGATGAAAGCATTCGTACTCCCACCCCTGCACTCTGCCATTGCAGTTGCCTGTCAGCCAGCCATCCCAGACTGCTGCCACCCATGCCAAGGTGGTGCAGTCTACACCGGGCCTTCTGGGCCCAGAGCTGCACAAGGTCGTCCTGCCATGCCATCTGCAGTGTCCCCCATGGAAAGTCAGCAGTGTTCCACCAGCCATGCTGCAGCCACTGGGGTAGCACTGCGTAGAAGCACTAGAATTGGCAAAGGAAAAGAAAGAAAGACTTGCATTTATATAGCGCCTTTCATGACTACCGGATGTCTCAAAGCGCTTTACAGTCAATGAAGTACTTTTTGAAATAAAAACAGAAAATGCTGGAAATACTCAGCAGGTCAGGTAACATCTGTGGAGAGAGAAACAGAGTTAACATTTCAGGTCGATGACCCTGTGGAGTCACTGTTGTAATGTGAGAAACATGGCAGCCAATTTGCGCACAGCAAGGTCCCACAAACAGCAATGTGATAATGACCAGATAATCTGTTTTTGTTATGTTGGTTGAGGGAAAAATATTGGCTAGGACACCAGGGATAACTCCTGTACACGTCTTCGAAATAGTGCCATGGGATCTTTTACGTCCACCTGAGAGAGCAGACAGGGCCTCGGTTTAATGTCTCATCCGAAAGACGGCACCTCCGACAGAGCAGCACTCCCTCAGCACTGCTCTGGAGTGTCAGCCTAGCTTTATGTGCTCAAGTCCCTGGAGTGGGACTTAGAACCTTCTGACTCCGAGGCGAGAGTGCTACCAACTGAGCCACAGCTGACAGTTGGAACAGAGAAGACAGACACTAAGGGAATGCGCAAGGGTGATTAGTTGACTTTGTAATGTTATATTGGAATTATTAATTGATAAATTATGTTTGAAATGTTTATTTTGGGGTGACTTTCATTTCAGCCTTGTGCCCAACAAGAATGTTGTGATATAACAACAGAAAATGCTGGAAAAACTCAGCAAGTCAGGCAACATCCGTGGAGAGAAATTTGAGTTGACGTTTCGGGTTTGACCCTTCTTCAAAACTGGAGAGAAAAGGAACTAGATCGAAGGCAGGGCTGCGATCGGACAAAAGAATTAAAGAACCAAAAGAAGTAAAAGAGATTAGAAGCTAGACGAGATGGTAATAGGCTGTGATTAGGTGTAAAGTGTACTGGCAGGGCAAAAGATAGCTGCCAGGTGTGAGAGAGAAACAAAAGGAAAGGGGGGGGGGAAAAGGAAAGGAGTGGAAAAATATGTGAAAATGAAATAGGGGACGAGGTTATGATCTGAAATTGTTGAACTCGATATTGAGACCGGAAGGCTGCAGACTGCCTAATCGGAAGATGAGGTGCTGTTCCTCGAGTTTACGTTGAGCTTCCGTGGAACAGTACAAGAGGCCAAGGACGGTGAGGTCCGAGTGGGAATGGAGCGGTGAATTGAAATGACAGGCGACCGGAAGCTCGGGGTCACCCTTACGGACTGAACGGAGGTGTTCCGCAAAGCGGTCACCCAATCTGCGTTTGGTCTCCCCAATGTAGAGGAGACCGCATCGTGAGCAGCGAATACAGTATACTAGATTGCGAGAAGTACAAGTAAATCGCTGTTTCACCTGGAAGGGGTGTTTGGGGCCCTGGACAGTGGGGAGGGGGGAGGTATAGGGGCAGGTGTTACATCTCCTCCGCTTGCACGGGAAGGTGCCAGGCGAAGGGGAAGGGCTGTTTGGGGTGATAGAGGAGTGGACTAGGGTGTCTCGGAGAGAGCGGTCCCTGCGGAATGCTGAAAGGGGAGGGGAGGGGAAGATACGTTTGGTGGTGGGATCACTTTGGAGGTAGCGGAAATGCCGGAGGATGATCCGTTGAATGTGGAGGCTGGTGGGGTGAAAGGTGAGGACAAGGGGAACCCTATCGTGGTTCCGGGAGGGAGGGGCAGGGGTGAGGGCAGAGGTGCGGGAGATAGAACTGACACGGTCGAGGGCAGTGTCAACCACGGTAGAGGGGAATCCTCGGTTGCGGAAAAAGGAAGACATGTCTGAAGCACTGGTGTGGAAGGTGGCATCGTCGGAGCAGATACGGCGGAGGCGAGAATGTTGTGATGTTCTGTGACGGAGGGATGGTAAGGTGGGGAAGTGTTGAGCAACGGGGATCTGGGGTTTCATTCAGGGGAATTGGAGTCTGATGTTGCGCTCACGGACAGCCCGTCCGGAACAGGGATTTGCAGGCTGTCTCCTACCTTCCTCTTCCTCCTCCTCCTCCTCCTCCTCCTCCTCCTCCTGAGGTGGTTGCAGAAACCGTGGTGGCAAGGGCTGTGCCCTCATGATGGCCAAGTTCTGGAAGATGCAGCAGACCACCATGAATTGGAACACCCGCTCCGGCGAGTACTGGAGAGCTCCTCCTGAGCGGTCAAGGCAATGGAACTGTTGCTACATAACCCCCATGGTCTGCTCGATGAGGTTCCTCATGGCAGCATGGCTGTCATTATAAGAGTGCTGGCCATGAATGATGGGGTTGCAGAGGGGAGTCATCAGCCAGGTGTAGCGAGGATAGCCCTTGTCTCCGAGCAGCCACTCTCGGGTTCAACATGGTGGCTAGAAGATTGCTGGCACAGCGGACTGGTGCAGGATGAAGGCATCATGACTGCTGCCTGGATAGCTGGCATTCACCATCATGATATGCTGTGCGTGGTCACACACCACCTGCACATTAAGAGAGTGGTACCCTTTATCGTTACGGTACATCTCATTGATATGCAGCACCCGCAAAGCCACGTGGGTGCAGTCGTTGGCACCCTGCACCATGGGGAAGCCCGATATCCTGGAAAAGCCACGTGTGTGCTCACACTGCTTCTCTCTGTTCAGAGAGAAGACAATGAAATCCCCTCTCTTAGAGCACAGAGCCACTGTGACCTCCCGGATGAAGCGATGGATGGCGATCTGCGAGATGTTTGCTATGTCACCTGCTCCAGCCTGGAAGGATCTGCTGGTGAAAAAATTCAGGGCCACGGTCACTTTGAGGGTCACTGGCAGCACCATCACTGCCCTGCTCTGAGGCGGCAGGTCTGGTTCCAAGAGGTGTCCGAGTTCTTGACCACTTCCTTGATGAAGCAGAGCCTCCGTATACACTGCTCCTAGCTTAGGTGCCGGTAGGAGAAACGCTCCCTTAGGACCTTAGGTGGGTAAGGCCTCATGCTGTGAGCCCTCCTCCTCCTCCTCCTCCCTCTGCGAGCAGCTTGTCTTTGCTGCCTCTGTTCCATCTCCCTGTCATGCTGCAGCGTGAAGGGGGACTGCAACTAGAGCCCCCAGGACTGGGAACAAGTGGTGTAGTCAGAGGCCTTCCTTTAAGAGCCAGCGCCTTCCCAACATCCAGCAGCACTCACTGCATACTTTCCCAACTTTTTAAATGTCTTACACCGAGGCACTGCTCAAATAAACTGTACAAGACCCAGTACAAAAGCAAAAAGCAGCTTACCTCAAAGTTGCATTGTGTCCCTGTTAGTAGCACTGGTGGGGTGTCTGTCATGCCGTTGAATGCACGTTCAGCTGTGCGTGCTTCGGAGAGGGCATACAGTGGAGCAGTAACATCCAAAATGGCAGGTCATGCGTCAAATCAGCGTTACACTTTGATTGACGTCACAACCTGCCTCATTTGAATTCTTCCACTGCACGCAGGCAATGGCCGTGCTATTGCCCTTCCCAAGATGGCGACCAGCACGGACCACACCGGAAGCGTGGCGAGCGCCAATTTTTTCTTCAAACCGGCCAGAACAGCCGGCGCTAAGCACGGGAATTTTGCGGCCGTTGTTTATTAAACGTTTACCACACCTCCATAGAAACCAACCAGAGGAACTCTTGCCACAGTTGTTTTGGATGTTGCAATACACAGTGAGAAGAGGAAATGATCCTCACTGAAGGCCTGGACAAGACACCGAAATCCACAGGCACAGCAACCATGTACTAATGAGATGAATAAGGCTGTGTATCGTAATTGATTTTTAAATTGATAAAATAATCAGTCCTTCATTTTATTACCAGTTTTGCTCCATTTTGACCTCTTTTGCATATGCATGATGTCATCTAATAGGAGCCTGCAGATGTAAATGAATTATTACCCTGCTTAGGAGCTAGGAGGTTTATTCTAATTGATGTTGAATCATTTGTATATTTTACAAAATCCAGTCAAGTTCAGGCTTAATTAAACAGTGTGGGAAACACACATAGATAAACATTCTGCAGACCCACAGAGCATCACAAACAGCCTCTCACAGATATATGCACATGCAGCCCCGTAATATTCTTGTTTTATTACTGCTTTTACAGAAATAATTGCATTCACAATAAGAAACGCTGTAGTTACATTATCAATTTTCTGCTAAAAACCTTTTTAGTAGACCAGCGAAAACTACATTAATTAAATGTAAGTGCTTTGAGCAATGGTGTGAAATTCAACTGAGCCATTACTATGAATTACACTTATTATTGCTGTAATTATTTTCCCTTGGCTGAACCTGCATTTTCATCCCCTGCTACTAATGTTGAACATATTAGCATGTTCTGAAGTTTGAACTGTACCATATACCAGTACCTACTGGAAAACCACACAAAAAAAACCCCAAAAGCATAGCGTACTGCATTTAAGGAGTTTCATGGTGCCTATTCAATTCAAAGCCTCTTGTGTGCAGCTGGTTTTGTTGTGAAACTGTCAACTGCCTACTTTACTAATACTGATTTACATCCTATGTGGCACTTAGCAAACACTTTCAGTTATCACACACACCCTGGGTCAGAGCACAGCATCGTCCAAAAAGGTCCTGCAAATATAAATGGAATAAAAGGTAGTTGTTGAAAAAAACTATTTATTTTATTATTGCTTTTACAGAAATTATAACGAATTCAAAACAGGAATGATGTCTTCCCAGGTTACTGCTCTCCATTCAGTATAAATGTCAGTGATCTACTAAAATGAACAGCATTACAAATCCCTTCATTTATAACTTTCACAGTCAAATGACAGCAAATACTAAACAAAGGAAATTTGCCATCAACAATATATTATATTTATAATATTTTTCTGGGAATTGTGTAATGTTCACAATACCCTACATAAGCTACAGACACAACCATTGCTAGAAACAACTATTGCCAGAGCTTTCCATATTTATTTGCATTACTGAAAACTACAGTTATCTAAATATTGCACGTCTACAAATTAAACATGGGTTGGTGGCTCTCTCCTCTTCTAACAACATACATCTACAGTGACACAGCCTGTGACCCAGAATCAATTCATCTACTTATACCTGTTTACATAACATTATGGTTAAAATCAAAGGCTATGGATATTATAAACATTGTGTTGATAAAAGTTTTCTTTAGTGATTAATTCCAAACAATAAAAGTCTTTGAGTTAAAATGTATTCAAATATGTATTTTGCTGCACTATAACTGTTTTTATCACCGGAAATGTATTTCCCTGCCCCACAAAGGGTAGAGAAGGAAAATGGAAACACTCCAACACATTGTGAGGAAAAAGGCTTCCAGTGGCAACACAAGAGAAGAAAAAAATAATGGGGAGTTTTCCCCACTATTGGAGAATTTGGGAAGTGTTTTAAAAAAAATTTTCCAGGCTTATAATTTCCTGGCATTAAGGTGATATGGAGAAATACTGGAGAATACATTTAAGAATATAGACCACGATTTCGCCTTCTGAGGCAGGTCTGTTGCGGCCAGGGTTCCGTGGCGGGGTGCAACCCCGCTGCTGGCTCCAGCCCGCTCTGTGAAAAGAATTTTACGTTGATTGGGATGTTAAGCCCGCCCAGCGTGTTTGCCAGCCAATTGAAGGAAGCGGGACTGATGACATCACTTGATCACGCGTCATCAGACGGTTTCCTTAAAGGGACCATGCGCAAATTGATTTTGACAGTTGTGCTGTTAGTGTGCTGCAAACACTGACAATCACTGCACAGAGGTGCACGGCTGCACCAAGGCATGCCCATGACTCCCTTCATATGCTTATGGAGGGAGTCACAGCACGTAGGGAGGTCCTCCTCCCTTCCCATGGGCGGAAGAGACCTCCCCAGGAGACCAACGCAGCCGGGTTGCACATTGCACAGGAGGTCACAAGCAGGGATGTCGTCAGGAGGACCAGGGTGCAGTGCCGTAAACCTTTCAATGATCTCAGTAGATCACGAAACGTTACTGCAAAGCCGCACTCAACCTCATCCTACTGTGCCACTCATCACATCCTCATCACTCTGCCTTCCCTTACCTACTCCTGCACATCCTTACTCACACTAACTTACCTTGCACCTCCACCCATCCCTCTCTCTCTATCTACATTATCACTTCCCCATCTTACTAGCCATCCCTCACACTCACCCTGATCCTAGTCCAATCATACCAACTAACAACACACAAGGGTGGGCACTCGGGTATTTTAGCCAATATTCATGTAACGTTTCTGTTAATGACCTGTCAAACATTGAAATCTTTATTTTCAACACTTTGCGTTCTTGGACAGATTTGTGTGCATCTTTGGAAGTGGTTAGTGAGTTTCAGTTAATGGTGAGATATAACGGTACCCCCTGCAATGGTGATGAGTGTGAAAGGAATGGCTTGGGCATTGTAGGGATGCATTATGGTGTTGGTGTGGGGTGGTGCCAACCTGGCACATCATGTGGCAGCCAGAGTGTACAGCGTCAAGTGAAGTAAATCTGGCCATGGTGAGGCCATCCCTGGCATCCCAGGCAGCAATGTGGTCGGGTGCCGATGCCCTGTGCAGCACCAGCTGATTGTGGAGAAGGTTGGTGTTGTTGTTGGTGCTGCTGGGGTTAGGGCTGATTGTGTTGGGATTCTGAGGACCAAGGTGCGATTTTTTGAAGGGCACCGATGCTGATGGAATAGATGGCAGGTGAGGTTGAGATGACAGAAGCAATGTGTCAATAGTAAGAGAGATTGTTCCAATGAGGTGACACTGGATAGAGAGTTTATTCCAAACACTTGCAACCTGCATAAAGCTCAATGTGTCTCCCAAATGCAGTAAGCAACAGCTTCTAATCTTGGAAAGTGAACACTTATGAAATGGAAGCTTTCAAAGACCATTTGCAGCTGTCAACTTTAGAAATCATCACATGCTGACACATCATCCGACCTCCTTACCTGACGTGATCCCTGAGCAGCGGGGAAGCCGTTGACGAACTCTAAAAATCTAAAGGTAAGTTTAAAATACTACTTAATTGCCTCTTAACAATCCAGCTAATGGTGTAAATTGCCTCCCCTGCTGCTTGGTGTCGGGTCTGTTCAGCGCTGACAGACCCGACATCTGGGTGACTAGCATGGAGGCGGGGTGACAGCGGGTTCCCTACCTACTGTCAAACAAAAACATTTTCCCAGACGACCCACCACCAAACACGCCCCCTGACCCCCAAAAAATTCCAGCCATAAAGGCCGGAATTTTCCCATTGCCAAGCGTGCAGGTTTGGGGGGCGGGTCAGCAGTAAAAATCAGGGAAATTGCTAACGCGTCAGGAACCCACCGTCATCCCACCGCCTCGCGCATTGAACTTGGGCGGCTTTGAAGGCGCGACATGGATCCAATCAGCACAGGCGAGTGTTAGATCCGGGTATCTTAATGTTGTGTCCTTCAATAATCAGACAAAGACTGCAGGGAACGATCAACAGGTGTTTACTGAATGAGGGTTCAAACTGCAACTGACTGTACAGAGCACTACTCAGGGTTTATATACAGATGTGGTCACTGCCGGTACTACAGGATACAGGAGCTGTAAAAAGTAGTTCTCCCCCTTAAAGGTACATACATTACAATTCCTCCCCTTTTAGATTAACAGTACCATAACACTCATTTAACAATTAAATATCAAACTAATTACAATTAACACTTTTAACATGCAACATTAACTGGAAATAGTCTATTTATAAATTCAGTCTTTGGGGAGGCTTCCTGATTCTTTCTGGATAACGCCTTTCCCGAGTGTCTCGCTCTTGGTGTGGAGGCGATTCTAACACCCTGTCATCAGTTGATTCATCAGCTTCCAATGCTATTGTTTCTGAGGTAGATGCGACCTGTACGTCGGGTTCCTCACCAGGTACGTATGGCCGAGACATGGGGTTGACTCGTTCCTGTGACTCTAGGATCTGGTCAGCATGGCATCTCACAATGTTCTCCCCAACATCCACTGTGTACATTAGTGGCCCCTGCCGTGTGCATATCGTTCCTGGTTGCCATTTCTCTGTTCGGTAGTCGCGGGCCAAGACTGGTTGCCCTACATTGAAGCTCCTTGTCGGCTTCTCATTGATGTGCTGGAATTGCTTATTCTCAACATCTCTTCGTACATTTGGTCTGAGCAAATCCAGACGAGATCTCAACCTTCAGCTAAAGAACATCATGGCCGGGGCCTGGTTGGTGACTGCATGTGTCGCTTTTCTGTAGGCTAACAGGAAATTGTCCACCTTATGCTGCAGTGGAATGTCGTCATCGCACATAGCCTTTACTGCTTTTTTAAAGGTTTGTACGAACCTCTCAGCCAATCCATTTGTGGCTGGATGATACGGGGCGGATGTGTAATGCCTTACCCCATTCCTTTTCATAAATCTTCGAAACTCTTCGGACACAAACTGTGGTCCGTTATCAGAGCAAATCTGCTCTGGCAAGCCGTTCCTGGCAAAAATGGTCCGTAGGACTGCAGTAGTTTTCTCCGTGGTGGTGGAGGACATTTTGATCACCTCAGGCCATTTCGAGTGCGCATCCACGGCTATTAAAAACATTGAGTCCATGAATGGACCAGCAAAATCAATATGCACCCGTTGCCATGGAGATGAGGGCCACTCCCATGGGTGTAGAGGGGCATGTGGTGGTGCATTTTGGACCTTCTGGCATCTTGAGCAGCTCTTTGTCAGGTCCTCGATTTGCTGATCGATCCCCGGCCACCACACATAAGCCCTAGCAAGGCTTTTCATTTTCACCCCTCCCAGATGACCTTCGTGAAGCTCATTGAGCACTCTCTCCCTTAACTTGGGTGGAATTACCACTCAGGATCCACACATCAAGGTCCCCTGGCATACTGACAGCTGTTCTCTTCTGGATGAGAATGCTGGCAACAGTGAGTCGCCATGTGCTGGCCATCCCCTCACCATCAAATCATATACCCGAGACAGTGTCGGGTCATTTCGGGTCTCCTTCTCTATACCAGCGTTAGTTACTGGCAAGCATTCAATTATATTCGAATGAAATATTTCGACAGGATCCACTGCTGGTGCTTCCTCCGCAGTAGGCAGTGGCAGGTGTGATAGCCCATCAGCGTTTCCATGCTATTTTGTGCACTTATACTCGATATCATATTGGTGCGCCCCTAGAAAAAGGGACCATCTTTGTAGCCGTTGCGCAGTCATCACCGGAACGCCCTTCTTTGGATTAAAGATGGAGACAAGTGGTTGGTGGTCAGTCAGCAAGGTGAACTTCTGCCCGTGCAGATAGTGATTGAACTTTTTCACTCCCCACACTAGGCTGAGGGCCTCCCTGTCAATCTGGGCGTAGTTACGCTCAGCTGAGGTTAGTGACCGAGACGCAAAGGCTACTGGCCTCTCCGAGCCGTCCGGGAATTTGTGCGACAGCACCGCTCCAATGCCATAGGGTGATGCATCACACGCCAACCAAATTGGTAGTGCTGGGTTGAAATGAGCCAACACCTCTTTCGATGCGATCAATGCTTTGCTCTTCTGGAAAGCTCGTTTACATTCGTCACTCCACTTCCATGGTACCCCCGTTTGCAGTAGGGTGTTCAGTGGGTGTAGTACGGTGGACAAATTCGGCAAGAACTTATGGTAGTAGTTCACCAGCCCGAGGAACGACCTCAGTTGTGACACATTTTCCGGTGCTGGAGCCTCAATCTTTTCAGGGGACTTATGTAACCCCTCTTTATCAATAATGTGGCCACAATACGAGATCTGCTCCTGGAAAAACTCACATTTGTGGCGATTAGCTCGGAGCCCATATTCCTTCAATCTAGTGAACACCTGCTCCAGGTTGGCGAGGTGATCACTGTCACTTTTGCCCGTGACCAGGATGTCGTCCAAATAACACTGGGTCCCTGGAATCCCTTGCAGGACTTGTTCCATTGCCCTTTGCCAAATAGCCGGAGCTGATGCTACCCCGAACACCAGCCGGTTTTATTGGTAGAGACCTTTATGAGTGTTGATCGTGAGGTACTGTTTCGAGGCTTCTTCTACCTCCATTTGCAGGTACGCCTGGGCCAGATCAATCTTAGTGAAGCGTTTCCCTCCAGATAGCGAGGCGAAAATATCATCAATCCGCGGAAGCGGATATTGTACAGTGTGAAGGATTGGGTTCACTGTCACCTTAAAGTCCCCACAGATGCGAACCTTCTTTGGTTTCCCAGGCGTATTACTCAACGACCTCTTCATTACAGGAATGATGGGTGTAGCCCACTCGCTCCAGTCCAATTTGGACAGTACTCCTGAACGTTCCAAACCTTCCAGCTCTGCTTCGACGGCTGGGCGAATCGCATAAGGTACCGGTCTGGCCTTAAAAAACTTTGTGCTTGCATTTTCCTCTATTTTGATCATCGCTGTTATGCCTTTTAGTGTTCCGAGTCCCTGCTGGAACACTTCTTGTGCGTCAGTTAGCATTTTTGACAGTCGTCCAGGTGTGACGTCGTCATCCTTTTTGACATCTACAGTCAGTGCTTGTATGGAATGCCAATCTACCTGTATCTTCCGGATCCATTCACGTCCTAGTAGTGGTGGTCCTCCATCTGGCAATACATATAGGTCCATTTTTGGTGTTTCCTTGCCGTTATATATAACGTTCACCCTTATTTTTCCTTTGGCGTAGACCTTTTGCCCCGTGTACGTCTTCAAGACAATCTTTGTATCTCTCAAGGGTATATGTGAGAATAGCCGCTTGTAGTCCCTTCGGTTTATGACTGTTAGGGCTGATCCTGTGTCCAATTCCATTTTCACTTGGACTCCTGCTAATTTGAGCGTGTCCCAGATAGTTTGGTGATCCTCCGTTTTGATCACATTATGTAGTTTCAGACAACCCAGCTCTTTGCTTCTGGAGTCTGTATCACTCTTCTGTTCGTCTGAACTACTCTCCGTCACCTTATGTACCTTCTTGTACTTCTCCTGTGGAGATTTCTTGCTGCTGGTTTTCTTTCCCGACCTGCAGACTCTTGCTATGTGTCCTACTTTTCCACACTGTCTGCACACTTTGTCCTTGAACCAGCAATCATTATGGTCGTGTGTTGTTCTGCCACAGCGATAGCACTTCACTGTTCCGTATGACATTTCATTTGTGCCATATTCTTGCGGTCTCCGTTGTATCTCTGCAGTGCCTCATGCGGCTGCTTCGTGCGATACTGCCATGCTGAAAGCCTTGTCCAGCGTAAGATCCTTTTCTGATAGAAGCCGTTTCTGGGTTCCTTCACTTTGAAGCCCACACACAAACTTGTCCCTTAAAGTATCTGCTAGTCCCGTTCCAAACTGGCAGTGTTTCGATAGTTTGCGCAGTTCCGTTAAATACTCAGCATTACTTTCATCTTTATGCTGGTTCCTTTTGTGAAACTTAAATCTTTTTGCTATCAGCAGCGGTGTGGGGTTTAAGTGGTCCTGTAGGATTGACACTATGTTTTCAAAATCCTTTTCTACTGGCTTCTCTGGGGTTACTAGGTTTCGTAGTAAGCCATACGTTTTTGCACCCATTGAATTCAACAATACCAGCGCTTTCTTGTCATCTGGCACTTCATTCACCTTGCAGTATACTTCTATGCGTTCGACATATGTCGTCCAATCTTCGACTTCATTGTCGAACGCTGTGATACTGCCACTCTTCGGCATTTTTGGGTGTGGTTAGACTGGCTTAAAATGGCGTCTCCCGCGCTGCTGCCAACGCCGCTCTCGGCGGTCCTCATGGCAATGGCAGCGCCTCGCGTTTTCCTGCACGCCTCTCTCCCCCGTTGACGCTGCTCAGCCCTTGAACACCGGCTGCGCTCTGCTCTCTCTCGCCTCTCTCCCCCGTTGACGCCGCTCAGTCCTGAACACTGGCTGCGTTCTGCTCTCTCTCGTTGACACTGCTCGGCCCTTCAACACCAGCTGCGCCCTGTGCGCTCTGCCCTCTCTCTCTCCCCCATCGATGCTGCTCGGCCTTTTTCTGTGCCGCTCGGTCGGCTCTAGCCGCCGCTGTCCGGGAACGGTCTGCGCAGTACCTGTTGCCAGCCCGTTTCGCTGGACCACCGTGGCTGGAAAGCCAAGCCTGGCTCTTGACAACCTCCCCTGCGATGCCCGTGCTTCTGGACTCGACCTCCTTCCACTGTTCTCCAGGAGCGAATCCCTGGGAGGTGATGCAGAGTTGCAGGGAGGTTCGAATCTTTCTCGTCGCCAATGTTAGATCCGGGTATCTTAATGTTGTGTCCTTCAATAATCAGACAAAGACTGCAGGGAACGATCAACAGGTGTTTACTGAATGAGGGTTCAAACTGCAACTGACTGTACAGAGCACTACTCAGGGTTTATATACAGGTGTGGTCACTGCCGGTACTACAGGATACAGGAGCTGTAAAAAGTAGTTCTCCCCCTTAAAGGTACATACATTACAGCGAGCGACCTCATTGAAGTCATTAACTGCTTGTTGAGAGATCCTTAAGAGGGTTTTTAATGCCAGCTTTTCACTTTTACTGCAGGAGCACGAGATTCATGGAGGTCGGGTGCCTCATCTGTGAAGGGGAGGCAGAAGCTCAGTGGCCATTGGTGAGTTCATTCACTGACAGCTGGGAAAAGCACATAAATACTCCAATGTTACACCTCATTCCTTGCCTCATGGAAAGGCTCTTGCTCACTCCATTTTGTCCACAGATTTAGGTGTCAGCAGTTTGCAGGTAATTTCTGAAACCTCGGCACCCACTCTCACCACATTGATACTCAGTATCACAAGATTGAGGGATTGGCCCTCTGATCTCCACTTTACCTGCCATCTACTACATCAGCGTGGGTGCTGCTTATACTGTCTCACCTTGGTCCTCAGAATCGGACCAAGATGAGCCCCACCACCAGCAGCAGCAGCAGCCACACCAGCCGCCTCCTTCTCAACGACCCGATGCTCCACAGGAGGGGGGGGAGGGGAGGGTGGCACCACGGGGCTACAGTGTGGCAGAGGCAATACCCCCAACAGATGGTATACAGGCAGAGGATGAGCTTCCTCAACATGACTGAGCAGCGGTGCTGCAGGAGGCTCAGGCTATCGCGCCAGGTTGTTGCAGAAATTTGTAGCTTGCTGGAACAAGACCTGCTGCCCAGAGGACCCGGTAGACACTCCTTACTGGTGGCTGTCAAAGTCACCACCGCCCTTAACTTCTTCGCCTCAGGTTTCTTCCAGGAATCTGCAGCAAACATTTGTGGGATCTCGCAGTCGGCTGCCCACAGGTGACCGAAGCCATGTTTGATAAGTCAGCCAATTATATCAATTTTGCCACTGATGAAGCCAGTGTTACTGAGCAGGCGCTCGGCTTTGCGGCTCTGGCTGACTTCACACAAGTGCAGTGTGTCATCGACTGCACACATGTGGCCATGAAGGCACCTCATCATCACCCAGAAGTGTTTGTGAACCACAAAGGCTTTCACTCCCTCAATGTCCAGTTTGTTTGCAACCATAAAAAGATCATCATGCATGTGTGCACCAGATTCCCTGGCAATACTCATGACTCTATCATCTTGTGCCAGTTCACCCTCCCTCAGCTCTTTGCACCTCCAAACAGACTTATCGGCTGGCTGCTTGGAGACAAGGGCTATCCACTGAAGACGTGGCTCATGACCCCCTTGAGGAGACCAAGTACTGAGGCCGAGGAGCATTATAATGAGAGCCGCATGTCCACCAGATGTGTCATAGAGCAATCAATAGGCATGCTGAAGATGCGCTTCAGATGCCTTGACAGATCTGGAGGAGCCCTTCAGTACACATCCAGAATCATCGTTGTTTGCTGCGCGCTGCACAACATAGTGCGGCAGAGAGGATTGGAGCTACAGGAGGAGCAAGGCACAGAGCGCACAGGCTCTTCAGAGGAGGAGAAGAGGAGCAGGTGGCAGACAAGGAGGAGGAGGAGAAGGAACCAGAGGTGGATTCCAGAAGCGGCACACATTGCTGCCCAGGAGGCCCAGGATGGCCTCATCATGGCCAGATTTACCTAACTTGCTCCAATGCAGCCACATGGTTGACACATGCTGCACTCAGTTCCCCCTGGCAACAATACCATAAAGCATCCCTACAATGACCAAGCCAATACGCTCAGCCAAAGCCCCAGTGCTTGAGGTTAAGTAATGTCTTACCATTCACTCCAAGTGACAAAGCCACTTCCAAGGTAGCAGGAAAAAATGGACAAGACCGGAAAGTGTCATAAAAATAACAGAAGCTTAACACTAACATTTGTTCATACACCCATGTACATCTACTTTTGTGTCTTTTTTCTTTTCTGAGTGTTTCTACGAGGTGCAACCCCTGTGGCTTCAGCAGAGGTAGAGGCAGCCTGCTCACTTCCCTGCTGCGACTGAGTAGACACTTTTGGCAGACATCCTCTGGGTTTTGGAGCATGTGATGGCCCCGCCAAAAGTCTGCTCCTCCTGCAACTGTGCAGGGGCAGATTCGACCATCGGGATCTGAGGAAGCATGTGGGGCTCTGACTGAGGGGGCGGCAACAGGGAGAAGTGGGAGCGCTTGAAGAAGAGACCCCACTTCCATGTCCCCTCTCACTATCATCCCTCTCATGGGCCACCCACACTTCCCTGCTAGCAAGGTGCTGGAGAACACCTTGCTGCACCGCAGTGGGACGATGAAGGCCCAAGTCTACATTTATATCCCTCTTAGAGATGAGGTCTATGAGTGCCTGCCATCTGTTGTCCACAGCTAGCATGTGCTCATGTGACTGGCGCATTTGCTGCTCTATGCAGGTGGCCATCCTTTCCACAGATCAGCACATCATCGCCATCGCCTGCGAGATGGTGGTACTCATGTTGGAGATGGACTCCTCCATTCTCTGCATATTTTCAGACATCACGGATTCCAAAGCTGCCAGAGCCTCAAGCAATTGTTGCTTCACCTCCAAGATGACCCTCTTTATCAACGGCCCCCGAGACTCGGCATCTGATGTAGCTCAGCATAGCTTGGATTGTCCTGCGCCCTCCGCCGAGGAGTCTCCACTGCTGTCCCTGACAACATCATCTGCTTTTGCTCACTTATGAAGTGTGAGACACCAGGTGACAACACTATTCTATCTCTCACAAGTCCCACCGAGATGTCCGTATCAACACTGGTGTTGGCTGCGCATGGGTCTGCTGATGGTGCACCCTCAGAGAGTGGAGCTTCCTCTGAGGAGTCATCTTCCTCCTCCAGCTGGACAGTGGGGGGGGGATGCACTTTGTTGTGTATGTACCTTTAAGAGAATAACTGGTCTCAGACTGCAGTACCGGCAGTGACCACCCCTGTATAAAAGGCACTAGTGAGCCTCTGTGTTTTCAGTTTCCATATTGACTTCAATCAGTAAAGACTTGTTTTGTTCAACTCCTGCTGTCCGTGTCTCAATCATTCACGGACATAATACACTTGATGGACCTGTGGGAGAGTAAAGAGATGAATTAGAAGTGTTATAATAAGAATGGATAACGTTACCATTATGCACATGATGAACATTCACTGGCTGCTGACATCAGTCACCGTATGAGTGACTGCTGTATGCCATGTGGCTGTATGAGATTTAATTCTGTCACCAGGTTGCTGGGTTGTCACCCTCCCTCCATCTCCCACCGCCAGCAGCTCGGCAACTCCTGATATCTATAGGGCCCCCCCCACCCCCCCGGCTGGTGACGGTTGTGTGAATACTGGAGGGCCACCTCCAGTTCTCTGCCTCTCCCATGTGTTCTGGGCTCTTTTCTCCTGCAAGAAGCGAAAAAGAGAACTTTGAGTGAGAGTGATGGAATGAGTGTAAGGAATGGATGGGCTACATCTGTTGAGGGTGACTATGAGGGAGTGGGATGACATTGCCAAATGGCCTCCTTCTGTGGTATTACTTGCTATGATTGCATTAGGATGAGGGCAAGTGTGAGGGGTGGTTATTCAGATGGGGATATGAGTATATACATAGAGAGAGATGGGTGGACCTGGAAGGTATGTTGGTGTGAGGAGTGATGTGCAGGAGTAGGTTTGGGAAGGCAGAGTGATGGAGATGTGGTGACAGGCACATCAGGATGAAGGTGAGTGTGGCATTGCACTCACCTTTCCTGACCTCATGAGATCACAGAATCGTTTCCTGCACTGGATTCAGGTCCTCCTCACCTCATCCCTGCTGCTGACCTCCTCTGCTATCTCCAGCCAGGCTCCTTTTATGTCTTTGGAAGGTCTCCTGCGCCTACCTGCAGGGAACAGGACCTCCCCGCATGGTTTCACTGCCTCCACCAGAATATGCAGGGATGCATCAAAGAATTGTGGCGCAGTCCTCAGTCTTTGGCTATCCATCATTGATAGTTTAGAACAGTACGTAGACCTTTGTATTTCAACTTCAACACTCCTCCAGCAACCTTCAAATGAGTTGTGTGCAAGGCTGCTTTAAATATTGGCGCTGGAAACGAGTCATTGATGACATCATCAGACCTGCTCCATTTAATTCGGCCGGGAAACGCGCATGACTGCTTTAAGTGAGGCCATTAAGTTAAAGTCGCCCTGAAGAACGCGCTGAGCAGAACATCGCATTCCCAACACCCGACCCCTGACCCAACTCCAAGGTAAAAATTCCAGCCAAAGTCTTGTCTGTATTCAACTACATAAAGTTATTTGTGTCAAAAGTAATCTGTGACTAATGAAAGACATAATTACCAGGTTGCTTTTCTTTAACAGCTGTGATTATCATAGCAGATTCTTTTGAAATCAGTTGTATTCTACTTCAGTAATTTCCTTTTCCTACGACATGCAGTGACTTGCCCTGAGTTGCCCCACATGGGAGGTATGGGCTTAATGGACCAAAAGGCTCTTTCTCATTCCGTGCTGCCTTTACTCATGTGTATTGATAAATGCATGTTCTTCACTTCCACTTCCACATAAAACAGAAGTGATCAAATTGAAAGATCCCAAAATGTTTCCAGGTTTGGTTAATCTCATAACAGGAAATAACCAGGAAATGCAAATAAATATCATTATTACAAATAGAAGGAAAATGGAATAGCGTTGCTCTAGGCTCTAAAAACATAGATAAAGCTTCTGACACTGGCAGCTTTGCTCAAATGGACACTGTCATAAATCACAACTTTTACAAGAAGTAACTCAGGAAGTACTACTGAACGGCCAGCTGAGGGCGACGTCCGAGGAGTATAAATACTAGGGTGTGGGCCCACCTTGGCCAGAGACAATCTGGAAACAGGAAGCTAGTGACTACTAACTAGACCTCTATGTTGTTACAAGTCAATTAAAGCCTTGCTTTATGTACAACCAAGTGTGCAGTGAGTCTTTATTACGTCAGATATGAAAATCCATTATAATAGAAAGGGACCTCAAAGCCTCTCTGAGTTATTATGCTGAAGTTGACCTTTAAGCACTCCTTTGGAAAAAATTCACCATCACTGTATGAATAGATTGCATCAGCTCTTAATCATATCTCAATTCATACAAGAAATTGCAAATTATTTCTGCAAAGCCAATAGTTATGGCAATATTTTTGTGCTCATATCTACATTTTTGTGGTTCTCTATATTGACTGCAGAAACAGAGACTACTGCAAAAACTATTGCCCAAGCTTGACATTTCACTCCCACATTTGTATGCATTTCTGAATGTACTCATTTCCAAGTTGAAATGATTTCGAGCAGCTGAGTAAAGTCTGACTGACTGAAACCAATTCAGCTGGCATTAAACACTATTACAAGCCATTTCTTTTTAATGTATGCCGTAGATTCATCATTACCTGCAGAACTATGTTTCTATTAAAAATATTTAAGATTTCTTGCCACTGCCATCTTTGTTGCTGTTGGAATAAGGTGACTAAGAAAAGAAATTATGGCAATTGTTCACACTTTGAATAAAAAGACATTTAGGTTTCAGACGAACATCCCTTAAAAGGTCAGTCATCAATTATTTTCCTTCTTTACAAAAATAGCATATTTCAAATGGATGATGGCCCTGCAGCAGTAGCCAGAGCCTCTATGATAGTTTAAGTGGGAGATTCTAAATTAGGATATTTTTGTTGCCAGTTGCAGTTCTAGTGCGCTGTCCCAACAACAACGCAGCATTCGTAACAAAATAGACGAGTTGACGGTACAAATAACTACACATGGGTATGATCTGGTGGCCATTACAGAAACATGGCTGCAAGGTGACCATGACTGGGAACTAAACATCCAGGGGTATTTGACAATTAGGAAGGATAGACAGGAAGAAAAGGGAGGTGGGGTGGCTATGTTAATAAAGGATGGAATCACTGCAATAGTGAGGAATGATATTGGGTCAAAGGATCAGGATAGTGAAACAGTTTGGGTGGAGATAAGGAATAATAAGGGGAAAAAGTCACTAGTGGGTGTAGTCTATAGGCCTCCTAACAGTTGCAACTCTGTTGGTTGGAGTATAAATCAGGAAATAGTTGGGGCTTGTAATAAGGGAACAGCTATAATCATGGGGGATTTTAACTTTCATATTGACTGGACAAATCAAATTGGGCAGCCTTGAGGAAGAGTTCATAGAGTGCATTAGGGACGGGTTCCTTGAGTGGTATGTTACTGAACCAACCAGGGGGCAGGCAATCTTAGATCTGGTCCTGTGTAATGAGACAGGATTAATAAAAAATGTCCTAGTAAAGGATCCCCTTGGAATGAGTGACCATAACATGGTTGAATTCCAAATTCAGTTGGAGGGTGAGAGAGTTGGATCTCAAACCAGCGTACTAAGCTTAAATAAAGGAGACTATGAAGGTATGAGAGCAGAGTTGACTAAAGCGGACTGGGAAAAGAGATTAAAGTGTAAGACGGTACATGAGCAGTGGTGTACATTCAAGGAGATATTTCACAACTTTCAAGAAAAATATATTCCACTGAGGAAAAAGGGGCGTAAAAGAAATGACAGCCATCCGTGGCTAAGTAAAGTAATAAAGGATAGTATCCTACTGAAAACAAGGGCATATAAAGTAGCCAAATCTAGTGGGAGGATAGAAGATTGGGAAGCATTTAAAAGCCAGCAAAGAATAACTAAAAGATTAATTAAGAAAGTGAAGATAGATTATGAAAGTAAACTAGCAAAAAATATAAAAACAGATAGCAAGAGTTTCTACAGTTATATAAAAAGAAAAAGGGTGACAAAAGTGAATGTTGGTCCCTTAGAGGACGAGACCAGGAAATTAGTGGTGGGGAACATGGAGATGGCAAAAACGCTGAACAAATATTTTGTATCAGTCTTTACAGTAGAGGACACTAAAAATATCCCAACACTGGACAAACAGGGGGCTATAGGGGGGGGGGAGCTAAACACGATTAAAATCACTAAGGAGGTGGTACTCGGTAAGATAATGGGACTAAAGGCGGATAAATCCCCTGGACCTGATGGCTTACATCCTAAGGTCTTGAGAGAAGTGGCGGTGAGGATTGCGGATGCATTGGTGGTAATTTTCCAGAACTCCCTGGATTCAGGAAAGGTCCCAGCAGATTGGAAAACTGCTAATGTAACGCCCTTATTTAAAAAGGGAAGTAGACAAAAGGCTGGAAACTATAGACCAGTTAGCCTAACATCTGTGGTTGGTAAAATGTTGGAGTCCATTATTAAGGAAGCAGTAACAGGACATTTGGATAAGCATAATTTAATCGGACAGAGTCAGCATGGTTTTATGAAGGGGAAGTCATGTTTGACAAATTTGCTCGACTTCTTTGAGGACGTAACAAACAGGGTGGATAAAGGGGAACCAGTGGATGTGGTGTATTTGGACTTCCAAAAGGCATTTGACAAGGTGCCACACAAAAGATTACTGCACAAGATAAGAAATCACGGGACTGGGGGCAATATACTGACATGGGTGGAAGATTGGCTATCTAACAGAAAACAGAGAGTTGGGATAAATGCTTCATTCTCGGGTTGGCAATCAGTGACTAGTGGTGTTCCGCAGGGGTCAGTGCTGGGACCCCAACTCTTTACAATCTATATTAACGATTTGGAGGAAGGGACCGAGTGCAACATATCCAAGTTTGCCGATGATATAAAGATGGGAGGGAAAGCAGTGAGTAAGGAGGACATAAAAAACCTACAAAAGGATATAGACAGGCTAAGTGAGTGGGCAGAAATTTGGCAGATGGAATATAATGTTGGAAAGTGTGAGGTTATGCACTTTGGCAGAAAAAATCAAAGAGCAAGTTATTATCTAAATGGAGAGAAACTGCAAAGTGCTACAGTACAAAGGGATCTGGGGGTCCTGGTGCATGAAACACAGAAGGTTAGTATGCAGGTACAGCAGGTGATCAGGAAGGCCAATGGAATCTTGGCTTTTATTGCAAGGGGGATGGAGTATAAAAGCAGGGAAGTCTTGCTTCAGTTATACAGGGTACTGGTGAGGCCACACCTGGAATACTGCGTACAGTTTTGGTTTCCATATTTAAGAAAAGATATACTTGCTCTCGAGGCAGTTCAGAGAAGGTTCACTCGGTTGATTCCGGAGATGAGGGGGTTGACTTATGAGGAAAGGTTGAGTAGGTTGGGCCTCTACTCATTGGAATTCAGAAGAATGAGAGGCGATCTTATCGAAACATATAAGATTGTGAGGGGGCTTGATCAGGTGGATGCGGTGAGGATGTTTCCACTGATGGGTGAGACTAGAACTAGGGGGCATAATCTTAGAATAAGGGGCTGCCCTTTCAAAACTAAGATGAGGAGAAACTTCTTCACTCAGAGGGTAGTAAATCTATGGAATTTGCTACCTCAGAGAGCTGTGGAAGCTGCAACATTAAATAAATTTAAAACAGAGATAGACAGTTTCCTAGCTGATAAGGGAATTAGGGGTTACGGGGAGCGGGCAGGGAAGTGGACGTGAGTCTAGGTTCGGATCAGCCATGATCCTATTGAATGGCGGAGCAGGGCCGAGGGGTCGTATGGCCTACTCCTGCTCCTACTTCTTATGTTCTTATGTTTTTTTAACACATCAGAGGAGGGGCGAAAATCAGTACAACAGAGGCTTTACCACAGGAAGAAGTGGAGCAGTTTCTTAGCTTTAAGATTTTTGAAGTTGGCGCTGGCGGACAGCACTTGGAGCATTGTTGTATGGAGCAGTTTGGTGCCCATCATCTCTCTACATACTGAATTATTCACCCATATCACTATAGGAAGGTACTTCCTCACAGGGAAAGACAGACAGCATTGGCTGTTCCAAGACCTGTTCACCCAGTGTTTGGCGATAAAACAGCATGAATAGAACTGTGAATATTAATCTACAAATATTTTCAAATATTTTAAATTGTCTCCAATATTTAGCCAGCTTTTGTTAAAACTCTCATCAGTTGAAATGACAGAGCTCAGACTCCACTCAGAATCAGAACCTACTGTTCAGTTTGACTAAGATTATTTCCGAAAGTATTAGTAAAGCTGCATAACTTTCAAAAGCATATTTTGAGAGGAAGACTAAGGAAGAATGGCTGATAGGCAGCAGTGTATTTGTGAAGGAATAAGCCATATTTCAGAAAGATACGCCATAATATGAACAGGAAACACGATTAAATATGCAACCAACTAAGATAGCTAGAAAACAAGTAAACACCCTGGTTAAAGTGTCTGTAATTTACATATAGTAAATATGATGCCTGCAGAACACTTTAAAGATATGACTTCAATAGATACACCAAGCAATTACATTGTTTTTGTATTGAACTTGGAACACCATGGAGTCACAATGTCTGCTAAAACCAGTTAAGCCAATATTAAGAATTGAATGAAAGAATTTTATAAAAATCGCATCAAACAGACACCATTGCTGTCATATTGTTTTTATGATAACTATTGAACACCTAAAGGTAGAGACAGAAGTCTGAGAGTGGGCAGCTGAAATGACAGTAAGAATAGAAAGCATTCAACAGAGAGAATGAATAAGACAATTAGCTTACATCAGCAGGAAACTTCAAAGAATATACCATTCAAAAAAGGGTATAAAAATAAGAGCTTTTCAAACAGAAAAGCTGAACGGGCAAGCGTTTCTCAACTTCACAGGCACGCTCTGTAAGTTTACAACTATGAGTCTTGGGAAATCAAGGTATTTGATTTTGGGGGATGTCCTGGATTTAGAAATAAGTAAGAAATGTAGAAATGTAACGAAGTAAAGATTTGAAAATAAGGATCTCTGAGAAATAAGAAATGTAAGCTAATTGTTTTTGAACTGTTAATGTTGCGACTGACTCAACAACTATTAAATGAATGTTGGTTCTTAAATAAAACTATATATATTTAGAATTATCTCACAGAGTATTTCTGTATAAACTTGCGAACCCAATTTCTGTACACTCTTTTGTAAGGAGTTGCAGAATTCTGGGGGGTATTCCAGACCCTCATAATATCCGGAAGGTTACAGTCTAGTTAAACTTATTAAAAGTGCTATCTGGAGGATGGTAACATCTTCAGTCATTCCTTTCCTTTAGGGAGAGATAGCCTGAACCTTTAGACCAATTTAGGCGTCTTATAGAATTCAGCTATCTCTAACTTTAGTTGAAGGTGAACGTCTAGGGAATACGCCTGACCTGGGGTAGCCCGAAAAGGGCTAGGACTTGTAATTACCTCTTCATATTAATAACTGTGGTCCCAGCAATGCCCCAAGCTAATAAGCAGATCATTCTTGTATATTGCACATTTATTTTTACATCTTCTTGTCGGTGAAAGGCAGGGTTGTCTATCCTCCATTGTTAGGGTGGTTACCTGAAGGGGTAAGGATAAATTAGCCAATAATAAACATGGCAATTGAAGATGGGCTGCATTTACACACCAAGCTGACCTTAAAAGAGAACAGCCAGCCTTGGTCCTCAACTAAGAACCAATTGATAGTATAGGAGGCCTTGATGCATGCTTCCTCACAGCCAGCAACATCACATAATCTCCAATTGTATCCAGGAGTTCTGCTGCTGTTTTTGAAAACTCCCATGGGTGCACCACCATCAACTGGGCCAAATCTGCAAGATGTTGCGATGGAACCACAAGACCACTTTCATCCCACAAGTGCATAGCTCAATCCATCATTCAGAACACTACCAGTGAACATATCTGCAACATACCTTTCACAGTGCAAAATATTGCTTCAGGTCAAATTCCAAACTGAATAATATTCACTTTTGACCTATCCGCTGATGAACAAAAGAGATGTCTAGCCACCAACCTTTAAGCCAATATCTTGAGGTCTGCTAGATAACTTATTGGCAGGTTCCTTCCATACATCTAATCTAGGTTTTGATGTCTGTTGTGATGGCGCCTATGGGAGGAAATATAAACTTGACCTACAAAAAGAAAACTCAGATTAGATCATTGAAACACTGTTCATTTACTAGGCCAATGTTACTTTTTTGCAAACCAATGACATTCCTCCCAGAGGTTTATGTCACACTGGGGTTGAATCAGTTGTATCAATGGAGACAGGATGCCTTGAAGAATCATCACAGTTTTGTCATGGTGGTGATATGTTACACCTTGGATCACTGCTGTTCTGCTTGTTATTTTATCTTCTTGTGTACTTCTAGATAAACATAAACATTACACCATTGCCCTTATAGCTAGAGTGCGTGTTCCTGTTAGTTCAACATCATTTGGAGCCTATGTCATTGGTAATGGGAGGATCATAGTCCATTTTTGGTTTAATAAATCGTGTTGGCACAGGAAGACAAGTCTTTGTGCTCAGGTTGTGTGTGTTACCCTGGGAGGACTGGGCGACCGATATATTTTTTCTCTAGGGGGAGCACGGAGCCTCTGGCATATCATGGGTGGGTGAATGTGAGTCCCTCCAGTTCGTGCCAACCTACACTTAACACAAGCCAATTGATTCACCACTTAAGGTAATTCCACCACTTCTGGATGTCATTGCCAATCTGTTTCGTGTATGAATTGGTATCAAGTGTTCTGTAATGTTCTTCCATATTTCAGAGGACACGTGTAAGTGGAGGGGTCTAATTCCAGTCCCAAATATAGCCTCCTTGCTTTTCAGAATTTTTGCCACTATGATTTTCATTCCTGGTCAGTAAAACTGTCTTTTCCTGGATGTACCAATTCTGAATTTAAGTCCAGCATGGTTTATGTAATTCTCTGAAAGAACATTCTACATAACGTTGTGTGCATTATTTATTATGCATATATTGTAGGCTTATTAATGTGATGAATGCAATTGGCTAGCATGCCCAGGAGCTGGCATCATGTGTGTCGTAAATGAACACTAAATACAATCTGCCTATTCATCCACCTGCACTGTGCTTTAAATATGTGCTCTCATCCCTATAAAAAAAATAGAACTTTGCCTACAGTGACTGTCATTCATATATTTGAAATTCAAAGGCTTGAAAACAAATAAACCAGAAGAAGAGCTGATCTTAAACGGATTAGTTAAATCCATACATGTAGTCAAACTGCATCATATACCACACCTGCCATTTCATTCTATATGTTGCCCCCTTGCTTTCTTTTATACTATCATTATTTCTCCCCGAGATCTATGCTATGTTTCTTAATACCACTGTCACACTTCCTTCTCCGAGGATCTCCCCATACTTATTATGGCTGCTGACATTTTTTTCAAAAGCTACCTCTATCCTTATGTGCAAAAATAGTTGGTACATAAAATAACTGCTGCTGATATTCTGAACTGTCCTAAATTATGATAATAAACCTGGTTATTTTCAGTTCCTGGTCAAACATTGCTGGGAACGAGGTACAGATGATTTGATCAAGCCCCCTTTCTCAGTCATTGAGGATGCCAGCGATGATAAGTGTGTGGGCAGACAAGGGCAGATGTCGACGACGAAGTCCAACACCGCCTTCAGTGTGCCAGTGCAGCCTTCGGTCGCCTGAGGAAGAGAGTGTTTGAAGACCAGGGCCTCAAGCCCGGCACTAAGCTCATGGTCTACAGGGCAGCAGTGATACCCGCCCTGCTGTATGCCTCAGAGACATGGACCATGTACAGCAGGCACCTCAAAGCACTGGAGAGGTACCACCAACGCTGCCTCCGCAAGATCCTGCAAATCCATTGGCAGGATAGACGCACCAACGTCAGTGTTCTTGCTCAGGCTAACATCCCCAGCATCGAAGCTCTGACCACGCTCAATCAGCTCCGATGGACGGGTCACATTGTCCGCATGCCTGATACGAGACTCCCAAAACAAGTGCTTTACTCGGAGCTCCGGCACGGCAAGAGAGCCCCAGGTGGGCAGAGGAAACGCTTCAAGGACACCCTCAAAGCCTCCTTGAAAAAGTGTAACATCCCCACCAACACCTGGGAATCCCTGGCCCAAGACCGCACAAAGTGGAGGAGAAGCATCCAGGAAGGCGCCGAACACCTCGAGTCTCTTCGCCGGGAGCAAGCGGAAGCCAAGCGCAGGCAGCGCAAGGAGCGCACGTCAACCCAAGCACCCCGCCCACCCGTCCCTTCAACCACCGCCTGCCCCACCTGTGACAGAGACTGTAGGTCCCGCATTGGACTAATCAGTCACATGCGAGCTCATTTTTAATGTGGAAGCAAGTCATCCTCAGTTCCGAGGGACTGCCTAAGAAGAAGAAGGTGCAAACGCAAGAGGTGGTGAATACTAAGCCGTCCAGACCAGCAAGGGACAACATGCAATCCCTGACATGAATTAATCAATCTCGTTGGTGCTGGTACAATTTGTAATGATATCAACAAATAGAGATGGTATTTGCCTGTTCGATTATGATGCCTTAATTGCATGTATTGATTGCTTATGCCTGACCAGCAGAGGGCATGTGACCGAGAGAAGCAAGGCAGTTAGTTTGGTTTCAGTTTCATTCTAGATGCAACACTAGCATGGTGTCTCCTGTAAAAGCTGTATAAAAGAGTTGAACAGACTTTAGATTAAAACTCATTCTCTTTCATAAATGTCTCGTCATTGAACCCACAAAGAAATCAATACATGGTGTCAGAAGTGATTGAAAGAGATGAAGAGAAAATATCTGAAGTTAAATCAGCTCTCCACAAATTAGCAAGCCAAAAGAGAACATCGTTACTTACCATTAGAGAATAGCTAACGAAGTGAAAAAATGAAAGGTTTACACCCACCGGCGACGCTTCAGTTGACAGGTAATGTGGCTGAAAATTGGAGAAGGTTCAAACAATGTGTGGGGTTGTATTTATCAGCAATCGGAGCTGACGAGAAAAGTAATAATAAGAAATCGTCAGTGTTCTTACATGTCGTGGGTGATGAAGCGCTGGAGGTGTATAATAATTTCACATTCGCTGCTGATGGAGACAAAATGAAGCTAGATAAAATAATGGAACAGTTTGAGGCCTACTGCATACCTAAATGTAACGTGACGTTTGAGAGGCACAGATTTTTCACATGTGTTCAGAAAACGGGTGAGACTATTGATCAGTATGTGACTGAACTGAGAAACAGAAGCAAATCGTGTGAATTTGGGGGACTGACAGACTCGCTGATAAAAGACAGACTGGTGTGTGGTATTCCAGATAATGGTCTAAGGGAAAGACTGCTAAGAGAGCAAGATCTAGACCTGGGAAAAGCCATAGCACTGTGTAGGGCTACAGAGACTGTGAAGTTGCAGGCAAAGGAGCTGTTCAGTGACAATAGCTGCAACGTGGATGCAGTGAGAATGAACGGACATGAACCGTTTAACAAAAAGAGCGCCAATGTGAAAAAAGAGGCGTGGCCAGCAAACAAAAATGAAAGGGACAATCGAAAGTCATGTAGTCGATGCGGTACACAGCATCCACCAAGAAAGTGTCCAGCATATGGTAAAACATGCAATAGTTGCAACAAGAACAACCATTATGCCCGTTGCTGTAAGAACCAAATACAACAAAGCAAGGTCCATGCAGTAGATGAAAGCGACATAGAGGAGGTCTATGTAGATGTTGTGTCTGAAAACAAAAAAGAAGAAAGAGACTGGATGTTGACACTAAAAGTGAATGACATACACATTCCATTTAAATTGAATACTGGAGCACAAGTTAATGTGATATCAGAGACTGATTTTAAGAAAATTAGACCCAGACCAAAGATACATGGAATAAAAGTGAAAGTGACAGGATACTCAGGTACTGAAATACCAGTGAAAGGAAGATGCATTGTCAAAGTGACACACAAGGACAGAGAGCACACGTTAGCATTAATCGTGGTGCCAAAGGAGGCGCAAGCCATACTAGGTTTAAAAGCCTGTGAGAGACTGAACCTGGTAAAGAGAGTCCTCGTTGTGGAAAGCGAAGGAGAGACAGTCTATGATGAACTCATGAAAGAGTACAAAGACCTATTTAAGGGTCTAGGCTGCATTCCAGGAGAACACACGATCAGAGTAGATAAAAGTATGACGCCGGTCATACATCCATGCAGAAAAGTTCCGTTTGCTCTTCAAAAGCAACTGAAGGCAGAGTTGGACAGGATGGAAAGCCTGAACATGATTCAGAAGATAGATGAGCCAACTGAGTGGGTGAGTTCCCTCGTCGTTGTGGACAAAAAGAATGGAAAGCTCAGAATTTGCCTGGATCCAAGAGATCTAAACAGAGCAATAAAGAGAGAGCACTTCAAGCTTCCTACACGTGAGGAAATCATGTCACAGTTTGCAAATGCAAAATATTTCAGCAAGTTAGATGCATCATCAGGATTTTGGCAGATGAAGCTGGACGAAGCAAGTTCAAGACTGTGCATGTTCAACAGTCCATTTGGCAGATACAGATTCCTAAGGTTACCATTTGGCATTGCCTCAGCTCCTGAAGTGTATCACAAAACTATCCATATGATCTATGAGCACCTGGAGGGAGTTGATACATCAATGGATGACATCATAGTATGGGGAACCATGAGAACTGAGCATGACGAGAGACTGAAAAAAGTGCTGGAAGCAACAAGGAAAACAAACCTGAAGCTGAATAGAGAGAAATGCCAGCTCGGGGTGACAGAACTGACATTCATGGGAGATATCCTTAGCAGTGAGGGCATCAGACCAGATCCCAGAAAGGTGTCCGCCATTGAGAATATGCCAAAGCCACAATGCAAAAAGGACGTGCAGAGGTTTAATGGAATGATCAACTACATGGGGAAATTCATATCCAACCTCTCAGAAAAGGTGGCGCCACTGAGAAGACTAACTGAAAAGAACATAGAATGGGAATGGAATCATGAGCATGAGAAGTCATGGAGCGATCTAAAGAAACTGCTCACAGAGGAACCAGTTCTGAGGTTTTATGACCCAGCGAGACCCATCAAGATATCATCAGATGCATCACAGAGTGGGCTCGGTGCCGTTCTTCTGCAACAATATGACTACTGGCAACCTATTGCATATGCATCGCGCTCAATGACAGACGCGGAGACGCGATATGCTCAAATAGAAAAGGAGCTGCTCAGCATCACATACGCCTGTGAAAGATTTCACCAGTTTGTGGCAGGACAAGCAATCAGTGTAGAGACTGACCATAAGCCCTTGATTGCATTGTTCCAAAAGCCACTAAATAGCTGTCCGCTTAGAATACAAAGAATGATGATCAGGCTGCAACGCTATACACTGAATGTTGCGTACACACCGGGTAAGCTGATGTATACAGCAGACACGTTGTCCAGAGCTGTTGACCCAAGTGAGCCCGCAAACACCACAATGGATGAAAAAGTGAACGCCTACATGGACATGATCACAAGTGCACTGCCCATAGCAGATGCAAAAATGGAGCTCATAAAGACTGAGACAAACAAAGATGAAACAATGAGACGACTGAGAAAAAGCATCTTGGATGGATGGCCCAACATGAAGCAAGACTGCTCACCTGACATGGCAGAGTACTGGAACTGCAGGGCGGAACTATCAGTGGTCGAAGACATCATCTACAAAGGAAGTAAAATAGTTATCCCAAAGAGTCTGAGAAAAGAGATGTTAAAAAAGATCCATGGATGACATCTGGGAATCGAAAAGTGTAAGAAAAGAGCACGAGAGGTGATGTACTGGCCACGAATCAACCAAGATGTGACAAATGAGGTGTCAAACTGCACAATATGCCTGAAATATCGAGCAAGCAATCCGGTAGAACCACTAAAGCCACACCCAGCACCAGACAGACCTTACCAGAAGGTAGGCGCTGACCTATTCGTATGTCAAGGGAAGGACTATCTTGTAGTCACAGACTATTACTCCCTGTATCCAGAGGTTTGTAGACTGTACACCACCACTGCAGATGCTGTGATAACATGTATGAAAGCCATATTCTCCAGACATGGCGTGGCAAGCGAGGTCTTCACAGACAACGGACCCCAGTTTTACAATGCAAGTTTCCGACACTTTGCCAAAGAGTGGGACTTTGTCCACACAACGTCAAGTCCTCACTATCCACAGTCCAATGGACTAGTGGAAAAATCGGTCCAGACAGTGAAAAGACTGATGTACAAGGCAAAAGACAGTGGAACTGACTTCTACCAAAGCATGCTTGTATACCGCACAACGCCGCTCGAGTGTGGTAAGTCACCAGCCCAACTCCTTATGGGACGTCGGCTAAGGTCAAACCTACCCATCCCGGAGAACCTCCTGAAAACAAGAGGGGGAGAAAGTGAGGAAGTTCAAAGAGCAACAGAAAGAAAAGCAAAAGTACTACTATGACAGAGGAACACAAAACCTACCTGAACTCCACACTGGTGACCAAGTAAGGTTCAAAGACAAAACAAACACATGGACTCAGAAGGGAACTGTCCTGAGTGAAGTTCAACCAAGATCATACACCATTCAGACAGATGAGGGTGCTGTTCTGAGAAGAAATCGTCGAGATCTTCTCATGGGACCAGCCACAGCAGGTCAAGAGACTGATACTGTTGAACAACCTGATCACACAGCTGAGAACACATCATCTGAGGCAACAACTCAGATTCAAGGACAATCAATCAGAAAATCCTCAAGACACGTGAAGCCTCCTGAGAGACTCATTGAGCAAATTTAAGGACTATTGTTATAGAAGGAAGTAATGTTATCTTATTCTTTCTTCAAGTTCTAGTGTATTGACATATTTCATGTGAACACACAAAGCAAGGTTAAAAAACCTTGATCATGATAATGATAATGTAAGTTCATTAAGTGTTACAGTTAAAATGCAGATTAATACAAAGAAAGCATGTTGTTAATTAAAAGTAAAATACTTTTGTTTTAAGAAAAGGAGATGTAATGATATCAGCAAATAGAGATGGTATTTACCTGTTCGATTATGATGCCTTAATTGCATGTATTGATTGCTTGTGCCTGACCAGCAGAGGGCTGAGAGAAGCAAGGCAGTTAGTTTGGTTTCAGTTTCATTCTAGATGCAACACTAGCATGGTGTCTCCTGTAAAAGCTGTATAAAAGAGTTGAACAGACTTTAGATTAAAACTCATTCTCTTTCATAAATGTCTCGTCATTGAACCCACAAAGAAATCAATACACAATTATCCTCAGAATCACTGAACTGGGTAGGAGAAAAGTCAACCAGGATTCCCACCCCTGATGCTATCTAAAGCAAAGCTGCCTTTCCTGAAAGTCTCTCTATGATTCTGCATTTTGAACTTGAAAACTTTCAGTGAGAAATTACTCTTCTGTCCAAATCCTGTTTTTCTCGCCAATTTTCAACCCTCCTCACCTCTCCTGAACACATTTACTTCTTGCTGGGATATATTTCTGGGGGTGTCAGTCACTGTCCTGGAGCTCACCCAAGTGGTCATTCATGTGAGAGCCCTGACAATGAAAGTTAGCAGGCCATTTGACCTTGGTTAGCAGTGAAGGGGAAGGAATCACAGACAAGGTCAATCCTGTCCTCACCCATTGTCCACACACACACACACACACACACACACACACCTACAGCAGGAGTCACTGGCTTATATATGAGGAGGAACCCTGTCCAATGTTCCCCTCCCTAACCTGGAGATACTGGGTCAATAATTGCACCCCTACTGGTGCCCTGGCTATCTCAGCATAGACCACAGATCAAACCTGAGCCCTGCCTGGTCGTAATGTCTCAGATATTCCCTGAATAAACTTGCTGAACCATTGGGACGCAGTTCACTATCTGAATTCTAATCTTACTCCCTTGCACATGTAACAGGACGAGCAGCAGTATGCATCAGACATGATGATTATAATGTTAAAATATTGACTGTTATTTATGCTTTGTTGTTCCCAAATCTTGAATTAAAAATTTGCCTTTTCTTGCACCGCTATTGTGTAAATGACAAAAATGAAGCATATTAGCATTACATTGGAATAGTATCAGTTACTCAGAAGTGTAAAATAGTACAATAAATCATAAGTTGTTAATAGCCTACTGTAGTTTTTCAAAAGTTACAATAATTTCCATATTAAACACAAACGTTAATTTAAGGGTTTAACCTTCAAAGTAAATACTTATAACCTGTGAAGAAGCAAAGAGGAAATGCCAGAATCCTGTCTGCAAAGTCAAATCCTGAAGGCATCAAATCTTGAAACACAAACCTCAAAGTAAAAGAGATTTGCTGCATTAGTTCTGCTTAGGTAACCATGAATACTAATTGCAGGAAGAGCTAACTGCACCCACAGCCCTGGGGTCATGCAGACATTAAGTAGCACAAAACAGCTCATAGTAAGTACCGACTGTCAAATGTGCAGTTATCACTAACACAAAAGGCGGTGTACAGACTACAGTAAAATACACACAGCTCTTATGAGGTCATTCTCAAAATGTACAAAATATTTTCAAACTCTTTTGTAACCTTTTCTAAGTGGTTGAGGAAGCAGGCTCATAGAATCACCCCATAGTTTAATAAGCATGAGAAGCCTTCCAGATATTAACTAATAAACACCTGCCATCATCCAGTAGTTAAAATACATCCTAAAATCGTCTGTTTAAATGCAGTACGATTCCATTGGGTTGTATGAGTTCCATCACTTTCATTCAGGTCTTTAGCAAGGCTACTGGTTTGCAATTTCCACAGAAAAAAGGGACAGAATTGAGGAATATGACCCCAAAAATCTGATTAGAATCCTGGAATCCCATGTAATAAAAACAGAATTTTAATTATTTATCTGTGCGGATCGCCACCTAAACAGGCGCAATCCACTTTTCCATCCGTGGACAATAAATCGGGCACCTTGCCTTTAAGAAGCATGCTGCCTTTAAGGCATGACAAAGGAGCAGGCGTCGCCCTCAGTGTGTACACAAAAGCGCGGGTGTCGCCCTTTTTCGGTTTTTCAGGTTTAGCAGAGAGAAGAGCTGGGGCAGCCATCTCTCAAGAGAATGTAATAAAAAGCCATGTGTTCCTCAGATCGGTTCGGCCTCCATTCGTGTTCCGCGGCAGCCTCAACATTGGTGACCCCGACGCTCAGAACGTATTCCGAGCACTGCAATGGTGGACACGAACGCAGTTTCCGTGAAACTGCTGGAGTTTTGGGAAAACCAGCCCAAAGCCTGGTTCCTCCAAGCTGAGTCCCGATTCCGGCTGTGACACATCACCACAGATGGGACGAAGTATGACTACCTCGTCGCATCACTCGGTAGCTCCACAGTCACGAAGGTCTGGATAGCGCTGCAGAACTCACCAGAGGAGGGCAAGTATGCACATCTTAAGGCCGCGCTCCTTAAAAAATTTACGACCTCGACATACCAGCGAAACTGCCGCCTCCTCGACCTTCCAGGCCTCGGTGACGCCTCACCGTCAGACCTCCTCTCCCACATGCTCTCACTCACCGACGAGAGCCCACCCGGGTCCCTCTTCCGCACGCTGTTCATCCGCCAGCTACCTCCCAGCATCCGCCCAGCGATCGTGGCGTCCGGCCTCACGGACCTAGAAGCCCTGGCCGACGAGGCCGACAAGCTGCTGTCCGCTCACTCCAGCCGCGACGTCGCTCTGGACCTGGCAGCCACAGCCTGGGCGCACCCCTCACCGGCCACCACGCGGCCACAAGGCCCAGCCACGGGGCCCACGGGGCCTTCGCGCCCCACAAACCCGGGCGACTGTTACTACCACGCACGGTTCGGTGCCAGGGCACAATGGTGCACACCTCCCTGCTCCTTCAAGTCCGCCCCCGTACCAGCCCCCGCGATGGCCGTGGGCCACGCGGGCTCCCTGCTGTATGTCACGGATGACAAAACCGGCCGTCGGTTCCTGTGCGACACTGGAGCTCAGCACAGCATCATCCCGGCCTCCGCCCTCGACATCCAAAAGGGCGAACGAGGACAGGCGCTGGCTGCCGCTAACGGCTCGGACATCCGGACGTACGGCACCCGCACAGTCACCCTCGACCTCGCTGGTCGCCGCTACCGATGGGAGTTCATCACTGCCAAGGTACTCTCCCCTCTCATCGGCGCAGGTTTCCTGTGCGCCCACGGCCTACTGGTAGACATCCCTCGACACCGCCTCGTGGACATGAATCCCATGTCCCCCATCCTGGGCGCCATGGCCCCCCGTCAACCCGCCGACATGGCGTCACAGTGCCACGCCCAGGCCACGGATGACTACTCGGCACTCCTGGCCGAATTCCTGGCCCTCACCAACCCGACCTTCTCCGCGGAGGTCGCCAAACACGGGGTGGAACACTTCATCCCCACCACAGGCCCCCCAGTGTACGCCCACACCCGCAGGCTGGACCCGGCCAAACTGGAGATCGCGTGGACCGAGTTTGCCACTATGGAACAGCTCGGCATCATCCGCCACTCCAACAGTCCCTGGGCCTCCCCACTCCACATCGCCCCCAAACCAGGCGGGGGTTGGCGCCCCTGCGGGGCTTACCGCCACCTCAACGACGCCACCACCCCTGATCGGTACCCCGTGCCGCACATTCAGGACTTCTCGGCTAGACTGGCCGGCCGCTCAGTCTTTTCCAAAGTCGACCTGGTGCGCGGCTACCACCAAGTCCCCGTCCACCCCGCGGACATCCCCAAGATGGCCGTAATCACCCCCTTCGGGCTTTTCGAGTTCCTGCGGATGCCCTTCGGCCTCAAAAACGCGGCCCAGGCATTCCAACGGCTCATGGACTCGGTCCTTCGGAACCTGAAGTTCCTGTTCGTCTACTTGGACGACATCCTGGTAGCCAGTTCCTCCAAGCAGGAACACCTCGAACACCTTCGCATCCTGTTCGGGCGCCTCAGCGACCACAGGCTCATCCTCAGCCCAGCCAAGTGCCAGTTCGGCCTGGACAAGATCGACTTCCTCGGCCACCACATCACCCATGCTGGGGCCATTCCCCTGCCCACCAAGGTGCAGGCCGTCCAGCAATTTCCCCACCCCACCACCATCAAAGGACTCCAGGAGTTCCTCGGGATGGTGAATTTCTACATCCGCTTCATCCCCAAAGCGGCGTCCCTCATGAGGCCCCTGTATGAAGCCCTCCGGGGCAGGAGCGGCAAGATGGCGGTCGACTGGACGGCAGACGTTTCAGCCGCCTTCAACTCCGCCAAGACCATGCTCGCCGACGCCACCCTGCTCGCGCACCCACGGCCCAATGCCAGAGTAGCGCTCACCACGGACGCCTCCGATCACGTGGTCGGCGCCGTGTACGAGCAGTGGGTCGACGGCGCCTGGCAACCACTTGCCTTCTTCAGCCGCCAACTACGCCCCCCGGAGGTCAAGTACAGCACCTTCGACCGCGAGCTCCTCGCGCTGTACCTGGCGGTCCGCCATTTTCGGTTTTTGCTGGAGGGCCACCCCTTCACTGCGTTTGTTGACCACAAACCCCTGACATTCGCAATGGCAAAGACAACCGACCCCTGGTCCGCCAGGCAGCAGCGCCAGCTCGCGGCAGTGTCCGAGTTCACCACAGACATCCAACACGTCTCCGGCCGAGACAACGTGGTAGCCGACTGCCTCTCCCGCCCCGCCATCCACGCCGCACACCTGGCAGTCGACTACACTCAACTCGCAGCAGACCAGCTCACGGACCCTGATCTGCTCTCTGCACCTACCAACTTACCAGGGCTACGCCTGGCCGACGTCGCCTGCGGCCCGACCGCAGTCACAGTCAATTGTGACATATCCCTGTCTCAACCTCGGCCCGTCATCCCAGCGTCCTGGCGCCGCCGGGTATTCGAGATTCTCCACAACCTCTCCCACCCTGGCGCCCGCGCATCCATCAAATTGGTAGCCAACCGCTTTGTCTGGCGCGGCCTTCGCAAGGATGTGCGTACTTGGGCCAACTCCTGCCTAGCCTGCCAACGGGCCAAGGTGCAGCAACACACGAAAGCACCCCTCGAGGAGTTCACCGTCCCTTCACGTAGATTCGACCACATCCACGTGGACATCGTCGGGCCCCTGCCGCCGTCGCAAGGCCACACGCACTTGCTGATGATCGTCGACCGCACCACGCGCTGGCCCGAGGCAATTCCACTGACCTCTACCACCACCGCCGACATCGCCAGAGCCTTCGTCAGCACCTGGGTCGCACGGTTCGGCGTCCCCTCCGACATGACGTCGGACAGAGGTCCGCAATTTACCTCTGAACTCTGGACCGCCATCACACGCAATCTCGGGGTGACCATTCACCGCACCACAGCGTACCACCCCCAAGCCAACGGACTGTGTGAGCGATTCCACAGATCCTTGAAGGCATCTCTTCGAGCCAGCCTCCAGGACGGCGCCTGGACCGACCGACTCCCGTGGGTCCTCCTCGGCCTGCGCTCCGCGGTTAAAGAAGACCTCCACACATTGGCAGCAGAGCTCATGTACGGCCAGCCGCTGCACGTACCCAGCAAGTTCCTGCCCAACGCCATGACACCCTGGTCAGCCGACCAGCAATGCCACGACTTCGCCTCACCGGCGCTACAGTTCGCCCCGGTGCCCATTGCCCGGCATGGCGAATCCACCTCACACGTCCCGCTAAGCCTGCACCAGGCACGGTTCATTTTCGTCCGGCACGACGCCCACCGCGGACCCCTTCAACCCCCGTACGACGGGCCCTACAAAGTGCTACAGGCTGGGGACAAATTTTTCGCCCTACAAGTGGGCGACAGGACTGAAAAAGTGTCGGTTGACCGACTCAAGCCAGCACACTCGGAGCCCGGTGAGCAGGTCCCAGTAGCTCGTCCACCGTCACGCGGCCGACCTGCCCTCAAGCCAGTACACCCGGCTGCTCCACGCCCGGCCGTTCCACGTCCACCGGCGTCCTACAAGAGCCGCTCCGGCCGGCCCATCAGACTGCCGCACCATCTCGTCCACACTTCCTAAGCCGCTTCTGGGGGGAGCTGTGTGGCGGATCGCCACCTAAACAGGCGCAATCCACTTTTCCGTCCGTGGACAATAAATCGGGCACCTTGCCTTTAAGAAGCATGCTGCCTTTAAGGCATGACAAAGGAGCGGGCGTCACCCTCAGTGTGTACACAAAAGCGTGGGCGTCGCCCTTTTTTGGTTTTTCGGGTTTAGCAGAGAGAAGAGCTGGGGCAGCCATCTCTCAAGAGAATGTAATAAAAAGCTATGCGTTCCTCAGATCGGTTCGGCCTCCATTCGTGTTCCGCGGCAGCCTCAACATACCCATCTTAAACTAATGGCCCTGTTCATTCCTTTAATCTTGACCAGAAAACCTACTATGTGGTATGTAAAATTAAAAATTAAATAAAATGCAAATGATGTCTATCAGGTTTTTTTCAAAAGACTGCTCTCTGTACACGTTTGATAAGATTTTAAAAATTCCACTCAGCAAAAATATAGAAATTCTCAACTATATAATATTGATATCTGACTGAGCAGAAGTGATATATGATTTGTAAGGGTTGTCCAAATGAGAGTGAAACTTGTACACAAGTCTGGGATATGTTCAAGATAAAAATAAACATTGTTTTCTATTATCATCACTCACCAACGTCTGTGAGGCAAAGTATGTCATGCAGATTTTGACCATTCTCAATACAAAATAATCAAAATGTTTGCACACCACAAATGTAATTAGTGGAACCATGAAAATATGTTTCCGATTTCCACAACTAGGTCATCAGTTGTGGGGACGAAGGAATAGTTTCCTGTTAATCTCTCTGTCCCTGCAACTCTCATTGACTTGATAGGTTCATTTTCAATGAGGTTAACAGTTTTATATTATTTTTATAAAAGCATAAATGAACATAATACATATAGCATTTATGAAGATTTGAAAAATTATCATTTCCATGTCATCTTCACCATTTGGTACAACAATTCGCATTATTACTTTTTAAATGATGTTATAAGCAGCTTCAATATCTAGCACAATGGCTGTTCTCGAAGTTAACCTATGAAGATGTTAAATATGATGGCTTTATTGGTAATGGTGGGTGAGCACTTTTCATTTTTCACAGCAGCCTCCCCTGTTGAATATGGAACTGAAGCAGGAACCTCTTGTTTGTAAAGCTTTATTAACTTTGGCTGGAATTTTCCCGGGTCCGTGTGGGTGCGATCGGAGGCGGGTCAGGTGGGAAAGTTGAACTATCTTGGAGCGGGTCGGGAACCTGCCGTCATCCCACCCCCACACGCCTTTCCCTCGGGTGCGTCTGTCAGCGCGGCAGTGACCCAATTTAAAGGATTATTAGCTTGTTGTCAGACCCTTAGGAGTCTTTTCAACCTTACCTTTCAAATTTCACTGAATGCCCATAGACTCATGCTGCTCAGGAACCACGTCTGTCAACCTGAGGCAGGAGCTGAGCGGCCATTGATCCAGCTGATTAGTTGACAGCATCAAATGTAGTATAAACGCTCTCACCTGACAGATGATCACATATCGGGCAGAAGTTGTTGCTGACTGCATTCCCAGCACAGATTGAGCTTTCTGCAGGTTGCAAGTCTTTCCAGCAAAGTCTCTATCCAGTGTCACCTCATTGGAAGAACCTCCTTCATCATTGACAGATTGCTTCTGTCAACTCTACTTGACCCACCATCTATTCCATCAGCATGGGTGCCATTTATACTGTCTCACCTTGGTCCTCAGAATCTGACCACGATGAGCCCCAACACCAGCAGCACCAGGCACACCAGCAGCACCAACAACAACACCACCAACCTTCTCAACACCCTGATGCTGCACAGGACATTGGGCATCATGGCAGAGGGCTGCACCGCTCCGGAGGCGATACCCCCAACACAGGATATACAGGCAGAGGATGACCTTCCTCAACATGATTGAGCAGCAGTGCCAAAGGAGGCTCAGGCTATCGCGCCAGGTTGTCGCAGACATTTGTATATTGCTGGAGCAAGACCTGCAGCCCAGAGGAGTGGGTGGACATGCCTTACCAGTGGCTGTCAAAGTCACCAGCGCCCTCAACTTCTTCGCCTCAGGCTCCTTCCAGGGATCTGCAGCAGACATTTGTGGCATCTCGCAGTTGGCCGCCCACAGATGCATCACACAGGTCACCGATGCCCTCTTTGACAAGTCAGCCAATTATATCAACTTTGCTACTGATGAAGCCAGTGTTACTGAGCAGGCGCTCGGCTTTGCCACTCTGGCTGGCTTTCCACAGGCGCAGGGCGTCATCGACTGCACACATATGGCCATCAGGGCACCCCATCATAACCCAGGAGTTTTTGTCAACCGCAAGGGCTTCCACTCCCTCAATGTGCAGCTGGTCTGCAACCATAGGAAGATCATCATGCATGTGTGCGCCAAATTCCCTGGCAGCTCCCATGACTCTTTCGTCCTTCACCAGTCCACCCTCCCTCAGCTCTTTGCACCTTCAAACAGACTTTCCGGCTGGCTGCTTGGAGACTAGGGCTATCCACTGATCACGTGGCTCATAACACCCTTGAGGAGGCCAAGTACTGAGGCCGAGGAGAGATGTAATGAAAGCCACCTCTCCACCAGATGTGTCATAGAGCAGACAATAGGGATGCTCAAAATTTGCTTCAGATGACTTGACAGATCTGGAGGAGCCCTTCAGTACGCACCAGCCAGGGTCTCCAGAATCATCGTGGTCTGCTGCACCCTGCACAACACAGCGCAGCAGCGAGGATTAGCGCTGCATGAGGAGCAAGGCACTGAGCACACAGCCTCTTCAGAGGAGGAGGAGCAGGAGGAGGAGGAGGAGGAGCAGGAGGAGGAAGACGAGGAGGAGGAAGAGCTGGAGCAATTTGCTGCCCGTGAGGCCAGGGATGGCCTCATCATGGCCAGATTTACTTAACTTTACGCAGAACACCCATATGGCTGCCACATGCTTCGCCAGGTTGGCAACACCCCACAGCCACACCATAAAGCATCCCTACAATGACCAATCCATTCCTTTCACACTCACCACCATTGCTGGAGGTTCCGTTATGTCTGACCCTTCATTCCAACTTACTGAGCCACTTCCAAAGGTGCACACAAATTTGTCCAAGACCGGAAAGGTTTGAAAATAATCAAAATTATGATTCACATGACATTAACATTGACTAAAACACCCAAGTGGCTACCCTTGTGAATCTACTTGTGTGGCATCTTTCTCTTCCATGTGCTTCTACGTGGTGCTATCCCTGTGGCTTCAGCAGAGGTAGCGGCAGCCTCCTCACTTCCCTGCTGCGGCTGCTTAGACACTTTGATGGTTGTCCACTGGGTTTTGGAGCCTGTGATGGCCCTGCCAAAGTCTGCTCCTCCTGCGACTGTGCAGGGGCAGACTCGGCCATCTCTGTCCGGGGAGGAATATGGGGCTCAGACTGAGAGGATGGCAACAGTGGAGAAGTGTAAGCACTTTGAAGGGAGCCCGCACTTCCATGTCCCCTCTCACCATCATCCCTCTCATGGGCCAACCGCACTTCCCTGCTAGTAAGTAGCTGGAGAGCACCTTGCTGCACATCAGTGGGGCCATGATGACCCACGTCTACACTGACATCCCTCATAGAGAGGAGGTCTATGAGCCTCTGCCATCTATTCTATATAGTCATCTATCCTCCATAGAGACCATGTGCTCCTGTGAGTTGTGCATTAGCTGCTCCATGTAGGTGGCCATCCCATCCATGGAGGAGTCTACAGTCGCCATCGCCTGTGACATGGTGGTGCTCATGTTGGAGATGGACTCCTCCTTTCTCTGAACATTTGCAGACATCGCACTCGCAAAACCAGGATCATCCTCTTTCTGGATGGCCTCCAAGGCTCAGCATCTGCATGCAGCTGCGAAGAGCTGGGAGTGTCCTGCACCCTCTGGCGAGGAGTCTCCACTGTTGTCCCTGTCTCCACCTTCTGCTCTTGCTCACTTGTGACTTGCGATGGACCCAGTGACAACACTACTCTATCTCGCAAGGGACCTACTGAGGTGTGCGTCTCTGTGCTGGTGCTGGGTGAACATCTGTCTAGTGACGGTGCACCCTCAGAGGCTGGAGGCTTCTCTGAGGAGTCGCCTTCCTTTTGTTCCTGAACAATGGCGGGGCTCTTGATGGACCTGTGGGAGAGTAAAGAGCTGAGTTAGATATGTCATATGAAGAATGGGTACAGATAACATTATGCACATGATGACCATTCAGTGGCTGCTGACATCAGTCCCCATGTGAGTGACTGATGTATACCATGTAGCTGTATGATATGTAATTCTGTCAACAGGTTGCTGAGATGTCCCCCTCTCTCTGTCTCCCACTTCCAGGTGCTCGGCGACTCCCGACAGCTCTAATGCAGCCTCCTCTGCTGTTGTGAGGGTGGCCATTGATGGGGTTCCACTGCCAGTTCTCTCCCTCTCCCTCTTATTGTGAGCTCTCTTTTTCTGCAAGGAGGGAAAGAGAAGGTTGAGTGAAAGTGATGGAATGAGTGTAAGGAATAGGTGGGTGACAGCTTTAGAGGGAGATTATGATGGAGTGGGGTGGCAATGCCAAGTGGCCTCCTTGTGTGTTGTTAGTTGGTATGATTGCATTAGGATGAGGGTGAGTGTGAGGGGTGGCTAGTCAGATGGGGATGTGATAATGTAGATAGAGAGGGATGGGTTGAGGTGCAAGGTAAGTTGGTGTAAGGATGTGCGGGAGTAGGGTTGGGAAGGCTGAGTGATGGGGATGTGATGAGAGGCGCAGCAGGATGAAGGTGAGTGTGGCTTTGGACTCACCTTTCCTGATCTAATAAGATCATTGAAACGTTTGCGGCACTGCACCCAGGCCCTCCTGACGACATCCCTGCTATTGACCTCCTCTGCAATTTGGAGCCATGCTGTCTTGGTCTGCTGGGGAGGTCTCTTTCATCCATCAGCAGGGAAGAGGACCTCCCTGCGTACTCTGACTCCCTCCACAAGTATATGGAGGGAGTCATTGGAGAACCTGGGTGCAGCCCTCTGCCTCTGTGCAGTCATGTTTGCTGGTCTGAGCAGCAGTGGAATTGTGTGAACTGACTGCCCTATCCTAGATGAACCTTCAAATGCAATGTGTCCATGGCTCTTTTAAATAACCCGGCTGAAAACGCATCATCGATGATGTCACCAGACCCGCACCATTTAATTGGGCTGGGTAACGCGCGGTGCGGGCTTAATAGGCCCTATTAACGTAAAGTCATTTTGTGGAGCGGGATTGAACCAACAACGGGCTCGCGATCCGCCGTGGCAGCCACCCGCACTGGACTGGGCCCGCCGAGGTAGGGAAAATTCCAGCCTTTATATTGTTAGAATATTTTGACTTCAAAGCAAGCAAGAAGCTAGATATTTTAAAATCGCTGCACCTCTATGAGAACTAATTAAAATATATCATTTTGGGGAGCTAGTGCGGGTGAAATTGATCAATGCCAGTAGCGCAAAACAGGCTGATAGCGAAGCGTCAGCCCATTTTACACCATGCCTGATTTGCTTTTCCTGTTTTCTATTTTTATGCGGGTGGGATTGGTTAAGGTTCTACCTTTATTTTTGTGTTCATATTTCTTTTTCCCCATCCATCTGGCCTGATGTCTGCAGCTGAGAGAGATGGCCCTCAGTATGCTGTCAGACTGCTAACAATACTCTCTGTAGCTGGCCACCAGGAGGTGACAGAAATCGTCCAATTGTGACTCTCCCCTTCACAGCTCAGGTCAGGTACTAAACCCTACATCCGTCCCTGCTCCGTACTCCCTAATTTTTATGTTCCCTCTCCGCTAATGGCATTCTCAAAATGGGAGCTATTCATTATAATTATTTCCCTTACAAAGAAGAAAAAACATGGAATTTATAGTGCCTCTCATGTCCTCAGTATGTCCTGAGGAGCTTCAGAATGAATTACTTTTACAGGGTAGTCACTGCTGTTGTATTGGAAAATGCAGCAGGCTATTTGTGCATGGTAAGGTCCCACAAACAGTAAATGAGATAAATGACTAGTAATCTGTTTTGGAAGTGCTGCTTGAGGTAGGGATGTTGGCCAGGACACTGGGAGATACCCCCTGTTGTTCTATAAATAATGGTATGGCCTCAATTTAACCTCTCATTTAAAAGGCAACACCCTGAACCGTGCAGCCCACAGTACTGCAGTGAAGTGTCAGCCTAGATTATGTGCTCAAGTGCTTGGACCCATAACCTTCTGACTGAGAGGTGAGAGTGGCTACCAAACTGAGCCAGGATGACACTAGAAGAGCACTGTCCTCATATAAAATAGTTTGGCAAACTAGCTGGATGGTAAACAAGCCCATGATGTAATTATGTAAATCACATTGAAATGTGTCATCATGTCAATCATCCTTGGCACCATTGCAATGAAAATGACACATGACTCTTCTGTCTCTTTAGACAAATACAGCTTGGCCCTCTCCCATGAATGCAATGTCCCTTTAAAGCCCAGTGGCTCATTGGGTAAATGCATACCAACCAGGAAGGTGATAAGTTTGATCTTTATTCCATGCTGGCTTCCCTGTTCGCAGTAGGGATTGCTACAATTGGTTAGACAGAATAAAAATCCAGAGGTTCATTGCCTGAACACTATCAAGTGACTGCTACTGGAAGTGCAGGTATAAAATGTTGGATCAAGTTGTGACATTGCCCCACAATCAATTTGCCAACCAACATGGCTGTGTAGGCGCTAACTTGAAGAATAGGAATGTGAGTAGATATTGGAGGACCACTGGCACCTGTGGAACCATACTGCAGGATGAGGAAGTGTAAGAAGAGAAAACTGGCAGGGAAAAAGACATCAGTGCATAATAGGGGTAATTTTCCTGATTATTCACTGGGACAGGAAGCCTGCAATTTTCTGATACAGAATTCGTTCATGGGATGTGGCAAGGCCAGCATTTATTGCCCATCCCTAATTGCCCTTGAGAAGGTGGTGGTGAACTGCCTTCTTGAACCACAGAGGGCAGTTAAGAGTCAATCACATTGCGGTGGGTCTGGAGTCATATATAGGCCAGACCAGGTAAGGATGGCCGATTTTCTTCCCTAAAGGACATTAGTGAACCAGATTAATTTTTACAACAATCCAGCAGTTTCATGGTCACCATTACTGATACTAGTTTTTAATTACAAGTTTATTTAATTAATTGAATTTAAATTCCCCAACTGCTGTGGTGGGTATTTGAACTCATGTCTCTGGATCAATTAATCCAGGTCTCTGTATTACTAGTCCAGTAACATAACCACTATGCTACTGTACCCATCCATTGGACAAGGTTCATCCCCACCATCACTAAATACTCAGAAAATTACCCCCAATATTAAATGTCTGGTATAAATAGATTTCATGGCCAACTATGAATTATGACTTATATTTACAGTCATAAGCCTGACCATAACTCAAAAGCAATGAAGTTCCCTACAAGGTATCCAGTCAACTTCTCTTGTGAATATATAGATCTTTTTTTCAGCACCAAGTGAGACAGATTCTTTGTGTAGTCTATGAGCATTAATATTATTTTCACAGTCTATTGTATTGATATTCCACATCACTAAAAATAAAAATGAGTGAAAATATCAACTAACCACTCCAACAGGGCTCCGATGACCTCATAGGAACATCTGATAACCATCCCTACATATTCAGAGCAAGATTATTATCGGTTGTTGAGATGTAGACATTTTATATGGGACTATACAGAATGGGATATTCCAGTCAATAATATAACCCGTTTATTTTTTTCCTACTGCCAGATTTGGGTTGATTAAAATCCTTATATAATGCAGGCATATTTCTAATATATGATGTATGTGTTTCAGGTATGCTGTTCAGCATATAGTGTACTATATATACACCTTTTATCATATAATATATAGGATTTTACTGTGCCTTCAAAATCTCTAACAATCCTTCTCACCTACCACAGCTATGCAAATACCAACCCTACAAGAGCACAGAGACCACTGGGCTTACCATGTGATGGTGCACCACCCAAATGTGTATTTTTCAACTATCTGTTAGTAATTGCAGAAAGCTGCGATATAGGACTTAAAGGTATTTTTAACGACCTTGTAAAATTATGCAATACACCTCCTTTAAAAATACAATATAAATGTTGCACTTATAAAACTCATTCACTGTCATAAAAACATGATTGCATTGCTGCCATCACCCATCATATTTTGCTTGTCTGCTTGGCCACTTCATTTAAGTTAGAAATTTCTGTTTTATAAAACAAAGTTTTAAAAACACCTTGACCGTTAACAAATACATTTTTGGCTACCCCATGAATTCTTGAATACAACTTTTTAGTCAACGATTACTTTAAAATAAATGCCATTCCAGTAATTAATGAGTTATGGGATTAAGCAGGCACTGTGGTTAATTATCATCCTACTTCACCCCTACTTCCCATTGATCGGTGTTTTGATAACAGCACAGTAGATCAACAGATGTCAGTTAGTGAAAGCAAGACTTATAATTTGAAACAGTGTTTGCCTTCCATGATGTAAATGGCATTACCACTGTCTGAGGTTTTTGATGCACGATTAATGACAGCAAAGACATAATGTTGCAGTAGAATTTGTTGAGCAAACTGTCAGTGAAGTAATTACTGAGCTGTAAACATGATTAAATGCAAAATGAATCAATTAATAATGTAATGTGATATTTGAATAATGCCTGCATTAGGGAAAAGGGCCTATTAAACATTGTAGACCTTCGGCTCTCTCACATGTCATGTGGCACACAAGTCTTCTCTTGGTGGCCTCCACTATCCCCAGGGAAGGTCTTCTTTTTGAGGCAACAGCAAAATACTGCGGATGCTGGAAATCTGAAATTAAAACAGAAAATGCTGGGAACACTCAGCAGGTCAGGCAGCATCTGTGGAGAGAGAAACAGAGTTAACGTTTCAGGTCTGTGACCCTTCGAGACCTGAAACGTTAACTCTGTTTCTCTCTCTGCAGATGCTGCCTGACCTGCTGAGTGTTTCCAGCATTTTCTGTTGTTATTTCTTCCTTCTGAGGTTGGTTTGAGAATTTGTACCTGAATTGGAAGGTAGCAGATTCTATCTGTAAAATTAAATGGTAGCAAAAATAAACCTTTTTGCACATTATGATAATTTGACTTATTTCTTCTTTAGCAAGCCAATTTCAGAAATCAAACTGTTATTATATGTCTTGACATTAGTAAACTCCACAGTTTAGTGTACCTTTTGATTAAAAATATAATGAAACACAATGGACTAAATTACCAGGAAGACCTGTTCGTGAAATCAGAATTTTCAATTAGCAGGACTACAGAGCTTTTTGTCATAGCAAGTAATTATTATTCTGCAGCTTCACACAAAACATCTGAAAAGCAATTACATTTTACACAAGAACCTCAAAAGTACTTCAGCTTTTTAAGGTAAAATACATGTCAAAGTTGCCTTTGAAACATGTCCAACTTGTATTATTTGTGGGGTTTTGTCACTATTTGGGTGATCTAGCTCAGTCTGCTGGGCAGCCTGTGGCCTCTTGAAACCTGTTAGCGTTTGAGACACTGAGCTGGCAGATGCTCCCTGAATAGGAAGGAAATGATAATCATGTGAAACCTTAGCTACATTGTTTTAGGGAATGGCTTTAAGCACTAGAGGTTGAATAGAGCAGGTGGGATACTGTAGCTTCACACAGAATGAAGGTAAACCAGAGTTTGGCAGTATAGAGAGTAGCAGAAAGACCACACTAACCTACTCATTAATTTCACTGGACATTGCAAGGCACACTACCACTGGACTAATGCACACTCTGAGCAAGGTGCTCATTAACATAGACAAATGTTATCAGCAACTAAACACAAAGCTTACACGCTGAAGCTATCACAATACTGTTGTGTTAGAATTTAAAACATGCTGTTTGTTTTTGAAAAGCAAACATATTGGTTTTGAGTTAGCAGTTAATGATAAATTGCTCACATCGTAAGTTTACATGACGTAGCTGCCTATGTGGACGAATAGCTTTGGTGCTGTAGCGCACTGGAAACTAAGCTTTGACTCCCATCTTTAATTGATATTTTAACTCAGCTGTTCCCCGAAGACAGGATTCAATGAGGTTCAGCTGAACCTCAACAGTAGAGTGCTCTACTGCAGATGAAATGGAAAGATTACCTTGGAGACCAATCCCGTCCTTTAAAGTGTCCTTCCTACCAATTCTATTTTTTGTCTGCAGTTATACAGCCACTGATTCAGTTACAGTGATTTCAGGTGCACATTGACGTGAAAGTATTAGTATAATTTGGATGTTAAATCCTAATCTAAAGCTGCTATTATACTGGTGCTCTTTTAGTTTGGATTCTGGGAAACCAATGTTTGGAAACCAGTTCCTGGTGATAATTCCAGCTCCCTTTATTTCAGTGGATGACCCCCAGTTTTCCATGGCTTTATGCCGCTGGGATAAGGGAGCCAGATTAATCAGTGAAAATGCCAGGAGCTGCCTCATGGGTGCTGATCTTCTGGAATCGGAACTAAAACAGGACTTTGATTTCATAAGTATGAAAGGGGCTAAAGCCAAGCATTGCGTACTCATCAACACAATGATCTGAGTTTACGCAGGCAACAGTACAACTCCAGCCTGATGCAAAGTCGTGATTTATAAACTTAAAATTTTAAATAGAATGTTATTAATGTTAAGAGAGAACAGACTACTATCCCCCTCTCCTAACATTAAAAGTTAGTGGCTTGGGGAGCTGAGCTCGCCAGATCCCTTCAAGCACTCGTGTAGAACTTTACTTGTCTTGGATGAAAACACAGCTAACAGTATAACTCTGATCTATGACCTCCAGTATGTGGGTGCATAAGGCAATCTTTTTTTTTAGGTTCCAGTTTGTACTACTGTGCTTATTGTGGCCGCCACTTACGAATGCAAAGGTGCTATGTTAGAATAAGGGGCATAGAGCTAATTAAGGCATGAGGTTAGAACATAATAACAAAGAAGTAGGAGCAGGAGTAGGCCATACGGCCCCTCGGGCCTGCTCTGCCATTCAATAGGATCATGGCTGATCCGAACCTAGACTCACGTCCACTTCCCTGCCCGCTCCCCGTAACCCCTAATTCCCTTATCAGCTAGGAAACTGTCTATCTCCGATTTAAATTTATTTAATGTCGCAGCTTCCACAGCTCTCTGAGGTAGCAAATTCCATAGATTTACTACCCTCTGAGTGAAGAAGTTTCTCCTCATCTCAGTTTTGAAAGGGCAGCCCCTTATTCTAAGATTATGCCCCCTAGTTCTAGTCTCACCCATCAGTGGAAACATCTTCCCCGCATCCACCCGATCAAGCCCCCTCACAATCTTATATGTTTCGATAAGATCGCCTCTCATTCTTCTGAATTCCAATGAGTAGAGGCCCAACCTACTCAACCTTTCCTCATAAGTCAACCCCCTCATCTCCGGAATCAACCGAGTGAACCTTCTCTGAACTGCCTCGAGAGCAAGTATATCTTTTCTTAAATATGGAAACCAAAACTGTACGCAATATTCCAGGTGTGGCCTCACCAGTACCCTGTATAACTGAAGCAAGACTTCCCTGCTTTTATACTCCATCCCCCTTGCAATAAAAGCCAAGATTCCATTGGCCTTCCTGATCACCTGCTGTACCTGCATACTAACCTTCTGTGTTTCATGCACCAGGACCCCCAGATCCCTTTGTACTGTAGCACTTTGCAGTTTCTCTCCATTTAGATAATAACTTGCTCTTTGATTTTTTCTGCCAAAGTGCATAACCTCACACTTTCCAACATTATATTCCATCTGCCAAATTTCTGCCCACTCACTTAGCCTGTCTATGTCCTTTTGGTTATTCGGAACATTTGATTGAGCTTGAGATTCCCTATTGCTCTGTTCTGTGTCCTCCTGCACTATAAGTGAACCATTACTGCAGAGCTTGAGATGAGGGCACTACAACATTGTAGGCCTGACTCTGTGCTCTATGCTCACGTCCAGCAAGGCATTGCCCTGGCAAAGTAGCCTCACAATTTATGTCTTGTGAAACTGAAATTATATTTTTTAAATGCTTTCAGTTTTGAAAATTATTTCACTTTTTAAACTAAGTAATTGTTGAAAGCACTCCCATGAACATCACATTATCAGAAGCTTATACTTACTGCAACATGCAATGACTCAATACTGCATTTAAATTATTAAATTTCTATTCATATATTCATCATATATAGGTTATGGACATCTGCAGACAGAATTATTATTTATAATACATACTGACTATACTATTTTAGTGGAGGAGAAGCATTCGGGAAGGCGCAGAACACCTCGAGTCTCTTCGCCAGGAGCAAGCGGAAGCCAAGCGCAGGCAGCGCAAGGAGCGCACGTTAACCCAAGCACCCCACCCACCTGCCCCTTCAACCACCGTCTGCCCCACCTGTGACAGAGACTGTAGGTCCTACATTGGACTCATCAGTCACCTGAGAACTAATTTTTAAAGTGGAAGCAAGTCATCCTCAGTTCTGAGGGACTGCCTAAGAAGAGAAGAAGAGAACTATTTTTGTAATATATAATAATGGTTCTTTCATGGCATTTTGCCTGGTGAGCTGGAGGATACTCTGTTTTATAATGTGGGCCCATTAAATCCCAATAACAAACATCCCTCTTGCTCCCAGCAGAGCTGAGATTTACCCATCCTTTTGTACTGCTTCTATCCCTCTCTCTGTTCAACCTTTATTCAATACAGAATTCCTCCCTCAACACAGTATTCCCCTTCACCAAGGTCTTCCCCACTCAGTAGGTTCTGTCTGTTATCCATATAACAGGATACTTCTAGGTCTCTCTTATCTTCTGCTCAATAGGATTTCTCTCTCTCCCTCCTTCTCGCTAAAGAGTCTTTTCAACTCTCCATTTGTGCCCCCAAGACATGGTTTTATGATCGTGTTTGACAAATTTATTAGAGTTTTTTGAGGATGTAACTAGCAGGGTAGATAAAGGGGAACCAGTGGATGTAGTATATTTGGATTTCCAAAAGGCATTCAATAAGGTGCCACATAAAAGTTATTACACAAGATTAGGGCTCATGGGGTTGGGGGTAATATAGTAGCATGGATAGAGGATTGGTTAACGGACAGAAAACAGAGAGTAGGGATAAATGGATCTTTTTCAGGTTGGCAGGCTGTAACTAGTGGGGTGCCGCAAGGATCAGTGTTGGGGCCTCAGCTATTTACAATCTATATTAATGACCTAGATGAAGGGATTAAGTGTAATGTATCCAAGTTTGCTGATGATACAAAGCTATGAGGAGAACACAAAGGCCATGAATTTCTCGATCGATGCGGCTTGGGAGCGGGTCAGGTGGCTTCTGGGTTCCAGTCCCGCCCCCAACTACATCCGGCCCACAGACTTGATTTTACGTCAATTGGCCCCGTTAAGCCACCCTGCGGGCTTCCCGGCCAATTAAGACGAAGCTGGTCAGATGATGTCATTTGATTATGCGTCATCTGCTGGTTTTCTTAAATGGACCACGCACAATTTTTTTTTGACAGCTGATTTCTCAGTGTATGCCAGCATTGAGGTGCTGCAAACATTGACAATCACTGTACAAAGGTGAGCTCTTGCACCCAGGCTCTCCAGTGACTCCCCCCTTAGGCTCGAACAGATGGCAGCTGCAGGTGAGATTACAGAAGCGATCTGTCACTGGTGAGAGAGGTTCTCCCAATGAGGTGGGACTAGACATACAATTCAAAACTTGTTACCTACAGAAATGTCTAAATGCATTAAAAATGAATTTCCCAACATTTTCTTACCTCTGAAACTCACCAGTGCAGCATTGGATCCTTCACACCACTTCTGCAGCTGTCATCAATACAGAAACATTACAGCAGACTAACAACACGCCACACTTACCTGGCGTGGTGTCCGGACGTCGGGAAGCCCGAAGTAGAAGTGTCAAAATTGAAAAAGAGCTTGTTAGCAACCTTTAACAGGCAGTTTAGTGGCTATAATCCTCTTCCCGCCGCTAGGTGTCAGGGGACCCGACACTTGGGAAGATTGATTGGAGGCAGGTTGACAGCAGGTTTCCTGCCCGCTGTCAATCTTTGTGATTTTGCCGGATGTCCCGCCTCCAAACCCGCCCCGAGCGCTGGCAAAATTCCGGCCAAAGAGTCTGCAAAGGGACACAGATAGACTAAGTGAGTGGGCAGTAAGGTGGCAGATGGAGTATAATGTAGGGAAATGTGAGGTTATTCACCTTGGTAGGAAGAATAGAAAAACAGAATATTGGGGGAAAAATTCGGTATCGCCCCATTTGGGGCACCATTATTGGCGGTGCACAAAGTTTAGCGCCTGGCGCTAATTATCGCCTCCGACAGCAAACTTGGCTTTTATCGCCCCTGGAGGTGATTGGAGCGCTAAATCAGGCGCTACACACCTCTCTTAAGGCGCTAAGGCCGAGGAGCGAGGCGCTACCTCACAGCGCTGACGAAGCTCATGTGATGTCAGTCAGCAATGGAACACAGACACACTGGCACCGTCCAATTCTTAAAGGGGAGTTCTGACGAATGGTCATCGACCTGAAACGTTAACTCTGTTTCTCACCTCACAGATGCTGCTTGACCTGCTGAGTTTCTCCTGCATTTTCTGTTTTCATCTTAAAGGGGAGGGTTGATCTTGCTCTCCATCCACATCCTGCTCATTGCAGCCTTGAATCTCGGCCTGAATCTCAGCCTGGAGAGACTTTTGCATCAAATCTACTGGAAAGAGCTCAGAGTGCAGACCCCATACTCTCTTCTAAATCGATACAAGGAAGGGCAAATCAAAATCAACCTGCAAAGTGCTGCTCAGTACCCAAAACTCCTTCACACAGCGTTGAATCTCTCCAGAAGTCTCTCTCTCTCAGAATGTGTGGTGCAAAATGTCACCGACAAAAAAAGGCAGGAAGTGGTCACCTTTAAATAGCGCTCCCCTAGTCCCTTTCTGACAGCATAACGCTCCCCTCAACCTGTCGTTGCTAGCGGCAGGCGGTAAGGCAGGGGGCGCCACTCAATTTCCGGTCCGGGGTGCTAACGGGGCGTTGCGCACTCGACTGACGTCATGATCTGCCGGCGCAGGAGATCGTGGCGGTAGTGTTTAGCGCCGCCGCAAAATGTCTAGTTAATTTCGCGAGCGGCGCAAACATTGCTGCGCCGGGGCGTTAGTTGCTTTGCGCCCCACTTGGCACCCTCTTAAGGCGCTACCGGGAGGCGCAAACAACTGAATTTTCCCCCCAATATTTTTTAAATGGTGAGAAACTTTCAAATGTTGGTGTTGAGAGAGATTTGGGTGTCCTCGTGCAAGAAACACAGAAAGCTAGCATGCAGGTACAGCAAGCAATAAGGAAGGCAAATGGCATGGGGGTTGGAGTATAAGAGTAAGGAAGTCTTGCTACAATTGTACAGGGCCTTGGTGAGACCACACCTGGGGTACTGTGCAGAGTTTTGGTCTCCTTATCTAAGAAAGGATATACTTGCCTTGGAGGCAGTGCAACGAAGGTTCACTAGATTGATTCCTGGGATGAGAGGGCTGTCCTATGATGAGAGATTGTATAGAATGGGCCTATACTCTCTGGAATGTAGAAGAAGGAGAGGTGATCTCATTGAAACATACGAGATTCTGAAGGGGGTTGACAGGGTAGATGCTGAGAGGTTGTTTCCCCTGGCTGGAGTGTCTAGAACTAGGGGGCATAGTCTCAGGTTAAGGGGTAGGTCATTTAAGACCCAGATGAGGAGGAATTTCTTCACTCAGAGGGTTGTGAATCTTTGGCATTCTCTGCCCCAGAGAGCTGTGAATGCCGAGTCTTTGAGTATTTTCAAGACTGAGATAGTTAGATTTTTGGACTCTAGGGGAATCAAGGGATATGGAGATCGGGCGGGAAAGTGGAGTTGAGGTCAATGATCAGCCATGATCTTATTGAATGGCGGAGCAGGCCCGAGGGTCCGTATGGCCCACTCCTGCTCCTATTTCTTATGATCTTATGTTCCTTCTCTTTTTCTTTCTATCCCAGCAGTGCCTGTCCCTCGTTCCCTTTCAGTATGTGTGTCTCTCTGTTCCCTCCCCATTCGTAGGTCCACATCATTGCTACAATAACCCAATAAATAAAATCCCTGCGAGCACTCGCCCCTATCCTCTCTCACACTTGTGGACTCTGGGTACAACCGAATCCTAGGACTGTTGCTATTCCATTGCCAGGCGTGTCCATCAGAGATGGTGGTGGGTTTTTTTTGCTTTTTGAAAAAGCTTGTGTGCTCTATCCTTAAAATTCTTATCAGCAGAAAACAAAATTAACTAATTGTCTTGTGATTGAGCTGGTCTTTGTGATTATTATTTGCTCATTCAGATTTTGTTCTACAGACAATGGCTGATATACAATAGTGGTATATACAATGTGATTTGCAATAATTGATCTGTAGATTTACTGTTTAGTTTACTGCCTTACCAATTAAGATATATTTCAATATATAGTATACATAAGTAAAAAAAAATGTAAGTCCTGACACAATTTTGGTTAATTGTGTATTCGCAATCTTCCCGAGAGTAATACTCACACAAACCCAAGGAGAATTGGTAGCAAAACAAGGCAGATAACTGTCTAACGTTTGAATGGCTATGGGCATCAAGTGGACTTTAGACTCCTGAAAAATTAGAATGAAAACACAAAAGCACTCTGCAGTTATCAGTCATTCCTGTTGTTGGGGATGTCACTGTATCAATGCCAGCAGTTACTGTCCACCAGGTGGTCAGCACTCCAGCTCTGCCTCTCTGAGGGAGTTCAGGGGCTCAGGTTTACACTGGACGGCGAGTCCAATTCACACTGAGCTTTATCTAGAGTGGAGCGAACTAGGCAAGGTTTGAAACTGCTGCTACTGCTGTTCTTGCCTAGGGGGTGCTGCCACTCAGATCAGTAACATAACAGCAAGCCCCCTTCCCTAAAGACAAGTCTAACCATAACAGTGATGGCGCCTCGGAATTGTATTCTCGTATGGGAACGAACACGGGAATACGGCATGAGGTAGACCAGGAAGTTAGGAGGCTTCTGAATGTGGGGAGTCAGCTGGCTGGGAGGGGATTGTGAACTTTAGGGAGGAGAGTATACCCAGAGCCCAGGATGCTCAGGTGAGCAGTGATGGGTCACGCTATTTGTTGGCAGCAGGGATAGTAGTTGGAGACAAATTTATGATTAAGTTTAAGCTTTTTTTGCATGTTTATTATTCTCATTTAACTTTTAGGGGTTTATAGTGAGGAAGTGTCATGGTGGCTGTACACTTCACAGTCACAAAATAGATGACAGACTCACAGTACTGAACAGGTTTAAGAAATTTTACTATATACTGATCACACTATTTCCCAGTAATCATCTGTTGGATATTACTCAATAAATTTGCCATGATAATATCACAATTGATAACCTTTCAGTGGGGCATCATTATACATCGATAAAGCAGATCACCGTCAGCCTCTAACAAGGCATCTGCATGGACAAAACAGATCCAAACAGATCCAAACATCCTATGAACTGACTGTATGTGTGTATTATATATATAAATAAATAACTATTGTGGAGTGATTTCAAGGCTGAGTCTCATTCAAGGATTTAAATGACTGATTATCTGCTCAAACTAGACAATCGTGGTTTCTGATGTAATTTGAACCTCTTGATCTGATTACTGCATCATAATAACTCCTTGGTAAACCTTATTCTCTATATAAACCATTTGAATCTTTTGATCAGATTAATGTCTTGTAATCACTCCCAGATGTCCATTATTCTCTATGCAGCAACTAGAATGTGTTAAGAGGACTTGTGACGATTTGATTTTGAAGACTTTACTAACAATTCTTGCCCTGCACCCAGCAGACCTCAATAGTTCAGCCAAAGGCATAGTATGTTTATTTTTGTCTAATGCATGACGTCCTGTTTCGATCAACAGGAAATGACCACATCTCAGTATGAGTGTTATAAAAGACAGACCTGAGTCAAGGATTAGTTAATGTGGCTGGATCCATTCTATGAAGCATCTGTTTAAGAATTTCTGGAGTGTAGCAGATGACATTTATTGTACTGTGACCTATCAAGTAATACATTATTGAAATGATAATCTTTAGCTTGGAAGAGACATACCATAACAATGTTTGGAATTTGCGAGTCTTTTTCTGGACTTACTTATTGTTCTGCTTTCCTTGTATTTTTTTCTGTGTGGCCACAAAGATGAAAACGTTCTGCGCAATATGTGGAAATAATAATAGCTGTATCTGGTTGAGACTTGTTAACCTACAATTGTCAGTTCTTCAATGTGTCCCATGCATTGAAAGCAGCTGGAATCTGGTTATATCTCCACATTCTTTGACTGCTCATTTTTACACACCCTGTAACATCCCAATTTAAAGTTGCCAGCTTCTTAATGCATTATTAACAGAGCAGCAGGTCTCATTCTCATATCTTTGAACATCACCACCTTCCCTTTACTTTCCCCAAACTAGATTTTCTCATAAGCATAGGATTGCTGTCATTGGGATACAGCAACAAAAAAATAACTATAGGCTAACAGTGCTGATACTTTGTGGAATAGATAAAAGCATCCCCCAGGCTAGAATGTTTAGTAAGGTGTGCGTAGTGAGGATCTGATGGACAGGGGCCAGGGTCGGATTACCAGTCTGCCTGACATGATGCATGGTCAGTGGGCTGTAAAGGCACCAGGCTAGTTTTCTCCAGCCATGATTCTGCTACAGGGTATTAGCACTGCTACAACGGGAGAAAATGCACTTCATCCTGAAACCTGACGCCAATCTAATGGTTATAAATGTGTTTCAAAGATAAAAGAGGCTTCACAAATGTACTTTTCTTGTTTTGTAATCTTACATCAGCTTTTGGTACCTCGGAAGAGATGTTGAATTTTCTTTCCCTTGGCAAAGAGTAGTAGCATTTTATTTGACGATATGCCAGCAATTGTTTTAAATCCATTGGAATTTTTATCTGAAATAACAGACACCTACATTGTAACCTGGGATTCAGGTGTTGTTGTAACCCATGGGAGCAAAAGCTGAGTCTCTAATGAACATCACTGAGCTCTGAGATTAAGTTACTGTATGTCTTTTAACCCTTTACATCTTTGGACTTCCTACCTCATGTCCATTATTTTATATAATTTTAATCTAAAGTTAAACAAAAACTAAAACCACTTTTGAAAGTGGTCTGAAGGCTATAAAATGCATTTTATAATCTTTGCAAAAGAATAGGCATGACTAAATAATGATGAACATCACTAGAAGGTCGTAGCTGATGTAAGATTACAAAACAAGCAAAATATATTTGTGAAGCTTCTTTTAATCTTTGAAATGCTTCTCTAACCATTAGATTGTCTGAGTTAAGTACTACTCTGAGCATTCCCACCCCAGCAGAAAATGACTAAAACATAGTCAAAAGTTAGATAATATTTAATTAACTCAGGGAAGGTGTAGAATTTGAAGTATCACCAATAGAGAAAGATTTTTTTTGCTTAAGAGCACAGATGTCGTAGCCATTGCTAGATAGGAGCAGGAGAGAGAGAGAGAGAGAGGAAGACAGGACAATCTGGGAACACACAGAGCATAGAAGGCCCACAACTTATAGCAAGGAATACTCCAGGCAATGTGTAAACCTCAACAGCATCAGGTACCTGGCTATCATGCTGTTTTGATGATGCTTCAAAATGTTATCTTTAGTTAATCTTAGGACACTTTTTATGTTGGTCAGCAGCTGTCTGACTCACATGCCAACGCATAACCATGGTTAAAGGTCTCCAAAACCAGCCTACTGGGAAATCCACACATGTATAGTTTATGTTTGCAGTATTCAGAGTGCGCATTCTCTCCCTATAGGAAAATGCACTACTTAATTACGTTCAGAGAGCTTAAACACAGGTTGGCAAGAACCACCCAAGTATGCAATGCAGTTTAACCAGTTAAAACCATACAGTTTACCCGCACTAGTAAATTTCCTGTTGCTTATCCAACTAGGACCACACTACCTGTTAGGACATTGGCTTACAATTTGTCTGTAACTAAGTGGGGAAAAAATCCTAGCCCCCAGTGACATAGCCCATTAATAAGCTAGATTGGCTGGTCAGTCGTCAACAGTGTCCAAGGATGCGTGACAATGGGCAACCTTACCTTTGCTCTTTCGAGAGAAATAAGTTCAGTGAATCTGCCATCTACATTTAAACTAATCTTAGAGTTGGAGTACACATCTTGGATAACATTCAAGAATTTAAAAGAAAGAAAAAGAAAGACTTGCATTTATATAGCGCCTTTGACAACCTCAGGACATCCCAAAGCGCTTTACAGCCAATTAAGTACTTTGAAGTGTAGTCACTGTTATAATGTAGGAAACAGGGCAGCCAATTTGTGCAGAACAAGCTCCCACAAACAGCAATGTGATAATAACCAGATAATCTGTTTTAGTGAGGGATAAATATTGGCCAGCACACCAGGGATAACTCCCATGTTCTTTTTCGAAATAATGAATGATAGAATGATAGAAATTTAAGGCAGAGAAGGAGGCCATTTGACCCATTGGGCTGGATTTTCCAAGCCCCGAGGAGGCGGGCATGGAGGCGGGACAGCCCGTAAAATTGGAGAAAGTGGGGAAGGATGGCAAACCCTCCTCCACGCCCTTTTGCCAGGAGGCGGAAAGATGTGCAGCTTCGGGTCCCGTCTCCTGGAGGCGGGAAAGGCTTTTAATCCTTTTAACAGCCTGTTAACAGGTAGTTAACAGGCAGAAAAAAGGATTAGTGCCATTTTACCTTCACAGGCGAAGGCTTCCCGACCTCGGAGAACCCCGTCGGGTTGGAGGAGACGTAGAGGAGGTCTGCGGTGGTCGGAGGCACCTGGAAGTAAGGTGTAGAGGTGAGTGATGGGTGCAAGTGTGGAGTGGTAAGTATGCAAGGTGAGTGATTAGTTAAAAAAAGTGTTCACTTACCTTTTTTTCCTTCTATAGCCATTAGCCGCGCTGGGTCGGGAGAGCGGACATCGACCTTGCCAATTTTAGGCAATGGCTGATGGACCCTCCGATCCATCAGACATCTGAAATTTACTTATTTTCACTGTTTGTTGAGTCCTCACCACAAAGACTCATCAAACTAAAGAGAATGTCAGTGTTTGACAGCTTCACAGAGCTGTCAAATGCTGTCATTTCTTCTTTCAAGAAGTCTTGACAGATAGCACGTCTGACGTTGACGTGATCTGTCAGTGATTTCCTCTCTAATTGGCTTGCTGAGCCTGCTGGACGGGCTTAACAAGCTCAATCAGGGGAAAATCCCTCTGAATGGTCAGGCGAGGATGGAGGCGGGACATTAACACGACAAGCAGCAGTCCCGCCTCCAACTTGCCTCCATTCACAAAATCTAGCCAGCCTAAACCAACGTTCCAGCTCTTAACATAGAAACATAGAAGATAGGAGCAGGAGTAGGCCATTCGGCCCCTCGAGCCTGCTCCGCCATTCAATGCGATCATGGCTGATCATCCAAATTCAGTACCCTGTCCCTGCTTTCTCCCCATATCCCTTGATCCCCTTAGCCTTAAGAAATATATCTAGCTCCCTCTTGAATATATTTAATGAATTGGCCTCAACTGTCTTCTGTGGTAGAGAATTCCACAGGTTTACCACTCTCTGGGTGAAGAAATTCCTCCTCATCTTAGTCCTAAATGGCTTACCCCTTATCCTTAGACTGTGGCCCCTGGTTCACAGAAATCACAGAAACCCCACAGTGCAGATAGAGGCCATTTCGGCCCATCGAGCCTGCACCGACACATATCCCACCCGATCCCCGTAACCCCTACACATATCCCACTCTATCCCCGTAACCCCACGTATTTAATCCCCCTAACACTAAGGGTCAATTTATCATAGCCAATCAACCTAACCCGCACATCTTTGGACTGTGGGAGGAAACCGGAGCACCCGGAGAAAACCCACGCAAACACGGGGAGAATGTGCAAACTCCACACAGACAGTCACCCGAGGCCAGATTCGAACTCGGGTCCCTGGCGCTGTGAGGCAACAGTGCTAACCACTATGCCACCGTGCTGCCCTGTTCTGGACTCCCCCGCCATCGGGAACATCCTTCCTGCATCTAGTCTGTCTAGTCCTGTTAGAATTTTATAAGTTTCAATGAGATCCCCTCTCATTCTTCTAAACTCTCGCGAATACAAGCCCAATCGACCCAATCTCTCTTCATACGTCATTCCTGCCATCCCAGGTATCAGTCTGGTGAATCTTCGCTGCACTCCCTCCATGGCAAGAACATCCTTCCTCAGATAAGGCGACCAAAACTGCACACAATACTCAAGGTGTGGTCTCACCAAGGCCCTGTACAACTGCAGCAAGCCATCCTTGCTCTTGGTCTGTAGCCTTGTAGGTTACGGCACTTCAAGTGCATAGCCAAGTACTTTTTGAATGTGATGAGGGTTTCTGCCTCTACCGCCCTTTCAGGCAGTGAGTTGCAGACCTCCACCACCCTCTGGGTGAAAAAAGTTCTCCTAAATTCCCCTCTAATCCTTCTACCAATTACTTTAAATCTATGCCCCCTTGTTATTGACCTCTCTGCTGAGGGAAGTAGGTCCTTCCTATCCACTCTATCTAGGCCTCTCATAATTTTATACTCCTCAATCAAGCCTCCCCTCAGCCTTTTCTGTTTCAAAGGAAACAACCCCAGCCTATCCGATCTTTCCTCATAGCTAAACTTCTCCAGTCCTGGCAACATCTTTGTAAATCTCCTCTGCACTCCCTCTAGTGCAATCACATCTTTCCTGTAATGTGATGACCAGAACTGTACACAGTACTCTAGCTGTGGCTGAACTAGTGTTTTACACAGTTCAAGCATAACCTCCCTGCTCTTATATACTGTGCCTCAGCTAATAAAGGAAAATTTCCAGTATGTCTTCTTAACCAGATATTTACATGTCCTGCTACCTTCAGGGATCTGTGGATGTGCACTCCAAGGTCTCTCTGTTTTCTACACTTCTCAGTATCTTACCATTTATTGTATATTCCCTTGCTTTGTTAGCCCTCCCCAAATGCATTACCTCACACTTCTCTGGATTGAATTCCATTTGCCAATTTTCTGCCCACATTGACCAGCCCATTGATATCTTCCTGCAGTCTACAGCTTTCTTCCTCACTATCAACCATATGGCTAATTTTTGTATCATCTGCAAACTTCTTAATCATGCCCCCTACATTGAAGTCTAAATCATTGATGTATACCACAAAAAGCAAGGGACCTAGTACTGAGTCCTGCGGAACCCCACTGGAAACAGCCTTCCAGTCACAAAAACATCCATCGACCATTACCCTTTGCTTCCTGCCACTGAGCCAATTTTGGATCCAACTTGCCACTTTCCCTTGGATCCCATAGGCTTTTACTTTTCTGACCAGTCTGCCATGTGGGACCTTGTCAAAAGCCTTTCTAAAATCCATGTAGACTACATCAAACGCACTATCCTCATCAACCCTCCTTGTTACCGCCTCAAAAATTCAATCAAGTTAGTCAGACATGACCTTCCCGTAACAAATCCATACTGACTGTCCTTGATTAATCTGTGCTTTCTAAATGATGATTAATACTGTCCCTCAGAATTTTTTCCAACAATTTGCCCACCACCGAGGTTAGGCTGACTGGCCTGTAATTACTTGGTCTATTTCTTTCTCCCTTTTTAAACAATGGTACAACATTAGTCCTCTGGCACCACACCTGTAGCCAGAGAGGATTGAAAAATGATGGTCAGAGCCACTACTATTTCCTCCCTTGCTTCTCTTAACAGCCTGAGATACATATCAACTGGGCCTGGCAATTTATCTACTTTCAAAGATGCTAAACCCCTTAATACTTCTTCTCTTACTATATTTCACACTCCTCCTCCTTAACGACAATGTTTGCATTGTCCCTCTCTTTTTTGAAGACAGACGCAAAGTATTCACTAAGAACCATACCCACGTCTTCCACCTCCACACACAAGCTTCCTTTTTGGTCTCTAATAGGCCCTACTCTTTCTTTAGTTATCCTACAATCATAGAATAGAATCATGGAATGGTTACAGCACAGAAGGAGGCCATTCGGCCCGTCAAGCTCGTGCCAGCTCTCTGCAAGAGCACTTCAGCTAGATCCACTCCCTCGCTCTTTCCCCGTAGCCCTGCAATTTGTTTTCCCTCAGGTACTTATCCAATTCCCTTTTGAAAGCCACAATTGAATCTGCCTCCACCACCCTCTCAGGCAGTGTATTCCAGATCCAAACCACTCGCTGCGTAAAAAAGATTTTCCTCATGTCGCCTTTGGTTCTTCTGCCAATCACCTTAAATCTGTGTCCTCTGGTTCTCGACCCTTCCGCCAATGGGAACAGTTTATCTCTATCTACTCTGTCTAGACCCCTAATGATTTTGAACACCTCTATCAAATCTCCTCTCAACCTTCTCTGCTCTAAGGAGAACAACCCAAGCTTCTCCAGTCTATCCACATAACTGAAGTCCCTCATCCCTGGAACCATTGTTGTAAATCTTTTCTGCACCTTCTCTAAGGCCTTCACATCCTTCCTAAAGTGCGGTGCCCAGAAGGCCAAACCAGTGTTTTATAAAGCTTCATCATAACTTCCTTGCTTTTGTACTCTATGGCCGCGAATTTGCCGGCACTCAGAGGACGGGTTTGGAGGCGGGACCCGCTGTCAACCCGCCTCCACGTGAGTCTCCCAGGTGTCAGGTTTGTCAGTGGAAAACTGACCCGACACCAAGCGGCGGGGGATACAATTAAGCTAGTTAAATGGCTTGTTAAGAGCCAATTTAATACTATTTTGAGGCTTCCTTCCAATTTTACGTTCTCCCCCACGGGTTACCCTCTGTTCGGGGAACACACCAGCTCACCCTGGCGTGATTTGAGTCTGCTCTGATGTATCTGAAAAGCTGACAGCTGCAGAAGTGGTGTAAAGGATACAGATGGTGAGTTTCAGAGCGCAGAAACTGTTGGTTATGGCATTTGTAATACATATAGAGATTTCTTTAGCATGCAAGTGTTTAGAGCCAACTGTATGTGAAGTGCCACCTCATTGGGAGAACCTCTCTCACCATTGACAGATCGCTTCTGTCATCTCACCTGCAGCTGCCATCTATTCCAGCAACATCAGTGCCCTTGAAAAAATCAGACATGGTCCTCTGAATCCTTTCACGATCAGCCCCAACACCAACATCACCAGGCACACCAACAACATCACCAACCTTCTCCGCCATCCCCTGATGCTGCACAGGACACAGGGCATCAGCCCCTGACAACATTGCTGCCTGGGAGGCCAGCGATGGCATCACCATTGTCAGATTTACTTCACTTGACGCTGTTAACCCTGGCTGCCACATGATGCGCCAGGTTGACACCATCCCACACCAGCACCGTGAAGCATCCCTTTAATGTCCAAGCCATTCCATGCACACTCATCACTATAGCGGGTGTTGAGGCGGGGGGGGGGGGGGGGAGGGTAAGTTATGTCTCAACATTCACTGGAAACATAGAAGATAGGAGCAGGAGTAGGCCATTCAGCCCCTCGAGCCTGCTCCGCCATTCAATGAGATTATGGCTGATCATCCAAATTCAGTAACCTGTCCCTGCTTTCTCCCCATATCCCTTGATCCCTTTAGCCTTAAAAAATATATCCAACTCCTTCTTGAATATATTTAATGAATTGGCCTCTACTGCCTTCTGTGGTAGAGAATTCCACAGGTTCACCACGCTCTGGGTGAAGAAATTCCTCCTCATTTCTGTCCTAAATGGCTTACCCCTTATCCTTAGACTGTGACCCCTGGTTCTGGACTCCCCGACCATCGGGAACATCCTTCCTTCATCTAGTCTGTCCAATCCTGTCAGAATTTTATAAGTTTCAATGAGATCCCCTCTCATTCTTCTAAACTCCAGCGAGTATAAGCCCAATCGACCCAATCTCTCCTCATACGTCATTCTTGCCATCCCAGGTATCAGTCTGGTGAATCTTTGCTGAACTCCCTCCATGGCACAAACATCCTTCCTCAGATAAGGCGACCAAAACTGCACACAATATTCAAGATGTGGTCTTACCAAGGCCCCGTACAACTGCAGCAAGACATCCTTGTTCCTGTACTCAAACCCTCTCACTACGAAGGCCAACATACCATTTGCCTTCTTAACCGCCTGCTGCACCTGCATGCTTACCTTCAGCGACTGGTGCACAAGGATACCCAGGTCTCGTTGCACTTCCCCTTCTCCCAATCTATTGCCATTCAGATAATAATCTGCCTTCCTGTTTTTGACACCAAAGTGGATAACCTCACATTTATCCATGTTACATTGCATCTGCCATGCTTCTGCCCAATCACCCAACCTGTCCAAATCATCCTGGAGTTTCTCGGCATCCTCCTCATAGCACACACGCCCACCCAGCTTTGTGTTGTCTCCAAAGTTGGAGATATTACATCTGGTTCCCTTGTCTAGATCATTAATATATATTGTGAATAGCTGGTCTCCAAGAACGGATCCCTGCGCTACCCCACTAGTCACTGCCTGCCACTCAGAAAAAGACCCATTTATTCCAACTCTTTGCTTTCTGTCTGCCAACCAGTTCTCTATCCAAGTCAATACCTTGCCCCCAATCCCATGTGCCTTAACTTTACACGCTAATCTCTTATGCGGGACCTTATCGAAAGCCTTTTGAAAGTCCAAATATACCACATCCACTGGTTCTCCCATATCTATTTTATCAGTTACATCCTCAAAAAATTCCAGTAGATTAGTCAAGCACGATTTACCTTTTGTAAATCCATGTTGACTTTGTCCGATCCTGTCATTGTTTTCCAAGTGCTCTGCTATTACATCTTTTATAATGGACTCTAGCATTTCCCCCACTACCGATGTCAGGCTTACCGGTCTGTAATTCCCCGTTTTCTCTCTACCGCCTTTTTTGAATAGTGGGGTAATATTAGCTACCCTCCAATCCATGGGTACTGTTCCCGATTCCATCGAATGTTGGAAGATGATCAGCAATGCATCTACTATTTCTGGGGCCACTTCCTTAAGTACCCTAGGATGTAGATTATCAGGCCCTGGGGATTTATCGGCCTTCAATCCCGTCAATTTCCCTAACACCATTTCCCTACAAATACTGATTTCTTTCAGTTCCTCCCTTTCATCAGACCCTATGTTCCCCGACATCTCTGGGAGGTTATTTGTGTCCTCCTTTGTGAAGACAGAACCAAAATATGTATTTAATTGGTCTGCCATTTCTTTGTTCCCCATTATAAGTTCCTCTGATTCTGACTGCAAGGGACCTACGCTTGACTTCACCAATCTTTTTCTCTTCACATATCTATAAAAGCTTTTACAGTCAGTTTTTATGTTCCCTGCAAGCTTACTCTCATACTCTATTTTCCCCTTCTAAATTAATCCCTTTGTCCTCCTTTGTTGAATCCTAAACTGCTCCCAATCCTCAGGTTTACTGCTTTTTCTGGCCAATTTATATGTCCTCTCCTTGGATCTTATGCTATCCCTAATTTCCCTTGTTAGCCACGGTTGAGTCACCTTTTTTGTTTTATTTTTATGCCAAACTGGGATGAACAAATTCTCTAGTTCATCCATATGGTCTTTGAATGTTTGCCATTGCCTATCCACCGTCAACCCTTTGAGTGACATTCCCCAATCAATCCTACCCAACTCGCGCCTCATACCATCATAGTTTCCTTTATTTAAATTCAGGACCCTAGTCTCTGAGTCAATTACTTCACTCTCCATCTTAATGAAGAATTCTATCATATTATGATCACTCCGACCCAAGGGGCCTCGTACAACAAGATTGCTAATTAATCCTTTCTCATTACATAATACCCAGTCTAAGATGGCCTGATCTCTGGTTGGTTCCTCGACATATTGTTCCAGTAAACCATCCCGTAAACATTCCAGGAATTCCTCCTTCACAGTATTGTTACTAATTTGGTTAGCCCAATCTATATGTAGATTAAAGTCACCCATGATGACTGCTGTGCCCTTATTGCACGCTTCTCAAATTTCCCTTTTAATGCCATCCCCAACCTCCGCATTAGTTTGGAGGTCTATATACCACTTCCACTAATGTTTTCTGCCCCTTGGAACTCAGTAAGACACTTCTCAAGGTGCACACAGATCTGTCCAATAAGAGGCTGTGATGAAAATATAGATTTCACTGTATGACAACACATTACCAGAAATTTCACATGGATATTGGCTAAACCTCTCAAGTACCTACCCTTGTGTGTTGTTAGTTGGCATGATTGCACCAGGATGAGGGTGAGTGTGAGGGGTGGCTAGTGAGATGGGGAAGTAATAATGTTGATAGAGAGGGATGGGCGGAGGTGCAAGGTAAGTTGGTGTGATTAAGGATGTGCAGGAGAAGGGTATGCAAGGCAGAGTGATGGGGATGTGTTGAGTGGCACAGCAGGGTGAGTTTGAGTGTGGCTTTGCAGTAACGTTTCGTGATCCACTGAGATCATTGAAAGGTTGGTGCCACTGCAGCCTGGTCCTCCTGATGACATCCCTGCTTGTGCCCTCCTGTGCAATGTGCAACCAGGCTGCGTTGGTGTCCTGGGGAGGTCTCTTCCACCCTTGGAAGGGAAGAAAACCTCCCTGCGTGCTGTGGCTCCTTCCATAAGCATATGGAGGGAGTCATTTGAGAGTCTTGGTGCAGTGCTTGTCAGTGTTTGCAGCACCTCAATGCTGTCAAACACTGACAGAACAACTGTCAAACTCAATGTGGACATGGTCCCTTTAAGGAAACCAGCTGATGACACGTCATCAAATTATGTCATCAGACCCGCTTCCTGTTAATTGGCCGGGAAGCCCGCAGGGCGGGCTTAACAAGGCCAATCAAGGGAAAATCCCTTGGACAGAGCGGCTGCAGCCAGGTTCGTGACTGGAACCCAGAAACCAGCTCTCCCGCCACATCCCGCCTCCGCTGGGAAATTCGTGGCCTATGTCTCTATTTATGAAGCCCAGGATCCCGTATGCTTTTTTAACCGCTTTCTCAACCTGCCCTGCCAACTTCAACTATTTGTGCACATATACACCCAGATCTCCCTGTTCATGCATCCCATAATGCCATGGGATCTTTTACGTCCACCTGGGAGAGCAGAAGGGGCCTTGGTGTAATGTCTCATCTGAAGGATGGCACCTCTGACAGTGCAGCACTCCCTCAGTACTTCAGTGGAGTGTCAGCCTAGATTTTTGTGCTCAAGTGGGTCTTGAACCCACAACCTTCTAACTCAGAGGGGAGGGTGCTACCCACTGAGCCACGGCTGACACTCCCATAGATTCCCCGTTCTGCACAAAATTGAAAACTGGACAAAAATTGATGAAAGTAAAGTAATGAAAGCAATCTCCGGATTACTACCAGTGCCACGTGCTAGTGAGTACAGAAATAGGAAGATAGAGCAGGTGAATGCGTGGCTGGAGAGATGGTGTAGGAGGGAGGGCTTTAGATTCCTGAGGAATTGGAACCGTTTCTGGGGGGGGTGGGACCTCTACAAGCCCGACGGGTTGCACCTCAATAGGAATGGGACCAATATCCTCACGGGAGTGCTGTTGGGGAGGGTTTAAACTAGCTTGGCGGGGGGATGGGAACCTAAGAATAGAGTCAGTAGGGAGGGAAGAAAAACTGGAATTGGAAAACAAAACTGTAGAAAGTAAATTGGAAGGACAGAGGAATCAAGGGCTAGATAGTAGTCAACAAGGCGGTTCGCCTGTACTAAATGGTATATACTTCAATGCAAGGAGTATAGCGAACAAGGCAGATGAGCTGAGGGCACAGGTAGATACTTGGGACTATGATATTATAGCTATTACAGAGACGTGGCTGAAAGAGGGGCAGGTATGGCAGCTCAACATTCCTGGTTACAGGATTTTCAGACGGGATAGAGAGGGAGGTAAAAAGGGAGGGGGGTCGCGGTATTGATTAAAGAAACTATTACAGCTGTGGGGAGGGATGATATGTTGGAGGGATCATCAAACGAGGCCATATGGGTTGAATTGAAAAACAAAAAAGGGGCGATCACACTGCTGGGAGTGTACTACAGACCCCCAAACAGTGAGAGGAAGATAGAAGAGCAAATATGTAGACAAATTTCTGAGAAGTGCAAAAACTATAGGGCTGTAATAGTAGGGGATTTCAACTACCCCAATATTAACTGGGATAAAATTAGTGTGAAGGGTATAGAGGGTGCGGAATTCCTAAAATGCATCCAGGAGAACTTTTTTAGCCAGTATGTAGCAAGCCCAACAAGGGAGGGGACGGTTCTGGACTTAGTTTTAGGGAATGAAGCTGGGCAGGTAGACGGCGTATCAGTGGTGGAGCATTTTGGTGCTAATGACCATAATTCAGTTAGATTTAAGGTAGTTATAGAAAAGGACAAGGATAGACCAGGAATAAAAATTCTAAATTGGGGAAAAGCAAATTTTGCTAAGCTCAGAAGGGATTTAGCCATAGTGGACTGAAAACAGCTACTTGAAGGTAAATCAGTGTCAGAGCAGTGGGAGGCATTCAAGGAGGAGGTCCGGAGGGTTCAGACCAAATATGTGCCCTTAAAGAAAAAAGGTGGGACTAACAAATCCAGAGCCCCCTGTATGTCTAGGGACATACAAGATAGGTAGGATAAAGAAAAAAAAGGAGGTGTTTGACAGATACCGAGGGCTAAATACTCCAGAATCTTTAGAGGAGTACAGACAGAAAGTGCAGGGGTGCAATTATAAATGATATTAGGAAAGCAAAGAGAAAGCATGAAAAATTCTTGGCAAGTAAAATCAAGGAAAACTCAAAGATGTTTTATAAATATATTAAGAGTAAGAGAATAACTAAACAAAGGGTAGGGCCTATTAGAGATCATGAGGGTAATCTGTGTGTGGAGGCGGGAGACGTCAGTAGGGTTCTTAATGAATACTTTGCATCGTTTTCACAAAGGAGAGGGGCGAAGCAGACATTGTGTCAGGGAGGAGGAGTGTGAAATATTAGATGAAATAAACATAGTGAGAGAGGAAGTATTAAGGGGTTTAGCAGCTTTAAAAGTGGATAAATCCCCAGGCCCGGATGAAATATATCCCAGGCTGTTAAGCGAAGCAAAAGAGGAAATAGCATTTGATGTAGTGTATATGGATTTTAGCAAGGCTTTTGATAAGGTTCCACATGGCAGACTGGTCACGAAGTTAAAAGTCTATGGGATCCAGGGCAAAGTGTCAAGTTGGATTCAAAACTGGCTCGGAGGCAGGAAGCAGAGGGTAATGGGTGATGGGTGTCTTTGTGACTGGAAGGCTGTTTCCAGTGGGGTTCCACAGGGCTCAGTACTGGGTCCCTTGCTTTTTGTGATGTATTTCAATGATCTGGACTTGAATATAGGGGGTATGATTAAGAAGTTTGCAGATGATACTAAAATCGGCTGTGTGGTTGATACTGAAGAAGGAAGCTGTAGACTGCAGGAAGATAGCAATAAATTGGTCAGGTGGGCAGAACAGTGGAAAATGGAATTCAATCCAGAGAAGTGTGAGGTAATGCATTTGGGGAGGGCTAACAAGGAAAGGGAATACACATTAAATGGTAGGACACTGAGTAGTGTAGAGGAACAAAGGGACCTTGGAGTGCAATTCCACAGATCCCTGAAGGCAGCAGGCCAGGTAGATAAGGTGGTTAAGAAGGCATACAGAATGCTTGCCTTTATTAGCCGTGGCATAGAATACAAGAGCAGGGGGGTTATGCTTCAACTGTATAAAACACTAGTTAGGCCTCAGCTAGAGTACTGCGTGCAGTTCTGGTCACCACATTACAGGAAAGATTGCACTAGAGAGGGTACAGAGGAGATTTACAAGGATGTTGCCGGGAGTAGAGAATCTTAGCTATGAGGAAAGACTGGATAGGCTGGATTTGTTTTCCTTGGAACAGAGGAGGCTGAGGGAAGACCTTATTGAGGTGTATAAAATTATGAGGGGCCTAGATAAATTGGAGAGAAAGGACCTATTTCCCTTAGCAGAGGGGTCAAAAACCAGGGGGCACAGATTTAAAGTAATTGGTGGAAGGCTTAGAGGGGATTTGAGGGGAAATGTCATCACCCAGAGGGTTGTGGGGGTCTGGATCTCACTGCCTGAAATGGTGGTAGAGGCAGAAATCCTAACCACATTTAAAAAGTACTTGGATGTGTACTTGGGTTGCTGTAACCTGCAGGGCTACGGACCAAGAGCTGGGAAGTGGGATTAGGCTGGATAGTTCTTTGTTGGCTGGCGCGGACACAATGGGCCGAAATGGCCACCTTCCGTGCTGTAACTTTCTATGATTCTATGGAAATGGTATTCCCATGAGTCTTGCAAAGTTCCATAATAAGTTATAAAGCCACATTCTGCTCTCACAAGAGTAAAATCCATCCTGATCCCTTCAGAGGCTTCCAAAACATTCAATATAGATGATGCATCAACTAGAAGAAGAAATTTAAAATCCTCTGATATCTATGAGATACATCCAGAGTTTCCATTCTTACTGTAACTTTTTTTTTGTATATAGGAACCACAGGGGTGATTCCATAATCCTTTGCTCCCATCTGGGAAGCTGCAGTCACAGGGAATGAAGGTTGGAGATAGGCGTACAACATTCTTTGACCCCAATCTCTGTGAGCACAGCTTCCCTCTGGAAGACAGGATCATGGAATTGCCCTCCATATCCAAAGTCCTATTCCCCAGTCTCCAAAGGCCAATACTATTCCTGGCACTAATCTCCAAGACCATTCCCGCCTTCTCCTTCTATCTCTGCCTATCTCTACCATTAGATAGGCGATGCAGTTCAGAATCCACTTCTTCCCTGCAAACTGGCTCATTAAGGTCTTCTAGAAACATAGAAAAATAGGAGCAGGAATAGGCCATTCGGTCCTTCGAGCCTGCTCCACCAAACAACACAATCATGGCTAATCCTCTATCTCAATACCATATTCCCGCTCTCTCCCCATACCCCTTGATGCCTTTTGTGTCTAGAAATCTATCTACAGTATCTCCTTCTTAAATATATTCAGTGACTTGGCCTCCACAGCCTTCTGTGGTAGAGAATTCCACAGGTTCACCGCCCTCTGAGTGAAGAAATTTCTCCTCATCTCAGTCCTAAATGTCCTACCCCGTATCCTGAGACTGTGACCCCTCGTTCTAGACCCCCCAGCCAGGGGAAATATCCTCCCTGCATCCAGTCTGTCTAGCCCTGTCAGAATTTTATGCGTTTCAATGAGATCCCCTCTCATTCTCCTAAACTCTAGTGAATACAGGCCTAGTTGACCTTATCTCTCCTCATACGACGGTCCTGCCATCCCAGGAATCAGTCTGGTGAACCTTCGCTGTACTCCCTCTGTGGCAAGTATATCCTTTCTTAGGTAAGGAGACCAAAACTGCACACAGTACTCCAGGTGTGGTCTCACCAAGGCCCTGTATAACTGTAGTAAGACATCCTTGCTACTGTACTCAAATCCTCTTGCAATGAAGGCCAACATACCATTTGCCTTCCTAACTGCTTGCTGCACCAGCATGTTTGTTTTCAGTGACTGGTGTACAAGGACGCCCAGGTCCCTTTGTACATCAACATTTCCCAATCTATCACCATTTAAATAATACTCTACCTTTCTATTTTTCCTACCGAAGTGGATAACTTCACATTTATCCACGTTATACTGCATCTGCCATGTATTTGCCCACTCACTCAACTTGCCTAAATCGCCTTGAAGCCCCTTTGCATCCTCTTCACAACTCACAATCCCACCTAGTTTCGTGTCGTCAGCAAACTTGGAAATATTACATTTAGTTCCCTCATCCAAATCATCGATATATATAGTGAATAGCTGGGGCCTGAGCACTGATCCTGGCGGTACCCCACTAGTCACCGCCTGCCACCCTGAAAAAGACCCATTTATTCCTACTCTGTTTCCTGTCTGTTAACCAATTTTCAACCTATGCCAGTATATTACCCCCAATCCCATGTGTTTTAATTTTGCACACTAACCTCTTATGTGGGACTTTATCAAAGGCCTTCTGAAAATCCAAATATACCACATCCACTGGTTCTCCCTTATCTATTCTACTAGTTACATCCTCAAAAAACTCCAGTAGGTTTGTCAAACACGATTTCCCTTTCATAAATCCATGTTGACTTTGTCTAATCCCGTTGATGTTTTCTAAGTGTCCTGTTATCACATCCTTTATAATAGACTGTAGCATTTTCCCTACTACTGATGTTAGGCTAACCGGTCTGTAGTTCCCGGTTTTCTCTCTCCCTCCTTTTTTAAATAGTGAGGTTACATTTGCCACCCTCCAATCTGCCGGAACTGTTCCATAATCTATAGAATTTGGAAGATGACAACCAATGGATCCACTATTTCCATGGCTGCTTCTTTCAGTACTCTGGGATGTAGATTATCAGGCCTTGGGGATTTATTGGCTTTTAGTCCCATTAATTTCTCCAGCACTATTTTTTTTACTAATATCAATTTCCTTTAATTCCTCCTTCTCACTAGACCCTTGGTTCCCTAGCATTTCTGGGAAGTTATTTGTGTCCTCTTCCGTGAAGACAGAACCAAAGTATTTGTTTAATTGCTCAGCCATTTCCTTGTTCCCATTATAAATTCTCCTGTTTCTGACTGTAAGGGACCTACATTTGTTTTCACTAATCTTTTTCTTTTTACATACTTGTAGAAGCTTTTACCGTCCACTTTTATGTTCCTTGCAAGTTTACTCTCGTACTCTATTTTTCCCCTCTTAATCAATCTCTTGGTCCCTTTTTGCTGAATTCTAAACCTCTCCCAATCCTTAGGCTTGTTACTTTTTCTGGCAACTTTATATGACTCCTCTTTGGATCAATCTAATACTATCCTTAATTTCTTTTGTTAGCCATGGTTGGGCCACTTTTCCTTGTGTTTTTGCGCCAGAAAGGAATGTATAACTGTTGCAATTCATGCATTCGTTCCTTAAATGGTTAGCCATTGCCTATCCACCGTCAAGCCTTTTAATGAAGTTCCCCAATCTATCATAGCCAACTCACTCCTCATACCTTTGTAGTTTCCTTTGTTTAGATTTAGGACCCAAGTTTTGGATTGGACTACTACACTTTCCATCTTAATGAAGAATTCTATCATGTTATGGTCACTCTTCCCTAAAGGACCCCGCACAATAAGATTATTAATGAACCCCTTCTCATTGCACAATACCAAATCTAGGATAGCCTGTTCCCTAGTTGGCTCCTCAACGTACTGGTCTAAAAATCCATCTTGTACACACTCCAGGAATTCATCCTCCACAGTATTATTGCTAATTTGGTTTGGCCAGTCTATATGTAGATTAAAGTCACCCATGATTACTGTAGTACCCTTGTTACATGCATCTCTAATTTCCTGTTTGAGGCCATCCCCTACATTACCATTACTGTTTGGAGACCTATAGACAACTCCCACCAATGTTTTCTGCCCCTTGGTGCTTCTTAGCTCCACCCAGACTGATTCTACATCTTGATTTTCTGAGCCAATATCCTCTCTCTCTATTGCTCTGATTTCATCCTTTACTAACAACGCCACCCCACCTCCTTTTCCTTTTTGCCTGTCCTTTCTAAATATCGAATATCCTTGGATATTCAGCTCCCAGCCTTGATCACCCTGTAGCCATGTCTCCGTAATTGCAATTATATCGTATTTGTTTACATCTATTTGCGCTGTTAATTCATCTACCTTATTATGAATGCTTCGTGCATTCAGATACAGTGCCTTTAGATTTGTCTTTTTAACATTTTTAGACATCTTAACATTTTTTTGTACTATGGCCCTATTTGCCTCATTACCATTTTTTCTTAGTATTTGTTATTGCACTCTTTTGTTTGAGCAGCACATACCACGAGCTTTCCCACTCTCTGTGCAAATGGGTCCTTATTACAGCACGTTGATATAATAATCTCCCCAGACCTCAAGGATGCCTTTCTTAGTTTGTTGCTCTAGTTGGGGCCTTGGCTATTCAAAGCCATTATTGCCGAGTCCTCACTCTCATCTTGACCAGGATTGCTTAACGTCTGTGAGCAGAAACCAGTTTTCCTGAGTGAGACTGGAAGGCTCCAGCACATTTCTGAACAGCAGTGTATTTGTTTCAATCAGATTAATCACAATGGCTAATTAGTCTTCAGCTGATAGTCTGCTGTCCAATTGTGAGGCTTATAGCTGGTGGGCATATGTTTACCAGACAGTTTTAGACCAAAAGGTAAGTACTAGTCAGACTCTTTTTTTAATTCATTGGTCCGTGACAAAAGTGGAAGGAGATCCTTACCATTGAAGATAGATTTGTCTGATGGCCTGAAGCAACAGTGTGATCAAAAGGAAACCAATTGTCTTTCCTTCACATTTAACTTCTGTGCTCAGCTCAGACTAGGTTTGTTGGTGCACTATCAGCCATGAACAGCTTAGCATCAATTACTGTTTACTGCATCCACAAATATTAGAAAGTAAATACTCGAGTACAACAATTACTGCATATCTGTGGGCAAAGGGCTGTTTTATGTAAGTGACAAGCTGAATTTGGAATTTCTGTATTTTCCTTGTATGGTTCTATAAGTACTGTGATACATAATGCAGTTAATTTCAATTACAATAAATCTGAGTGTTCTTATGTGGTATAACACTGGTATAATTACAATAAAAAATACAAAACAAAGTGAGTAATTTGTGTTCATTAATTATCATTTGAAAGTTTAAAAGAATTGGGTGTGGAGGTCAGTACAGCTGAATATCTGCTGATTAATTAGTAATTGGACAGGTTTGGACTCAACTGTGACTCCCCTTGTGATAAAATAGGCTCTGACAGGCTCACACAAGAAGAATGGCCACTTCAAGGAGGTACAGGAGGGCTGCTAGCACCTGTGCCTCTTACTGCAGCAACAATCGCTACCTTCAGGAGAAGAATGGAGACAATTCAAGGGGGTGGCGGATAAATCTAGCGGTTGCCTCAAGATTTGTGATCCTGCTTAAAAAAAAAGTACCTTCCCTTCAATAACATTTTTGCTTGCATTAAAGATGCAGTGCTCGACAAGAAGTCATATTTAAACTAGCTCACACTGTATAACAGACATATACGAAATCAATCCGCTTCAGTTTCACCGGCACTCTGGCATAATGTGGGTGGAATGCTGCACAAAATTCTTCAGGAGCCATTCCACCAGCTCCCCACGTGTCCCTACCACTTCCGACATCTTCCACTGGAGGTGATGTCAGGTGTATAAAATAACCAACCAAATAAGGACAGATGTATTATAATTACATGCAAATAACAGAAATTTTGGACAATCTATGGAACCATCCCAAAGGAAAGACTTGCATTTATATAGCGTCTTTCACGACCACCGAACATCCCAAAGCGCTTTACAGCCAATTAAGTACTTTTTGAAATGTAGTCACTGTTGTAATGTAGGAAACGCGGCAGCCAATTTGTGCACAGCAATGTGCTAATAACCAGATAATCTGTTTTAGACGTTGATTGAGGGATAAATATTGGCCAGGACACCGGGGATAACTCCCCTGCTCTTCTTCACAATAGTGCCATAGTATCTTTTACTTCCACCTGAGAGAGCAGACGGGGCCTCAGTTTAACGTCTCATCTGAAAGATGGCACCTCCGACAGTACAGCACTCCCTCAGTACTGCACTGGAGTGTCAGCCTAGAGGGGTCAAATATGGACAGATGGTGGGCACATCATCGTTCTGCCCTCAAGTCCCTTTGAAGAGGCTATTTTCTAAATTCTGGGATTGATATGTAGACAGGGTGGGGCAGGATGGCCAGAGGCTTCCCAAAGCTAAAGGCTAATGCCATCCTTTTCCTATTATTCTTTCTTCCCCTACCTATTCATTCAATCACTTTCACACAGGCATACATTCAAGCAGAATACCTTGTCACACAGTATATTCCATGCAATTACAATTTGAAGGGATGTTTTGCAGTCAGAATTCTAACATATATTCCAATTCTGTTTCTACAGGATTCCCCATAGAATCAGTCAAAGATCCCAGTGGTACAGAATAAGGTCTCACCATACCTAGGCCTAGAAATCTAGGTGTAAAATGGGCATCTAAGTGTCCAATATGGTGGGCGGCGCATGGGCGCCCATCTCGTGTCGGAAGTGTGCTACCAGCCATATTGGATCGGGCTCCTCCATAGCCATCCAGGACGTGTGCCGGAAGTATGTTAAACTGTAATTAAAATATTTAAATAAGGGTCCTGTGCTTGTGTGAAATTGGGCTGCCCATGCACTTGACATGCCACATGCAAAACTCATTCAGCAACTCATGGCACTAACAGGCAGCAAGGACCCCTCAGCAGCACTATTTAAAGGGCTCATCCACTACATACCGGGTAGTTGCTGCTTTATCTGTTCAGGTTCCTCGTTTAAGTTCTGGTGTTTTTTGGCCTAGGTTCTCACTTCTATAACTGATTTCTGACAGGTTGCAAGGTGTCCTGGACTGCACCCACACTGCCTTGTGTGCTCCCCATCACCAGACCCGCATATTTCTGAATAGAAATGTATTCAACTCCCTCATGCAGATCTATGCCCGGTTTTCTGGCAGCATTTAACCTGCACCAGTCCGCTGTGCTGCCTTTATTCCAAACAGGAAGTTACAGGCTGATTACTGGGTGACAAGGAATATCTCCTTCAGACGTGGCTCATGACTCCTGTCAGGAACACAGACACAGTTACAGAGCAACACTTGTCATGCTGCCACCAGAAATGTCATTGAGCAGAAAGTCGGCATGCTCAAGCAACACTTCCGCTGCCTGGGCTGTTCAGGAGGAGCTTTGCAGTACAGCCCTGAGCAGGTATCCATATTTGTGGTCATCTGTTTCACACTGCATAATTGTGCCATCGTGAGGGACCAGGCCTTACCACCTCCTGGGCAATAAGAAGTCGAGCAGGAGGAGGAGGAGAAGGAGAAGGTGCAGTATGAAAAGGAAGAACAGCAGGAGCGGCATCGACCACCAGTGCATGGTGGGGGAGCAGGCATGCTGTCATCCTGCAAGAGGACAGCAATTGCCTCTCCCATGGAGCCAAGGCCACTTTCCTGGGACAGCACCTCAGCACACCTACAGTTCTATGCGAGGTCTTCCTGAAGGTACAGCTGTGGCAATGGTTCCTTGCTAAACCTTAGCTTCCTTAGGCACATCTTTACCATCATTATCAGGTGGCTGTGCCTGGTGCAGGGGACCTGCTGTATGGCGAAGTGGCAAGACATGACAATATGCCACTCGTCCCACATGAAATCATGTGGAGCCCTTTCTTGCACTTGCTGATCTTCTCAGCCGTGTCCAGTGCTAGCAGAGCACTGAATGCAGTTCCCATAGTTGCCAAAAACCTAAACCCCCATTTTAACCGAACTCACCCAACGGGAATGGGGTGCCCATTTTACACATCTGCCAATTTTTCTCTCCATTGTCTTCAATGTAGTGTAAAATCAGGTGGGGTGTAAGACGGGCACCTGCCTGGGGGGAGGTTAAGTTAAAATCAGGGCTCTAATTAGAATCTAGTTACCTTTAAATGAAGACTTCGGGGGAGAAATTCAGTAGGTTAGTGCCTTAAGAGGGCACTAAGTGGGTCGCAAGCCAACTGGCACCCGGGCGCGGCACTGCCCACGCCTCCCGCTAAATTCCGCGGGACGTTAGTGGTGGCGCTAACCGTTAGCGCTGCGCCACTGCCGATGACGTCATCGGTGTGCGCAGCACCCCGCTGACGCCCCGGCCGCGATATTTGGCATCACCCCCTGATTTACCGCCGGACGCTATGTCCGACCGGTTCAGGGGGGCCTACCTGCGGCCGGGGAGGCGCAAATTAAAGGCGAGGTGCGGGGCGGCCATTTTTGTTGTTGGCCGACTGCCAGCACCTGCCTGCGCTCCCGTCCCCAGCCTCCTGAACCCACCCCCCCGCGGAGTGCCGGCTGCGTTCCAAGAGTCCGGCACTTCTCCTCGGTGCCGGGCTCTTTTGCCTGCACTCCCGATCCTCGGGGGCCCAGCTGGGCCCCAGATCGCGCTGCACAAGGCCCCTCCCCTTTAAGAAGGGGAGGAAGGCCTGCAATACCACAGCGCGACATGCCGCAGCGTGTGGCACTGCAGCACGTAGCGCCACGATATTCACTCGCAGCACCCCAAGAGGGATGCGGGGCGCCTCCAGTAGCGCCGCGCTTCCGTTTGGGGTGCAACAACTCAATTTCCGGTGCGCAGGCGCAAATATTTCCGGGGCGCTACTTTTAGCGCCCTGGCGAGGCTGGCGCCCCAAACGGGGCTATACTCAATTTCTCCCCCTTCAGCTTTTTCCATGGTATACACCATGCCGGATTATGCATTCCAGGCTGCTGAGTGGGAGATGGTCCAGGGGTTATAGTTCATGAGCTATTGAAGACCCCTGACCAATGTCACAAGGCTGTTGCAAAAGTGAATAGGATGTTAGGATATGTAGCTAGGACAATTAAATATAAAAAGAAACAAAGAACTTGGGCTGGATTTTGTCAATGGGGATGTGATGGAGGCGGGACTCCCACTTTTTGGGTTGTAGTCCCGCCTCCATCGACTTGTGGCCAACCCACGCTATTTTCCCTTGATTGACCTTGTTAAGCTCACCCAGCGGGCTCAGCAGGCCAATTAAGGGACACCTGGTTACTGGTGACGTCAGTGATTGACATTTCATCTGTCAAGAGCTTTTGACAGATGAAAAATCAGCGTTTGACAGCTCTGTGAAGCTGTCAAACACTGACTATCTCTCTTCTAACTTGAGGCCTTCTACTCAGACTCAGTTAGACCAGAAAGCAGAATGCTGCAGCTTTTGATATTTCAGCGGCCATTCTGCTTTCTGTGCCGGTGAACTGAGGAACTCCCGAGAACTGAAGGGAGGAAGCCTGCAGGAGAAAGTAAAGGCAAGTAAAACTTATTAAAACACTTTACACTTACCTCACACACTTACTTCTGCACACATGCACCCATCACTCACCTGCACAACAGACATCTTGACCCCTCCAACCCCTTCAGACCGACGGTCCGCCTTGCTAACTTGGCGTGGTTCGGAGCCATCGGGAAGCCCACACTCCAGGACTAAAAATAGGGATTAGGCAAAAAACTGCCTGTTAACTACCTGAATCTATGACCTTCTGACTCAGAGGGTCAGAAACTAGAAGTACAATCCTCTCCTTGTACAAGGCCGAAGTCCAGCCATATCTAGAATCTAGAATATCTAGTGTCCGGTTGTGATACACTTGTATGGCTGGGAATATTGAGGCCCTGGAAAAGGTACAAAGCAGGGCCATTCGATTGATACCTTGTTTAAGAGCCCTTAATTATTACCACAAACTTGGATATGAGGGAGATCACTAAAATAATGAAGGAATTAAAATTCTGTCCCCTATGGATATAGTTTATTTGGGCTAGATAGGTAGGGGATATCAGTTCAAGTTATAAAAGCATAGACTTAGGTTGGATACTAGGAAATATTTCTTTTCACAGAGAGTTGCCATCCTCTGGAATAAGTTGCCAGTACATGCAGCAGGTGTAGATTCGCTTCAAGCGTTCAAAAGGGAGCTGAACAAGTCCCTGTAAGTGGAAGACATCTCTCAAGTTGTACAAGGTAGGTTAATGGGGATACTGGTACCAGTCACCGTGATCTGGAACTTGCTCGATCGCTTGTGGGGGTAGGAGTGGAATTTCCCAGAGTTTTCCTAAATTGGCCTATGTTTCTTTTTTCTGTCTCTCCCAGGAGATGTCTCTCAGGAGAGGGAATGGGTTTAATGATGTGTGTAGAATGTACTATGTAGGGACGGGACAGGTCTTTTCCTGTACTTTTTGATATGTTTGTATGTTCCTTGCAGCTTTTTCCTTAATGTCTGTTTTATAAGATTAGTGCATTGCACCAGCAATCCGTTACTGTTGCAATGCGGAGTGAATCCTTCTTTATTACTAAACTCCTTACATTGCTGCCCCAAACGTTCAATTGCTGCCAGTATAATGCTTTCTTCTGACAGTAATTTCCAGGCTATGCTTTTAGGTTAAATTGAAATCACATTTTACCTATCAACTTGTCATACATAAGGTATGCTGTTGAAACATGTGTTAACACAGGCAAAGTGACACCTATTGCTATATTTATAACATTATGTGGCCTCAGTGTTCCATGCTGCCAATGTCTTATGTTACAAGGAGGAGGAAAGATGATTGTATAAAATCCAGTTAAGAAAATATCAATCCTAGGTTAATTCAAGTGCATTGATTTTAACTGTGACATTAAAGGACATTACAACTTTAAATAGAAACAACTGGCCTTAAAAATTATTACAAATTAAAGTCTCCATTTATTGAGTTATCAAAACAAATGAAAAAACTTTTAACAGTATGTACAATTATTAATGAAAGAAACTTAAAACCCACTTCTTCTTTCTCTTTTGCTGTTGATTCTGCTCTTCATTTATCAACTTCCTTCAGATCATAAGCCCTTTGTGCACAGAACATCCATTCATCTCGCAGTGCAATAGTTAAATCACTACTTATCATTCTCCATGTTCTTTGATAGAATCATGAAAATCTTGTTTCATTCAATTTTTTGATGGCACAGCTTCTTCATGCCTCTCATAAGTCCAACCAACACTCTTTTTGTTACCTACTGACATTCTTGGCCTCACTATCTGCTCTAATCTCAAGTGGAACTCTCACATCTGCTCCATTGTTAAAACTGTCATTTTAATTTCCTCAATAACTCTTGACTCTCTCTATAAAGCCAATTCTGCCCAAAACCTAAATACTGTTCCCAGACATGAGGAAGCTCTTCTTGCACCTCCTTACACTCCTGGATAGTATACATTGTCATTGGCAGGCCATCCTCTCTTGCCTCTAGCCTCCAATGTCTCTCTCTTCATCACAACCTTTCTATCAACGCTGATATGGTCATTGCTCTTTTGTTCCTCCTAACCTCTAAAAATGTGCCCTACTCTAATTGTGTCTTCCCCAGGACTCAAACTGTGGAACTCTTAACTTCCCCCAGTCTTATCTTCTTTCTACAACTTATAGGGTTTTCGGATCAAAGCTGGTGTCATCTTAACACTACTTCTTGATTTATCTGATCTTCTCTCCTATTCTTTTTAACCTTGGTGCTGCTCTGCACTATAGACCGTAACCTTTCGTATAGGTATGAAAGTAGATATGTGTGAGGACATACAAGGCCACTTTCAAAAATTTACAAATTAATTTGCCGTACTGATAAAGCTGATAGAACTGTATTTTAGACAATTATCCAATACACTGCTGATTGAAGAGGACTTGAGGGTTCTACATACAGTGGAATATTTCTTCTCTCCTGACATGAAAGGGAAATTATTTTCCAATTGCTACTATAACTGACACATTTTGGGATTTCTGATTATACCACCACAGGGGCACCTTGGAGTAATATATGTTAAACATTTTGAGTTAAACATAAAATCACAGGGCATCAAGCTGGGAGATGTAGATTAATATTTAGATAGGATATCTGAGCCAACATGCTTCAGATACAGTTAATTTGGGCATTTCAGTGATTGTTCGCACGTTCTGGTTGAGATGGCTCAATTTATTTGAGCTCAGCAGAGGTTGTTGTCAGGGTAGACTGGTAAGATTCCATTTTCTGAGGTCAGAATGAACAGAAATTTGAGAAAAACCCATTTTGTGGGTCAGTTGGGTCCAACAAAGGCTGCAGGAAGGCAGATCTTGGCCTGAGTTTGGAATTCAGGTTCAGAAGGTTAGTTACTCAGTTAAAAGCTGACCTGGAAGGAAATAAAAGAAAAAGTGAGTATTCCATCTGTTATTTGGGATAGCATAGCATGCTTTTGTGTTGCTTTGTATTAGTTTGGGAAGCATTGTAGGAGAAGCTTGAAAAAAATCTGAAATTGTTGCTTGTGTTCAGTCACGTGTATCCTGTGAAATAAAACAATTTCTTGATTTGTCATCTACTTAGTCTTACCAGAGTGTTCATCTGTTCCGTCTATCAAAAGATCGGAGAAGCACATGGGAGGATGCGTGTGAGTTCACAGTATCCAGTTCATGTGTCAAGGGGATGCATTGCTCCATCCCTTGGGTTACATTATCGTATAAGTAGATATTGGGCAGTGTGAGTCAACTCTGAAGTACAGGGAATGTGGGATCCACCTACAGGAGCCACTGACAACACTGAGCCCAAGAAGGTATCCATGGCAGACCTGAAATTTAGAGCAATAACTCATTTAAGTAATAACCTTGTATAAAGCAATAATTTGCCAGTCATCTTGAGAGGTAAACATTGAATGCCTAGTCCATTACTTTTTTAACCAGGGCATTAATCAAATACTGGATGGCACAAGCTGTTGAAACTCTTTGGAAGATCAGGTTAAAATGAGTCTTCAGGAGAGAAGGGACGCTCCTTTGTGTCACATGACTGTCTTGTTTTGCACACCTTGTACAAAAATAATAAATTGCAGGACAACAGAGTAGTACAGTTTAAACTCTTTTATGAAGCATCAGGTCTGTGATCTCAATCATACAGCACAGTGGAGACAAGATGGAGTTAAGACCCCAGCCTGGGTCTTCTAAACAATAGTAGTCCTTACAGATGCCTGCAGGCCAATGACAACTCAGTATGTGATCACATGTGAATAGAATAGGTATTCCTTACAGATGCCTGCGGGCCAATGATAATTCAATATACAAATGTTACAATGACCAATGTGGAACACTTTCTGTACCTTTGCAATGACCTAAAGAATTAGAATGAGCAGATGTATTGTAGTTATAAACTTGCCCAGTCAGGCTATAAGACAGGCTACTCTGTGGAGCAGAAACCTCTCAACTGTTCTTACCTCTGAACAAATAGGTTTATATTTGTGTGCCAGCATTTCATGGAATTATGGCAATGCTAAGGGGACCACATCTATTTTTGTACCTCTGTGTCTTTTAAAGTCATATCTCTTCCCTAGATGTGCGAGTTAAACAATATGGTGGAGGTTGCTCCAATCTGGCACCTGCTTGAACATCGGTAATATATTTGCACCACTACAAAACAGCTGCAGATCCAATTTCACCCTCACTAATTGAGATGGAGGATGATAAATCGGTTGTTCTTGTGCCAAAAGGCTCAGTTGCATGGACCTCATTAGGAGCTTTATAAAGATGGGTATTCCCATTATCCAAAGTAAATTTTGCTGTTGTACTACTACCACCTGGAAATAAGGAAATCAGCTTATTCTAACTGCACTCAAAATATTTCTCCCCATAGAAGCTACTATTGAACCCTGCCTTCAGTATCATCATTTGAACATTTCATTTAGAATCTTTTCTGGCTTATCAGTATGACCAACTGTCTGAGAAAAGGACACTGCATGTTCCATAGCTCCACTATCTCCCTTCTAGGATTGTGCTCTCACCGGCTAATTGAATGAGTGAATGCACAACCTATTAGATCACAACAGACACTTTGTAAAAACCCTGAATGTTAACACTGGACTGAAAAGATGCTTATTGCATAGATGGTGCAGGCTCACCACCCCCCAGAATTTTAGATATTTTCGGATAATCTTTTTGCTGACCCAATGAAAGTGTATGGGCCCTAGCTAGTTGCCGAGGTATAGTGCCTGAATGATTATAGTAGTTGCTAAACTTTGAAGCTAGAGGTGTTGAGAACTCAAAAGGAATAAACCTTATCTCATTCATGGTCTCTAATGCTTAGAAGTGTAATAAAACACCTCTCTCTCTCTTATTAATATGTTACATTTTAAGGAACCCAACAAGGTGATTGGCAAAAGAACTAGAGACGACATGAGGTAAAACATTTTTATGCAACAAGTGCTTAGGATTTGGAATGCACTGCCTGATAGGGTGGTGGAAACAGATTCAATATTAGCTTTCAAAAGGGAATTGGAGAAATACTTGAAGGAGAAAGAAATTGCAGGGATATGGGGAAAGAGTGGAGGAGTGGGACTAACTGGATTGCTCTTCAAAAGAGCCGACGCAGACTCGATGGGCCGAATGGCCTCCTTCTGTGCTGCACCATTCTATGATTCTAAGGCAACCAATGACACAAAGTCCTTACACAGTATAAAAGGGACCCTTGAGACAAAGAGGGCTCTTTTGTATTTATAGCTCAGCTCTGGAATATTCCATTTCCAATTGGATGGGTTTAAGGTAATGTTCAGCTCTGGTGCTGTGTAAACAATGCGAGAAGGGGAAGTGACATGGTACAGATGACAATTATTTTAGTTCCTGGTTCTCTCATTGTATGTGGTGGGTAATAAATAACGTCTGCCACTTTCACTTGATAAATTTCATCTCAGCTGCTTAAATGTATTCCTTAAATTTACTCCTCAAATTCAGAAGCTCTATTCAGATCAAAGACACGTCCCGCAATTCCACAAATATACTGAGCAGCTACTAGTGGTTGGTGGTAACAACACGGGTATAATTCTATAAGAGAACGTTTTGTGCTTCAAATGCATCTCAGGCTATTTTAGAGCCTTTTTTATTTGTGGGACCATTGTTGTGGCCATGAAAAAAGCATAGCAACCATGAGGAGTTACTGGTTGTAACCATGGTGCTCTCATGGCTATTACTACCACAGTTCTATCAGAACACATTAAATGGAATACATAATAGAAATACAACCTAGGGAAGTTATATTTAAATTGTTGATCACTTACATAGTGGGCCATGTCCCATTTACATGATTGTTTTTCTTTTAATATTGAAAGTAAGAAATGTTTTTAGTCACAAAACACCTCTATAATTGTATTTAGTAACACTCGGGAGCAGAAATTTTACTACAAATACATTTTGGGAGATTTGATTTTGCATTTTGTTGAGTTTGATTGACACCATAAACGATGGTTAGCAAAATATACACTATGGGAAAACTTTAAAAGGAGAGTGGTGAAAATGTGGAACTTGCTGCCACATGGAGTGGTTGAAGCAGGTAACACTGACACGTTTAAGGGGAAGCTTGATGCATACATGAGGGAGAAGGGAGTGGAGGGATATGGAGGCAGGATGGAAAGAGGTAATTAGAGTATAAAACAATAGCGTACGAATTTAGCAGTACTGTTGCCCCTGTGGAGGTGGGGCACAGTGGAACTTTGGCCTGCCACTTTGACATGCTGCTGATCCCATTCCAAATCCTGAGGACGTGGTCTTTTAAATAATCAGAAAGGAATTCCATGCATATAGTGGCAACCCATGCAGATAGCAGTTCTTGGAGCAGCTACTGCTCCAAGAGGGGGAGCCCGAGGCCTTGATCGAGCTGAAGAAAAATATTGCATCAATTCTTTTTATTAGGGAACAGGGGGCAATTTGGTGACAGTAGTCACACCTGAGATTGATTGATTCTTCATTGCTGATGTCTTCAATAAGTCAACAGCAGAACCAGCACTGGTTTCAGTAGAAGTTGGCCCTACTAGGCCTATCAAGGATGTTTTGGGTGGAAATCCAAAGACTAGGAACACTCCGCACAAGGGGCGAGCGCCTCAACAAGACTCTTCAAGACCTCATCACATGTTGAGCTGCTCCCCATAAGACACTGGTGCTTTGGAGAAACGCACCAGTCACTCAGCCCCCATTGCACACGGGCGCTGTAAGGGAAGGCCAAGGGGAAATTCTTAATTTCCTTGGTGGCCCTAACCTACCTCATTAGGGCCATTCAGCTTACCTCTTCATCTATACTTTGGCCTCAGAAGGCTGATATACTACTGCTACCATCCTAACAGGCCGTACAGTCACCGAGTGCTCATCTCACTGGCCCTGTTTAAAAGAGAGTTTGGATTAAGTTGCCAGTTAGTGAGGCACATGACAACTGTACAAGCATCTGTTAAAGTAACCAGCTGTAAAGTTCCTTCATTCTTACACAAGTTGAGAGAGGCCAAACACTGGCACTTTAAAACACACTGCTGATTATAGTTTCACTTATAACATGCCTATCATTATAAAATAAGATATTCACTCACTATACAGAGATCTGCCCATTCTTTAGAAGCCTTCTATTCTATAACAATCACAGATTACAGTGCATTTCCTTTTCAAACTTTATGAACCTAACTTTCAAAGAAATCTAACAAATTATATTTAAATACATTGATTAGTTTGAAGGTCATTTTGCATGTGCTGCAAACACTAAACCACTTTGTGGTTTTACTAAATGTACATAGCAATTCCTTGGAGAATCTTTTCCACCTTTTTAATTGTCATGTCGTTGCATCTTGTAGAGCCAAAATGTCTGCAGCAATTCAGTGCACAGACACGAACCGTCTGAAGGAATAAGCAGCCAGTGACTGTTATTGCTGCTTGGACAAAAAGCGAAGCTGTGACTAAAATTACATAAGAACATAAGTAATAGGAGCAGGAGTAGGCCATTCAGCCCTTCAAGTCTGCTCCGCCATTCAATAAGATCATGGCTGATCTTCTACCTCAACTCCACCTTCCCGCACTATTCCCATATCCCTTAGTATCCAAAATTCTATTGATCTCTGTTTTGAATATACCCAATGGCTGAGCATCCATAGCCCTCTGGAGTAGAGAATTCCAAAGATTCACAAACCTTTGAGTAAAGAAATTTCTCCTCATCTCAGTCCTAAATGACTGATCCCTTATTCAGAGACTGATTACTAATGAAGATATGTTTATTTATGTGCTTTTAACTCTTAACTCTTTAAATATACATTTATTTTATTTTATTATCCAATCAGCAAAAACACTACTCTCTTTTCCTAAGTTGTTCATCCTCATTTTTTCTGCCAATTTTTTCTATTCCCTCCTCTAGGGAGGGCATTGACTTCTTTTGGGATACAGTTCAATGAATGCTGGTAAATTTGCATTGTTAAGTGGACCAAAAAAATAAAACTCTCATCTTGATAAAATCTTCGATAGGTTAAGCAGGACCAGTGTTACATTTACAGAATACCAATGGTTAAATAATATGGACCATCACCAGTAACTTCTGAAGAGGCAATGATTATCAGAAATCGGCACACCTGTAAAGTGTGGTGAAAATTATGGAGTGATCCACTTCTGTGTTTATTAAAATACATTTCAGCTGCTTTAAGCACACCACAGTTGGGCTTTGCCTAGTCAGGCTGAGGTGTATCTGGATTTGGTGGGCTATGTCATTAACGTGACTTGGTCACACCCCCTGCATGATCTTGCAAGTTCTATAGCGTCTTTCACGACCACCAGACGTCCCAAAGCGTTTTACAGCAAATTAAGCACTTTTTGACGTGTAGTCACTGTTCTAATATTGGAAACGTGGCAGCCAATTTGCGTACAGCAAGCTCCCCCAAACAACAATGTGACCATAGAGCACATATACCAGAAACGCTGTTTACGGAGGTCACGGACCATCATCAAAGACCCTACCCACCCCAGCCACAGTCTGTTCGCCCTCCTGCTATCTGGGAGACGCTACAGATGCATTCGCACCCGTACGACCAGATTTAGGAACAGCTTCTTTCCCAGGGCTGTCATCCTACTGAACTCCACAAATAAACTCTAAAGCCTGCACATCTGCCAATGCACTTTATTATGGTTATGTTTATGTTAATGTATTACAAGCCAAATGTATGTTGAATGTTTAAATGTCTTAATCTAAATGTACACTCTCGGGAGCCGCAAGCCTACATTTCGTTGTACTGCACTTGTGCACTAACAATGACAATAAAGTTGATTATGATTATGATTATGATTAATCTGGGTTTTTTTGTAATGTTGATTGAGGGATAAATATTGGCTAGGACACTGGGCATAACTCCTATGCTCTTCTTCGAAATAGTGCCATGGGATCTTTTACGTCCACCTGAGAGAGCAGACGGGGCCTCTGTTTAACGTCTCATTTGAAAGACGGCACCTCCGACAGTGCAGCACTCCCTCAGTACTGCACTGCTCAGTTGGTAGCACTCTCACCTCTGAGTCAGCCTAGATTTTTGTGCTCAAGTCCCTGAAGTGGGACTTAAACCCACAACCTTCTGACTCAAGAGGTGAGAGTGCTTGGAAAATGGTGGCATAAACAGGAGTGCCACTGGGCACAACAGCAGCCAGAAGATCCACAGGCCCAAAAATCCCATAGGTCCCTGCGTAAGAAGTAGGCCACCTACCTTTTGGGCCTCTTTGGCTTGATACCTGACCCGCTCAGACCCTCTGATCTGAGAGGGACCCAGGCAAGAGCCCCACCAACCGCTTCCTGAGTCACCACTGTAAAGGGTGGCCTGGGACATAACTACAGCAATTGAAGCAGGAAGGCCAAAAATGCCCCCTTCCACCTCAATTATTTGCCAACACTGAGCCTGCATATAATGTAGGCCCTGCTCCACCTCTGTAACAATCCCAGAGCAATGTATTGGGGAAGGAGACTCAACGTAACGAGTATCTGCCCCTTATTCCTCTCCATAGCATCTAGGAAAGGAGCATTCTCCAGGCGCGATGGAGAGTAATATCGAGGCCTAAATTACACACTTTTGCAGGAGCCTGACAGTGCTGCTCTGTGTTCCAGAAAGTAATAGGTTAAGTACAATTGAAGATGCTTCTATATTTGCTAAGGGCTTCCAAACAGTGACCCATGACCTCCATCCATTGCCTTTTTAATTGACCTGGTGCTGCTGCTCCTAATGAAGGCCTGTTGGAAGCCAGAGACCTGTGATTCCCATTGCTGATAGAGGGGGAATCTGGCCCTACACTTTTACTTTAAAATGGAGACCTGAAAGCAGCTTCGAAAATATGGGCCTTGGTTGCCATTGGAACAATTAAGATCAGATTATTTGTGTTTACAAGGGCAGCCAATAGTGGGAGACCATGTTTTTTTCTTTTGCTCAGGCCAATTCTGTTTTGGTGAGATCAACTAAACTGTAACTTAACAAAAAACACAATAAACAAAACTTAAACAAATTAAATTAAAATATCGTTTCTGGTGGTGATGATGCACTCCAGTCTGTGGTGCCCACCGGTCGCGGAAGGCCTCGAGTGTGCCGGCGGACACCACGTGCTCCATCTCCAGGGCCACCCGGGCGCAAATGTGGCCATGGAAGAGAGGCAGGCAGTCGGGCCGAACGACCCCCTCGCCCGCGCACTGCCTGGACCAGTTGATGGCCACTTTGGCCAGGCCCAGGAGCAGTCCTACGAGGAGGTCCCCTGACCTGCCCGCTCCCCTCCGCACTGGGTGACCAAAGATCAGGAGCGTGGGACTGAAGTGCAGCCAAAAAATCAAGGAGCAGCCCCTTCATATAGTGGAAGAGGGGCTGCAACCTCTCGCATGCTACATAGATGTGGCACTCCGCCAGGCCGCAGAAAAGGCAGGCGGCCTGGGAGCCTGTGAACCGAATTAATAATTTATTGGACTGGACTGCTCTGTGCAACACCCTCCAGACCTGGGAGACCATACTTTTGGCATTGATTCTGCTCTTCTAATGTAAAAATGCCTTAAAAGGCTGTGTACCTGGCAGCCACGGATTGGTAGGATGTGGAACTGAATCTGCAATTCTGCACACTTGTGAGTTGCTGAATTCAGGTCACCAGACAATGGAGGTAAGCTCAGAGAGAGGAAAAATGAGGCAGTGATTTGCCCAAGGTTACTCTCATGAACCTCTAGCAGGTAGTTCAGAGTAACATAAGAACATAAGAAGCAGGAGCAGGAGTAGGCCATACGGCCCCTCGGGCCTGCTCCGCCATTCAATAGGATCATGGCTGATCCGAACCTAGACTCACGTCCACTTCCCTGCCCGCTCCCCATAACCCTTAATTCCCTTATCAGCTAGGAAACTGTCTATCTCCGTTTTAAATTTATTTAATGTCGCAGCTTCCACAGCTCTCTGAGGTAGCAAATTCCATAGATTTACTACCCTCTGAGTGAAGAAGTTTCTCCTCATCTCAGTTTTGAAACAGCAGCCCCTTATTCTAAGATTATGCCCCCTAGTTCTAGTCTCACCCATCAGTGGAAACATCCTCCCCGCATCCACCTGATCAAGCCCCCTCACAATCTTATATGTTTCGATAAGATCGCCTCTCATTCTTCTGAATTCCAATGAGTAGAGGCCCAACCTACTCAACCTTTCCTCATAAGTCAACCCCCTCATCTCCGGAATCAACCGAGTGAACCTTCTCTGAACTGCCTCGAGAGCAAGTATATCTTTTCTTAAATATGGAAACCAAAACTGAACGCAGTATTCCAGGTGTGGCCTCACCAGTACCCTGTATAACTGAAGCAAGACTTCCCTGCTTTTATACTCCATCCCCCTTGCAATAAAAGCCAAGATTCCATTGGCCTTCCTGATCACCTGCTGTACCTACATACTAACCTTCTGTGTTTCATGCACCAGGACCCCCAGATCCCTTTGTACTGCAGCACTTTGCAGTTTCTTTCCATTTAGATAATAACTTGCTCTTTGATTTTTTTCTGCCAAAGTGCATAACCTCACACTTTCCAACATTATATTCCATCTGCCAAATTTCTGCCCACTAACTTAGCCTGTCTATGTCCTTTTGCAGGTTTTTTATGTCCTCCTCACTCACTGCTTTTCCTTCCATCTTTGTATCGTCGGCAAACTTGGATACATTGCACTTGGTCCCCTCCTCCAAATCATTAATATAGATTGTAAAGAGTTGGGGTCCCAGCACTGACCCCTGCGGAACACCACTAGTTACTGATTGGCTATCTAACAGAAAATAGAGAGTTGGCAATCTTCCACCCATGCCAGTATATTACCCCCAATCCCGTGATTTTTTATCTTGTGCAGTAATCTTTTGTGTGGCACCTTGTCAAATGCCTTTTGGAAGTCCAAATACACCACATCCACTGGTTCCCCTTTATCTACCCTGTTTGTTACATCCTCAAAGAATTTGAGCAAATTTGTCAAGCATGATTTCCCCTTCATAAAACCATGCTGACTCTGTCCGATTAAATTATGCTTATCCAAACGTCCTGTTACTGCTTCCTTAATAATGGACTCCAACATTTTACCAACCACAGATGTTAGGGTAACTGGTCTATAGTTTCCAGCCTTTTGTCTACCTCCCTTTTTAAATAAGGGCATTACATTAGCAGTTTTCCAATCTGCTGGGACCTTTCCTGAATCCAGGGAGTTTTGAAATGGAGGCGTGAGAGCTTGTCAACTGCCCATTGGGAAATGATGGTACATAATATGGAGGGAGTTTAAAAAAACTGAAGGGAGAGTATAAGTGTCAAAAATAAAAAAAAGACTGTTACTGAATAGCAAATAAGTATACTTCCATTTTGTTTACATTTGAAAAGTGACTCACCTGTCATTTTGAGGTGGTTCCTGTAGAAATAAAATTGTTTTTGCCCATAAAAAGGGTTCATCTTTCAGTGAGGCAGTTTACAATGGTTGGCTTCAGCCTCATCTCTCTAGGCAGTATAAGGAACTAAAATGCAGATATGCCCCATCTCCTTCATCATTAAGTGTCATCAGCGTAGTCATTTCATATTAGTCCAGAATATAATAATGACCAAAATGCTGTATTCTTTATTATATTTTAAACTTCTTATTAATGAAAGTGATCATTTAATCTGTCACAGTGTAAAATATTATGCCAAATTTGCTGCAAAAGAAATATGATATTTAAAGTTTCAGGAATTTTAAGTTTTGTTTAATTTACTTGACTTTTTATTAAAGAACTAGCAGATTTCCCGTGGCTCACAATAAGTCAAAGGATACACTGTTCAAGAAGGATAGAAACACTGTACTATGTAACACAGAATTTATTATTCTGCTGTCAAGATGCAGAATGTGTAACCTAGTCTATTTAAGGTCACATGGTCTAATTGCTGACTCCTCTTTATCATGGACAATTGCCTATTAAAAGTCAACCATGTGACCCCTTTTCAAAGGGGCACAACCAATAAAGACTGTAACTTAACAAAAAAGTTTAAAGGAAACTTAACAAACTAAATTAAAATTCCATTTTCAGTGGTGATGATGCACTCCAGTCCCTGCGGTGCCCACCGCATCCTCCATCTCCAGGGCCACCTGGGCACAAATGTAGCATGGTCTAATTGCTGTCAATAGGTTAATTAGAGGCCAATTCCTGTTAAGCATGTCCTGAGGTCAATTGTTTCTCTATAGTTTGGCTTTGCTTCACTGTTTTACACTGTTTTAAAGATTGATTTTGCATCTGGAACAAATGCGGGCTTGCAGACCCCGTTTTGGTCCCGCCTCCAAGAGGCGGGATAGTCCCTTAAGGCACTTAACAACCATTTTGAGAGGCCTTTCAGAGTTTACCACATTTCCCACGTGCTGCACGTCTCCCCTGGAACACGCCAGTTAATCCTGTCTGGCTCACAAGTGGTTGGCTTACTAACAGCTGCAGCTCCACCATAAAAACAGAGTTTTCCACAATCATCATTTGCAGGTGACAGAACTTTCTTTTCTCAGGTCTGGGAGAACTTTTTGCAGGTCTACTGATCTTGGAAGTTTTGAAGCTGAGATCCATCTCCACTGTGACCTCCTGAAAAACCTCTCTCCCCACCTTGACTGAGCACTTCCTCAACTGAGGTATATACCTGCAGCATGGGAACTAATTATTTCCCTTCCTCCTGGACCTCAGATTCGGACGAAGACCAGCCGCGGCAGCAGCAGAACCCAAACAACAGCAGCGCCAACCTGCTGCTCACCCACCTGAGGCCAGAAGGCGCCAGCGCAGGGAAGGACGTCGCCGCAGGAGATACCCCCAAAACAGGGTTTACAGACAGAGGATGAGCTACCTCAACATGACTGAGCAGCAGTGCCAAAGGAGGCTCAGACTTTCACGAGAGGTAGTGGGTGACATCTGCACAATGCTGCAACAAGACCTGGAGCCCAGAGGAGCGGGTGGACACCCCTTACCAGTGGCCGTCAAAGTCACCACCGCACTCAACTTTTTTGCTTCAGGCTCATTCCAGGGATCAACAGCAGACATCAGCAGCATCTCCCAGGCGGCCGCACACACTTGCATCACACAGGTAACCGATGCCGTCTTTGCCAACATGCACAAATACATCAACTTCTCCACGGATCAAGCAAGTGTAACCGCGCGTGCAGTTGGATTTGCTAATATGGCAGGCTTTCCAAGGGTGCAGGGCGTTGTAGACTGCATACATGTGGCCCTTAAGGCACCACATCGCAATCCAGGTATTTTGTCAACCGCAAGGGCTTTCACTCCCTCAACGTGCAGCTGGTGTGTAACCACAATAAGGAAATTTTGCATGTTTGCGTCAAGTACCCTGGCAGTTCATCCTGTGGCAGTCTAGTGTGCCTCCGTTCTTCAGTCCGCCAAACCAACTTTGCGGATGGCTACTTGGAGACAAGGGCTATCCCCTGAAGACATGGCTAATGATGCCGTTGAAGAGGCCATCCAACGAAGCTAAGGAGCGCTACAACTCCAGCCACATTTCCACCAGATCCATTATCGAGCAAACCATCGGCTTGCTGAAGATACAATTCAGATGCCTTGATAGATCAGGTGGAGCCCTGCAGTACTCAGCAGCCAGGGTCTCCAGAATCGTCGTGGTCTGCTGTGCACTTCACAACATGGCACAGCATCGTGGCTTGCAGCTGCCTGAGGGACAAGTGGCTTAGTGCATAGCCTCCTCCGATGAGGAGGAGGAGGAGAGCGACATCGAACAGCTTGCGGAGGCACATCAACCAGCCCAGGATGCAAGGGATGCACTGATCTTGGCCAGATTTGCTTAGGCTGCCCAATCAAACACATTTGGCTCGCACCTTCTTACCACACCATCGACAATGGACAAGAGCCTGTGGCTTCCTATCACTCTGACCACCATACTGACAATTCCAAGTCACCCTGAGCCCTCAATTTGGAAGTCCCATTTGCGAAATGGCACAGCCCACAACTTCAACAGTTTGCCATCAAGTCATTTTATAACATTAATTCACAGATGGCATTTCACAATTAAACACAACAGAACACCCAAGTAACTACCCTTGTGATACTTGTGCTTTATCTTCCTCTTACGCATGCTCCCACGTGGTGCTTCCCCTGTGGCTTCAGCAGATGTGGAGGTCCCTTGCTCACTTTCATGCTGCTCATGCCTCGACACCTTTGATGGGCATCCTCTAGGGTTGCGAGCCTGTGAGGGCTCGCCAACAGTCTGCTGCTCCTGCGGCTACACAGAGGCTGAGACGCCGATCTCAGTTGGGTGAGGACTCTGGTGCGGCTCTGACCGAGGGCTCTGCAGTGGCATGGTCGTGTGAGCGCTTGGAGAGGAGCCCCCACTTCCTTGTTGTCTGCCACCAACATCCCTCTCATGGGTCAGTCCCACTTCAGAGCTAGCAAGTGGCTTGACAGCACCTTGCTGCCCTGTTCCTGGGACTAGGGACAGGGTCCCTGGCAAGGCTTGGAAGCTAAGCAAGAGCCAGGCCTGGTTAGTACCTGGAGGGGTGACCATCAGGGAAGACCAGGTGCAGAAGGTCACGGAAGGAGCCCCAAGGAGGGCCGGTTGGTGAGAAGGTCACGGAAGGAGCCCCGGGAGGGGCAGCTGCTGAGCAGGCCCGGGCGTTGGGCTGAAGATTGTCGGACAGGAGGAATGTTGGAAATGGAATGGCGGCGCGCACAGACGCAGCGGCTTTGCTTCTCCCAGGACGGTGCTATTTACGTTTAATGTTAATGTTATTTGTACTGGACTCATGGGAGCTTGCAAGATCACATTTCGTTGTTCATGTACTTGTGCATTGTACAATGACAATAAAGTTGAATTATTATTCAGGGGAGCCATGAGGACCTGTTTCTGCACTGGCAGTCCTACTCCAGAGGACTTCCATGAAGCTCTGGTTTCTCTGCTCAATAGCTGACCATCGCTCCCCCAGAGATATCAGTCTATTCTGAACAATGACCATATTTTCTAGAACCTGGCGACTAAGCTCCTCCATGGCCGTAGCCATCCTCTCCTCTACCACCGAGGTAGCCATCCTTTCCACGGAGGTTGCCATCTTTTCCGTGGTGATGCGTTCATGCGCCAATGCCTCCACAAAGGCTCTGCTCATGTTAACGATGGACTCCTCCATCCGCTCCACACTTGCAGTGACCCCGGAGACAAAACCTGCCAGAGACTCCTGCACCTGTTCCTGGGGTTCCAGCACCGCTCTCCTTCTGGATGGACCCGGAGGCACAGGGTCCACATGCAGCTGAGCCGAGCTGGGAGCGCCCTGTGCTCTCCGACGAGGACTCTCCACTGCTGTCCCTGTCTCCACCATCTGCTGATGCTCACTTGTGAGCTGTGATACACCAGGTGACAACACTACTCTATGTCCCGAAGGTCCCACCGAGGTGTGAGTGTCTGCGCTGGTGCTGGGTGCACTTAATTCTGGTGATACTGCGCCCTCAGATGTTGCAGCTTCCTCTGAGGAGTCTTGTGGCTCAGGCTGTTCCTCCCAGACAGTGGGGAGGGGGGCTGTCGATGGTCCTGTGGGGGAGTAAAGGAAAGAGTTAGACATGTGAGAATAAACGTTGCATGCACATGGAATTGTTCAGATGATCATAAGTCAATCTGTTAGAGCATCAGAATCAATATCAGTCACTCATGCAATGTCAATGAGAGAGATGAAAAACGATTCTGTCACTAGCATGCTCTGATGTGCCCGTCTGTCTGTCCTCCACTTGCGCATCCTCCTCGGCTCCCACGATCTCAAGGGCTGCCTCCTCTGTGGTGGTGAGCTGGGCTATTAAGGGTGGCCCTCCTATCTTCGCCCTTTCCCTCTTATTGTGGGCTCTCTTTTCCTGCAATGAGGGACACAAGTGGAGTTTCAGTGAGATGAAGGAGTGAGTGTAGAGAATCCATAGCATAGATGCTTAGAAGGACACAAAGATGGAGTGAGGTCCCAAGACCAAGGGCCCTCCCTGGGTGTTGTTAGCATAACAGTGATAGGGAGTGTGAGGGCAGCATAGTCGAATAGTGAAGTGAATGTGTACATAGAGAGAGAGGGAATGGTTAAGGGTGCAGGGATGTAAGGGACAAGTGGGATGTGGAGGAGGAGGTTGACAATGCAGAGTGCTGGTGATGAGAGGCGATGGGGAGCAGATTAAGGGTCATGGTGATGTCATACTCACTTTTCCTATGCGGAGAAGGTCATTAAACCTCTTTCTGCACTGCAGCCAGGTTCTGCTGCACACTGATATGGCACTGACCTCCTGTGTCACTTGCAGCCACACAGCTTTGGTCTGCTGTGGAGATTTTTTCCTCCCAGAGGAAGGAAATAGCACCTCCTTCTGAGCTCTGGCTCCCTCCACCAGAGCATGGAGGGAGTCCTCATCAAAGCGGGGTGTGCACCTGGGCCTTGAGCTTGACATCTGTGCAACACAAATCCCTCAGAAATCTCTCCAAAAAAAGTTGTAAAGTAGAAAATGAACCAAGGCTGCTTGCAGGCCTTAAATGCAGCTGCATAAATGACGTCATCAGAGGCGAGTTTCAGCATCAAAATACTCATTGGGCCAGGGGTTCCCACACGCTGGAAATCAAATGCCCAATTAGGGCAAAATCGCTAAATTATCCCGCCTCACACCGGAGGTGGGGGCGGGACCCGCCGACCACCTAACCCGCCCCCAACCCACCCCAATGACAAAATCCAGCCCATTGAGTTGGAGTGCGAGTTGGAGACACTCCGACACATAAGGGAGGGGGAGGAATTTCTGGACAGTTTTATCCAGAATACAGTCACACCCCAGAGGAAAGCACAGGTTCAGGAAAGGGAGGGTGTGACTGTTAGGGAGCCGAGTAGCGGGGATTTACGAGAGGTTGAGAAGGAGGTCCCGCAGATACTGGTCCTGTCCAACAGGTACAATGTGCTCACTGCCTGTGAGGACAAGGAGAAAGACTGCAGGGAGGACAGCCACAATGCAGACCAAGGCACCGTGGCTCAGAAAGCTGTCCAAGAATAGAAATGTGGTAGCAATAAGGGACTCTATAATTAGGGGGATAGATAGCGTCCTCTGCAGCCAAGAACGAGAATCCTGAAGGGTGTGTTGCCTACCTGGTGCCAGGGTAAGGGATATCTCACGTCGGCTGGAGAGGAACTTGGAAAAGGAGGCAGTAAATCCAGTTGTTGTGGCCCATGTTGGAACAAACGACATAGGTAGGAACAGGGATGAGGTCCTGCTGAAAGAGTTTCAAGAGTTAGGCTCTAAATTAAAAAGCAGGACCTCGAGGGTAATAATCTCTGGATTATTGCCCGAGCCATGTGCAAACTGGCACAGAAGCAGACAGATCAGGAGAATTAACACGTGACTAAAGGGTTGGTGTGGGAAAGAGGGGTTTCTTTTCATGGGACACTGGCACCAGTTCTGAGACAGGAAGGAGCTGTACCGATGGGACGGGCTCCACCTGAACTGGAATGGGACCCGTGTCCTAGCGGAAAGGGTAAATAGGGAGGTGGCAAAGGCTTTAAACTAGTAAGAAGCGGGGAGGGATCTACAAGAAATGTAAGCAGCCTATATATAAACAAAACAGGAAAAGTGAGCATAGGAAAGAATAAAGTAAGAAAGGACATTGATGGCAAGGGAGCAAATAGATTATAGAACAGGAGTCTAAAAAGATGGTTAAACAAAGTGAGAGGAAATCTTATTAAAAATGAGTTTCCGTAATAAAACAGGGGAGCTGGAGGCAATCATGCGATGGGAGGAACCAGACATAGTAGGGATTACTGACAGAAAAATCAGGACTGGGAATTAAACATTGCAGGGTATAACATATTTAGAAAAGATAGAGAGGGAAAAGAGGGAGGTGGAGTCGCTGTACTTATTAGGGATAACATAATGGCAGTAGAAAAAAGGGATGTAGATATCAGCAAGACGAAAATAGAATCCATATGGATAGAGATAAAAGATAATAAAGGATCAATCACACTAATAGGCGTAGTCTACAGACCACCTAATAGTGGAAGGGAGGTGGAGGAAGAAATATGCAGACAAATTAGAGAAATGAGTAAAAAACATGAATAATAATCATGGGGGATTTCAACTGCCCTGATATTAATTGGACAGAGGAGGTAGGTAAAGGGGATAAGGGGGATAAGGTTCCTACAATGTCTACAGGACTCCTTTCTAAACCAATATGTAAAAAGCCCAACAAGTGAGGATTCACTATTGGATCTAGTTATGGGGAATGAGCCAGAGCAGATGAGAAAAGTAAAAGTAGGGGAACATATAAGCAATAGTGACCATAATATAATACGCTTTAAGATGATAATAGAGAAGGACATAAGTATGACAAAAGCCAGGTTAATAGATTGGAGAAAAGCTGATTTTGAGGGGCTGAGAATAGAACTTGGGAAGATAAGATGGGCAACAATGTTGGCAAACAACGATGTAGAACAATAATGGGAAACATTTAAAACGGTGTTCAACAGAGTGCAGGAACAATATATTCCGCTAAAAGGAAAGAACAAACTAAACACTAATGAGACTCCATGGATGAATAAAGACATAAGGGAACAATTGAGGGTAAGGAAAGAGGCAGCAGAGGAGTGCATGATAAGAGAGAATATGAAGGGATTAGGAGAGAAGTGAAAAAAACAATTAGGAAGGCAAAGAGGAACTATGAAATGAAATTATTAAGGAACATAAAACAAAATAGTAAAATATTTTACAGGCACATCAATAAAAGAAGGAAGGTTGGTATGGGAATAGGGCCATTAAGATATAGACAGGAAAATACCACAGGTAACAATCGGGAGAGGGCAGAAAGATTAAATCACTATTTCGCTTCGGTATTTACCAGGGAGATAGAACAGGTGGACATGACATTGGATGATGAGATTAGTAATGAGATAAGTGCATTTAAAATAAAAAAGGGGCTATCTATATATATAAATCGGTCGTTCTGTCTGTCCTTCTGTCTGTCTGTCCTTCTGTCTGTCTGTCCTTCTGTCTGTCTGGCAGTCTATCATTCTGTCTGTCATCGCGTGTGCGTCTGGCGGGCTATGCGCTCGAAAGTTACAGGGCGTACCTACGCGCGCGTTACCTCCAAAGAAAGCTTACGCTTCCGAGACGGTTTTAAGCGTATTTACGTTTCGGCCGGGCTAAAATCGCGCCCGCGGTATCCCAAAAACCTTCAACATTCCGCTCATTAGTATCTCATTATCCGCTCATTAGCAACAGAGTGACCTCGAGGTCGACCAATCGTACGGCGGCTTGCTGCCGCGTGCGGCCGGGCCCTCCTACGGTCGAGTGACGGGACGATTGACCAATCCTATGCTTTGGTGACCTGACGGTCGACCAATCGGTGCGTGTGTGGGCGGGCCTTATCATTCTGAACCGAGGTGAGTCGCCGCCATCTTGCTTCCATTCCTTTTCCTGCTTTCTGCGTCTTTCTTTTCAAATATACATTTCCACCAAAATAAAATTGAATTTATTAAATTGTTTTTTAAAAAATCACTCATTTGTAAATATTTTCTCTAACCTCAACATTCTTTTTCCTACCGTTCCCCGTTTTTTTCTTAGGCCTGAAAGCCTGCACCTTTCTTGCCCAGCCACGCCCGAGCTAGGTGATTGGGCTTCTGCTAAGCTCCTCACCCCCCCCACCGTGTCACATTACCCAGGGCAACGGCATCAGCCACGAGGGTCAGGGTGCGCGCGCAGCAGGAGCAGGTGAGACGCGGCGTCTCTGTTCCGCGCTCGGCTCGGGAGGGGGGGGCGGGGCTCTCGACAGTGCTCTCGGCCTTGGTGAGTGTTCCGCGCTCGGCTTGGGCGGGGGGGCGGGGCTCTCGACAGTGCTCTCGGCCTTGGTGAGTGTTCCGCGCTCGGCTCGGGCGGGGGGGGGCGGGGCACTCGACAGTGCTCTCGGCCTTGGTGAGTGTTCCGCGCTTGGCTCGGGCGGGGGGGGCGGGGCACTCGACAGTGCTCTCGGCCTTGGTGAGTGTTCCGCGCTCGGCTCGGGCGGGGGGGGCGGCTGGGGCTTGGAGAGCAGGGCTCTCGAGAGTGCGGGGCGGGGGCTCCGAGAGCGGCCCCTCCCCCCCGCCCCCCTTCCCGCCCCCCCCGCCGCCCCTTCCCCCCCCGCCGCCCCCCTTCCCCCCCGCCCCCTCCCCGCCGCCCCCTCCTTCCCCCGCCCCCTCCCTTCTCCCCGCCCCCCCTTCCCCCCCCTTCCCCCCTCCCTTCCCCCCCACCCCTTCCCCCCTCCCTTCCCCCCGCCCCTTCCTTCCCCCCACCCACCCTCCCTTCCCCCCACCCGCTCTCTCTTCCCCCCACCCGCTCTCTCTCTTCCCCCCAGTCGCTCTCTCTCTTCCCCCCAGTCGCTCTCTCTCTTCCCCCCCAGTCGCTCTCTCTCTCTCTTCCAACAACAACATGCCCTCGAAAAAGCCTCGGCACCGCCGGGCACTTCAGCTAGTATTAAATAAACTAATCAAACTCAAAGGAGGATAAAAACCCTGGTCCGGATGGATTGCATCCATGCATTTTAAAAGAATCCAAGGAAGAGATAGCAGAGACATTACTACACATATTTAATAATTCATTAGAAAAAGTTGTAGTGCCAGAGGACTGTCGGATAGCTAACGTAATACCTATATTTAAGAAGGGGGATAGAACATGTCCAGGGAATTATAGTCCAGTCAGCTTAACATCGGTGGTAGGAAAAGTAATGGAATCCCTACTAATGGAGAGAATAGAAGAACATCTAGAGAAATGAAAAGTATAATAATGAATAGTCAGCATGGATTTCAAAAGGGAAAATCTTGCTTGACCAACCTTATTTAATTTTTTGAAGAGGTAACCGAGAGAGATGACAATGGTAATGCAGTAGATGTAATTTATCTAGATTTCCAAAAGGCCTTCGATAAGGTACCCCATAATAGACTGATGAATAAGGTCAGAGAATGCGGAATCATAGGACAAGTAGCAGAATGGATTGCTAGCTGGCTTCAAGACTGAAAGCAGAGAGTGGGAGTAAAGGGTAGCTATTCACAGTGGCAGAAGGTGGGTAGTGGTGTTCCACAAGGATCAGTGCTGGGACCACTGCTGTTCACAATTTACATTAACGATTTAGACTTTGGAATCAAAAACACAATTTCTGAATTTGCAGATGATACCAATTTGGGGGGATAGTCAATACTGAGGAGGACTGCAACAAATTACAGGAGGACATTAATAAACTTGCAGAATGGGCAAATAATTGGCAAATGAAGTTCAACACAGATAATTGTGAGGTATTACATTTTGGTAGGTAGAATAGGGAGGTCACTTATCACTTGGAGGGTGCGAGTCTAGGTGGGGTAGAGGAACAAAGGGATCTCGGAGTACAAATACACAAATTACTAAAAGTTAACAAGGCCATAAAAAAAGCAAATCAAGCACTAGGGTTTATTTCTAGAGGGACTGAATTGAAAAGTAGGGAAGTTATGCTAAACCTGTATCAAACCTTGGTTAGACCACACTTGGAGTACTGCGTGCAGTTCTGGTCGCCATATTATAAAAAGGATATAGAGGCACTGGAGAGGGTGCAGAGAAGATTTACAAGGATGATACCAGAAATGCGAGGGTATACATATCAGGAAAGGATGAACAGGCTGGGTCTCTTTTCTCTTGAAAAAAGAAGGCTGAGGGGTGACCTAATAGAGGTCTTTAAAATTCTGAGAGGTTTTGATAGAGTGGATAGAGAGAGAATGGTTCCACTTGTGGGGAAGAGTATAACTAGAGGCCATCAATATAAGATAGTCACCAAGAAATCCAAAAGGGAATTCAGAAGAAACTTCTTTACTCAAAGAGTGGTGAGAATGTGGAGAATGTGGCTACCGCAGGGGGTGGTTGAAGCGAATAGTATAGATGCATTTAAAGGGAGGCTGGACAAGCATATGAGGGAGAAGGGAATAGAGGGTTATGCTGATAGATTTAGATGAGGAAAGACGGGAGGAGGCTCGAGTGGAACATAAATGCCGGCATGGACTGGTTGGGCCGAATGGCCTGTTTCTGTGCCATATATCCTATGTAATCCTATGTAATGAGACTTTTTTGGTCATGGGGTGGTAAAATTATTACTGAAAATAGGTGCAGTTATAAATGAAGCACATTGTACATTTATTCATTTGGAATCTAACTTATTTTTTACTATGAGTACTTTACCAGTCACCACCCCATAATATAGCTACTGCTTTCTGTACAGCTGTGACTAGAACATAACAAAGTGTGGAATGAGGCAAGGCCATTCAGCCTCCTAGTCTGTTCTTTCACCTGAAGAAGGAGCAGCGCTCCGAAAGCTTGTGATTTCAAATAAAGCTGTTGGACTATAACCTGGTGTTGTGTGACTTCTTACATTTGTCCACCCCAGTCCAACTCCGGCATCTCCACACCATGTTCTTTCCAACAGACTTTGAACAACCTTCATTGTTGTGGATTCTCACCAATGAGTTTAACCTGCTGAGATATAAATAACCACAGGCAAAACTGTTCATCAAAAATAGTCAACCAAAAGAAAAATTCCAGAGTGCTGTTATAATCTACATTACTCAACCCTCGCCACTTCCATCATACAGAAGGTATTCCTGCTTATTTCAGCTGGACTGGAACCATAGTGTTTCACAAAGTATTTCATCCTGTATGCCTATACTTCATCTTGTAACATTCAATCCCATTTTTAATTAAATAGTCATTAGGTTCTCCTCTAGAATCAACTTATATGTTTGCCCTGGTTAAAGAATGGTGCAGATTTGGCAATATAGATCAACTCTACTGGACCCACGTTACTCTAAGGGTGCATTAGCACTGTAGCTGACACTAGTAACGGGATCCCAGCCAGGCAGAACGCTGTTTACATTGCTTGGCTGCTGCCTGTGCTGTTTATGAGAGTGTTCTGAAAATACCTGTATATATTTTTTTATTCATTCTTGGGATATGGGCATTGCTAGCAAGGCAAGCATTTATTGCCCATCACTAATTCTCTTTGAGAAGGTGGACCCTCTTCTTGAACCATATAAACACATGCACACATACACATGCATAAAACTGTTTTGCAACAGTTAGCAATTTAAATGTTGAGAGATTGGGAAAGGGAGTATCCCAGTTCTCCTAATTTAAATTGAGGTACGGTAGGTTTAATGGAAACCCATGAGCACTTTGCAAACCAGGCTTGACACCACACTGGACTTGCACTCCATGTCAAACTAGTGTGAGACTATCACCTCCAAGGACATCAGACAATTTTAAAAGATTTTGCTTTTCCTATTTACCAAATCTTGGCCTAGAAATTGGGTATAGCTCCGCTTGAGGCGTTAGAATTGGTGCTGCGCAAAGTTTATAGCCAGACACAACTTATCGCCGCCTGGCGCGATATTGGGTTGCATCACCCCCAAAGGTGATTGAGGCGCGAATTCAGGCATTGCACGGGACTCCTAAGGCGCTAAACTTCCGGCGCAACCCAATATCGGCGCGGACGGGCGCAGCGCAGGTGCTCTCAATTACCGATAACCACGAGACTTCCAGGCGCCGGCCGGCTCTTAAAGGGGTGGGTCAGTCAGCCTCAGCTTCCACACTCAGCGCCTTGTAGGCCTCAGAATCGGCGCAGGCCCTTCTCTGGCGCTAAAAACTTGGACCAAATGGAGAAGGTGAGGCAGAGAGCAGAGCGCTTCACCAATGAGGCTCTGGAGCAATTGATGGCCGCAGTGGAGCGCCGTCGAGATGTTCTGTACCCAGACAATGGCAGGAGGCCGAATCATAAGGACTACCGACGAGCTTGGAGGGATGTATGCCAGAGGGTCAACTCCAGCAACATGGTGAACAGGAGCCCTGTCCAATGCAGAAAGAAATTCAACGACCTCACTCGGGTCGTCAGGGTGAGTGTTGTTTCTGCATACTTCTGCATCCCTTCATTTGCACCTGTCTTTATGGCTACAGGGTGGCCTGTGCCCCATTGGCCATCTGCCAGCAAGCACCGATGGCCCTTTCTGGGCACACACATCCACATTTGACTCAGGGCATCATGTAAGGGCTCTTGCACCATGGGGGGCATGAGATGATCACTCAGGGCATCATGTAAGGGCTCTTCCACCATGGGGGGCATGAGATGATCACTCAGGGCATCATGTAAGGGCTCTTGCACCATGGGGGGCATGAGATGATCACTCAGGGCATCATGTAACATAACTTCCCCTCCTTTCCCCTGCAGTCCAAGCTGGCGAAGATTCGCAAAGACCAGCTTCGAACCGGTGGAGGACCTCCACAAGTAGTCACTCTCACGGATCTCGAGGAGAGAGTGCACCAGATTCTTGGAGGACGTATGAGCGGTCCTGTTACCACTGCAGCTGCCGACCCCATTGTCGACAGCGACGGTAAGGTTCACACCTTTTACAACTGTCTCCTTCCACTTGGTCCCCCCGCCAGCATGCTTTCTCACTGTGGAGCCATGTCGTAGCCTTGCCGCAATCTGGCATCCCTTGCTGCCAAGCTGTCCTTTTGCTAAAGCCACTCTTCCACCTCCCTGATCACTAGCTCGGGATCTGGGCCCTGAAGCTGCCAGTGCCAGTGCGTCCAGAGGCGAGGATCAGGAGGAAGCCGGACCATCCGTTCCAGCCTCAGGGGAGCCTACACATCTGCAGACTGGGGATAGTAGTTCCCTGGAGGGGAGGGTGGGGGGGCTCTGATGAGGAGCCAGTTGCCGGAACAAGCGGCCTGCAGCAACACCAGGGGGGTAGGCAAGTTCGGGGACCGGCTCCCCGGAGGGCAAGGCAGGGCACGATGACTGCTGCACAGAGTGCAGAGGAGGTGCGTAGCCTTGTTGAAATGAGCACCCAGGCCCGGCTCAGGCACACTGAGCTTATGGCTGCAGTGGGGAGGATGCCTCAGTCGATCAACACACTGGCAAAGAGTGTGCTGGACTTTGGGGCAGCAATGGAGAGGACTGTCCAGGGCTTTGTGGCAGCAATGGAGAGGACTGTCCAGGGCTTCGAGGCCGCTATGGAAAGGACTGTTCAGAGCTTCAGACAATCCCTGGAAAGGTCTGTCCAGGGCTTGTCCGACGTAGTGGAATGGACTGCTCCGGCCTTGTCCGAAACAATGGAAAGAACTGTCCAGGGCTTCTCCGAAGCACTGGCACCTGCCACACAGGTCCTCACTGCTGCCACGCAGTCACTTGCTGGCCTCGTCCACACCCAGATTGAGGCAACGCGAACTCTCACTGCTGCCACCCTCTCTGCATCAGCCAGGATCACCCCGGGCCCTTCCAGTACCACAGGAGGCCATGAATCAGTGGAGCAGTCAATTGTGGTGGATGATCCGAACCGGTCCCCTCAGAGAGTCAGTGTGTCGTCCGACCATGGTGCAGGTGTCCTCTCTCGGCAGGTGAGCATTGCTCATGCCACCGCTGGAACGTCTGCAGTGCAGCTGCCACCACCTGCAGTGCACACTGCTTCCAGCCATGCCCAGTTCAAGCAGCCAGCTTCCGCACTCTCCAAGACCAGAGGTCGTCCAGGCCGTCCCTCAGGGGCTTCTGCGCTTCCAGACAGTCAGCAGACGTCCCCCAGCCTTGACGCCGCCATTGGGGTTCAATTATGTAGGAGCTGCAGGGAGGGAAGGGGCCGACCGCGAAAGAGAAGTCGGTCTCCATCAAGGGGCCAGCAGTAGAGGGAGGTGCTGAGACGTATCTTTCTCCAAATTCAAGGACGCCCTCACCTGTTGTGATTGTTTGTGATGGTTTGTTTAGTTTTGCGGCTTTGCCAGAGAGTTAACTGTTATTTTGTTAGTTATGGTTTCTGTTGACATGACGTTGTTATGCTGGAAGGAAGCACTTTTTTGACAATAAAGATTTTTTTTTATTTACAATGGTACTCGTAACTATTTACAATCATGGTGGCCTCCATAGGCTTTGAACGAGCCAAAGTGTGCGGTACGAATGACACCCATCATTCCGTCAGAGGGGCCTAGAACCGAGTCCTTATGAGCCTCTGACGGACGGCCCTTCCAGTTTCAGGAGCCCTCCCATCTTCCTCCTCCTCCTCCTCCTCCTCGTCCGCATGCTCCTCCTCCTCCTCCTCGTCCGCCTGCTCTTCCTCCTCCTCCTCGTCCGCCTGCTCTGCTGGACCTTGAGGGTCGGCTGGCATTGGCTGGGTTCGTCGAATGGCCAAGTTGTGGAGCATGCAGCAGACGACAACGATGCGACCCACTTGCTCCAGCGAGTACTGCAGGGCTCCCCCCGAATGGTCTAGACAGCGGAAACGCTGTTTGAGCACACCAATAGTGCGCTCCACAATGTTCCTGGTCGCCTGATGGCTGCTGTTGTAAAGCTCTTCTGCTGGGGTGGCGGGCAAACGGAGTGGGGTCATGAGCCATGGGCAGAGAGGATAGCCCTTGTCGCCAAGAAGCCAGCCTCGTGGGTGAGCCGGGCCCTCAAAAAGGTCAGAAACTGAGGTCTGCCGCAGGATGAACGCATCGTGGCTGCTCCCAGGGAATTGTGCGTTGACTGCCATGATCATCTGCCGGTGGTCACAGACCAGCTGGACATTGAGGGAGTGGAACCCCTTGCAGTTGCAGAACTCCTCAGGATTCTGTAATGGCGCCCGCAAAGCCACGTGTGTGCAATCAATGGCCCCCTGCACCATGGGGAAGTCCGCAATAGCAGCGAAGCCCTGCGCGCGCTCCCCCTGCTTCTCCAGGGTCACAGGGAAGGTGATAAATTCACGCCTCCTTCTATAGAGGGCAGCTGTCACTTGCCGGATGCAACAATGCACTGCAAATTGTGATATATTCGCGATGTCCCCAGTGGCTGACTGAAAGGATCCGCTGGCGTAAAAGTTGAGGGCAACAGTCACTTTGACGGCCACCGACAGAGAGGTCCTGCACCGTAGACGCGGCTGCAGATCTTCAGCAAGCAGGTGGCACAGCTCAGTCACAACCTCCTTACCGAATCTGAGCCTTCGCAGACACTGCTCCTCCGACATGGTAAGGTATGACACCTGCTGCCTGAAAACCCTCGCAGTGTATCGTCGGATTGGGCGACCTCCATTGCCCCTCCTCCTTCTGGCCAATCCCGGCCCTCTCTCCCGCCGTCTCTGTGCCCCTTCCAAATGTCCGGCCATGAGGACGTTCCCCTCCAAAGCAGCTCCCTTTGCTATGCCAGACGGGCAAGGCGCAGTAATGTCTAGCGCTCCAACCGCTCCGGACAGGGCTGCAGGTCCCAAGTCTCCGAAGGCTAAATCAGAAAATTACTGTGCAACAGAAGGTCAGCAACTCTCTCCAGCAACGATCAGAATGAACAGGCCAAGTGGCTGCAGCTTTTATACTAGAGCTGTCCCCTTTAAATAGCGCCCCCCGACTCCGAGAAGGGCCTGGGAACGTTCCATCCAACTGTCACTAATAGCGCCAGGCGGAAAAGTTGCGGGCGCCACCGAATATCCGGTCGGGGCGCCAAAAAGGTGTTGCACACTGAAATGATGTCATGATCTGCCTGCGCACGCAGGCGCGCGCAAAGAGTTAACACAGGCGCTAAAAGGATACTCAATGTGGGAGGTGGCGCTATCTTCATTGCGCCCGCCTGAACATTGGGTAACGCCCCAATTCTCGGGCTCTTTAGGCGCTAATCGCTGGCGCAACCAACCGAATTTCTAGGCCCTTGTGTTTAAACCAATGAGCCATCTATAATTGTTCATTGAGTTGTCAGGTTCTAGGAATTAATTTGAGTGAAAATATTGAACAAGGTTGACCAAACTCCAACATCCTCCACTTTAATCCACATCTCTGCTTGGGAACTTGGCATCCCCATTGCAGAGAAGTTCTGCCTGGTTACAATGAGAGTTTTGGGATGACAAGAGTTGTTCATGAGCTTCATTTAATAATTTCTCCCATGAATTTGCTGAATTTTATACAGCCGCATTTAAGAATAAAACAGTGCATAATTTAGAGATTTTGAACATGTGAAATTTGGGATAATTTCAGTGAGACTGGAACAACTTAAATCAGTGACTCACCAAAAATTAAATATAGACTTGCCAAAGCGGCACTATTAAATTTTAAAGTGTTACTTGGATTCGCTCAAACCAGAACAATTAATTCCTATTTAAAGAAGCAAACATTTAAACAATGTTCATTCCAGCTTTTGAAGTTAAAAATAGGATACAAAAACAAAATAGATTTTGCCAATCAGTAAACGTGAGTGACCTTTTGTGTGGTGAAGTGCCTTCTCTGGGCTTCTGTTAACAGTTCTTGTATTTAAACCAAACAGGGTGCTGAAGGCAACTGTCACCCACACTCAAACATGTTTAAAGCTATTGTATTAATGTTTAAACATTAATGGCCTGAACTGACACCTCCTCTTCCCACCACAATCCTTTTCTTCCCTTCCACCAAGGTGATCAGCTGTCTGCCACATCTTGCACTGAACATTTTAAAGCTGCTATATAACCCATTTAACTTCTTATTTCTATCAGCTGAACCTTGAAGCATATTTCCTAAGACTTTTTTTTAAAACTAGTATCAAAAATACTGAGGTATTTCAATAATAAATAAATGTAGAAGCGTTAGTAACCCTTTAACTTACTCTGGTAACATTAGGAGCATGATTGGGTATGGTATCATAGTGGTAATGTCACTGGACTAGTAATCCAGTAGGCCTGGACTAATAATCCAGAAATGTGAGTTCAAATCTCACCACAGCAGCTGGGGAATTTAAATTCAATTAAATAAATTTGGAATAAAAAGCTAGCATCAGTAATGGTGACCATGAAACTACCAGATTGTCAGGAAAAACCCAACTGGTTCACTAATGTCCTTTAGGGAAGGAAATCTGCTATCCTTACCCAGTCTGACCTATGTGTCAGCTGTAGCTCACTTGCCTCTGAGTCAGAAGGTTGGCACATAAAGCTAGGCTGACACTCCAGTGCAGTGCTGAGGGGGTGCTGCACTGCTGGAGGTGCCGTCTTTTGGATGAGACGTTAAACAGAGGCCCGGTCTGCTCTCTCAGGTGGACGTAAAAGATCCCCTGGCACTATTTCGAAGAAGAACAGGGGAGTTATCCCTGGTGTCGTGGCCAATGTTTATCCCTCAATCAACATAACAAAAACAGATTATCTGGCCATTATCTTGTTGTTGTTTGTGGGATCTTGCTGTGTGCAAATTGGCTGCTGTGTTTCCCACATTACAACAGTGACTACACTCCAAAAGTACTTGGCTGTGAAGCGCTTTGAGATGTCTGGTAGTCGTGAAAGACGTTATATAAATGTAAGTCTTACTTTCTATATGTGACTCCAGACCCACAATGGTTGACTCTTAACTGCCCTCTGAAATGGCCTAGTACACAACCGCTATGACAAAGTCAGCACTGTCAGACTACCTTCACCACAAGGACTGCAGCGGTTCAAGAAGGAGGCTCACCACCACCTTCTCAAGGGCAATTAGGGATGGGCAATAAATGCTGGCCTTGCCAGCGACACCCACATCCTGTGAACAAAGAAATTTAAAAATGATTATTATTCCATATTTAGTATTTACAACTTTTTTCCAAGTTTAAAAAAAACTATTTTCCCACATTTAATTTTCCTCTGATATTCTCCCTTAACCCTTTCTGCACAGAAGACAGCAATTCATGCTATACAGTTACGTAGGGCAAGGATGTTCAAACCATGGCATGTGAGCTACACGTCCTGGTAATCTGGCTCAGACAACCCCATTTTATTGGCACTGTTATTTCTTATTTGCTGGTTTGTCCTGTTTGAATTTTGTGCTCTAGAGGTTTGGAAAGAGCTATTCTTAGCACTATTGCCTCATTGGTGAATTAATCCTAAATCACAACGTCAAGTTCTGTTAGCATCTGCAGCCTGAGATACATACAGATTAAACTCTAATGTGCATGCACCTAAGCAGCCCATAAAGCCAACTGGTCATTCTTCTTGCGGGAGCCTGAGGAGTGAGTATTACCATTTGCTAGTGTATATGACTGAGAACTGCTCCAGCTGTCCTTTAAACAGTTTTAATACAAGATAACACTATTCAGGCTTCTTTTCATATTGTTTTATATTGCAACTGGAAAAGAATGGTTAAAAAAAATCTTAGAAAAATGCATGTGGGCCAACAAATTGCAGGAACCACCGCTTGTTCCTGAAAGCACCATTTTTTTTTAACTTTCTTGTCACTATTTTCAGGTCGGTTTACAAAGATGCAAAGAGGAACCAAACCGGAGGTAAGTTATAATACCTCCACCCTTGATTCACTGAATATATGAAATGCTTAGTGTGGGACTAAGCCATTCAGACCAGGAAGGTTCCACCATTCCATCCTTGTTCTGTGCTGAGTTAGCTAATCTCAATCAGGGTGGTGGTGGAGGAGAATATTTGGTCTGGTGTTATCAGGCTAAGGAGGGGACAAATAAAAAAGTACATGGCTAGTGTCCCCTGCTAGAAGTGCACTTGCATGACATTAGATTAGAATAGAATGGGATTCAACTGCAATGGCCTGTGATTCAACAGTGGCTTGTTAGCACAACTTAAGTGGGAGGCATGTGGGCATGTAGATGTTGTCTTTTCTCACCGCCTTGCCTCCTGTCAATGAAACACCCTTGCAGTATTAGTCAGTTAGTGCCCCTGAATGCTGAAAGCTGCATAAGCTAGAGAGCCACCCTGAAGTAAAACTTGTAGCATAAACAGGATAACAAATAACATTAATGCCCATTAATGGTCCTTCCAGTAGCCAGAAAAATACAGCACACAATCGTGACAGTAGGTTCTTTTGGCAGCTTTCCCGTAGGAATTTGTATGTTTCATTATTGCTGCCAATATGGCAACAAATGTTTACTGTGTTGGTCTCTGAATCATGTTGTAACAATAGTCCATTTTTAGTAGCATGGTCACGTGACCATCTTGCTCATTTTGCTTCACGCAGTGTTCGAAAAGCACTACAGGAAACTCTCGTTTAAACGGCACCTAAATATCCGAAATTCTCTATTAACCGGCAAAATTCTCACTCCGAAAACAACACCTCAATAACCGGCAATGTTGCCGAGTCTGAGTCCGAGTCTCCCGCGGTGGCTGAGTTTGTCAGTGGGGGTAGTTCTCCAAACTGCCACTACTCAGCTTCTTGGCGCTGTCGGAAGTCGGAACACCTCAATACCCCTGTAACAGGAGTCTGTCTCTCCCGCGCTGCCAGTAGTCTCTTCTGATCCGCCATTTTACAGGGGTACTGTGTGTCTCCCACGCTGTTGGTAGTCATTGCATTGCATTACCCTCAACTGGCAGTACTGTAATTAATCAAGCTTCTTCCACCATCCATTTAACACAACATTCTGTAGGTGTGTACCCAATTACTGTATACTGCACATTTCTTCATTTTTTAATTTTTCTTTGTAAAAAATAGCCTCGGTAGATAACCTTCTCCGTCATCCGGAATTTTTGATCAACTGGCAACACGCCGGTCCCGTCGGTGCTGGATACCAATGAGTTTCCTGTATATTGGTAAATGTGAGTGAAATTATTTCACTACTGATGCAAGGGAGGAGCGGGAGGAACAGCTAGGCTGTTGCTGCTGTTGGTTTTTTTTGGCCACTGCTTTGGCCCTCCTTTTCGTAACCCTCCCACTATAAAAAGTGGTATTATCAGCTGGACAGCAAAATCCTGAGCATACGCAACCTACTTTGAAAGTATCTTTGTGCTTTAATATTGTGCACTAGAGGAGGTGTTTTATAAATTGACAGTGGACCAGGGCTAGAAAGGGGTCATAATATATTCTGTTTTACAGAGGTATAATACTTATGTAAATATGATAAAAGGTTCCAGTGTTACAAATTAATAAACACCCTGCGTATTTAATGAAAAAACTAAGAGCATTATTTTCATAAATAAACACACAAAATGCATGTAGCTAAAACATCAGATTGAAAACACCACCTAACTAAGTATAGTATTAAAATAATGTACTGGAGATCATCCATAATAATTTAGCCTACATTTCTGCTCTAAAGTAGCTGAATAGACTATGATTATTTGCTACAACTGGTAGAAATCTTTTCTTCTTTGCTTTATAGCTCTTGCAATCCCACAGGACATCAGTGCTCTGATAAAGGCCCAGTCCTCCTCCAAAATGGTGCTAATGCGCCGCTGAAATAAACTTCATTTTATAATTTACGGGCAGTCAAAATGGCAGGAAATAATGTAATTTGCCATATTCTACACAACAAACCCTGCTTTCCTATGAAGGGTAATTATCCCTAAAAAGAACGACATCTTATATTATGCTAAAGTCCCATCAAGAAGAGAAAGAGTGCCTCATTACATGTAATTACCAGGGAATTAGAAACATCATTTAACTTAATGAGCGAATAATGCTCAGGATATTGAAGAAACTTGCCTGCACTTCTCCAGAACACTCTAAGTCCCATTACAAAAATTGCACCTCTTTAATGGAATAATTTCAGGCTTGCCTGCCTCACTAGAAAATAAAGGGTTTCCGAGATGGAAAAAGGGACACAAAATACTGTAAACAACTGTTGAAAAGAGCTAGAAAGATAGAGCAGTCTGCACGAAATACAAAAAGCAAGGATGACTCATAATATAACATAATGATGACAATACAGCTAGTGGGTTGTTAAAAAAGAGTGCAGCCGCTTTTTCAGACTTCACCATACGTGCTTACTGAGTCTGCACTATTGACTGATTATATTGAGAGCAAGGATCATCAATTGCATGTGCATTATAGCTTCGTACAGTAAGAAAGCAAAGTTTCGTCTTGTGAAGTTGAGGTTTCATGTTATTATACAAGGAGAAATGTTTCAAACATGGGTGTGCTTTTCTCTATCATTTTAATTTTCATTTCTGTACTAATGGTTTTTGATGTGTATATCAGAAATGCCACTCTTTAGGCAAAACAAAGTATATTTGACAAGAACAAACCCACTTTCATTTTCAAGAGCAGGATGATACTGTACGGTCTTCTAAATAACTAGTATATTTCAGACGAATTGGGATTCCTACTAATTCTTCTTTTCTAAGTGCGGTTTTATTGTTTTCCAAACTCTCACCACAATTTCCATTCAAGAAAATAAGAAGGATAAAAGAGAAAGTTAGCTTATGAAGGTAAAGAAGAGCGACCATTTGGTTTCCAACTGGACAATCCATTTTGAATTGGGCTGTATTATATGGCAATCAGAAGATAATACTGAAAATTCACTTCTTGCACCGTGCATGCAATTGTTTTCTAAAATAGCCAGGTTATAGTACAATTCTATTGGGTATTAAACAAAGGGATACAAATTGGCAAATTTACATCGACTTCATGAAGTGTGCTCCACCCCGGACTCACTGCCAGATATCCTAAGCCGCCCTTAACTCTCTATTTTTGACTTTAGCAAAAACTTACCAATAAATATTGCCCATTGAAATGCCTAGAATAAGAGGGGTGCTGAGGAACTTGGAAATTGCCTCAATAATGTTAAAAGTATTGCATATCTTTATGTGGGATATAAAAAAAAGTCTGAAAAATGGACATGGATGTAGATGTGGCATGATTTAAAACGTTTGTTGAAAGGAAGGTGTTGTTCGACCTCATAAAGAAAGAATTGCATCTTTCAGACAGATTTCAGAATGCATTATATACGGTGAATTACTTTTACTGCTTTATATAGGCACATCTGGCAGCCAAGTTACATGCAGCATAGAGTCATAACGACACAGAAGGAGGCCATTCGACCCATCAAGTCCGTGCCGGCTCTCTGTAGAGCAATCCAGTCAGTCCCATTCCCCCGTTCTATCCCCGTAGCCCTACAAGTTTATTTCCCTCAAGTGCCTATCCAGTCTCCCCTTGAAAACATTGGATGTCTCCTCTTCCACCACTTCCGTTGGCAGAGAATTCCAGGTCATCACCACTCGCTGTGAAAAAAGGTTTCCCCTCACATCCCCCCCTGTATCTCTTGCCCAAAACCTTAAATCTGTGTCCCCTAGTCCTTGTACCATCAACTAGTGGCCTTTCCCCATCTAGCCTATTCAAACCCGTCATAATCTTGAACACTTCTATCAAATCAACCCTCAACCTCCTTTGCTCTAATGAAAACAAATCCAGTTTCTTCTACCTGTCCTTGTAGCTAAGATCCCCATCCCTGTAACCATTCTGGTAAATCTCCTCTGCACCCGCTCAAGGACCTTCACATCCTTCCAAAAGTGTGGTGACCAGAACTGGATGCAATACTCCAGTTGTGGCCTAACCAGCGCTTTATAAAGGTTCAGCATAACTTCTCTACTTTTGTACTCAATACCTCTATTTATGAAGCCCAAGATCCCATATGCTTTGTTAACCACTCTCTCAATATGTTCCGCCACCTTCAGGGACCTATGCACATTAACTCCCAGGTCCCTCAGTCCTTGCACACTCTTTAAAACTGTGCCATTAAGTGTATATTGCCTCTCCCTGTTCCTTATTCCAAAATGCATCACCTCACACTTCTCTGTATTAAATTCCACCTGCCATTTGTCTGCCCATTCTGCTGGCCTTTCTATGTCCTGTTGCAGTCGATTGGTATCATCCTCACTGTTTGCCACACCCCCAAGTTTGGTGTCATCGGCAAATTTAGAAATTCTACTCTGTATTCCAATATCCAGGTCATTTATATATAGATATATCTCAAAAAAAGCAGTGGCCCCAGCACTGACCCTTGGGGAACACCACTGTCTACCATCCTCCAGTCTGATAAACAGCCATTTACCACAACTCGCTGTTTTCTGTCCTTAAGCCAATTCCTTATCTAAGCTGCCATTGACCCACCTATTCCATGAGCCTCAATTTTGTTAACCAGCCTTCTATGTGGCACTTCGTCAAACGCCTTCCGAAAATCCATGTAGACAACATCCATTGCAGTCCCTTCATCAATCCTCCCTGTTACTTCATCAAAAAATGTAATTAGATTAGTCAAACACGATCTACCTTTTACAAATCCGTGTTGGCTCTCCTTAATTAGCTTAAATCTCTCCAAGTGCCCATTAATTTTTCCTTTGATTATTGTTTCTAAAACTTTACCCACCACTGATGTTAAACTGACCAGCCTGTAGTTACTAGGATTGTCCTTACACCCTTTCTTGAACAATGGTGTCACATTTGCCACTTTCCAATCCTCAGGCACCTCCCCCGCATCTAGGGAAGATTGGAAAATTATGGCAAGCCCTTCCGCTATCTCCTCCCCCAATTCCCCTAGCAACCTGGGATGCAAGCCATCTGGACCAGGCGACTTATCCAATCTAAGCATACCCAGCCTTTCTAGTACATCCTGTCTATCAATTTTCACCCCTTCCATTGCTTCTACCTTTTCCACTTCTACCGATATTTTGTCAGCATCCACTGCCTTAGTAAACACCAATACAAAGTACTCATTGTGTATTGTAGCCTTGCCCTGTGCCTCTAAACATATATCACTTTCTTTGTCTCTAATAGGCCCCACCCCGCCTCTTATTACCCGCTTACTGTTTACATACAGGTAGAAGACTTTTGGGTTCCCTTATATGTTAACCGCCACTCTACTCTTATATTCTCTCTTTGTCAATCTTATTTTCATCTTCACATCCCCTCTCAATTTATTGTATTTGATCTGGTTCTCCCTTGAAGAATTCACCTAACATTCATCATACACCCTCTTTTTTTGTTTCATCATCTTCTCTATCTCCCTCGTCATCCAAGGAGCCCTTGCTTTGGTTCTGATACGCTTATCAATTACTTCATAAAAGGTGATGAGTCGAAGAAGAGATGACGAGTCGAAAGAAGAGATGAATAAGGCTTTTATTAGCTAAGAAGAGACCATGCTTCTTCGTGAGTGACTGAACAAGTCTGAACGAAACCCACACAGTGGTGGGTGGAGTCAGCTGAGGCATGCCTCCATACACAGCACCACCCAGAGGTGGCAATATACAATACAGTGGTTTACCACATTCACCCCTTGTTTAATGTGAAGTCCGGCGGGGTGAAGGGTACTACAAGTTAAGTCTATCAGGAGGCCTTGTCTGACGTCCTGATCGTCGTGGTGGCGGCGGTGGTGTTGCAGCATCCGACGTCGGGTCTGGTGTCTGGGTGGTTGGCGAAGATTCCTGGGGCTTTGGCATGCCGTCTGCAGGGGTTGGGTTGGGAGGGGTGGTGGGGGATAACAGTGGTAAGGGGGATAACGGTGGTAAGGGGGATAACGGTGGTAATTCAGGGGTACCCGAGGGTGCGAGATCTCGTATGGAGACCGTGTCCTCCCGCCCGTCTGGGTATGTCACCCAGGCATACTGGGGGTTGGCGTGTAGGAGGTGCACCCGCTCGACCAGGGGGTCCGTTTTATGCGTCCTCACGTGCCTCCGCAGTAGGACGGGCCCAGGAGAAGTCAACCATGCCGGTAGCGAGGTTCCCGATGTAGACTTCCGGGGGAAAACGAACATTTTCTCATGAGGGGTCGCATTAGTGGCAGTACAAAGCAGTGACCGAATGGAGTGGAGCGCTGCAGGGAGGACCTCCTGCCAGCGGGAGGTCGGAAGGCCCTTAGATTTTAGTGCTAAGAGGACTGCCTTCCAAACCGTCGCGTTCTCCCTTTCCACCTGGCCGTTCCCCCGGGGGTTGTAACTGGTGGTCCTGCTCGTGGCGATACCTCTTGTTAGCAGGTACTGCCGAAGTTCGTCGCTCATGAACGATGAGCCCCTGTCGCTATGTATATAGCTGGGGAACCCGAACAGAGCGAAGATGTCATTCAGACACTTGATGACCGTGGTACTGGTCATGTCTGGGCAAGGGATGGCAAAGGGGAAACGGGAGTACTCATCAACTATGTTGAGGAAGTACACATTGCGGTCAGCGGAGGGGAGGGGCCCTTTAAAATCGACGCTCAGGCGTTCGAAGGGGCGGGTGGCCTTGATCAGGCTTGCTCTGTCCGGCCTATAGAAGTGCGGTTTGCACTCGGCGCAGATTTGGCAGCTCTTGGTCATGGTCCTGACCTCCTCGATGGAGTAGGGCAGGTTACGGGATTTGATAAAATGGAAAAACCTGGTGACCCCCGGGTGGCAGAGGTCATTGTGGAGGGACTGCAGCCTATCACTCTGCGCGTTGGCGCATGTACCACGTGATAGGGCATCTGGGGGCTCATTGAGTTTCCCTGGCCGATACAAGATATCATAATTGTAGGTGGAGAGTTCGATTCTCCACCTCAAGATCTTGTCGTTCTTGATTTTACCCCTCTGCTTATTATTAAACATAAAAGCTACTGAACGCTGGTCAGTGAGCAGGGTAAATCGTTTCCCGGCCAGGTAATGCCTCCAGTGACGCACCGCTTCTACAATAGCCTGGGCCTCCTTTTCGACGGAGGAGTGTCTCGTCTCGGGGCCCTGGAGGGTCCTTGAGAAAAAGGCCACGGGTCTGCCCGCCTGGTTAAGGGTCGCGGCTAGGGCGAAGTCGGAGGCATCGCTCTCCACTTGGAAGGGGATGGACTCATCCACCGCGTGCATTGCGGCCTTCGCGATATCGTTCTTGATAAGAGTGAAGGCTGCACACGCCTCTGGTGTCAGGGGGAAGGAGGTGGCTTTGATGAGGGGCCTGGCTTTGTCTGCATAGAGGGGCACCCACTGGGCGTAGTAGGAGAAAAACCCCAGGCATCTCTTCAGTGCTTTTTGGCAGTGGGGAAGGGGTAGCTCCATTAGGGGGCGCATTCTGTCGGGGTCGGGCCCGATGACTCCGTTCTCCACCACGCAGCCGAGGATGGCCAGGCGCTTGGTGTGAAACATACATTTTTCCTTATTGTACGTTAGGTTCAGCCGTTGGGCCGTACGGAGGAAATTTGCTAGATTAACGTCGTGGTCCTGCTGGTCGTGGCCGCAGATGGTGACGTTATCCAAATAGGGGAAGGTTGCCCGCAGCGCGTTCTGGTCAACCATTCGGTCCATCTCCCTTTGGAAGACCGAAACCCCGTTGGTGACGCCGAAGGGGACCCTAAGGAAGTGGTAGAGGCGGCCGTTTGCCTCGAAGGCAGTATACTGGCGGTCCTCATGGCGGATGGGCAGCTGGTGGTACGCTGACTTAAGGTCGATGGTGGAGAATACTTTGTATTGCGCAATCTGATTGACCATATCAGATATGCGAGGGAGGGGGTACGCGTCCAGCTGGGTGTACCGGTTTATGGTTTGGCTGTAGTCGATTACCATGCGGCGTTTTGCAGTGGTTTTAACGACTACAACCTGGGCTCGCCAGGGGCTAGTGCTACCTTCGATAATGCCCTCCTTCAATAGCCGCTCCACCTCAGAGCTGATAAAAGCTCTGTCCCCGGCACTGTACCGCCTGCTTTTGGTAGCGATGGGTTTACAGTCGCGGGTGAGGTTAGCGAACAGGGGAGGGGGGGGACTTTTAATGTGGAAAGGCTGCAGGTGGTTTGCAGCGGGCGATTTAAAAGTTGTTGGTTGCAGACTGTGAGTGGGGGGAGGGGTCCACCGTATGCTAGTGTGACACTCTTAAGGTGGCACTGAAAATCCAACCCTAGCAGGACGGCAGCGCAAAGACGGGGCAGGACTAGCAGTTTAAATTTTTTATATTCAGTGCCCCCTACTGACAGGGTCACCACACAGTAGCTGCTGATGTCCATTGACTGGGACTTGGACGCCATAGAAATGCGATGGTGCGTTGGCAGAATCGTGAGGGAGTGGCTACGTACCGTGTCGGGGTGGACGAAACTCTCTGTGCTCCCGCTGTCGATCAGGCAACTGGTGGCGCGGCCGTTTACCGCGATATCCATCATGGAGCTGGATAGATGGTGAGGGAGGGCTTGATCCAGCGTCACGGAGGCCAGTATGTGGCTTAGTGAGTCACTATAGTCATCCGCTGAGACGGTGGTCGGTTCCGGTGACGAAATGGCGGTTGAGTGCGTTGGATACGATGGCGGCGGATGCCATGCGGCCGGGGGTACACAAAATGGCGGATAAGATGGCTGCTCCCACGGCCCGCACGCTGCGCTGCTGGCTGGCTTCCCCTTGCAGGCGTTAGCGTAATGGCCTTTCTTCCCGCAGCCCGAGCAGGTAGCTGTCTTAGCTGGGCAGTGCGCTCTGGGATGTTTTAACTGGCCACAGAAATAGCATTTTTGGGCCTGGTTACTGGGCATCGAAGCAGTTCTTACCGGAGGCTGCTGTCTCGGTTGGGTCGCTGCAGCGGTTGGTGCCGGGGGCGGCGGTCCCGTGTCCCACGGTTTCGATTGCCATGTCTCGGCGCCGTTACGGGGGTATGCCTCGAGGTTTCGGTGGGCCTCCTCTAACGAGAGCGCAAGGGCAATGGCCGTCTTCAGGTCGGGTTCCTTGCTTTCTAGCAGTCTCTGCCGGGTGTGGTCTGACTGGAGGCCCCTGACGAAGGCATCACAGGCGAGTCCCTGCGCGTGCTCCACAGCCGTTACCGCTTTACAATCGCAGTCTCTGCAGAGTGCCAGTAGCGCCCGTGCAAATGCCCCTACCGATTCTCCCGGTTGCTGCCTGCGGGATCCCAAGAGGTGTCGGGCGTAAATTGTGTTCACTGGGCGCGTATATTGCCCTTTTAGTAGCTCGAGGGCCGCCACGTACGTATTAGAGTCCCGGATTAGCATATATACTTGATGGCTCACCTGGGCGGTCAAAATTTTCAGTTTGTGATCCTCCTCTGTAACCTGTGAGATTGCGAGGAAGGATTCAAAGCAGCTCAGCCAGTGTTCAAACTTGGCTGATGCACCCACCTCTTGAGGGTCGAGGTCCAGGCGTGGTGGTCTGAGGGCTCTCAGCAATGTCTGCTGTATCCGTTGCTGTTGTTGCTCCTCAGGTGTCGCCATTTAACTTTTAGCTAATAAAATTGATACGCTTATCAATTACTTCATAAAAGGTGATGAGTCGAAGAAGAGATGACGAGTCGAAAGAAGAGATGAATAAGGCTTTTATTAGCTAAGAAGAGACCATGCTTCTTCGTGAGTGACTGAACAAGTCTGAACGAAACCCACACAGTGGTGGGTGGAGTCAGCTGAGGCATGCCTCCATACACAGCGCCACCCAGAGGTGGCAATATACAATACAGTGGTTTACCACAGGTTCCCTTACCCTTCCCTCTTGTTGGAATGTACCTGGCCTGTACTTGAAACATCTCCTCCTTAAAGATGACCCATTGTTCCATTACAGTCTTTGGTTCCATTTTACCCTGGCTAGATCCTTTCGCATCCCATTGAAGTTAGCCCTATTCCAGTTTACAAGTTCCACTCTAGATTGTTCCTTGCTCCTCTCCATTGCTAATCTAAATCTTATGATACAATGATCACTCATACCCAAGTGTTCACCCACAGACACTTGGTCAACCTGGCCCACCTCATTCCCCAGCACCAGATCCAGCAATGCTTCCTTCCTAGTTGGGCCAAGAACATATCGGTCAAGGAAATTCTCCTGAACACATTTCAGAAATTCCTCCCCCTCCTTTCCCTTTACCCTAGCATTATCCCAATCGATATTTGGGTAATTAAAGTCCCCCAATAACACCACTCTATAGCTCTTGCATATCGCTGCGATTTCCCTGCAGATTTGCTCCTCTACCTCCCTCTCACTATTTGGAGGCCTATAGAATACCCCCAATAGTGTTATCATACCTTTTTGCTCCTCAACTCTAACCAAATGGATTCTGTCCTTGTCCCCTCAAGAACATCCTCCCTTTCCAAAACTACAATGTCTTCCCTAATCAGCACTGCCACCCCACCTCCCTTTTTTTCTTGCCTATCTTTTCTGAACACCTTGTGAATGACCAATTAATTTGAACACTGCATATGAATGACCAATTAATTTGTTTTTGATAGTGATTGAGGGAAGAATGTTGGTCAACGCAATTCCTTTCTCTTCTAATAGTGACATAGGTGCCACTTCTATGAGGGTTCTCCTGATGGCCCATCGTAACTTCGCCAGAAGATCAGTGGAAACCCTGGAGTAATAGCTGCTTACACTATTTATCTGCGGTTGCCATTGATATTCTGCCAAAGTCACCCAAGATCTTTAGGGCTGGACGTTCCTTTGCAATACTGTCTGTTGTTAGGCAAGTTTGCAGCATTAAAAAAAGAGAATATAGAGCATTTTGTCTTACTGCTGTAATCCCACCCCCAAAAATGACCACCAAAATATTACTCCAAGTAAATGGCCAGTGCCCATTACCATCCACCCTGAGCCTGCTCTGCTGCATGCAGATTGGGATGTGTGGCCACGACCAAGCTATCTTCACAATTTTCTCCAATTAGCATCCCGAACCCAACATTGGGAAATAGCACCACTATAAAAATGGTGGTTTGAACAGCAGAGCGACATCCCTGAAGATATACCAGATAGTAGAGGCCTTTGTTGGAGAATTGCATTGTGGTTTTGTGGAGATTTATTGGGAAAGGCTCTGGAGCTCTACGAAAGAGTTGTCCTGCCATTTATAGTGAGTACCGGACAACTTTAAACTTTGGAATGCGAAAATGGATTTTCTGTGTGATGAAGAGGAGGAAGATAAAGCTAGATTGGAATAAGAGTGGGGCATCACAGAAGACATTTATTTCCAACATATTGATACCCAGTCCACAAGATTTACAGATCTTGAAAGTCCAGCCTTGAGTTTCCACAAAGCAATGCATTAGAAGACTATGCTACCCCCCACTTCCCCAGAGGCAATTGGACAGCTATGTCAGCTGCTGACCCTAGCCTTGCAGCCGACCTCAACAAGAAGCATGGCCTTATCAGTAGCTATTAAAATGACCACAGCTCTGAACTTTTATACCACCCATGCAGCCTCAGCTAACCTCAGTCGCATAGATCAATCCACTGAATCAAGAAGCAGATGTTCCCTTCAGATGAGCCTCACAACTTGTATCCTTCTCTATGTACCCTGCCAAGCAATGAGACTAAGAAGTGAACTTTCAGCAAATAGTTGGATTCCCCCCAGGTTAGAGTGCAATCGATTGAACACGTGACATTAAAGATTTTGTATAACAACCCCTAAATTTTATCAGCAGGGAGAAGTGTCATTCTATTACTGGGCAGCTACTGTGTGATGTCAATCACATGATCTTTGATCTGAATGCTTTCTATCTTGGAGCCTGCCATGATAATAGACTATAGCTGTCAGAAGACAGTATTGGTTGATTGGAAACCAGGGATGTCCCGTGCAGTGCTGGCTGATGACACCTTTCTAGCATTCAAGGTCTGCAGCAGAGAACAGGTATAATGAGACCCTGCGATACTCCTCAAGTTTTTACAGGGCAAACAATTGGCATCTTGAAGTCCCATTTCAGTTACCTTGACAGGTCTGGAGGATCCCCGCAGTACACCCGGCAAGGGATCAAGAATAAGCATTGTCTTCTGCGGGTTGCACAATTACACAATTCATGAAGTGAAGGTGTCGGTGAATGAAGTCACTCCATTACCCAATCATAATAATAATAATAATAATAATAATCAACTTTATTGTCATTGTTAGTGCACAAGTGCAGTACAACGAAATGTAGGCTTGCGGCTCCCGAGGGTGTACATTTAGATTAAGACATTTAAACATTCAACATACATTTGGCTTGTAATGCATTAACATAAACATAACCATAATAAAGTGCATTGGCAGATGTGCAGGCTTTAGAGTTTATTTGTGGAGTTCAGTAGGATGACAGCCCTGGGAAAGAAGCTGTTTCTAAATCTGGTCGTACGGGTGCGAATGCATCTGTAGCGTCTCCCAGATGGCAGGAGGGCGAACAGACTGTGGCTGGGGTGGGTAGGGTCTTTGATGATGGTCCGTGACCTCCATAAACAGCGTTTCTGGTATATGTGCTCTATGGTCGGTAGCCGGGTGCCGGTAATGCGTTGGGCAGTTTTGACTACCCGCTGCAGGGCTTTCCGGTCATAGTAGCTACAGTTCGTCAGGATGCTCTCTATAGTGCAGCGGTAAAAGTTAGAGAGGATCAGGGGTGACAGGTTACATCCCTTCAGCCTCCTTAGGAAATATAGGCGCTGCTGGGCCTTCTTCACCAAAGAGGAGGTATTGAGGGACCAGGAGAGGTCTTCCGTGATGTGGACTCCGAGGAACTTAAAGCTGTCCACCCTTTCCACCACAGCCCCATTGATGATGCAGAAGGTCACCAGGATAGATATGAAGAACTTCAGAGAAGCCCTTTGCCAACAGCTTGTAACAAAAAGGCAGGAAATAATCAGCAACTTTTTCCAATAAATATCAATCATAGCCTTCATAGTAGACCATGAAACACCATGAGCCCCCATAAAGACAATTCCCCATGGTTGATGCTAGGTACGCACAACAATTCCGCAGATATGGTTGGTGGCATCTTGGCTGGTGAGAAAATCAGGCTATGCTGGCTGTTAATTATCCTGGAATGCTTGCTATCATGCAACACCACCTAAAGCATGGCATGCTGTGATCGAGCTGCTTCTGAAGAGTCACCCAGTATTATGGTTGATCAGACATTCACATATTGTACCTGTGCTACTGGGTCTACAGCAAGAGCCTCTCCTGAGAACTCAAGTCTCCGCATGCACTAAGCATCTGTCAAAGCAAGACGAGCATACCTCTATCTGCAGGTGCAGTTGTGCATGTTCTGACACATGGGCACAGAAGATCTCTGATGCAGCCTGAGCTGCCTGGTAGCTCTCCGCGGTCCTCATTTTGTTGCTCCAAAGAGCTGAAATGGGTCATTCTCATCAGGGAACCCATTAGCAGCAGTAATGTGCTAGTGAGGAAAAAAGCAGAACAATTGGGACAAAGAGTCTTGAGAACATAAGTGCCAGCAAAAAAACCCAACAACATTAGGAAAAACAGCCTAAAAAAACCCACTTCCCTTTGTATTACTGTGCCCTTTAAATTAAATATTTCCCAGTCCCTAGTAACCCTGGACACTAAGCATCCGGCATGCACGGAAGTTGGGAAATCGCACGTTGGATGTCCCCTACCCCACATTTTAATACTTCACTGTCAGGTTGGCTCATCTGGTAGCACTCTCCCCTCTGAATCAAAAGCTTGTGGGTTCAAACCCCACTACAGACCTGAGCACATAATTGAGTCAGACATTTTAGTGCACTACTAAAGGAGTGCTACATTGTTGGAAATGCTGTCTTTTGGATGAGATATTAAACCAAGGCCCCATTTCCCTGCTCAAGTAGACATAAGAAATCCCATTGCACTATTCAAAGAAGAGCAATGAGTTCTCCTGCTATCTTGGTCAACATTCCTCCCTCAGCACGTGAAATATATTTTGCAACAGAAGTATCTAGTGAATGAATAAATGAGCAAGCGGAAGCCAAGCGCAGGCAGCGCACGTCAACCCAAGCACCCCACCCACCCGCCCCTTCAACCACCGTCTGCCCCACCTGTGACAGAGACTGTTGGTCCCACATTGGACTCATCAGTCACCTGCAAACTCATTTTTAATGTGGAAGCAAGTCATCCTCGGTTCCGAGGGACTGCCTAAGAAGAAGAATTTCAACAGAAAATATTGGCTATCAGACATATAAAATAATGGAGTGATTTAATCAAAGGGGCTCAGATGACATCATAAACCATTAGAGAAAAGCTTGACATGTTTCTAACAATGATTAAAATATGAAGATCAGATTATAATTTTGAAATCACAACTGTTTTGTTATTAGTTATAATATATAGTTTAAAGTTTGAGTTTTTGGGTCGATTTTTGTGCTGATAATGGTTGTAAGTTCACATTATCAACCGTGTCAGTGCACCTAGATCCAGTTCAAACACAAAGAATAATGACTCCAAAGTCATTAGCACAGGATAATTAAGTAATATTCTACAGCTGAATACCAGGAATTTCATTGTGCATATACATTTAAACTATATAATGAATAAAGAATATCTGTTTGATGGGTTAGTATGTGTAGCTTTATAGAGGAACTGCAGGAGCACATTGCATCAGCAGTTTCACAGCTGATTGACAGAACAACATCACGACAATAAGAAAATACAGTGACATCATGAACATTTCCAGGAGACATAGTGCATTACAGCAGAAGCATGGGAATATTTTTTATAGCAGAACTGTAGAAAATACAGATCTGTATAAAAGTTAATTTACCCCAAAAAATAGCTCACTTTGGGACACCAAGCAACTATTTACTACCACAAAAATATTTTATTTTACTGCATCTCACTCCTGTTTGGTACTAAACAAAAATATCATTGAAATAATACATAGTGCTTGCTCTTAGCTACAGCAATCTTGAGGTTAAACTAGAAATGCTTATGGTTTGACTTTTTTTTCTTATTCATAATGCTTTTCAAGTATTGAAGCATTGACCGATTTCAGTCAAATCCTTGGCCCCGACTAACAGTTTACAGCGAGCCAGTCAGAGGAACACTGAAGTCTGGCCTGAGGTGGAATCCTGACCATATCTAGACAGAGTAGATAGAGAGAAATTGTTCCCAATGGCAGAAGGGTTGAGAACCAAAGGACACAGATTTAAGGTGATTGGCGCAAGAACCAAATGCGACATGAGGAAAAATGTTTTTACATAGCGAGTGGCTAGGATCTGGAATGCACTGCCTGAAATGGTGGTGGCAGCAGACTCAATTGTGGCTTTCAAAAGGGAATTGGATAAGTACCTGAAGGAAAAATATTTGCAGGGCTATGGGGAAAGGGCGGGGGAGTGGGACTAGTCGAAATGCTCTTGCAGAGAGCCGGCATGGGCTCGACGGGCCGAATGGCCTCCTTCTGTGCTTTAACCATTCTATGATTCTATGACGCTATGATTGGGCGGGAGGCTGATAAAGCAAACCCTTTGCCCACCCGATGGATGCGGTTGGAGAACTGAATGATTTTCACTGTCTGGCCTTGAATTCTGATGGCAAGTTGCTTGCTCATTTAGAGCAGCTTGCTGATTGGGGAGGCTGGGAAATCCAGTGGCTCCTCCATGAAGCACAGCTGGTCCAGGTAGGTAGGTTGGTTGGGGAGGTGGGGGAATTTTTGTCAGGCCAGGAACATGGCTACCAAACACAGATGATTCCCTAGCAACCTGTGCACCCATTTCACGAGTGTAATTTGGAACCGAGGTCCTACATTGGAAAATGGCACGCATGATGTTCCAGACATCAAATTAATATTTAAACATAGGAACAGGAGTAGGCCATTGAGACCCTCGAGCCTGTTCTGCCATTCAATGAGATCATGGCTGATCTGCGATAACTCCATATACCCACCTTTGCCCCATATCCCTTAATAGCTTTGGTTAACAAAAAGTTATCAATCTCCGATTTAAAACTAACAATTGATCTAGAATCAATTGCCGCTTATGGAAGAGAGTTCCAAACTTCTACCACTGTTTGTGTGTAGGAGTAATTCCTAATTTCACTCCTGAAAGGTCTGGCTCTAATTTTTAGACTATGCCCCCTCTGTCCTAGACTCCCCGACCAGTGGAAATAGTTTCTCTATCTACCCCCATCTGTTCCCCTTAATATCTTGAAAACTTTGATCAAATCATCCCTTAACCTTCTAAATTTCAGGGACTACAACCCTAGTTTGTGTAATCTCTCCTTGTAACTTAACCCCTGGAGTCCGGGTATCATTCTGATAAACCTGCGCTGCACTCCCTCCAAGGCCAATATAAGAACATAAGACATAAGACGTAGGAGCAGGAGTAGGTCAATTGGTCCCTCGAGCCTGCTCATGGCTGATCTGATCTTGGCCTCAACTCCACTTCCCTGTCCGCTCCCCATAACCCTTGACTCCCTTACCTTTCAAAAATCTGTCTATCTCCACCTTAAATATATTCAATGACCCAGCCTCCACAGCTCTCTGGGAAAGAGAATTCCAAAGATTCACGACCCTCTGAGAGAAGAAATTCCCCCTCATTTCCGTTTTAAATGGGTGCCCCCTTATTCTGAAATTATGCCCCCTAGTTCTAGATTCCCCCACGAGGGGAAACATCCTCCCTGCATCTACCCTGTCAAGCCCCTTCAGAATATTATATGTTTCAATAAGATCCCCTCTCATTCTTCTAAACTCCAATGAGTATAGGCCCAACCTGCTCAACCTTTCTTCATAAGACAACCCCTTCATCTCCAGAATCAACCTCGTGAACCTTCTCTGAACTGCCTCCAATGCAAGTATATCCTTCCTTAAATAAGGAGACCAAAACTGTATGCATTACTCCAGGTGTGGTCTCACCAACATCCTGTACAGTTGTAACAGGACTTCCCTACTTTTATACTCCATTCCCTTTGCCATAAAGGCCAACATTCCATTTGCCTTCCTAATTACTTGCTGTACCTGCATGCTAACTTTTTGTGATTCATGTACAAGGACCCCCAGATCCCTCTGTACCTCAGCATTTTGTAATCTCTCCCCATTTAAATAATAATTTGTTTTTTTATTTGTCCTTCTTAAGGTGTGGTGCCCAGAACTGCTCACAGTACTCCAGGTGTGGTCTAACCATGGCTTTGTATAGCTGTAGCATAACTTCTTGCCTGTTTGAGGCGGGTGCTTCCACTGCCGGCCACAAGAAATTGCACGTGATGTAAGGAGGACAGAGACGATACCGCGACCAGTTTTTCCACCTGATTTGAAAATAAGCTACAGTCTGCCCTAAAACTATTAGCATATTAGGTAAGTATGGATTTCCTTAGCGCAGTGCCAGAAAGCGAGAATTTGGGACCACTAACGAGTAGCAATGGAAATTTTGCCAATAGTGGTATGTTCACAGATAAAGTGGTTGTGTTTTTGTAATGTTATTCTGCCGAGCAAATACCTTTGCAAACCTTTTTAATCGGCTGCCCTGACTGCTCTATTTTTAACTCCATGCAATTTTATTTTGAAACAATGTACAAAGGCTTTTCATTCTACAAAGTAACAGGCTATGCCCAGTCTATTACAGGATTTCATAATGATACTAAGTAAAATGATATCCCCCTCCCCATTAAAATAAATAAAACAGTCTTTGGGATTAGCCTGCCTGTACTGCACATGGTGACTTGGCATGAACAAAGCATCTCATGTCTGACCACAAATAAATTAACTGCTTCAGCAGATAATTGTCAGGCTGACCCCCTTCCAGTATCATTTCCGATATTCTGTCCATTTCACAAATGTCTGTTTGATTTTTATCAGGAGTTCTGGTCAAAGGGGCAAGTACAATAGACTTCAAATGAAAGGCTCAAAAGAAATGCACTCAGATTATCCACCTTCAGACAGTATGACTAGACAACTGGTTTGGTAAAATAAGTGATAATGAGCAGTACTGAGAAGCTCCCCATTTTAAGGATGATCAAAGCAGTGCGCAGTTGTGCACAATATAGATCGCATTCACTTTTCACTCAAGATGTATGCATATATACTATGTTTTTCTTCTATTTTAAAATGATTTTACTTTCTCCTCTTTAGGATTCCAGTTAATAGGGTGATCGAGAGAGCGCTCCAAAAAGCCAAACACGGGAGTGGCCCAGGGTGAGTGGCCCAGGGTGACTCACCCTCTATTTTTAACTTCCTCCCCGTATGAAAGCACCTCTCTCTGGTCAATGCCGCTCCCCGATGGCACAGTTAGAATCGTGGGAAAACCATTTGGAGAATCACAGCAGCATTGACATGTCGCCTCGCCACCACATTCACTAGTGAAGCTACAAGGAGATGTAAGGAAAAGTAAAGATACAGACATCAGGAAACAACGCATTAATGACGTAAAAATGGTAGCTTCTGGGGGGACTGAATTAATGGACAGTTTTTATGTAAATGCACCAAAAAGGTCTTTGAACATCAAGTACAGTATATCAAGTGAAGGCTCATCCAATGGATCAGATACCATGATGCATCAAAGATGCTGTTTGTGGTCTACATTAATGATTTGGATGTGAATGTAAAAGGTATGATCAGTAAGTTCGCAGATGACATGAAAATTGGTGGGGTGGTAAATAGCGAGGAGGGTAGCCTCAGTCTGCAGGACGATATAGATGGGTTGCTCAGATGGGCGGAACAGTGGCAAATGGAATTTAACCCTGAAAAGTGTGAGGTGATGCATTTTGGAGGGACTAACAATACACAATGAATGGTAGGACCCTAGGAAAGACAGAGGATCAGAGGGACCTTGGTGTGCATGTACATAGATCCCTGAAGGCAGCAGAACAGGTGGATAAGGTGGTTAAAAAGGCATATGGGATACTTGCCTTCATTAGCCGAGGCATAGAATATAAGAGCAGGGAGGTTATGATGGAGCTGTACAAAACGCTGGTTAGGCCACAGCTGGAATACTGTGTGCAGTTCTGGTCACCACACTATAGGAAGGATGTGATTGCTTTGGAGAGGGTGCAGAGGAGATTCACCAGGATGTTACCTGGGCTGGTGCGCTTCAGCTATGAAGAAAGACTGGACAGGCTGGGGTTGTTTTCCTTGGAGCAGAGAAGGCTGAGGGGGGACCTGATTGAGGTGTACAAAATTATGAGGGGCATAGATAGGGTAGGTAGAAAGGAACTTTTTCCCTTAGTAGAGGGGTCAATAACAAGGGGGCATAGATTCAAGGTAAGGGGCAGGAGGTTTAGAGGGGATTTGAGGAAGAACTTTTTCACCCAGAGGGTGGTTGGAATCTGGAACTCATTGCCTGAAAGGGTGGTAGAGGCAGGAACCCTCACAACATTCAAGAAGCATTTAGTTGAACACTTGACATGCCACAGCATACAAGGCTACGGACCAAATGCTGGAAAATGGGATTAGATTAGACAGGGATTGATGGCTGGCACGGACGCGATGGGCCAAAGGGCCTCTTTCTGTGCTGTATAACTCTATGACTCTATGATGATGTAGATTAGAAAGATCCCATGTTCATAATCTTGATCTCAGCCAGAGTGGCAGAGAGGGCACTACAATTAGCCTCAGTGTTTTTGAGTTGGGATGGGGGGAGGGATGCGGTAATCAGTAAAGATTCTTGCTCCTGATCATTATCTAGTGACTCCTGATAAAAATGTGTATGTGTAGTGATTTGCTGAAAACAGGATCAGGCTTGACAACAATGCCTCCATTGTTAAATACCCAGCCAACAAGAAGCATGACCACTCAGGTGAAGTAGTAGCTGACTACCAGCACTGATGGAACCATACTCCAGCAGGAGAGGAGAGAAAAAAATGATCAATAAGATTGTAAAACAAAATGTTGAATTCCAATTACATAAATGATAATCACATAATAGCATACTTATACTATACAGACAGCATGTTCTCCATAAAGGGATTTATGTATTGTCTCCAACTATCTTATCCAATTTTTTAATTACAAATGTTAAACAACAATAAGCATAAAAAAATGCTGAACCCTGACCTTAGCTTATGGTGGTAGGGGGAGAAGGCAGAAGCCCATGTCATATTGTTTTTCATTTAAGTGTGAGCCTCAGCTCAGTAATAGCACTCTCACCTCTATGAGGCACAAAATCATGGGTTCAAGTCCCACCAAAGACTTAACCACATAACCCAGGCTGATACTTCAGTGCTGCCTTTTGGATGAGATATTGAACCATGATTGATGTAAAAGATTCCATGCACAATTTGAAGAAGAGTAGGAGAGTCTTCCCCGTGTCCTGAGCAATTTTTCCTCCCTCAATAAATGACCAGATTATCTGGTTATTTATTTCATCCTATTATTTTGTGGGACTTTGCCTTGTGTAAATTATCTGAAGATGTAAAAGGCAGTTTACAAAAGCAAGTTCTTTTTTCGTTACTCACATTTTATTAGAACGATTTAAAAAGAACGTGTGTCACAAATAAAGTTATTTTCGTAGTAAATTCAAGTACTATGGTGTCAGCTTATTTAACATCCAGCTCATGATTCAGGTAGCAGCTGTTGTCCTCTTTCCATAATAGAATTGTTTTTTTTGTTGTTAATTGTGAGGGCGGGGAGGTGGCATATGTAAACGGTCTTGTTAGGCTGTATTTACATATAGCTCTAGTGTCAGTGTAAAGTCATTTTGCTTCATATCAATGCAAAGTAATTGTGCATAAATTCAGAGTGAGGGTCCACCCTGACTCCAGAGTGAAGTGGACTGAGACTCCATCTTCTGGGAAGTCTCTCAATCCCTAGGAAATGCACATGAGCAGCAAGTTCATTTCGTAATTTTATTATGTGTGTTACATTTTTTGAAAGCTCAATACAAAGAAAGAACGAACCAACTTGAATTTACAAAGCACTTTTCACAATCTCAGGATGTCCCAAAGCGCTTTACAGCCAATGAAGTACTTTTTGAAGTGCAGTCACTGTTGTAATATCACAGAAATGTGATAATGACCAGATAATCTGTTTTAGTGGTGTTGGTTGAGGGATAAATATTGGCCAGGACATAATCAGGTAATGCAATCAAATTTCCAGGAGTAAGAAAATAGGGTAGCCTGTTTGATACTGGGAGATCACTTGTACAGCCCTCATCTTCAATCCCTCAAGTCCAAGGGGCGTTAAATTGAGCGTACCTGGCACACAACTGACTTGGCCATCCATTGCAGGGCAGACACGGTGGCATAGTGGTTAGCACTGTTGCCTCACAGCACCAGGGACCCGGGTTCGAATCCAGCCTTGGGCGACTGTCTGTGTGGAGTTTGCACATTCTCCCCGTGTTTGCGTGGGTTTCCTCCGGGTGCTCCGGTTTCCTCCCACAGTCCAAAGATGTGCGGGTTAGGTTGATTGGCTATGATAAATTGACCCTTAGTGTTAGGGGGATTAAATATGTGGGGTTATGGGGATAGGGTGGGATATGTGTTGGTGTAGGTGTTACAGGGATCGGGTGGGATATGTGTCGGTGCAGGCTCGATGGGCCGAAATGGCCTCTATCTGCACTGTGGGGTTTCTGTGATTTCTGTGATTGCCAAATCTGGCTGGACCTCGCGCTCCTCTGCCAAAATGTCCACAACTTTAGTGGAGGGCACAGATAACCCCAAGCTCCTATTTTCTACTCCCAGTCTTTTCCCCTCCCCTCTCCATCCTCATCTTTAACATGTGAGAGGAGCTCATAGATTTCTTCATCACCAAGATAGAGACCATTCATTCTGCTGTCTGTGACTTTCCCCTTCCCCACCAAGCCAAACCGCCTACCAATTCCCCCCACCCTAGCCCTGGACCCCCATCTCTCCAATTTTTTCCCCATGTCCTCTTTGAGATCATTTTGTTAATTTGATCTACCTCCTGCACCCTCGTCCCCATTCCCACCGATATCCTGACTACCAAACTTCCCTTCCTGGCCCCATGCTAGCTGACATTATAAATGGTTCCTTTGCCTTTGCCCTGCAACTGATTCCTTCTCTTGTAAACCCATGGTTACCCCCTCATCAAAAAGCCACTCTCGACTCCACTGTCCTCATTGACTATTACTGTTGTGTATGTACCTTTAAGAGAATAACTGGTCTCAGGCTGCAGTACCGGCAGTGGCCACCCCTGTATAAAAGGTGCTAGCGAGCCTCTGTTTGTTAGTTTCACTATTGACTTCCACCAGTAAAGACTTGTTTGTTTTCACTCCTGCTGGTCCGTGTCTCAATCATTCACGGACTTAACACTGGCGACGAGTAAGAAACGAACTTACCTGCAACTCGGCAGCACCTCAGACGACGTTGTTGAAGGTCGAAGCCAGAAGAAAAAAAAGTCCAAAGAAACTCGAGAAACGGGCGTCGACCGTCAAGCATCGGTTTGAAAACTCGCAGGAGAGACTGTCAAGAGCCAGGTTCGGTTCAGCAGTCTGTGGTTTCCCAGCTAGTCGGGCTGGTGGCAGGTAGTGCACTGATCCTTCCTGGGCTGCGGCGGGCTAGAGCTCGATCGGGTGGCTCTGCAACAGGGCCGGGCAGCGAGTCGGGAAGCAAAGAGAGAGAGAGAGGGTGAGCACACAGGGCGCGGCCGGTGCTTCACAGCCAGGCAGCGTTCGGACCTAAGAAGAGGGAGGGAAGTGTCCCAGAGGGTCCGCTCCACGACGTGAAAAAAAAATATATATATATATATTGAACGCGCTAGAAACCGTGGAAAGCAGCGCTAACAACAGCGGGGAAGAAGGCAAAGCGCAGGAGGCGCCATTTTGTTAAATCGGGGAAGAAGGCAAAGCGCGGGAGGTGCCATTTTAGATTTGCAAGATGCCGAAGACTGGCTGTATCACTGCTTTTGATAATACATTAGAGGACTGGACCACGTATGTGGAAAGAGTCGAGGTATATTTCGAGGCAAACGAAATAGCGGAGGGGAAAAAGGCATCGATATTGCTAAACTTAATGGGCACTAGAACGTACGGCCTATTGCGGGACCTGATTACTCCAGCCAAACTGAAGGCGAAGAGTTTTAACGAAATTGTTGCTGTCCTACAGGAACACTTAAACCCTGCACCGCTGTTGATAGCAGAAAGATTTAAATTCCACAGGAGAACTCAGCACAAAGATGAGAGCAATGCTGAGTATCTTACGGAACTACGCAAGCTATCAAAGCACTGCCAGTTCAGAGCAGGACTGGCAGATACCCTACGGGACAAATTTGTCTGTGGACTCCTGAGTGAAGGAACACAGAAGAAGTTACTCTCAGAGAAAGAGCTGACGCTAGATGAGGCTTTCAGCGTGGCAGTATCGTATGAAGCAGCAGCCAGGGGAGCTGCAGAAATTCAACAAAAACCACAGGAATACGGCACCCATGAAATGACACGGGGATTTGCAAAATGTTATCGCTGCGGCAGAACTAACCATGACCAGAAGGACTGCTGGTCCAAAGACAAAATATGCAGACAATGCGGGAAGATTGGACACATTGCACGAGTTTGCAGGTCTGGGAAGAAGACCAGCGACAACAAAAAGGCTACTAAGGAACCGTACAGGAAAGTACAAAAGATGACGGACAGTAGTTCCGAAGACCAGATGAGCGATAGTGAATCCGGGAACAGGAGACTAAGCTGTCTCAAACTTCACAATGTAATCGCAAAAGAGGATCACCGAACCATTTGGGTCACCCTCAAGATAGCAGGGTCCCAAGTTAAAATGGAATTGAATACAGGATCAGCGCTAACCATCATGAATCGACGAGACTACGAGCGGCTATTTTCACACATACCCTTGAGAGAGACATCCATCGTCTTGACAACGTATACGGGGCAAAAAGTCTACCACAGAGGAAAAATAAGGGTGCCTGTCGAATACAACGGCAAGAAAATACGGAAATTGTATCTCTACATACTGCCAAATGGTGGACCACCGTTATTGGGATGGGAATGGATCAGGAAGATAAACTTAGATTGGCACTCCATTCATGCAATGGCGGTGGATGGTAAAAAAGATGAAGACGTCACTCCTGGACGATTGTCAACAATCTTAGCTAACGCCAAAGAGGTATTTCAACAAGAACTGGGCACGCTTAAAGGCGTAACCGCCTCGATAAAAATAGAAGAGAATGCAGTTCCCAAGTTTTTCAAAGCAAGACCGGTACCATATGCAATTCGCCCAGCCGTTGAGGCAGAGCTGGAGAATCTGGAGAAGGCGGGCGTGTTGTCTAAGGTCGACTGGAGCGAGTGGGCGACACCCATCGTTCCTGTCATGAAGAAAACGTTAAGCAATAAGTCCGGGGAGCCAAGGAAGATTCGCATCTGTGGGGATTTCAAGGTGACGGTGAACCCAGTCCTTCACACAGTACAATATCCTCTTCCAAGGATAGAAGACATCTTCGCCTCACTGTCTGGAGGGAAGCGTTTTACAAAAATTGACCTAGCACAAGCATATTTGCAGATGGAGGTTGAGGAGTCCTCTAGGAAGTATCTCACGATAAACACTCACAAAGGTCTTTACCAGTATCATCGATTGGTATTCGGAGTAGCATCGGCTCCGGCGATATGGCAAAGAGCGATGGAACAAGTTCTGCAAGGGATTCCGGGGACTCAGTGTTACTTGGACGACATCCTTGTAACAGGTGAAGATGACAGTGAACACCTTAACAACCTAGAACAGGTGCTCACTAGACTACGGGAACATGGGCTGTGAGCCAACCGCCCCAAGTGCGAATTTTTTAAGAAACAGATATCGTATTGTGGCCACGTGATTGATGAAGAGGGGTTACATAAGTCCCCTGACAAAATTGAAGCGGTTGTTAAGGCCCCAGCGCCTGAAAATGTGTCGCAACTGAGGTCATTCCTCGGATTGGTGAATTACTATCATAAGTTTTTGCCGAATTTGTCGACAATTCTGCACCCGCTGAACGCCCTGCTACGAACGGGGGTAGCATGGAAATGGAGCGATGATTGTAAGCATGCTTTTCAGAAGAGTAAGGACTTAATCACTTCAAGGGAAGTATTGGCTCACTACAACCCAGCACTGCCAATCAGGCTGGTGTGTGATGCGTCTCCCTACGGCATTGGGGCGGTACTGTCACATAAATTCCTTGATGGTTTAGAGAGGCCGATAGCTTTTGCGTCACGCTCGTTAACTTCTGCCGAGCGTAACTACGCCCAGATTGACAGAGAGGCCCTCAGCCTAGTGTGGGGGGTGAAGAAGTTCAATCACTAGCTGCACGGTCAAACATTTACTTTACTAACCGATCATCAACCTCTTGTCTCCATTTTCAACCCTCAAAAGGGCGTACCGATAATGACAGCACAACGGCTGCAGAGATTGTCCCTTTTCCTAGGGGCACACCAATATGACATCGATTACAAAGGAACTAAACAGCATGGAAATGCTGATGGATTGTCACGCCTACCGTTGCCGACGGTGGAAGAAGAAGACCTTGCAGTGGATCCAATGGAGTTATTCCACTCGACCATAGTCGAATGTCTCCCTGTGACGAATGCAAACATAGAAAAGGAAACACGGAATGACCCGACACTATCACAGGTCTATGATTTAACGGTGAAGGGATGGCCAGCACATGGCGAACCACTGCTGCCAGCATTCTCGCCGAGAAGAGAACAGCTGTCAGTGTGCAGAGGAACCTTGATGTGTGGATCCAGAGTAGTAATTCCACCTAAGTTGATGGATAGAGTACTCAATGAGCTTCATGAGGGTCATCTGGGTGGGGTAAAAATGAAGAACTTAGCCAGAGCGTTTGTGTGGCGGCCGGGAATCGATCGAGAAATCGAAGAGATGACCAAGAGCTGTGCAGGATGCCAGAAGGTCCAAAACGCCCCACCACAAGCTCCTCTGCATCCATGGGAGTGGCCCTCATCTCCATGGCAACGGGTGCACATTGATTTTGCTGGTCCCTTCATGGACTCGATGTTTTTAATTGCGGTGGATGCACATTCAAAGTGGCCAGAGGTAATAAAAATGTCCTCAACCACCACGGAAAAAACAATCACAGTTTTGCGAACCATATTCGCCAGGAATGGGCTGCCTGAACAGATTTGCTCTGACAATGGACCACAGTTTGTGTCTGAAGAGTTCCGGAGGTTCTTAAAGAACAATGGCGTTAAGCATTACACATCTGCCCCATATCATCCAGCCACTAATGGATTGGCCGAGAGGTATGTCCAAACATTCAAGAAGGCTATCAAGGCAATGTGTAATGAAGATATACCCCTACAACACAAGGTGGACAACTTCTTGTTTGCCTACCGGAATGCGACACATGCGGTTACCAACCAAACTCCAGTCATGATGTTCTTCAATCGAAGACTACGATGCCGCTTGGATTTGGTTAAGCCAAACGTCCGAAGAGATGTGGAGAACAGGCAGTTTCAGAATATGAATGAAAGGCCGACCAGGAGTTTTAAGATAGGTCAACCAGTTTTGGCCCGGGACTACCGCACTGAGAAATGGCAGCCAGGAACGATTTGTACACGACAAGGACCTCTCATGTATACCGTGGACGTTGGGGAGAGCATTGTAAGACGCCATGCTGACCAGATTCTAGAGTCACTGGAAAACGTCAACTCCACACCACGATCTGATACACCTGGTAATGAAATTGACGTTCCAATTGCAGCTACCGCAGAACCGGTACTATTGGAAGCAGATGAACCAAACAAAGACATTGATCCCGACGCAACATTGCCAGAAGAACCTGATACCCCAAAGAGGCGTTATCCAGACAGAATCAGGAAGCCTCCTCAAAGACTGAACTTATAATTGCTTAAACTTAACCAATGTATCTAGCAACAGTAATTGTGATTGTAATTCGTTATCATTTAGTTGTTAAATGAAGTTATGTACTGTTTATCTAAAAGGGGAGGAATTGTTGTGTATGTACCTTTAAGAGAATAACTGGTCTCAGACTGCAGTACCGGCAGTGACCACCCCTGTAATAAAAGGCGCTAGCGAGCCTCTGTTTGTTAGTTTCACTATTGACTTCCACCAGTAAAGACTTGTTTGTTTTCACTCCTGCTGGTCCGTGTCTCAATCATTCATGGACTTAACAATTACTCCATCTCCAACCTCCATTTCCTCTGCAAGGTACTTGATGGTGTCATTGCCTCCTGGATCTGAGTCCATCAGTCCCATAACCTTTTTGAATGCCCCTTGTCAAGTTTCTGCTGCTCCACAACACCAAAACATCCCTTACCAAGGTCACAAATGACATTCTGTGTAACTGTGACCAGGGTGCATTATTCCTCCACAGCCTCTCTGCAGCCTTAGACAGTCAATCACACCATCCTCCTCCAACACCGCTCCTCCATTGTCCAGCTCATTCGGACTGCCCTTGCTTGGTTCCACGCTTAACTATCTGATCCTAGCCAAAGCATCTCTACCAAAGGCCTCTCTTCTCACCCCCACACCATCACCTCAGGAGTCCCCCAAAGATCTTTCCTGTCCCTCCCTCCTCTTCCTCTTCTATATGCTGCCCTTTGATGACATCTTCCAGACATGGTATCGGCTTCCACCTGTACATTGATGACCCCCAGCTCTACTTCTCCACCACCTCTTTTGACCCCTCCATTCCACTGTGCTGGCAGATTGCTTGTCTGACATCCAGTTTTGGATGAAATGTAATTTCTTCCAACTAAACATTGGGAAGGGCAAAGCCATTGTCTTCAGCCCCCGGCACAAACTCTGTACCCTCGGCACAAACTCCATTTCCCTCCCTGGCCACTAACTCAAGCTAAACCAGACTGTTCACAGCCTCAACTTCCTGTTTGACAATAAGCCAAGCTTCCAACCTCATATCCTCTTCACACACAGACTCCATACTTTCACCTCAGTAATTTCGCTCACCTCTGCCCCAACTTCAGCTCATCTGCCACTGAAACTCTCATTTATGTCTTAGTCACCTCCAAATTTGATCACGCCAATGCTCCTGGCTGGCGTCCCATCTGCCGCCCTCTGTAAACTTCAGCTCATCCAAAACAAAGTTGCCCCTATCCTATTCTGCACCACATCCCTCTTGCCCATCACCCCTGACCTCGCTGCCCTACATTGACTACAGTCCCCCAACATCTCAAATTTAAAATTCTCATCCTTCTGTTTAAATCTCTCCTTGCCCCTCCCTATCTCTGTAACCTGCTCCAGCCCTACACCTGCCCCCGCCCCAACACACCCTCAGCGACATGTTTTCTCTCTGAGTCCCCCAGGCCATGTTGCATGGATACAACCTGCTCCCAAGTTTCTATTTAAGCTACTCGTTAGCTATCCCTCTGAGATGAACAAGAGCAAACAATGCAAGTTAAATTTCCCACAACACAGACGGGTACCTGAAATTCGAATCTCTGTGTGTGGGAGATCACAGCCACAAAGCTGCTTCCTACCACTTCATGGTATAGTGCCTTTGCAAACTAACTTGCTTCTGTACTGGGACATCAGAAAGTAAACATTTAGAAGAGAGCTGCAATAAGTGACATATTGATATATATTTACAACATTGAGATTGAGCTCTATTTTCAGAGTCTTCTACCACATACAATACAACTGCAAAGCTACAATCAGTTGGAATTTGATTGTAAATTGGTTGTATATGCGCAACTCAGACAGCCTCTGTGGGTTCCTAAGCAACAAAACAGGCCATTGCTGTCATGGATGCTGCACTTATTATTTTTAACGTGTGTTGAACAGAGATCTCAGCAATTTGAGACCAGCAACTTGTATCTGCTAATGCTCCTCATGTTGATTTGGAGTGACATAACATATAGCACAATTTTTACATTACCTATACTTTATTGCAATCTCAATTTAAAAATCATACACAACAGATTTAAGGTATACATTAGGATAAGGTTGATGTTCAGAGAAATGACAAGTGCCACCAACCCCTTTCCTCAACCTTTCATAGCTGCATTTCTGGAGATAACTAAGCAGCAGACTATGTGTAAGAATGGGCATTTATTTTAAATAAAGGCAATAACAGAAACCGAGACAGTTACAGAGAGAATTATTCATCAGTATGATCTTCTTTACTTATTTTCAGACTCCAGATAAGGTGGTATCCAAAAAGAGACAGACTGCAGATCGAAATCAGCACTGGGTCACTTCACTGCAACAGGACATTATAACATCTCTTTTGTTCGGTCGAACCTGAGTATGCAGCAAAAGGAGGGTTATTGTTACCTACATTTAGCATTTAGTCAATAGAGCCAGTAAAAAATGAAAGAAAGCTTTATTTTATTGTTTTGTTCCCTGATTTGGCATTCTTGTCAATGGTGTTTTTAGGGCGATTACTATCCTGTCAGAACTACCATGTGCAAGACGCCAACAGATGTCTTTAAAAAGCAAAGGGAATTTCAAGATTCAGGGAAGAGTGGGGTACAGAGTGGAGCTATAGTAGGGGGTGATTTACGGCCAAATACAGAGGGAAAAACAAGTCAGCTGGGAAGGCAGAGCAAATATGTGAAGGCAAAAGAGAATATGGCAGGGCTGGAAGGCATTTATTTTAATGCAAGGAGTCTTGCAAATAAGGTGGATGAACTGAAGTTGTTGTTGAACACATGGGAGTACGATATTGTTGCTATCACGGAGACATGGTTGAGGGAGGGTCAGGACTGGCAGCTCAATATTCCGGGGTATAGAATCTTCAGGCGAGACAGAGGGGGGTGTAAAAGGGGAGGGGGTGTTGCAATATTAATTAAGGAGTCAATTACTGCTGTAAGGAGGGATGATATATTAGCGGGTTCCTCTAATGAGGCCATATGGGTAGAACTTAAAAACAAAAAGGGGGCAAGCACTTTGCTGGGAGTGTACTATAGGCCCCCAAACAGTCAGGGGGAGATAGAGGAACAGATATGTAGGCAAATCTCAGAGAAGTGCGAAAATAATAGGGTAATAATAGTGGGGGATTTCAACTTCCCCAATATAAATTGGGACAGTCAGAGTGTGAAAGGCTTAGAGGGTGCAGAATTCTTAAAGTGCATCCAGGAGAGCTTTTTGAGCCAACATGTAGAAAGTCCTACAAGAGAGGGGGCGGTACTGGACCTAATTCTGGGGAATGTAGCCGGGCAAGTGGTGGAAGTGTCAGTAGGAGAGCATTTTGGCGACAGTGACCATAATTCGGTGAGATTTAAGGTGGTCATGGAAAAAGACAAAGACGGCCCGGAAATAAGGGTTCTAAATTGGGGGAAGGCCGATTTTAATATGATAAGGCAGGATCTGGCCAAAGTGGACTGGGAGCAGCTGCTTATAGGAAAATCCACATCAAAACAGTGGGAGACTTTCAGAAGGGAAATAGAGAGAGTACAACGCCAACATGTTCCTGTAAAGGTCAAGGGTGGGACCAACAAGCAAAGGGAACCTTGGATGACAAGGGATATACAAAAATGCATTAGAAATAAGAGGGGGGCTTTTGGCAGTTACAAAAGACTAAAGACGGAAGAAGCCCTAGAGGAGTATAAAAAGTGCAGGGGCATACTTAAAAAAGAAATTAGGAGGGCGAGGAGGGGCCATGAAATAACACTGGCGAGCAAAATAAAGGAAAATCCTAAGATGTTTTATAAGTATATTAAGGGCAAGAGGATAACCAGGGAAAGGGTAGGGCCCATTAGGGACCAAAGTGGCAATCTGTGTGTAGAGCCAGAGGATGTAGGCGGGGTTTTAAATGAATTTTTTGCATCTGTGTTCACTATGGAGAAAGACAATGCAGACATAGAAATCGGGCAAGGGGACTGTGACATACTTGAACATATTAGCATCGAGAGGGAGGAGGTGCTAGCGGTTTTAGCGGGCCAAAAAGTGGATAAATCCCCAGGCCCGGACGAGATGTATCCCAGGCTGCTGTGGGAGGCAAGGGAGGAGATTGCAGGGGCTCTGACACAAATTTTCAGAACCTCTCTGGCCACAGGGGATGTACCAGAGGACTGGAGAACAGCTAACGTAGTGCCATTATTCAAGAAGGGTAGCAGGGATAAACCAGGGAATTACAGGCCAGTGAGTCTAACATCTGTGGTGGGGAAATTATTGGAAAAAATTCTGAGGGACAAAATTAATCTCCACTTGGAGAGGCAAGGATTAATCGGGGATAGTCAGCATGGCTTTGTTAAGGGTAAATCATGTCTAACAAATCTGATCGAATTTTTCGAGGGGGTGACTAGTGGGGTGGATGAGGGAAATGCTGTGGATGTGGTGTACATGGACTTCAGTAAAGCTTTTGACAAAGTCCCGCATAGGAGACTGGTCAAGAAGGTAAGAGCCCATGGGATCCAGGGTGCCTTGGCGCGTTGGATCCTAAACTGGCTGAGTGGCAGGAGGCAGAGGGTGATGGTCGAAGGTTGCTTTTGTGACTGGAAGCCTGTGTCCAGTGGGGTACTGTGGTAAACCACTGTATTGTATATTGCCACCTCTGGGTGGCGCTGTGTATGGAGGCATGCCTCAGCTGACTCCACCCACCACTGTGTGGGTCTCGTTCAGACTTGTTCAGTCACTCACGAAGAAGCATGGTCTCTTCTTAGCTAATAAAAGCCTTATTCATCTCTTCTTTCGACTCATCATCTCTTCTTCGACTCATCACCTTTTATGAAGTAATTGATAAGCGTATCAATTTTATTAGCTAAAAGTTAAATGGCGACACCTGAGGAGCAACAACAGCAACGGATACAGCAGACATTGCTGAGAGCCCTCAGACCACCACGCCTGGACCTCGACCCTCAAGATGTGGGTGCATCAGCCAAGTTTGAACACTGGCTGAGCTGCTTTGAATCCTTCCTCGCAATCTCACAGGTTACAGAGGAGGATCACAAACTGAAAATTTTGACCGCCCAGGTGAGCCATCAAGTATATATGCTAATCCGGGACTCTAATACGTACGTGGCGGCCCTCGAGCTACTAAAAAGGCAATATACGCGCCCAGTGAACACAATTTACGCCCGACACCTCTTGGGATCCCGCAGGCAGCAACCGGGAGAATCGGTAGGGGCATTTGCACGGGCGCTACTGGCACTCTGCAGAGACTGCGATTGTAAAGCGGTAACGGCTGTGGAGCACGCGCAGGGACTCGCCTGTGATGCCTTCGTCAGGGGCCTCCAGTCAGACCACACCCGGCAGAGACTGCTAGAAAGCAAGGAACCTGACCTGAAGACGGCCATTGCCCTTGCGCTCTCGTTAGAGGAGGCCCACCGAAACCTCGAGGCATACCCCCGTAACGGCGCCGAGACATGGCAATCGAAACCGTGGGACACGGGACCGCCGCCCCCGGCACCAACCGCTGCAGCGACCCAACCGAGACAGCAGCCTCCGGTAAGAACTGCTTCGATGCCCAGTAACCAGGCCCAAAAATGCTATTTCTGTGGCCAGTTAAAACATCCCAGAGCGCACTGCCCAGCTAAGACAGCTACCTGCTCGGGCTGCGGGAAGAAAGGCCATTACGCTAACGCCTGCAAGGGGAAGCCAGCCAGCAGCGCAGCGTGCGGGCCGTGGGAGCAGCCATCTTATCCGCCATTTTGTGTACCCCCGGCCGCATGGCATCCGCCGCCATCGTATCCAACGCACTCAACCGCCATTTCGTCACCGGAACCGACCACCGTCTCGGCGGATGACTATAGTGACTCACTAAGCCACATACTGGCCTCCGTGACGCTGGATCAAGCCCTCCCTCACCATCTATCCAGCTCCATGATGGATATCGCGGTAAACGGCCGCGCCACCAGTTGCCTGATCGACAGCGGGAGCACAGAGAGTTTCGTCCACCCCGACACGGTACGTAGCCACTCCCTCACGATTCTGCCAACGCACCATCGCATTTCTATGGCGTCCAAGTCCCAGTCAATGGACATCAGCGGCTACTGTGTGGTGACCCTGTCAGTAGGGGGCACTGAATATAAAAAATTTAAACTGCTAGTCCTGCCCCGTCTTTGCGCTGCCGTCCTGCTAGGGTTGGATTTTCAGTGCCACCTTAAGAGTGTCACACTAGCATACGGTGGACCCCTCCCCCCACTCACAGTCTGCAACCAACAACTTTTAAATCGCCCGCTGCAAACCACCTGCAGCCTTTCCACATTAAAAGTCCCCCCCCCTCCCCTGTTCGCTAACCTCACCCGCGACTGTAAACCCATCGCTACCAAAAGCAGGCGGTACAGTGCCGGGGACAGAGCTTTTATCAGCTCTGAGGTGGAGCGGCTCTTGAAGGAGGGCATTATCGAAGGTAGCACTAGCCCCTGGCGAGCCCAGGTTGTAGTCGTTAAAACCACTGCAAAACGCCGCATGGTAATCGACTACAGCCAAACCATAAACCGGTACACCCAGCTGGACGCGTACCCCCTCCCTCGCATATCTGATATGGTCAATCAGATTGCGCAATACAAAGTATTCTCCACCATCGACCTTAAGTCAGCGTACCACCAGCTGCCCATCCGCCATGAGGACCGCCAGTATACTGCCTTCGAGGCAAACGGCCGCCTCTACCACTTCCTTAGGGTCCCCTTCGGCGTCACCAACGGGGTTTCGGTCTTCCAAAGGGAGATGGACCGAATGGTTGACCAGAACGCGCTGCGGGCAACCTTCCCCTATTTGGATAACGTCACCATCTGCGGCCACGACCAGCAGGACCACGACGTTAATCTAGCAAATTTCCTCCGTACGGCCCAACGGCTGAACCTAACGTACAATAAGGAAAAATGTATGTTTCACACCAAGCGCCTGGCCATCCTCGGCTGCGTGGTGGAGAACGGAGTCATCGGGCCCGACCCCGACAGAATGCGCCCCCTAATGGAGCTACCCCTTCCCCACTGCCAAAAAGCACTGAAGAGATGCCTGGGGTTTTTCTCCTACTACGCCCAGTGGGTGCCCCTCTATGCAGACAAAGCCAGGCCCCTCATCAAAGCCACCTCCTTCCCCCTGACACCAGAGGCGTGTGCAGCCTTCACTCTTATCAAGAACGATATCGCGAAGGCCGCAATGCACGCGGTGGATGAGTCCATCCCCTTCCAAGTGGAGAGCGATGCCTCCGACTTCGCCCTAGCCGCGACCCTTAACCAGGCGGGCAGACCCGTGGCCTTTTTCTCAAGGACCCTCCAGGGCCCCGAGACGAGACACTCCTCCGTCGAAAAGGAGGCCCAGGCTATTGTAGAAGCGGTGCGTCACTGGAGGCATTACCTGGCCGGGAAACGATTTACCCTGCTCACTGACCAGCGTTCAGTAGCTATTATGTTTAATAATAAGCAGAGGGGTAAAATCAAGAACGACAAGATCTTGAGGTGGAGAATCGAACTCTCCACCTACAATTATGATATCTTGTATCGGCCAGGGAAACTCAATGAGCCCCCAGGTGCCCTATCACGTGGTACATGCGCCAACGCGCAGAGTGATAGGCTGCAGTCCCTCCACAATGACCTCTGCCACCCGGGGGTCACCAGGTTTTTCCATTTTATCAAATCCCGTAACCTGCCCTACTCCATCGAGGAGGTCAGGACCATGACCAAGAGCTGCCAAATCTGCGCCGAGTGCAAACCGCACTTCTATAGGCCGGACAGAGCAAGCCTGATCAAGGCCACCCGCCCCTTCGAACGCCTGAGCGTCGATTTTAAAGGGCCCCTCCCCTCCGCTGACCGCAATGTGTACTTCCTCAACATAGTTGATGAGTACTCCCGTTTCCCCTTTGCCATCCCTTGCCCAGACATGACCAGTACCACGGTCATCAAGTGTCTGAATGACATCTTCGCTCTGTTCGGGTTCCCCAGCTATATACATAGCGACAGGGGCTCATCGTTCATGAGCGACGAACTTCGGCAGTACCTGCTAACAAGAGGTATCGCCACGAGCAGGACCACCAGTTACAACCCCCGGGGGAACGGCCAGGTGGAAAGGGAGAACGCGACGGTTTGGAAGGCAGTCCTCTTAGCACTAAAATCTAAGGGCCTTCCGACCTCCCGCTGGCAGGAGGTCCTCCCTGCAGCGCTCCACTCCATTCGGTCACTGCTTTGTACTGCCACTAATGCGACCCCTCATGAGAAAATGTTCGTTTTCCCCCGGAAGTCTACATCGGGAACCTCGCTACCGGCATGGTTGACTTCTCCTGGGCCCGTCCTACTGCGGAGGCACGTGAGGACGCATAAAACGGACCCCCTGGTCGAGCGGGTGCACCTCCTACACGCCAACCCCCAGTATGCCTGGGTGACATACCCAGACGGGCGGGAGGACACGGTCTCCATACGAGATCTCGCACCCTCGGGTACCCCTGAATTACCACCGTTATCCCCCTTACCACCGTTATCCCCCTTACCACTGTTATCCCCCACCACCCCTCCCAACCCAACCCTTGCAGACGGCATGCCAAAGCCCCAGGAATCTTCGCCAACCACCCAGACACCAGACCCGACGTCGGATGCTGTAACACCACCGCCGCCACCACGACGATCAGGACGTCAGACAAGGCCTCCTGATAGACTTAACTTGTAGTACCCTTCACCCCGCCGGACTTCACATTAAACAAGGGGTGAATGTGGTAAACCACTGTATTGTATATTGCCACCTCTGGGTGGCGCTGTGTATGGAGGCATGCCTCAGCTGACTCCACCCACCACTGTGTGGGTCTCGTTCAGACTTGTTCAGTCACTCACGAAGAAGCATGGTCTCTTCTTAGCTAATAAAAGCCTTATTCATCTCTTCTTTCGACTCATCATCTCTTCTTCGACTCATCACCTTTTATGAAGTAATTGATAAGCGTATCAGGTACCTCAGGGATCGGTGCTGGGTCCCTTATTGTTTGTGATCTACATAAATGATTTGGATGAAAATGTAAAAGGTATGATCAGTAAGTTCGCAGATGACACGAAAATTGGTGGGGTGGTAAATTGCGAGGAGGAAAGCCTCCGGCTACAGGGCGATATAAACGGGTTGGTCAGATGGGCAGAAAAGTGGCAAATGGAATTTAACCCTGAAAAGTGCGAGGTGATGCATTTTGGACGGACAAATAAGGCAAGGGAATACACAATGAGTGGTAGGACCCTAGGAAGTACAGAGGGTCAGAGGGACCTTGGTGTACATGTACATAGATCCCTGAAGGCAGCGGAGCAGGTAGATAAGGTGGTTAAAAAGGCATATGGGATACTTGCCTTCATTAGCCGAGGCATAGAATATAAGAGCAGGGAGGTTATGATGGAGCTGTACAAAACGCTGGTGAGGCCACAGCTGGAGTACTGTGTGCAGTTCTGGTCGCCTCACTATAGGAAGGATGTGATTGCTTTGGAGAGGGTGCAGAGAAGATTCACCAGGATGTTACCTGGGATGGAGCGCCTCAGCTATGAAGAGAGGCTGGACAGGCTGGAGTTGTTTTCCTTGGAGCAGAGAAGGCTGAGGGGGGACCTGATTGAGGTGTACAAAATAATGAGGGGCATAGATAGGGTAGATAAAGAGGAACTTTTCCCCTTAGTGGGGGGGTCAATAACAAGGGGGCATAGATTCAGGGTAAGGGGCAGGAGATTTAGAGGGGATTTGAGGAGGAACTTTTTCACCCAGAGGGTGGTTGGAGTGTGGAACTCAATGCCTGAAAGGGTGGTGGAGGCAGGAACCCTCACAACATTCAAGAAGCATTTGGATGAGCACTTGAAATGCCATTGCATACAAGGCTATGGACCAAATGCTGGAAAATGGGATTAGACTGGACAGGGATGGATGGGCGGCGCAGACACGATGGGCCGAAGGGCCTCTTTCTGTGCTGTAAAACTCTATGACTCTATGACTGTGCCAAGTCTGTTTTTCTCATTAATTTAGCTCAACCTAGTAGAACAAAATCCATGCATAAAGAAGCTAGAATCTCAGAAAGAAACACTTCATATGACTGCACGCACTATCCATAACCAATTGTGAAATGGCATTAAGCTGCTAGTTAAAATTAATTATATAATGAAACCCTCACACCTACATTAACAGCACTGGTCTACAACATATAACAGGTGTTCTTCCATCTATAAACATATGTTAACCTAACAATCATTTCCTCTTCATCTGCTAAGAATCTTCAAACTAAATAGTTTTCTAAGTAAATTCAACCCACTTCCAAGATGATTTAACTTATTCTGAGAGTTTATTCAAAAGATGTACTACTAATCAGTAATATACACTGAATTAAAGTGTTCTTCATATGGATTCAGTCCAGTCACAACTCCAAAGAGGAAAAATTATGCAACTACATCTTTAAGAATTTGTACTGGATTGCTACAACACAAACAAATCTTTTGGTTCATCAAGTCTGTTTTTTCGCTTTACTTAAGCTGCCTAGTCTAATCCCACTAGCCTGCTCGCTCCCCATAACCTCCAAGATGCCCCTTTTTCACAAGATAATCACAGACAAGGAAGGCCATTTAACCCATCTTAATTCATCCATCCAGAACGACCCTACATTCCCCCCAATGCAGCATCAAATTGGTTTTTTAAAAATATATTCCAGGCTTTTCACTTCTACTGTTTCTGATCTGAAAGTCCATTGCAAGTATTGATCATTTTTTGTGTGAAAAATTTCCTTATCTCAATTTTAAATTGACCTTTATTAGTTTAAACCAGTTTGCCTTTATCCTACTCTTACAATTTAATTGAATTCCAGATATACCATTTCTATGCCCTTAAATATCTTATATACCTCTATAAGATGACCTCAGACACTTCCTTTCCAGGTTCAAAAACCCCAAGCTTCTCCAGTCTTCATAACTCAGACCTTTTACACTAGGAATCAGTCTCACGCCTTTTCTCTACAATGCTTCCAGCACTTAAGTGTCTCCCTTATTTCTCAGTGACCACAACAAAACACAGAACTCCAGTTGGAGTCTGACCAGTGAACTATACAGATTAACCAGGACTTCCTCTGACTTAGGTTCTACTGTTGTAGCTGTTTAGTTCAACTTTCTTTGGTTTGATTACTGTTGCTCTGCATTGGCTGAAGATGTTAAGTGGCAACAACTGAAAATGCTAGAAACACATGGCAGGCCAGTCAGCATCTGTGGAGAGGACAAGTCAAAGTTTCAGGTGCAGACCCTTCTTCAGAAACAAGTCAGCTTGTTTATCATCTGCTGCATTTTGCTTTCTACTTGTATGTTAAGCATCCAGCCTACTAAGACCAGTCTCTTTCAACTTCATCCTCAGCTATTTCAACACCATTTATACAGTGCATATGTCGACCATTTTTCCACCCTATGTGCATTAAATTTCACCTGCCACTTTCCTGCCCACTTAACATATTTTTCCAATTCATTCTGCAATTTCTGATCTGCCTCCTTTGATTCCACTGTCCCTAATTTGTTATAATTTCCAAATCTGCCTAATTTGCATTGAGTTTCTAAATCCAAGCAATTGATTTAAATTAGAAACAGTAGTGGTCCCTACACTGCATCCTGGGGCACCCCACTCTGTACCCCCCCGTCACTCTCAACATAACTCCTCTATCGAGTTGCCAATGTTTTCTACGTTTCAGCTGTGTAAACTGGCTGCTGTGTTTTCTTACATTATAACAATGACTACACTTCAAAAGTAATTGATTGGCTGTGAAGCAATTTGGGACGTCCTGAGGTTGTGAAAGGCGCTATATAAATGCAATTTACTTCTTTCTAATGTGGCATAATGAAATTCTGCACCACTGACATCACAAATGAGGAGCGCTGCCCACAGCTCATCATTCCCATTCACTGTGCAACATTAGTAGAAGTTCTGTACAAAATGCTTGCTTCCAGGTTGACTCTAGATAGCTTTTTTAGTCCATTAAGTCCACTAAGACAATGGAAAATTGAGATTTTTTCTTTATAGCATTTAGGTTTGATGCAATAATTTTGGTAGGATTCACTTCCCTTTAATGATCTTGTGCTAATGTGAAAGAGAAATAAGATGGACAAGTCCTACACTGATTAAATTAGATAATTCTGTTGCTAGGCACTTTATAAATTCAGCTGTTCAAGAGGCCTCAGTAGAGAGGAAGTTAGTATATCTCAGTATGCAGAACTTATTCATAGAATATGGATTATTCCACTTGAATAATTTCTTATTTAATTTTTAGGTCCTCTACATAACATACTGTAGGGATTGTTACTGAAGACAAAATTGACTACCACACTCCGGATCTCTAAGACTATTGAAACTGATAATATTTGGTAAATGTAAACTGCCGCTTTATAAATGTCCAAAGCTATAAAGAAGCTAACCAATGAAGTGGCTATTGCCCTTTCAACAACCTCTGCTGGACTTCTATTAAATGGTAACAAAATAGAACATACCCTTTGGAACCCTGTGTGATCCTACTTTAGAAATGTGCTAGAATGACTGCATATTGCTGTTTTATATATGTCACCCAGTCTTACATGCTTGTCACTAGCCCAAATGGTAGTTACTGCTCTTGTGAAATGGCCTTTGATGTTGTTAAGAGGATCGTTTCCTTTCAACGGGTGCAATATAGAATAGAACTATGTTAATGACCTATCTATTCACCAATGAGCGAATTCTTGATATGGTTTTTTCCCCCCCCATATGACACGGAGGAATCAGAAAATCTTTAGACACACCATTCTGTACCATTGCAGAAAACATTCCTTATATATTCACAATGAAACCCATCATTGCCTTTGGATTTGGGTGGACCAAATAAAGTTATAATGCAGTAATCTCCTAGATTAGCTGGAACGCAAAATTGCACTTGTGCTAAGAAATTGAAATGGTGATGAAGGCGTCTTCGCCCTTGCCTCAACTCATCCGCTGCTGAAACCCTCATCCATGCCTTGGTTACCTCTAGAATTGACTATTCCAACGCACTCCTGGCTGGCCTCCCACATTCTACCTTATGTAAACTTGAGGTCATATAAAACTCAGCTGCCCGTGTCCAAACTCGCACCGTCCCATTCACCCATCACCCCTATGCTCGTTGACCTACTTTGGTTCCTAGTAAGCAATGCTTCAATTTCAAAATTCTCATCCTGGTTTTCAAATCCCTCCATGGCCTCGCGCCCCCACCCCCCGAGATATCTGCACTCCTCTAATTCTGCCCTCTTGAGCATCCCCGATTATAATTGCTCAACCATTGGTGGCCGTGCCTTCTATTGCCTCGGCCCTAAGCTCTGGAATTATCTGCTTAAACCTCTCTGCCTCTTTCCTCCTTTAAGACACTCCTCAAAACCTACCTCTTTGACCAAGCTTTTGGTCATCTGCCCTAATTTCTCCTTATGTGGCTCGGTCAAATTTTTTTGTCTTATAATACTCATGTGAAGCGCCTTGGGACGTTTTACTTGTTAAAGGCGCTATATAAATACAAATTGTTGTTGTTGGTTTTCTCTGTGCCATATAAGGTACGGTTGATCCATGATCTGTCAGCAGCTCACTTACTCTTCAAGGTGACATCATGGGGTCAATTTTAACTCAGGTGCGGGGAATTGTCGGGTTCCCCGAATGACTCTAAATGGGTCTGTGAGATTGATGCAATTTTAACTCAATTGGCCAATTGATTTCCAACGTGTGGGAACCCTTGGCAAATGATTATTTCCAGTCAGAAAGTCGCAGAATATGACATCATCATTGCTGCTGCTTTTAAGGTCCACAGCAAGCCTTGCATCTTCTGCAGACTTCCAAACTTTACCATTAAGATGGCACAGGAGCCTGCAGGAGCAATGGCCAGTGGGAGGGCAAGAGCTGCCCCAAAATTTGATGAGGCTTCACTCCAGGCATTGCTGGATGGTGCTAGGGCCCACAGGGAGGTCCTGCTCCCTTCTTCAGGGAGGAAGAGGCCTCCCAGTCAGACCAAGGCTGTGTGGCTACAGGTGGCTGGGGAAGTCAACTCCTTGGGGCTCACACGGCGCACCTGGATGCAGTGCAGGAAAAGATTCCATGACCTTCATCGCACTGGAAAAGTAAGTATGAAGTTTCCATCACCCTCAATCTGATCCCCATTGCCTTTCCTCACCAGCAGCAATCTCTTCCTCCACATCCCACTTGACACTCACATCCATGCACCCTTAGCCATTCCCTCTCTCTCTATGCTCACATTCACCTAACTATTCGACCATGCAGCCCTCACACTCTGATGCTTTGAACACAACTGACAACACACAGGGAGGGCCCTTGGTCTTGCAACCTCACTCCATCTTTGTCTCCTTCTAAGTATCTATGCTATGCAATCTCTGCACTCACTCCTTCATTCTCACTCAACCTCCGCTTGTCTCCCTCATTGCAGGAAAAGAGAGCTCACAACAGGAGACAGCGAGCCAGGACAGGAGGAGGGCCACCCTCATTAGCCCAGCTCAACCCCTGGGAGGAAGCCGTCCTGGAGATTGTCGGGGCTGACAGAGATGCGGAAGGACAGACAGGTGCATCCCCGCAACCTGGTGACAGAATAGTTTTCCATCTCTCTCATTGGCATTGCATGAGTCGCTGATAATGATTCTGAAGCTACATCATATGGACTTATGATCATCTGCAAAATGCAATGTGCATGTAACCTTGGCATCACATCTCTATTTCCTTGACTCCCCCATAGAACCATCGACAGCCCCCGTCCCCAGTGTGCAGGAGGAAGAGCCTGAGATGCCAGACTCCTCAGAGTAATCTGCAACCTCTGAGGGCGCAGCGTCAGCAGAAACAAGCGCACCCAGCACCAGCACAGACACTCACACCTCGGTGGGACCTTCGGGACATAAGAGTAGAGTTGTCACCTGGTGTATCGCAGCTCACAAGTGAGCATCAGCAGATTGTGGAGACAGGGACAGCAGTGGAGAGTCCTCGTCGGAGGGCGCAGGACTCTGCCAGCTCGGTTCAGCTGCATGTCGACCCTCTGCCTCTGGGTCCATCCGTAAGATCAGAGGTGATGGAACTCCATGCACAGATGCAGGAGTCTCTGGCAGGTTTTGTCTCCAGGGTCACTGCGAGTGTGGAGTGAATGGAGGAATCCATAGCGAACATGAGCAGAGCCTTTGTGGAGTCAGTGGTGCATGAACGCATCAACACGGAAAGGATGGCTACCTACGTGGAAATGATTGCTGCCTCCGTGGTAAGGCTGGCTACCGTAGAGGAGAGGAGGGCTACGGCCATGGAGGAGGTTAGTCGCCAGGGTATGGAAAACATGGTGAGTGTTCAGAATAGAATGACATCTCTTGAGGAGTGATGGGCATCTATTGAACAGAGAAACCAGACTTTCATGGAAGTCCTTCTGAGTAGGACTGCCATTGCAGATATGGGTCCCCATGGCTCCCCGGATATGCAGCAAGGTGCTCTCAAGCCACTTGCAGGCACTGAGGGGGACCTGACCTCAAGGAAGTGGGGGCTCCTCTCCAAGCGCTCACACTTCCATGCCACTGCAGAGCCCTCGGTCAGAGCCCCGCCGGAGTCCACACCCAATTGAGATAGACATCTCAACTCCTGCACAGCCGCAGGAGCAGCAGACTGCTGACGAGCCCTCACAGGCTCGCCACCTGATGCGCCATCAATTACTCAAAAGACTGAGGTTGAGCGAGTAACAATCAGGCTTTTATTAACTAAAGAATGAAGGTCTTGTCTCGAGTGGTCGACCCGTCCAGAATACTAAGGGACTGGGAGGTAGTCACTTATATACCTGGAATAGTGGGAGGAGTCAGCCGAGGCATGTCCAGACCTGTACCTATTGGAATACACATACACATACAGACAGGTAGAACAGTGGTTTACCACACCACCCCAGAGGACGCCCGCCAAAGGTGTCGAGACAAGAGCAGCAGGAAAGCGAGCAAGGGGCCTCCACATCTGCTGGAGCCACAGGGGAACCACTACATAGGAGCACGCGTAAGAGGAAAATAAAGCACAAAGTCACAAGGGTAGTCACTTGGGTGAAATGTTGTGTATTTTGTAAAAACGCCATCAGTTGTTTGTTTTGCATAAAAATTCTGATGGCAACTGCTGTAGTTCTGGTGTGTGTCATTTCGCGAATGGGGCTTTCACATTGAGGGCTTAGGATTACTTGCAGTTGTCAGGATGCTGGTCAAATAGCTCGGAATCCGCAGAGTTTGGCCATTGTCGATGCTCAGGTAAGAAGCTGCGAGGCAAAAGAGTTTGATTTACTAGGCTAAGCAAATCTGGCCAGGATGAGTGCGTTCCTTGCATCCTGGGCAGCAATGTTCTCGCGTAATGCTGCCGCTGGTTGATGGGCCTCTGCAGGATGCTCGTTTTTGCCCTCCTCCTCCTCATCATCATCTGAAGAGGGTATGTGAGGAGCCAGTTGGTCCTCAGGAATCTGCAAGCCACAACGCTGTGCTATGTTGTGGAGTGCACAGCAAACCACAACGATTCTGGAGACCCTGGCTGCTGAGTACTGCAGGGCTCCACCTGATCTATCCAGGCATCTGAAGCGCATCTTCAGCAAGCCGATGCTTTGCTCGATTATGGATCTGGTGGAAATGTGGCTGGAGTTGTAGCGCTCATCTTTGTTGGCTGGCCTCCTGAACGGCGTCATTAGCCAAGTCCTCAGGGGATAGCCCTTGTCTCCAAGTAGCCATCCGTGAAGTTGGTCTGGCGGCCTGAATAGCGGAGGCACACTAGACTGGCGCAGTATGAAGGAGTCATGGCAACTGCCAGGGTACTTGGCACAAACATGCAAAATCTCCTTCTTGTGGTCACACACCAGTTGAATGTTAAGGGAGTGGAAGCCCTTGTGGTTGACAAAAATACCTGGATTGCGATGGGGTGCCCTAAGGGCCACATGTGTGCAGTCAATGACGCCCTGCACCCTTGGAAAGTCTGCCAGATGAGCTAATCCAACCGTTCACGCCGTCACATTGGCGCGATCCCTGGTGAAATGGATGTGCTTGCGCGCGAGGGCAAAGGTTACCTGTGTGATGCAAGTGTGTGCAGCCGACTGGGAGATGCCGCTGATGATCCCTGGAATGAGCCTGAGGCAAAAAAGTTGAGTGCGGGGGTGACTTTGATGGCCACTGGTAAGGAGTGTCCACCTGGTCAGCAGGTCTTGCTGTATCATTGCGCAGATGTCAGTCACTACCTGTCGCGAAAGTTGGAGCCACCTTTGGCACTGCTGCTCAGTTATGCTGAGGTAGCTAACCCTGTGTCTGTAGACCCTGTTTGGGGGGTATCTCCTGCGCCGACAGGCTTCCATGCACTGGCCCCTTCTGGCCTGTGCTACCACAGGTGGGTGAGCAGCAGCCTGTCGCTCCTGCTGCTGCTGTTGTTCCTGGTTCTGCTGCTGCCGCGCCTGGTGCTGGAGGCCCTCTAATGCCAAGAAGGGAAGGAAAAAAAGGCCTCCCATGCTTCTGGTAGATGCCTCAGTTGAGGAAGCGCCGAGTAGGGTTTAGTAGGTCACACTGGAGAAGTGTGTGAGGCTCCAACCTTCCACAGGTGTGGTTAAGCCTGGTAAAAGTTGCCCAGGCCTGAGACAACAAAGTCCTGCCACCTGCAAATGACGACTGATCAAATCTCCTCTTTAATGGTTGACCTGCAGCTGATAGTCAGCAAGCCAATAGTGCTCACGCCAGGTTTCACAGGCGTGATCCCCACCAGGCGTGTTTTACGTGGGAAAAGGGTTAAACAGACAAGAGCCTGTTAAAATGGGATTATAAAGACCAATCAGTGCTGTTTAAGGGCCCTAAAGACCAGTCCCGCTTGTTGCAGGCGGGACTGATTCGGGACCATCAGACACGCCTGGGTTAAAATGGCTAGGTGTCAGGAACCAGGCCGGGGGGGGGGGGGTCCCAACCTCCAGGTTTTGCGATTTTAACCCCCCACACGCCTCAAAGCCCGCCTGATAGCCGAGTTAAAATTGAGCCATATAAGTCTACAATTATCAGAAACAGGGTAGAAATGTTTAGGCAATACAAAGCTCGAGTCGCTACCTTTGATAGGTAGTAGAGTTTTCATGCCCTTCATAATGGCTACCTGTTTATGATCTAAAAATAGGGAATATGTACCCTAATACATGAGGGACTAGAGCTCTGCTCTGACAGCTATTGGAAGTAGCATATCACTTTAGTTTGCCACACGGAGTTACATTCCCTATTCTGATACTACAATAGATTTTTTGGGTGTGAGGCTGCCTCAAAGTTATGATTGCATCAATCAGCTTTGCAAATCTTTATTAACTTATGCTTGGATGATTATTACTGCATTAGGTTCAGTTACAATGATTTCATGTACAGCACTGCATCTGGGATTACAAAGATGGTGGGTGCCATCTAGCCTAAAACCCTGGCCTAAACTATTACTGCGATCAACTGTCCAGTGCAAACTTCACCAGGTCCTTCTGGATATACAGAAACTGTTCTTTGAGTAAGAATACACTTGTTGTGAGACTACAGAATATCAAGTTACATAAGTCTGTACAGATAGCATTTGCATGGAGACAACATGGACTGAGTGGAAGAATCCATTTGTATTGTCGGTTTTTCATGTCTCTCGAGATCCAGCTATTTCAAGGCAGTTAGTCACACACCAATTGGTCTGCAGTATGATAGAAGACCTTAAAGTACTGCAAGTATAAATTGTTATAAATCATACATTCATCATTTACAGTAGCATTAAATTTACATACAGCAGAGATACATATGTCAACATGCTTCAAGTAGCAACTGATACCCAGGATCAAACAATATTCATAAATAGCAAATCTCATCAACTTTATATTCTGATCCTTAAAAATGTCTCATCTTAAACAATCACAATAATCACATTTTATGATAGTCTCAGAAAGCAGATGTTAACTTCAGGGTTTTTTTTTATATACAAAATAAATTGCTATACTGCAACAAAGTGATTTGAATCTGTAAAACAAAAAATTCCAAACTGAAATAAACTGAGTTAACAATAACAGCATGGACAATTTCCTGTTTCAGTATTCTGCAAAGTGCTATCTGAATTTCAAAGGCCTACAATCTCCAAGTATAGGAATACTGCATGTATTGCTGTTGATGTTGAGAAAATAATTTTCTAGAGACGGTTTACCCTATCCTTGCAAGGTAAAGAAAAAAAGAATTCACGGAAGGTTTTCTTTTAGGTATATCTATCTATCTATATATATATATATAAACGGATCAATCTGTCTGTCTATCTGTCCTTCTGTCCTCCGGTGTGCGTCTGTCCGGCTATGCACTCGAAAGTTAGAGCGTTCCTACGCGTGCGTTACCTCCAAAGAAAGCTTACGGTTCCGGGACGGTCGTAAGCGTATTTACTTTTTGGCCGGACGAAAATTGTTCGCGCCTTATGCAAAAAACCTTCAAAATTAAACTCATTATCTGCTACTTAGCATTGATTGACTGACGTCAAGGTTCGACCAATCCTGTGCCCACGATTGACCAATCCTACAGTTCAGTCGCCTGATGGTTGGCCAATCGCTGCGTCTGTGGGCGGGACTAATCGTTTTCATCTCAGGGATGTGGCAGCCATTGCCTCAAGCTAAAAACCCCATTTACTTCCAGCTCAAAATCTGCTCATCCGGCTTCAAAAAAGTTAGTATCTCTTATGTTATTTTTAAAAGATTTACCAAAAACGTTTTATAAGTACTTTCACTTTCATCTTTCAAGGTATTAAAAAGGTAGAAATGTTGCCCGGCAGCAGATTGAGAGAGGGACACAGAGACAGGGCCCAAAAGCCTGGGACTCGATTTAAAATGTTGCCCGGCAGCAGATTCACAGAGGGACACAGAGAGGCCCCAAAGCCTGGGACTCTATTTAAACCACCCGGCCCAAAACATCCCTGGCAAAGCCGGGCTCCCCCAGCTAGTACATTATATTTTAGCTTTCATCGTTTCATATTTACTTTCTCCATCAGAGAGGAGACACACAAGAATATAAGTAATAAATATCTCACTGAGCACATTTGCCTAGAATTATGCTGGCAGGAAGCAAAAGCCAAAGTGAGGGTCTAAATTTAGATTATTAGTTTTTATGCTCACTTACCACCTTGTAGAAAATGCAATTCTGTGAAAGAACTAACTGCAGCAGCGTCAATAGTATCTGTATGACAAACTAATTGCTCAGTACTAAAGTTATTGCCATCTCTACTGACAAGTCATGCAAATTATGAATTATAATTTTTACAAAAATTAGCACCCTTGTGACTTGATGAGTATATGTGCAGTCAGCTGACCCACTGAGCCATTCAGTCCAGGGGGTCCCAGGTTCAGTGTCCAGTTTTTGCCGAGTTAGCTGATCTATGATCTGGGGTTTTGTGGTACAAGCGCCAGAAAGTTGATGATATTTCCTTGTTAATCGCCGCTCTCTAAATTAGAAGGCAATGGCTTATCTGACTCAAAGAAAATCTCAAGCCTCCTTTTGTTAGGTAAGGACATTGAGGGTTTCAGAACCAAGGTAGATAGATGGAGTTAAGATACAGATCAGCCATGACCTAATTGAATGGCAGACACAAGCTCGAGGGGCTGAATGGTCTACTCCTGTTCCTATGTTCCCAAGGGTGGTCTACTCCTGTTCCTATGCTCCCAAGGGTGCTGTATCAGTGTTTGCAGATGGAGTAACTGACATTAATGAAGAAGCTGAATCAGGACATTTGTTAATACTGGTGTTAATTAACTTAAGAAATAGCCTGTACCACATTGGATCAAAAAAATGTGGTATACCAAACATTGAAATAAATTATTCCCTAAGGAAAGATTTCATGGGCAGTAGGATCACATTCATATAAAGATTTACAAAACCACAGCAGAGGTGTTGACTTAAATTTCATGGCCATGTTTAGAACCATGAGTGCTTGTTGGGGAACATAAGCCCCAATGTTAGAGGGTCTTGTGTTGGCAGATAGCCTTCTCACCAAGTTGCTGGGCAGAACAACTTTAGAACAGGTCTCAGATAGCATTTATGCCCTTGCTCTATGGCAACAGAGCCTCGTCTTCCAAGGCAAGACATTAGATCAAGAACTGGATAAAAACCACCAAGATATTTTAATAGTCTGATGCTTTCTGCCTACTTGCACAAAAATCACATTATGCCTGCTTCAGTGTTCTCATAATAGATTCTTGCATGACCAACTACAATGGCCACTAGTGAATCCCTCTTTGACTTGAAGTGTTACAATCAGATTTGGATTGCTAACCCGATGCCGAAGGATGGGCGAATATCCAAAATATATGCAATCTTTTTTCTTGTGATCTGGAGATGGAGGCTAGCTTCAATTCTTCAGTTATACTTCAAATAAAAATACAAGCCCAAGTTTATTTGCAAATGCAATTAGGGCACTTGACAGAGGGTTACTTTTTATAAACCCAATTTCTAAAATGGGCTGTGTCTGGCTCTCTCTGCAGCCTTCCTTCAATAAAAGTATTCTGTCACCCAAGCTAGGATGCACCAAAAAGTACGAACCATTAATCATTAAGCAATTTCACTCAATTCCTGGGTTTAGGTATTTAAGTTAGTTGCTGGAAACTCTCCTAACCCATAAAACTCATTTTTGGTTTGTTCATTAGATTCAGTTAAATAAAAATTGTCTGAGTCGACATTTGCTCTAATGCAATGCAATTACCATTAAAAAAATTATAAATAAGTGGTTTAACTCTGCTTTTGGCTGAGTATTACGCAGTTGCAGTCTTCCCACTGGGACCAATTGTTTGCCAATAGCCAATTGCTTCCAGTCACGAAATGATGCCACAATTACTATTAATGGCTTTATTTTTGTTACCTAATCAAATTAAAATCTCAGCAATTCCCAGGAGCTCAACCTTAACCATACTGCTCTGGAACAACCCAGGAAATTGCAAGCCATCTGCTACATAGGAAAGTAGAAGGCCACTTGCAAAATATCACCGTGCACTGTAGTCTAACCTTGTCAAGATGGTATTTTGTTTTCAGTGGCCAATTACCAACAGCAAATATTATATCATCTTTTACAGCTAATTCCAAATCATCCAGAGGATGACTCCAACTAGGAAGTAAAGACAGCGTGTCAAATCTGCTGAAAATGACTAACATTCAATTTGAAAATCAAGGCACATTGCAGCTTAGCACCTCTGCCTAATTCACATCAGAAACTATGGGTTGTAATTATGCCCGTGTTTAGATTTCAAAACAAAGGATTTCATGAACCACAAAAACAAGGTCTCGATTACTTATGGAGGCAAAGCAATAATTTTCCTGTGATGCTACATTGTTATAATTAGTGTCTCATCTGGATTTTGTACATGCCAAATTTTGAAATCTTACTGTTTCAACAAGGATAGCAGAAAGGTGCCCAACAGCTGCATATTACTTTACTCGTTGGAAAGAGAATATTTCAATAGTATGGGACAGTGAATGTTTGATGCAGTTAGCACGAAGGAGATCTTCATAATATGCTGTAGGACTTTCTATCATTGGTGAAGGCAGTTGCAGTGAATGAGTCAAGGCTCTCCATTGGCATTTAGATCAATGCTAAAATACTGGATTAGGCATAACATTGAACTGGGGTTCAACAACACAGATTAAAGCAACAAGCTTTAAAACAATCAGGTCCTCAGTGGCATGTAAAGCATGCCACAAAAGAGAATGTTCTGCTTCCCATTTGCAACAGTGTGGGAGGGGGAAGAGCGTGCATTTACACAACGCCTTTCACGGCCTCAAGATGTCCTAAAATGCTTTACAGCCAATGAAGTACTTAAGATGTATAGTCACTGCAAGAGACGCGGCAGTTAATTTGCACACAGCAAAATCCCACAATGAGATTATGACCAGATCAACTGTTTTTAGTAATGTTGGTTGAGGGATAAATATTGGCCAGGGCACCGGGTTGAACACCACTGCTCTTCTTTGAATAGTGCCATGTGATTTTTTACATTCACCTAAATTTAACGGCTTATCTGAAAGGCGGCGCCTCCGGCAGTACACCACTCCCTCAGTACTGCACTGGAGTGTTAGCCTAGATTATGTGCTCAAGTCTCTGGAGTCAGACTTGAATCCACAACCTTCTGACTCAGAGGCGAGAGTGCTACCACGGAGCTAACCAGAACAAGCTGCTTGGAAGAATACCTAGAAAATAATATTTACTGTCTGAAAATCTACAAACTTTAAGTCTAATTACCAAAAAAGCCTTTTTCATCAAAAGTACATTGCCAAACGCCTTTGACTTGAATTTTACAGAAAACCAAAACAAAGCTAGCCCAACAGCAAACCAGGGTCCCTAGAGTAAGAGCAAGTTCCTAAACATACAAGATCAACTTCTGCACACTGCTGCAGCAAAGCATCCTGCAAAAAGTTCCTTTAATAGCATCGTGGAGAATATGCCAGCCAATACCTGCATAATGTTACCTATAAGTATCTGGATGAAATGCCAATAAGTGTACTCCATGTAATGTGCCCTACTGGAACTGCACTAAAAGTCAAGTCCATCACACGCATACTTTTGGCACCCAACTCACTGCAGTGTTTTCCATTAATCAACTTCCTGTTCACTGCATGCCATTGCCTCCCAAATTTCTGGGCATTGGTTGAAATACCAGTTGCTCAGCGTGGAAAGTAGCTCAATAAAATTATGCATTCTCTTTCCATCTCGGGTTAAATTTGTGTTATTATCTTCCTTTCTGAATTACTACAAATGAATGGGTTGCACTAGTTCCTTTGATCGCAAATGCCCCTTGGTTTTCCTGTGGGACTGGACTCTTGGGTTTCTGGAGGAGACACTTTCCCTCCTCCAGCTTATTTCATAGGGAAAGAGGGCCCTGTCCCAAGCAATTGCCAACTGCACTAATCCCTAACCTTTATAGTCATCTCAAGGGATCCTGGTCGACAGTCTCTCTAATTTTTATCCTCCCTCATCCAGATTTACTTGCTTGCCCCAAATATTTGTTCCCTCATACTGGACTGCTAATTATGCCCATGACTGTCCCTATTGTAAATTCCATGATTTGCAGTCCCAACCACTTCTGCTAATAACTAGGGCTAAATCAGCCTCTTGGGACTCTTCTCAGCTTACTTGGTGAGTCGCACTACAGCACAGTACCATACTTTGGCTACAGGTCACACATCCATAGCTCTGCAGTTTAAATAATGTAATTCAAGAAAGTCAGATAGGCCACATTCAGATACATTCAAGTTGACAAACCTGTCCATTTGTTGATGAGCTCATCATTCTTGTGGCACATCAAGACCAGGTTCCAAAACAGTACACTTCTTATTTACACAAGCAGATCCAAAAAGATATATATTACAGATTATTACAGATCTTGGCATTTTTCTATTTGTATCTTTGCTTGCGCTCCCCCTTTCCACCTATTGAAGTTATCCTATGTAATTTAGTGAAAGACTTGTAACCACCAGTACTTCACTCTTACGTAATTCACAATGCTCTCTCCAGATGCAACCCAAGCTTCAAAGAACATTTATAATTATGCTGCTTCTTGTTTTTCAGTTAAGTGAATGACTTTTGAGTGCTCAGCCATATCATATGCAGAAACCAATCAGGTTTAGTCTGCAAATCCAGCAACTAGAAAGTTCACATGCAGTTTGTTTGGATGATAAAAAGTGCACTCCCCCCACCAGGTACACAGTCCAGTTACTGTCCAGAGAATTTAGCTGCAAATTGGCAACAGCAAAGGCTTGGGGAACTCCCAAGTGTGTGCAAGCATATTGCTGGGGTTTACCAACTAAAACACTAGTTTACCAGCAGAGAACACAGGTAAACTTCTTAATATGTCCAGCTAGGACTACCCTTCAAGTGTTGGCTTGAAGAATTAGCTGGAGCGGAGTGTGAAGGATCCTAAACCCAAGGACAAGTCTACTCCTCCAGATCCCATTAAAAAGCTGGGCAACCTGGTAAATCATCAACAGTGCTCAAAGTACCACAACCTACCTGGCTTAAGTATCAGATTACCAAGTCTGCTAGAGGGATGACTTGGTTCCAATCTTCCATCAACAAGCATATCATCTTGGAGCTGATCTAACTCCAGTGAGACTTCACTTATCTCCCCCTTCACCTTTCCTCCCTCCACAGGAAAGTCATTAGTTGGTTATTAGGAGATCTAGAATATCAAGGTGACTGGGACACTGAAAGCTACCCTGTGCAAGTCCTTCCACCATGTTGATGAGACAGCTCAGGCTCGGCATGGCAGTTGCTGACATTGTTATTTTGAGGCAGAATATGAGATAAGACACTCATGGATTGGGTTGCAGAAACACATGCAGTTGCTTCTAAAGCTGCACACCTCCAAATATTGGAACCACCATTTAGTGGGGTACAGAAGACAGTGGCAATGTGCTCACATATTGTTAGCTGAGCTGTTCATCATGCTGCTCATGAGTAGCTTCAAGTATCTCCCCACCAATATTTTGAAATCCCAACATTGCAGATATTTTTGTAATTTGTGTGTCATTTTCCTCACCTTTTTCGGCTAGTTTTTTCCCTTCCTCTGCTCCTAAAAAGGTACTGATTCTTAATGGAGAGGTTCCATAGATGTGACCCAACTGGCCATTCTTCACACGAGAGCCTGGACAGCAAGTATCAGAAGGCTATATATCGGTGGGAACAGATTCCCCACTTGTGCACTTTCTGGCACCGTACAACAGTTAAGACCAGGATCCCTGCCCAGTTTTCATCTCCCTAAATCTTTGTCCCAGCCGAGATCTGCACAAACTAGAGATTGAACTTGGAACCTAATCTGTAGGTTCAGAACTCATCTGACCAATCAAGGGAGCTGCAGATACTTAAATATAGCCAAAAATTCAAGAACAATTTTTTAATTCCTTTATTGAATTTTAAACAAAAACAATGTAATAAAGTTTCAGAACATTTAAATGTACTTGACAATTACAATTGAACAATGGAAAAAAATGTGAGTTCACATATCAAATGACTATAGAAACAGGTTTATTTACAAATGGTGGTTAAAAATGTATAGAGTCCTTTTCTAATGCCAGATAGCAATGTGCCATCTTTTCAATCCTTTGCCAACACCAATTCAGATGGGCAGCCAACTGAACTTAACTGTTCACATACACTAACAATCGGTATATCTAAGCCGATGAAATATTTCATAAAAGGAACAGTTTGCATATTAATGGCAACTTATAACATAGGAAGCAAGATTATAGCTGCTCAAAAGCTGCACAGGTCTCAATATTTTTACATCTTCCCATAATCAAACATTGTTACAGAAGAAATTAGAAATATTTTCTCAAAATGGATTTTTTAATGTAAAGTCCCAATCATTGATCCAAGCTGCATTGTATAGAAAAAGAACGACACTATTTGACATGCTGCCTCAGAAAACAAGTAGGCACATTTTTATCAATGTGACGTCTATCATCCAACGGATATTGAAAGCTTGGGAGAACAAGATAAAATCAATACTGGCTCTGCTGGCTGCTGTGTTATCTACTCAACATCAATAATTTCTTTCATGAAATTAGGAAAATTAATAAATGTTTGGATAAATGGTAGAAAGGATAAAACCCAGCTGAAGAGAAACTCACTTGGGCTTTGTTTCCGCGTCTGTCACTTGCCGAATATAGATACTGTCTTCAGGGTGATCAATGTCACCTTTCTCATACATGTATGATGATGCTATAGCAATAGCAGAGCCATCGTTGCTGAAGGCAAGCGATGCAATGCTGGTCGGGTAACGGTGGAACTGACACAATCTTTTCTTATTGAAGGGGTCCCAGATATTCACAAATCCATCAGAGCCGCCTAAATTTAAACACCAAAAAAAGTTTACTGCAATTTACCTGCTACATGTGTCTGTAAAATAAAACACTGCTTTAACTTACTATTTTTGCCAAATATAATTTCTGTTGGTTTCATTTGAAATTCACTAAAAAAAGGTAACCATTCAATAATTTAAATATATTTATCAAAAATCTCAAGTTGTCCTGCATTCAAAATTCATATCAATCTTCATTTATGTGCAAGTACTTTAAAAATGGTGTTTTAGCATGGTAATACAGATTATCTACATACAAGAGATGAAGGACTCCAGTTTGCAAAGACTTAAAATCAACCCTTCACAGTTCAACACATTTTCAAAGTAAACCAAACGTTTACTGCTTTCCTATACATTACCACCAATCTTGCTTCTTTCAATTTCTGACCAAATTCTACTTCTGTAATTTAAATCTATAGAGATAAAGACACAACATGTGGAAGTACAGGGGCAGAGCCTGAAATAAGCATCTTAAATAAAGACTACTGCTGAGTCAAGTCCTTCAATACTCATCAGTTCCGCATTACTGAATATCAAAATATTTCACCATCCAGGACAAAGTAGTCCACTTGATGGCACCTCAACCATTAGTCTAAACGTGCACCCACTCCAACACCCACGAACCATGGCTGCAGTGTGTACTATCTACAGTGTGCTGCATTGCAGCAACTTGCCAAGGCTTCTTCAGCACCACCTCCCAAACCTGTGACCTCCACCATCCAGAAGGGAGAGAGTAGCAGATGCATTGACAACACCATCACTTCCAAATCACACACCAATCAGACTTGGGCATACATCACCGTTCCTACACTGTCACTGGGTCAAAATCTTGGAACTTCCTACTCAACAATATTGTGCGGGCACCTTCACCATGCGGACTGCAGCTGTTCAAGATGGCAGCTCACCAACACCTTCTCAAGGGCAACTAGGGATGGGCGATCTTTCCAACGATGCCCACATCCCAAGAATGAATAAATAAAATAGTGGCAATATTTTCAGCATTGAGGTCATTTGGGAATTCCTTCCATCTCTGCCCACCCACCACCCCCCCCCCCCCCCCCAAAAAAATCTATACTTCATACAAATCATTAGCATCAGGAGCCATTGCTCTTAAAATTTAACACAAAGGCTGCTTTCAGAGTTAAGGGCCTTCTGTAACCACGTCAGATGATTAATCCCCAAGATAGCGGAAACATTTTTGTCTACCTATTCCGACAGATACAGTTTTCAGCTCAAGCAATGAAACATAGTGGGGCAGAGTTTCCACTTTGGGTGCAATTGGCAATCCGGGTTCAAATTGCACTAGTTTTCGGAAGTGTTTCCCCCCCTAAGTTTCCACACAAACCCATTTGCATATCGCCAAATGTAAAATCTGTCAAGAACCAGCACAATCAGGCAGCATTTTAGAACGCAACTTTTTTAAAGAAAAATTTGCTTTAAAAAATGTTCCTGGATACAGGAAACTTTGGTTTATCCAGAGGTTGTATGTCCAGAATACTCGATCTAACGGCAAAAATCAGGAGCTGTTTTTTTTCCCCCAGTCAGGCACTGCAAGGTCTGTAGCTAAAGCAACAGCTTCAGCTAGAGACGCTTGCAGCTGCAGCCGACTCTTTAGAAGCTGTTGCTAAGCAACAGTGTTTGTTGTCAGATACGGAGATGAAAACCTCCGTATGCTTCAACATTAACTTTGTATGTCCGGCAGTTTTGATAGATCGGCAACACGCCGGTCCCGTCAGTGCCGGATCTCACAAAGTTTCCTGTATATTTAAGAGTGATAACTTGGTGCAGTTTTATTAATGGAGCTGAAAATGGGTTTCACAAAAAAATAAGCATTTTTAATCAGTGTCTAGTCCATCACCCCTGAGTAACCCGATTTTAAATCACTGAAAATTACTTTAAAAACCTATACAGAACCATTTGCTAGTTATATTGGTGTATAGTAGTCATTTTTATTTAATTAAAAAAATGACTATTCAAAAGCTTTTAAACTGTGCCTATTAATGGCTTTGTGCTCAAAAGGACCAGCTTAATTTTAAGAGCCTCGAATGCCCACAAACGGGCACAATTAGCGGAAAATCGCAATGGTGATTAATTCAATCTGGGGCATGGCCAGTTTATAGGGCAATGTTTAAGCTAGCGCATAAGATCGTGGAAACTCACTTTGCGCTGAAGGTAATTTGCGCTTGAAATTACACAATCTTTTGCACTGGTTTGGCCAATTTTGGATGAATTGCGCTGAAAAGTAACTGCCTAACCTAGCAGAAACTCCAGGCCAGTAAAGTTAATTGTCATGTTAACCTCATTATTATATTATCTGAAAATATGCATTTAATATAGTTTAAAAAAAACGGAATCCTAATTCTGCTCCTCCTGTCCGCAATTCCCTTCTTTTCCATTCTGTCTTTTTTTTTAAAACTTCAGTTTTACTAATTGAATTTATCTTTTCTATACCTCATTTTCTTAAAAATAACTAAAAACCTTTTTCATTTACCTTGTTTCCTGTATATTCTGAAGATGGAAGCAACTGTCAAAATACTGGCTTTTCCTTGGTTCAAAACAAGCTCAAAAAGATGAGTTTTCTGGCAGATCAAAATCTCATTAATGTAAAAGACTGACCAGCTTGCACCATAGATTTGGCAGGTTCCATTGTTAGGGCAAATAAATGTATCAAACATGGTGGAGATCTGCTGAACAAGTGTATTTACTGCTAGGCCCTGGAGCCTGACAGCAACCAAACAAATTCTGCAGTACAGTTTCCTGAAACTGGTTTTTAACATCACAAAATATAATCTTTTATGGAAACCAGATAGTTATTATAGCTATCTGGTTTTCACTAGGTTCATGCAATGAATCAATGAGTTAAACAAACACTTTGCCAAGTATCGTTTACTACTGTGCTCCAAAGCAGTCTAGTTGAACACCAGGTAGTGTGTGACTGGCTTACATATGATTATAATTCTAATTCCATATTCAATCCCTTGCAAAAATAAGAGTTTACTTCAGAAACCTTCTGAATGCTTCCAGGCTCAACTCTGAACTGCTCTGCTTCCAAGCCCCACCCTCAAGGCACAAGGTTCCATTCTCTCCCCGTCTCCCAGCCCACTATTTGGTTTCTCACCTGCTATTCCCCGGCAGTCTCTCTGTACCTGCTTCCAGCACCCATCTACATCTTTCTGCATACCATTCTGGAAAGCAGAAACAAGTCCAAGCTTCTCTTCTCCACCAACCTTCCACCACACTATTCATCCTCACCTCAAGACACCAAATGTGAGGAACTCAATTTGTGCCCAAAATCAAAGCCACCTGCACACTTGCCTCTGCCTTCCCATCCCCTTTGGCACCCAATCCGTCTTCCACCTGACTAAGTCTTCACCGGATCCCAAGTCCTGACGACCCGACTACTTCAGCCCATGTCGCTATCTTCGGTCATTCTCCAGCACCTTAAAGATCAATGATTCTCCCCATTCTTCAAAAAAATCCTCAGGCTCAAACCCCTACTTACCTCCCACTACTTTTCCTTTCACTCCAAAATCCTGTAACATTGTTTTCTCAGGATTTCCTGTTTGAGGCCCTTCAATCCAGCTTCTATTCAGCACTGAAACCGCAGTGATCAAGTCAAAAATGACACCTTGTGACCGACAGAGGCTCAGTTTCCTCATTCCTCATTCTCCTTAAACCTTTTGATGCCACCGACAAATCATCCTTCTCCAACGTTTCTCCTCAGCAGTCCGCCTCCATGATGCATTCCTGTTTCTATTCATATCTAGTGTAATGATGTTACATCACCTCCAATAGTTTCTCTTCCCATAACCACAGGCTCACCTCTGGGATATTTCATAGCTCCACCTAGTCTCCCCCTCCTTTTAATCATGTAGATGTCACGCTCTCAAAGTTATCACCCAGAAGCATGGGTCGACTTTCACACGCTATCAACAAAACAATCTGCACATAGACAGACCTTTAAGATGCTTTATAAATGGAAATAATAAAGTGAATGGACACCAAGCTATAGGAGGAATTAGAGTAAAACTACAGGAAACTTTGTGCTATCCGGAGGTTGAATGTCCGGCAGCTTCGATCTAACGGCAGAAATCAGCAGCCGTTTTGGTTAGGTTTTTTTTCTTCTCCTAGCATTCTTTTCACAGGCAGGCTCTGGAAAGTGTCTTTGTAGCTTAGCAACAGCTTCAGAGACGCTTCCAAGCTACTGGGCCGAGTGTTTACAAGCTGTTGCTGAGCAACAGTGTTTGTGGTCAGATACGGCAGGCTCTGGAAGGTGTCTCTGTATCTTAGCAACAGCTTCAGAGACGCTTCCAAGCCACGGGCCGAGTGTTGACAAGCTGTTGCTAAGCAACAGTCTTTGTTGTCAGATACGGAGATGAAAAGCTCCTATCTGATAACATTGACGCTGGTCTATCCGGAAGTTTTGAGGCAACGGCAGCAGCTCGGTCCCGTGGGTGCCGGATAGCACAAAGTTTCCTGTAATACCTGTAACATTGAAAACTTCACCTAAAAAAGGTGAATAGAGGGGAGAAAGCGCTCTTGGGAAGGTGGTTTGAGCGAGTAGCACCAAGGAAGCTGAAGGCTCTACCACCAATGGTGGGGCAAAAGAAGGGGGAACAGATTCAAAGGACCCAAGGACACAATGAGTTTGCAGAGATGGAGAGGAGGGAGGCAGTGGAGGGATTTAAAAGGAAGGAGGTTTTAAATGTGCTGGGGAACAAGGCGCCAATGTAGGCTAGTGGACAAGCGTAATTGAGACTTAGCTAGGATAGGATATGGGCTGCTGCATTTTGCCACCACCACCAGCTTTACCTATCCACCCTCTCCACTGATTCCAAGACTGTTGCCAGATCTAGCCAAAATTTCCTCCAGTTTAATGCCAGCAGAATCAAATCCATTCTCTCAAATTCCCACCAGCACCTACATGCCTGACTTTCACTTAATTAACCTCCCCAGCTGCTATCTCATTATGTCCAGAGGTTTTGAATCTTAGCAGAGCTCAACCCAAGGTGAACTTCTTTTCCCACAGCTGTTTGCAGCAAGCTTAGAAAGCAGTCTTGCTGACAAAATTTTACTCTGTGCTTTTACATAGGAAGAACAAGCTTATAAGCATTGCTCAAGTTTCAACCATTTTAAAAACTAGCTATTAAAGTGATCAAACTTCACAATGTATTCTAACTGAATAGTCTTGCACCCAGGAGAGAAAATGAGGCAATTTACTTTTTTTGTTGCAACGCATACAAAAGAATCAGAGGGCATAGCTTTATGAGATGCACTGATCAATCATAATCAGGAGATGCATTTTAGTTCAAATGCTCTTTCCATATAAATTTGAATCTTTAACACACCAAGCAGCAGAAAAAATATCTGCCATTCCAGTTCTCCAATGGCAACCCATTAGCCAAACCTTTCATCAGTTTACTCCCACATAAGATCAATCCAGTAATTTGTTCGATCAATTTTAAATTCAGCCCATCAATTTTAAATTTCATACCATTTTAAATGGTCTTTGGTTTATAATCTTGGTAGAAACAGAAAAAAAATGTTGAATATTAGAGAACATTACACATATTAAACTTAACCCCATCCCTTAAATTAAAAGCTGAATTTGTAACTACCCTTCAAAAACATTCATAAATTTATGCAATTATGTAACAGACACACTCAGAATGCTCTACATTTTCAGTTTTTTAAATAACATTTGCAAGATTAAAGTGATTCTAAATCACTGCAAACATATGGGCATAATTTTCTAAAAATGTCAATTTCACAAGATCGGGTTCTGCGCACGTCCAGCTGCAAATGGTGATTGCATCTGGTGTGATGTGTGGCTTTATCCCATCTCGTCTCTTGTGTACCAGTGCGGCAAAAGCACTGAGATTTTACGTTTCCAATGCTGTTGGGTCCATAAAATTTAAACAAATGCAGCAGTATAGAGGAGAATAGTGTTAACCATTCCATCCTCTGGTCTTCTGCTGACTAGGATTTGAAGAAAGCATAGCAGACCTGTGCTGGAAAGTAACACGAGGGGCTAAAAGAATTTACAGTAGATTAGTCAAGTAGTTAAAATATTAGTTAAGGAATTTCAAACTTAAAAAAAGACAATGAGGCAGAAATTGCAGTCCCCACGGGTGGGTACGCGCTGTGTACTCACCCGTAGGGCCAACGGAAATGCCGGTTTTAGGCATGCACTGGAAACCGGCATTGCCAATCTGTCAAGAAAGCTCGACAGATCCTCCGACTGCGCTTCTGCAGGTGGAGAGTTCTGTTTTTTGGAGACCCTCCGCCCGCAGAAAACACTTACAATTCTTGCGCCTGGTAAAAAGCAGGCGCAAAGCCTGCTTTTACCAGGATAAGAGTTGAAAGAAGTTTAAAAAAATATATTTTTCCACTGATTTATCATTTAAAAATACTTTAAAGAAAGATAAGTTTATTTTTAGCCCCATTAATAAAATTTTTTCCAAAAAATAAAATTTTTGTTTAAAATACCTAATGTAATTTAAAGTCATTTTTAAAATGTGATAAAAAAAAAATTATTTAAAGTTTTACTATGTTTTTGGGGGTGATCTCTATTCATAATTTGGCAGGTCTTCCTGTCAAAATGTATGAATGGAGGTTCTCTTCTGTGATTGGCTCCCCATGGCCCACGTGATCCCAGGGACGCTGCGAACCGCCTGCGCCTCTGGGATACGTGGGCCCTGCGCACCGGCAGTTTGGAGAGGCCCAGCAACGGAACTCTGCACCTCCCGGGAGCCCTCCGGTCCAGGCGCAGATTTTTCTAGAGGCCTGCGAACGGAATTTCTGGGCCAATAAAACAGACTCCACACTTGTTTTGATAAACAAATCACATCTGGAAAAAAATGCCCAATTTAATCCAGCCTAACTGACTTAAAACCCCTACACGTGCAAATCCAGTAGTGCTTACATGCAAGTCATTTATTTAAACCTGAAATAGCTGAAAATATAACTTGACCAAAATAGGATTTTTATTATTATTTATTTATTTTTATTTTTTTTTATTTAAAAAGGAGAGCTCATTAATCCAGTCATTTTTAGTTATGTCTTACCTGTTGCAAATGTGTTGTGAACACTGTGGAATGAAATGGCGTTGACTGGATAGATCTGTTCAAGACTGTTTTCTTTTAATCGATGACATTTAAAAGCATATTTTTTCTTCTGCACTTCTGGGTTAGGATCAAGGTACTCCACTGCAACACGTCCTTCAATTGAACTGAGAACATAGCCCTAAAAAGGAGGGAAAAGTTCCAATTATGTAAAAACTAAATCCAGAAGTTACACAAACTAGATTTTTAAAAAACCCTGTCCCATGAATCAGCAGCTGTTGATCATCTCAATGTCTTAATACTTCATCATTAGATGCAAGACAGGAAAATCAATTCATAATTTAGCTCTCATCTGCCACTGCTCAACCTATTCTGAACATATAGAAATATATTAGAAATACAGGTATCTGACTGGTACCTGTAAAGTGTGGGCCAGTAGGGCTGACTAGAGTACACGCAGAGTATATAACTGATGGACCATAGTAACATCGCCAGCTGTGTCTTGAGCTTGGCAACAAGAGTTCTTCATGTGCGTTTTGCATGCAGCCGCAGACTTCCACAACCCTGTTGTAGTGCTGCTTCTCTCATATCAAGTATCCCATGCCATGTTTAAAAAGATATGAATCCAATGGATCACCTAGACACTTCTTAAACACTGCTTTCCACTGTGCTAGAATTCTATTACACTAGTGCAAAGCCAAAGTCATGATTCAATACATACTAGAGATAGTCTCTCACTTCCTGACTTCAGTGCTTTCAGGAGTTAGATTGGCACTTGACTACTATGTTGCAGATTTGCATCAGTGGGCATCCAAAATTGCTTTGCATCGACTTGAGTGCAATTTACCAGCATTGTTAAACTAAGCCTATCGTTTGGTAGCGTTTCTAATCTAACACAACTAATTTAGCTTTTCCACTACAAGAACTGTGGCAGCAGCAGCAAAGACAAAGTCAACATGGCCAAAAATGGCTGTCACCACATTAGCTGCTACCTGCACAACTGAATGACTTCTACTTCATGTGTCCTAATAGCATGAAAAAAATCTTCATGCCCTATCTGCTGCACCCACAAGGCATGCTGATTAATTACTTCTTTCAAAAACAAATCAAGGTGGGTTGCACCCATTTTATACCAGTAGAGAGAAGCTGATGTGTGCCTCAATTGTAGAATAAACAGGCAGCAGCCAACAGCCTTACTTTGGCCAACCATCCTCTTTAAACCATCATTGTTTTACTAGCAGCAGAGTGAAACTATAAACGTACATAATCACCTTGAAAATTGAAAGAGAGAGATAGGTTTCAGCCTGAGTAAAATAAGTTGGGCGAAGGTGGATAATTGCAGTATCACGCATGAGGGCAGGAATTTCCTAGGGTGTCTGTACCTTACAAAGATGTCCATTAAAAAAAACATTACGAAAGAGTAGTAGTTGATTGCTCATAAAAGGTGCACAAGCAGAATGAGATAGCTATAGGAAAAGCAAATAGGGTTTTAGGCTGTATTGCCAAGTATAACACTAGACTATACAAGGCTTTGATATATTTGCACTTGAAAGTACTCTGATCTGTTTTGGTCCCCACAGCTGGTGAAGGATAGTGAGGCTTTGGAAATGGTGCAGAAGGCAGTAACCAGGATGAAACCAAATCTTAGATATTTTATTTAAGAGTACAAGCTCAAAAAGTTGGGGTTATTACTTTGGAGGAGTGCAGGTTTAGGCAGAACATGATTGAGGTTTTTAAATGAAAAGATTGGATGTGGTCTGGTTAGATAGGTTACTGAAATGCATTTGGATGCTAAAACCAGATGCAAGCATGTGAAATTGGTAGACAAAGTGATGAGATGCCAAGAAGTGTTTATTTTAGATCCATAGTCTTCTGGAACAAATTTCCATAATATGTGAAGTATATGAGGTTGGTACAATGCTTCAAAAGGGAACTTGACAAGTTCCTGAGAGAAGAGAACATTGCCAATTTGAGGCAATTAGTCAAGTCATTAGTGAGCTCAAATGGCAATGTGTGCTGGACAACAACAGTCTCCTGGAGCTTGCTCAATTTCCTTCGTAAAATTCCTTTTGGGCTAGTTTTTGTGCTTACCAAGAAATAGCATTATTAGATAAGTTAAAATGGTGTGTGGTTATACAATCTATTGGATGCAGTGATCTTAATGGGCCAAATTATCTTTTCGAAACCTTATTTTTCCAAGCCACTGAAACATGTTTTGCACTACATATTGTTGTACATACAGTGTACACTCAACCACTGAAAAATATAATTGAACCAATTAAAAAAGATTGCATGCAGTACACAAACGAGTAGTACAATTGCTGTTGTTAAATATGAATAACATATGAAGTACCTGTTTATTTGGAAATGCTCTAATGCAGCGGGTTTGATACTTCAGGCTAGATTCTCTCCTTTGCTGTACATATCCCATGTTCCTCAGGTCCCACACCAGCACACGACGGCTAGCAGTTCCAACAATTAGACGATCCCCAGAAACAGAAAGAGTGTACACCTAAAAAGGAAAAAAACACAATAGCTCTTCACCATTTTCTCTTAAAATTGCATAGATGCAAGAGCAAGCATGTATATACTTATGCAGCCGTCCAAATCCTGTTTTATATACTAGGGAAATACAAGCAACAGGAAAGGTAGGAGTGTCTAGTGTGCTTTTTACTTAATATTGGTGGCAACCATCTTAAGCCAATTGGCATTTTACATGTCATGCAAAAAAAGCATCCAGTACATAAGTAAACTTTCATAGTCTGTATTAAATTCAAAATAAAAAATAAATGACTGTGCTGGCTCTGTACAGCAAGTGTATCATACTAACTGTTTCAAGAGCCACTCGTAAAATTATGTACAGACAAAACTTATGCATTATAAGCCATGTTTAACCTGAACTTTAAAGTTATTCTACACATAGCAATGTAAGCATGCCCTTTTTTAACAATCGATACATAAGATTTTCTGATCAAAGCAAAACTTGTAAAATACTAATTTACAAATATTTTACGTGCTTACGGTTTTTACTGTTAGTGTATTCAACTTGCTAGAAAACTGTTCAATAATTGCAAAATGAAAGCAGTGGTCTGTGGTGGCTTTACATTACACTAATGTTTTTATCCTGTAGAGGATTTTGCATTGCTTGGCTTATTTTACAAGTTTAATTTTATGCCTTCAAGTGAGAGCTGGACCAGTTCTTGATTGGGGTGGAGGTCGCATCACAGAGGTAAGTAGCTTTATAGATAACCTTGGTCCATGTGATCTTCTGGACTGGTTTCAATCACCTGAGGGTGTCAGAGTAATTTTCCAGAATATTTTTTCCCCTATTGATCCTGGGTTTTTGGCCTTGCCCAGGAGGTGATGATGCAAAGTGTTTAGTCATGATGTTTCAGCCATCATGAGATGCGGGACAGGCTTGATAGACCAGCTGGTCTTTTCCTGCCCATCAATTTTGTATGCAAATCAGAAGCACCTGTAATTCATGGGAACCAGGGGGATGAGTGCATCAGGTTGTATATGAACCAAAAGCTAGTAACACACTAACTTTTGTTCCCCGACCCATGGAGCAAGAATAGCAGAATTCACAAGCTAGTATTCCTTCCCCCCACCCCCACCTTTTTGGCACTTTCCTTTCACCCTCACAAATGCACAGCTGAGCGCTTCAAGGGTGAGCGTCAGCAAGCTATTTGACTATAACTGGGGTGGGGGGGAAATGCAAGGAAGAGAAAATCACAACCAAGCCCAATCTTATTCTTGCCCAACCCTCTCCTCACCCACCCTTCTGCAGTATATTTCCGGCAGAAATCGCTAGATATCTATTGGGTACAACATCCAATCTATCCCTCATAAACCTGGGGTGGGGCTGAAGCCAACTGGGATCTTACTGGTTTAGCTATGGTAAAGTACTCCAAAAAAAAAATCAAAGACACCGTGCAGTCCTACTCTTCCAGATTACTGACCGTCACACAATTTGGTGTCATCAGCAAATTTAATAACATGCTGCCTATGCAGTCCTCCAGATCATTAAGGAACCCTGGGGAACCCTACTCATGACTGGACCCCATTGGGGCCGTTCTTCCCATTTCACCCTCTACACCAGGAAACCGAACTTTCTCAAAACAATCCTTCATGTAGCACTTCAGACAATTCAATGAATAAAATCGATGTTGTGTTCCCCAATACCTTCACTAGATGCTGGAACTCTGAAGTAGGAAGAAAGATTAGCAAGCTAACAAAGGGAGTATACAAGGGAATAAAGGTTTGCAGGAGGACTAAACAAAGAATGGCTTCAACTGAAGACAAAGGTCACTTAGTACTAGGTCATCCACTTTCTAGGATAGTCATAAACTAGATCATGAGCAAAGCAATATTAAGTAGAGACACAGAGAGCAGGGAGCCTAAAGGTGCAAAGATAGGCCAGAGCCTGATAAAGGACATGGAGCATGCAAATATTATCCTCACTGAAAGAAAAGGTCAACATCAGCTTCCCAGAGACTCTATGTCCATTGTACAAGAACAAAACAATTAAGAAAAACTGAAGCAAGCGAATCACTGATTTTCAGGTGAAGGAAATGGCATCCAAATGTACACACATGGCAAAGTAAGCAGGATTAAAAAAAAGAGATGAGATGTATTGGACAGAAGCAACAGATGAGATGCTTGGGGATATCTTGCAAGAATGTTGGCTTTCAACTAAGAAGGGGTTACAGGGATCGGGTGGGATATGTGTCGGTGCAGGCACGATGGGCCGAAATGGCCTCTATCTGCACTGTGGGGTTTCTGTGATTCTGTGAAGACAGTGACCAACACTAAAATAATGAGAAGCAGAAGTTTATGCACGACAGAACAATATAGCAGAAGACGGTAATGGACAGAACGTGTACAGTATGGCTGAAGATCTATAGTCTTCCTAGATGGTAGAACAAGTGCCTGATGGAGAGAAAACATGAAAACCCAAAACTGAGATGGTGAGATTGTGTATGAGAAGATTTGAATGCAAGAGCACAAACAGGCAGACAACTGTAGAAAATGGTAAAGAGCATTAGCCAGCCCTTAGGATTTCCAAGGCCAGCTTGGTTATGATGACCGAGCACGTGTCCTTGATCAGTTGCCTTCTTTGGAATGGCAATTCTACAGTAATAGTTCATAAACTATTATATTCCACACAGCAATCATTTCTATCTGTACTTGTTATAACTATTCCATTCATAACCAAATATTCATTCAGCCAAATTACAAAAGGCATTCATCGACAGCATCAATTACTCTTTTTGGGATTCGATTTCAAATATCCACTACTTGGTGAAGGGGTGTGGAAAAAAATCTAATCTCAAATCAAAGTTAAGTAACCTGCTTGCATTAACCATTAAAAGTTTGTTGTATCTTTTTGAACAAGAGTTGCTCCCCACTCTTCCTCCTTACTTTTCTCAAGCAGATCTGCAATAAGCTTATGTTGCTTACAAGTGGTGCATCAATTTAAACATAAATTTCAATGGAATTCTGCCAGCAGATTCAACACTGAAAAACAGCTAACCTGCCTGCTAGGAATTTGCAGGCTGGGTGCTTCCAGTTTGTAGTACTCAGCTGCTGAACCAAAGGCCAGCACTCATTCCTCTCAACCACCACCAACTGGGAACATCCCACCAACCCCTCTTCCCTTACTACACAGCAGCATCGCCAGCAACCCATTCTGCCAAACTCCAAACACAAGTCAGTGCCAACACTATCTTCAGAACAAAGCAGTCTCCACTGCCCCAAATGCAATACCTCCAGCAAAACCAATGAGCGCCTCTAGTCAAGTTGTTCCAGTACAGCTACAACACTGGCATCTATCCAACAATGTGGAAAACGGCCCAGGTGTGTCCTGTCCACAAAAAGCAGGACAAATCCAATCCGGCCAATTACTGCCCCATCCGTCTACTCTCAATCATCAGCAAAGTGATGGAAGGGGTCATCGACAGTGCTATCAAGCGGCACTTACTCACCAATAACCTGCTCACTGATGCTCAGTTTGGGTTCCGCCAAGACCACTCGGCTGCCGACATCATTACAGCCTTGGTCCAAACAGAGACAAAGGAGCGGAATTTTAGGTGTGAGGCAAGAGTGACTGCGCTTGACAGCAAGGCAGCATTTGACCGAGTGTGGCATGAAGGAGCCCTAGTAAAACTGAAGTCAATGGGAATCAGGGGGGGAAACTCCACTGGCTGAAGTCATACCTAGCACAAAGGAAGATGGTTGTGGTGATTGAAGGTCAATCATCACAGCCCCAGGACATCGCTGTAGGAGTTCCTCAGGGCAGTGTCCTAGGCCCAACCATCTTCAGCTGCTTCATCAATGACCTTCCCTCCAACATAAGGTCAGAAATGAGGATGTTCACTGATGACTGCCATTCACACCTCCTCAGATAATGAAGCAGTCCATGCAACAAGGCCTAGACGACGTTCAGGCTGGGGCTAAGTGGCAGGTAACATTCGCGCCACAGAAGTGCCAGGCAATGACTATCTCCAACAAGCGAGAGTCTAAACACCGCCCCATGACATTCAATGGCATTACCATCGCCGAATCCCCCAACATCAACATCCTGGGGGTCACCATTGACCAGAAACTTAACTGGACCAGCCACAAATACTGTGGCAACAAGAGCAGGTCAGGGGCTGGGTATTCTGCAGTGAGTGTCTCACCTCCTGACTCCCCAAAGCCTTTCTACCATCTACAAGGCACAAGTAAGGAGTGTGATGGAATACTCTCGACTTGCCTGGATGAGTGCAGCTCCAACAACACTCAAGAAGCTCAACACCATCCAGGACAAAGCAGCCCGCGTGATTGGCACCCCCTCCACCACCAGCGTACCGTGGCTGCAGCATGTACCATTTACAAGATGCACTGCAGCAACTCGCCAAGGCTTCTTCGGCAGCACCTCCCAAACCTGCGACCTCTTCCACTGAAGGACAAGGGCAGCAGGCTCATGGGAACACCACATCCTCCAAGTCACACACCATCCTGACTTAGAAGTATATTGCCGATCCTGCATCGTCGCTGGGTCAAAATCCTGGAACTCCTTACCCAACAGCACTGTGGGAGTACCATCACCACAGGGACTGCAGTGGTTCAAGAAGGCGGCTCACCACCACCTTCTCAAGGGCAATTAAGGATGGGCAATAAATGCTGGCCTTGCCAGTGACGCCCACATCCCATAAAAAATGAATTTTAAAAAGAACAGCCCCACATGTCTATTACTGTACTACTTTCCTACCCTCCTCCTTTATTCTTCCAACGATATGCATCCTCTATGCAGTGTAGAAGTAAAGCTTGACTTGATTTGTTCTGGGAACTACTTGCTTGGTCATTTGCACAGCAACTCTAATGAAATGAGACCCCAAAGGTGCTGCATGAGGTGGGGTCAAACATTCAGCAAGAATGGGGCAGGGGACCAAGTTATGGGAGGTGACTGAAGACAGATTTTGAGGTTGTTAAAGGTGGAGAGATGCAGCTAGGTAGAGGGATTTAGAAACAGACTTCTAGAATGCAGAGGTATGATAGCGGAAGGCTCTGCCGATGATGGTACAGTGTACCTCAGGGTGAGGGGTAGAAAGGGGCTGAGAAAAAGAATAAATGCATGGTAGGCCAGCATCATAAGAACACAGATTGTGACTGGAGACACAGAGCTGGATTATATTGTAAGCAAGATTGTAAATTTTGAAATCAATTCATTGAGAGACACGGATTTCGGATAGGAAGCATACAGCAGAATTTTAAACAATTTGGAGTTGGTATAGGAGCAAGGCATGGAAATCATGGAGAAATCGATCCTGGAGCGGACAAAGGCCTGACTGAGTGTTTCAGCAACGGTGAGGTCAAGATAGAGATTGATGTGGAAATAGGGTGTGAAGTTCAGCTCAGGGTCAAACAAAACAGAGAGACTGAACTCTCAGGTGGTGGAATACAGCAGTAGGATGCAGAGTTTCCAACAGGAGCTGAAGATGGATTCAATCTTACCAATGTTAAAGTAACTCACCCACAGCTTGATGTTTGAGAAGCAGTCAAACACAATCGCAACAATCGTGGAGGCAAGGATGGTGGCACAGAGTTGGGTGTTGCCAACATACATTGGAAGCAGACTTCCAGATGTCAGCAAGGACAGCGTGCAAACTAGAAATAGGAGGGGAGCAAGTATGGAGCCCTCGGGCACATCATTGTGGCTGCAGGAAGAGGAGCCATGACAGGAATTGTGCTAGTTATGCTGTAAAAAGTAGGAGGGAATAATGAGAGCACAGAACCACAGAAGTGGGCCAAAGGAAGTTGAAGAGCACAAGGAGGAATAAATAATGCGCCATGGTTGCAGTCGAAGGACTGTCATAGGTGACTTTACCAAGGGCAAAACAGGTGCTTTGGGAGAATGGAAGCCAGATTGAAGGGATTCAAACCCTCCGCACCTGTGCTACCGCTCCATTTCATTTTAAAGTAAGAAAACACTATGTGGCAGCGTTGTAATTAATTTCAAAACCTGACTGGACACAGCACTGAACTAAATCATCCATTTAGCTACTCCTGGTTGGTCACTAGTTTACCTCATGTCTTTGAACCGTATTAAACGAACATGTGAAGATTTCTGAAATAGCTTTTTACAAGAAACATAAAAACCAGGCGATATAGCAGAGGAAGATCAATGGAAATGGCACAGGGAGGCCTGCTGCCTTATCTCCACTCCAATCACTGCCCCTCTAAAATGTCTTTCTCTACCCCGTCGCAGGGAAGTCAGCTAGCTGCCCAAGAAATCGGCTGATAGACTGGTTTCCCCACTGCTGCCAACCCCAAGGACCAGTAGGACAGGGGCGACGGTAGATCCTCAGGCACTGCCCTTGCTGCTAGTGCCCTAGAATACTGGAGAGACAGAGCCTAGTAATGGGTTCCTCTCCATCTCAAGACCCACCTGACGTTAAGAATCTGCTCAGCTCATGGCGAGCTTTCTTACAACTTAAAAAAAAAGTCTTCAGAGTTCAGCTTCCCCATGAACAGTTCCTCCTTCTCCTTTTGGTGCTGCAGCACTGTGGCCCACTGCAGCACCACCAACTCGCAGTAGCAGAATCCAACTTCCCACCAGGAGCCTGCCCCGCATGCATAAGGATCTCTGACCCAGGAAAATGGGTTAGGATCGCAGCAGGGTGAACTCCCACCCCGACTCTCCTCTAACAGCAAAAGTGCCCTGAGGAAATTCCCAGCCATAGTAACTTGGGACTCTAGAAATAGCTACACAGTGAAAATTATGTTTCTGTCCTGACTGATAGTGGTAGTGGATAAAAGAAACTGGGAAGCAAGTTTTGGTAAGAACACCAGCTGAGTCCCAAGGACCACCTGTCAGAATTGCAGGCCAAATGCTGCTGATCTAAAATGAAGACTTGCAGGTCTGCAAGTCAAAACTAATGCCAACAGTGCTATCTTCCAGACAAGAAGCTTTAGATTACACATTCGAAGAAATTCAAAGGATGGGTGTTTTAACTTCTGTAGAACTAAATGAAGCTCCTAATTGGGAACCAATGAAAGTCTACCTGGGCATTATTTCCAAATACAGGAAACTTTGTGATATCCGGCACCGACCTGTTGCCGTCCCATCAAAACTGCCGGACAAACCAGCTCTAATGTTAAAACATGCGGAAGCTTTTTTGAGCTCCGTATCTAGCAACAAACCCTGTTGCAACAGCTTCTAAACAGTCGGCCGTATCTTGCAAGCGTCTCTGTAGCTAAGCAACAGCTTTAGCTAGACCTTATAGAGCCTGACTGGTGGGAAAAAAAAGCTATGAAAAGAAAAAAAACTTACTGAACCGACTCCTGAATTTTGCCAGTGGCTCGAGCATGCTGGACAGTTAACCTCCGGATAAACCAAAGTTCCCTGTAGCCTGCTTAAACAGGACACTGAGTCAATCCCCATACAAACCAAATACAGGATGGGACGGCAACAGCTCGGTCCCGTCGGTGCCGGATATCACAAAGTTTCCTGTATAGGTAATGAAAAAAACAAAATAGCTGCAACATTCCTAATTAAAATTGGGTGTCAAATCAACTTCAAATAAATGCTAGAGATACCCTACAAAGTGAATGACATTTATGAGAAGGGACTAACTGACTTTGTAACAAATATTTCCCATTTTTGACACGTCATATTAGTGCATGACCTGTTTGATCGAAGTCAAGACATCGACTATTGAAGATGTAACAGTCGTAACTTTCAATAAATCACATCTGAAGTTCACATGTAACAGTTGACCACCCCCACCCTCTCTATTTGAATGCAAGTCTCTCCTACAGGACAGTGAAATAATGAGATGTAAACAATCTGCCCTTATGTTGTCTACCTCAGGTAAGTGTTCAGTCCAAGAGTACTACCCCTCAATTCAGGCACCAATGTGTTAATTGGCCTGCTTCCCATTTCTATAAATTAATGTAGCAGATAACATAGTATTGTTTGTCCATCCACATACAGACTTACCAAGAACAACAAATGCTCTACAGCCAAACTTTACTGTTTGTTACCAGGGTGCATAGGGATGTTAAACTTGTCTTTCACCCATCTGCCTTGACATGAACACATCTATTACAGTCAATTGTGGAGGAGGTTCCCCTCTTAAGATTCTTTAGTCTAAGCCTGGTCACTTCTTGACATCTAACAAAGCAGTACTGTGAAACTATTGACTGAGCACATTTAGCCAAAGTGATTCTCATTCTCTACCAGCATACAAACTGGAGTTATATCATCCCCTTTATCTACCTTCAGTTCTTCCACTCCCCATTTATTTAACATCAACCACCAAGAGCATATTGCTCCCCATAAATTATAGAGGTCATGATGTGCAAACTGCAGTCACAGCCTTGGAAATCTGCTCTTTAAAACCCAGGCAACTACTTTTAACTTAAAATCAGCCCTTTCCAAACTTTTACACCCACAAAACTTGAATAGAACATGCCAGCGAATAATAAACACCCATGCAAATAGGACTGAATTGCTCAGGCTTCAAGAGTCGATTGACATGACCCAAGGGCCATATATGGCCCATAGGACCACAGGTTATACATCCTGATCTAGGTGACCAGTGTGTTTCTACCCCACCCCACCACCACAAAAGCATTAATACAATTCATAAAACAAATTCATCAATGTTTTGTGGGAGGGGGGGGAAAAAAAAAATCACCATTTAAATCGACAAGCATATTATTCTCAAAGCCATGCATGAAGGAGATGTAATACATTGCACACTACATAAAGAGCATTAGTATGGGCACATTTAAATTAAGTTCTTTAGTAAAAACTAATACCTCATAAGTACTCCAACACTTTTTTAGCGTGGATGCATACAAACAAAAATCAATCTTACAAAACCAATAAAAAATGGTTATGCGTCCCAAAAACAAGGTTCGACATCCCAATGGAATCCCAAGCTGCACTGGCTTTTGTATTCTCTGCAGCATTACTTTTAGCACTAAGTGCAGGTAATATAGCAATCTCAGCTATCTCAATCAGAGTGCACAATTAAAAACTTCATAAATATTTGACCTCTGATTACCTTCCATCACTTTAGCTGCTTTTCGGATTCCCCTTGCCATGATTTCAAACATGCTTAAATTGAGGCCTACCATTTGGACATAGTAAATTAGAAAGTCTTAAATCACATTTTTCTGCTCGACTTCGAACCACAACTATGCTTAAAATAGTTTCTCTTAAGATTATGATAAACTGAAAGCAACAATTATACAATGTAATAATAGATACACAACAGTTTCATGAACCAGTTTTTGTAACTCCTGCATCTTTTTTCTCATAAGCCATCATACATATACATACACTATTTAGAATGAATTTATGACTACAGCCACATACAGTACTCCAGTCAATACACCATATTCAGCCTTACATCCCCACAGGGAAAGCCAACAACTAGCAGTCTTTTATATATTCACACACACACACATTAATAGTTTTTTAATCTTTTTTGCTGAATTCAAGCTTGCAATTTGGATCAACAGTTTAAACAATATATAATGCATGTGCTTCTTTAGAAATACTGGTTGTCAGGTACTTTCTGCATTGCGAGTGTGATCTTCCCAACTCCTAAGCAGTCATAAATCAAACGATAGAGCTGATGGGTCATGCAGATTTTGCCAGTCTACTCTGTGCACACATTCATCAGGAGAAGTATTACTCACTCAGATAAAAAACCTGATGCCATAATGAACCCCAGTGAACCAATAAACAGCTCCATCGACAATGCCTGTCTGTTCCACTCCATTCTGTCACAGATTCATCACTAGCTCTTGGAACCTAACGTGCTATAAATCATACCCTCATTCACCACAACCTATTTTCTCTGAACTAAGATCTTACTAAAAATTAGGCTAAGAGTAATGGGGTGGCTTCATGGCCACTTAGTAGATAATGCAGTAGATAATATAGTCATAATAGGGTGCTTAAGGTGGGCAGTTAACTACACAATATTTACCTATATTACCATATAAGCATTATAACTACAAGATTTGAACCTTATCTATATACTACAACTTGGGAAATCAAAGGCTAAAATTACTTGATCAAAGACCATTGAAAATGCACCTCTATGCTGGTAACATTTTTGTTCCACAATGAAAATGCCATTCTATTTTTCACAATACCAGACCCCATTAAAAATTTTCCTACACAGGAATGGAAAATAATGTAACACACCTGCATTCTCAGCTGCCTGGAAGTATATGATCTACTTAAAATGACATAGATCCGGAATTTGCAGTTGTAATGACAGCGAAGCTGTCAGTGTTCGCCATCATTACAACTGTGAAACTGACAGCAACTTCTGGAGTACACACATGCGCAGTTAAACGCGGAAATCCAGAAGTTGCTGTTAGTCATCTCCTGCGCCTCCACAGGGCGTGCTGTTGAACTCCCCACAGCCGGCAATCAATTGAAATCACTGAACTGACGAGAATTTGAGCTTTTACGCTGGAATGATGCTCTTCGAAAATGCCCCAAAAAGTTTAGCTTTGTTGAATGAGGTACAACTGGGTTTTTAAATGGTGTACGGAGTCATAATTACTGCTGAACAACCAACCATTCTGGCACTGAAAAACTAATTTTACATTTGTGAAATGTCAAATTTTTCTATTATGATAAAAATTACATTTTTAAAAAGTTTGTTTATGGTATTTCAGCTTCTACTTTAACCCCATGTGCATGTTTCAATCTTTAGTTTGCTCTTTCTAAAATGATTAAAACGTGAAGGAAAATCAGTGCCTTTTACTTCCTCGTTTGCTGTCTGTGAGAATTCTTCAATGTGATTGGCAGCTTAGCCAGCTTGATGACATCACTGTTGCTGGACACTGGAGATCTCCTAGACTTGGCGCCAGATTCAAATCAACGTTGAGAGGTGAAATCGATTGCTAGATCTTTGTGGGCAGCTTTCTTCAAGGTCAGCGGTGAGAGCCAGCACATCACCACTGACTGCAAAATCCAGCTGATTGACTTGACTTTGGGCTTAAGTTGAGCTTTCCACCCCCCACCCCCTCCAAAATAAAGACATACATTTTCCTCAACTCATTAAAATCGCTATAAAGAAAGAATTTGTAAAGAAAAAAAAGATGCGTTAATGTTTTAGGTACAAGACCCTTCCTCAGTGCTCAGGTCTTATACCAAAAATGTTAGCTTATCTTTTCTCTTTACAGATGCTGATTGTCTTGCTATGCATTTCCAGTATTTTCCATTTGTATTTCAAATTCTTAGCATTTTTGCCTCATTTACAAAATGATTCAGCCCAAGGAGACAGGGCTTTACCTAAACTTATTTCAGAATAGGATAAAGAACTCTGAAAAAAGTTGATCTTTACACTGACTTGCAATTCAATTATACAGTACTCTAGTGTTCTTTATTTGGTACAAGCACATGGATACTTCCCAATATACCAAAACAAAATAAACGTGATTTCACTAGTCAACAACACTTTACATAGGAACAGGAGTAGGCCATTCAGCCCCTCGAGCCTGTTCCGCCATTCAATTAGATCATGGCTGATCTTATTCTTAACTCCATCTATTTGCCTTGCTTCTGCAACCATTACTACCCTTGCCTAATAAAAATCTATCAATCTCAGATTTTAAATTTTCAATTGACCTAACCTCAACAGCATTTTGGGGGGAAGAGTTCCAGATTTCCACTATGCTTTGTGTGAAGAAGTGCTTTCTGACATCACCCCTGAACAGCCTAGCTCGAATTGTAAGGTTATGCCTCCTTGTTCGGGACTCCCCACCAGAGGACATCTATGCCATCAATACATTTATCATCTTAAACACCCCAATTCGATCACGCCTTAATCTTCCATATTCAAGGGAATATAAGCCTAATGATCACAACAGTGATTTATAATGGTTAATAATTACCCAATTCTATCTTACACTTCTAAAGGCAGATCTTGTTAGATAACAGCTTACATTGTGAATAATGCCAATAGCTTTTACAGAAATATACCATAACCGTACATTTGCTTACACTATGCACATTCATGTGTCAAATAGTCAGTTTTTGAGCATTAGTTTATAAACAATATTATTGCATACCCTTTCTGGCTGTGCGAATGTTCCAGCATTGCAAGGCGTTCTAGGATCCCATAGCTTGACTGTTTGATCCCAACTTCCTGTGACCATTACATTCACTTCTGGACAGTATTCAACACAACGAATTGTAGCATCGTGGGAACCCACAATAGATTCTATAAAAAAGATAAAATTAACTGAATTGTGCTTTACATCAGGAAAAGCTGGCTGTTTGTCCCTTATAGGAGTAATGTGTAACTTCTTTATTGTAAGAAATGCATGCTTTAAAAGCTCATTTGTAGTATAAAGCCCAGTGGGAAGGTTCTTGGGATACACTTTTCAAAGAGAAGGCAAGTCTAGGGTGGGGTATCCAGGCATTCCATCTGCATAAGCCACATAGATGCATACCATGGAGTCTCAAAGGCCAGAAAAAGTTTAAACCCATGGTTCCATTAATTTTCATCTATCTCATTCTCATTTATGATTTACTAGCTACTCAACTGTACTAACAATAACCCTTCCTAAGACTCAATGCCCACACCATCAAATAGGACAAAGCGTAAATATAATTAAATTGCTTCAGCTTCAAGGTTGCCATGTGTCCCACGAGTTGAAATTTGGACCCACCCCAGTCTAAATAATTTGGGGGCGATTTTGCCAGCCTTGGGGAGGCGGGTTTGGAAGCAAGACTGCCGGGAAAATGGCAGAATTTGGGGGCGGGTGCCCAACCCGCCCCCAAGCCATCTTGCCAGGAGGCAGGTAGCTGTCCCGCGCCGGGTCCAGTCTCCTTGGAGGCAGGAAGGGATTACATCCACTTAGCTGTCTGTTAACAGGTAGTTAACAGGCAGAAAATAGGATTATCCCCATTTTGCCCACACAAGTGCGGGCTTCCCGAAGGCTCCGAAACCCGCCAGAGTCACTGAGGCGAGTAGTGGGTCTGCGGGGGTCCAAAAGTGTGCTGTGAAGGTGAGTGATGGGTGCAAGTGTGGAGATGTGAGTATCTGAGGTAAGTGCAAAGTGTTAGAAAAAGTGTACTTACCTTTATTTCTTCCTGCAGGCTTCAAATCGGTGGATATGCGGAGAGTCTCACACCTCCGCGGTAGTGATGACAGATGGCCGTTGCATTCTCCAATGCAACAACCATCTAATTTCTACAAAAGAAAGAGGTTTGATGAGGTCTTGAATTCAAGAACTCATCAAACTAGAGAGAATGTCAGTGTTTGACAGCTTCACAGAGCTGTCAAACGATGACAATTCATCTGTCAAAACTTTGACAGATGAAACGTCATACATTGACGTTCTCAGTAACCGGCTTTCGCTTAATTGGCCTGCTAAGCCCGCTGGGCAGGCTTAACAAGGTCAATCAAGGGAAAATAGCGTGCGTCGGCCGGAAGTTGATGGAGGCGTGACTGAAACCCGACAAGTGGGAGTCCTGCCTCCAAAAACGCCCCATTGGCAAAATCACCCCCTTTTTGTTCAAAGTACTGCTTCCTTTTTTATTTAAAAAAGAGAATAATCGCATCTGAAATTTAATTATTGAATTTATTAAGGCCACTTCAGTGACATCAATAACAGGAAGGGTCTACAGGGGCAGGGGTTAGAAAGAGGTTCAAACCAATCCCAGGGCCATTTTGGGATCACCCTCCTCCGAAGCACAGCCCTCAGTCCAGTTATAGTTATAGATATAGATGTATCTACGACATGAGGGTTTTCTCCCTAAGAGTAATGCGGTAGGATTATTATTTGCTAATAACGGTGGTTTACCCCTCAACTTTACTTCTGTAAAGTTCAGCACAATCTGAATATGACCCCACTTAGCATAGAAGACACTTGGGAAACTTCCCCATTAAGATAAGAAAACCTCGGAGCCTTTAATCCTAACTTTTATGAATATACAAGAGAATTTTTAATGAGTGAAATTAAGTACATTTGTGCACCACTATCATTTTCCTCAATCTATCAATAGAAAAATCTTCCATTATGAGGTCACCAGGGATTTCTAGGCAACTGAGGTGCACTTCTAAACTGCAGTGGAGACAGAGGCGCTCAATCAAATTCTAAATCAAAGACAAGAGGGAATGTCAGATGTGTTTAAAATTATGAAGGGATCGGCTAGAGTAGATAGAAACAGGCTGTTTACAGTGGTTGAGGGGTCTAGAACAATGGGACATAGATATGATTAAATGTAAGCGATTGAGGACAAAGAACGAGAAATGGTTTTATAGAGGGTTGTGAAATATACTACCAGAGTTAGTGACTGAAGCAAAGACAATGACAACATTTAAGAATAGGTCAGATAGGTGGTTGAAGGAAAGCGACATAAAGGGATACTGGAACAGAATGGGCACGGGAGATTAGGACTACTGCTCACATGGAGGATGAACATGAACACGGACGGTTTGTGACGAATAGCATTATATTATGTTCTAATTTCTATGTTAAAAAAAACAAGAGATGGGCTTTTGACTTCCCTAATTTAATATAATCTGCTGTCAGACTTGGTAGACCAGTGAAACAATCCAATGAAATAATTCCTTTGAACTAATGATGCTTTCAGAGACTTAGGAGCGTAATTTAGTTTATATAAAAATGAGTTCAAGAACATCATGCAACTTCTTACACAGCATGTTTAATACAAGCATTTCTCACCTTGGTCTGTGTTTAAATCACGCATTTTCAGTGAAAGGTCCAATCCGCCACTCCATGAATGAGTTGGATCCTATTTACAAGGGCGGGTGGATATTAAACACGATGTTAGTACATAACATACTTTGATCAAATATTGATCCAACGTTTACAATGAAGTTTACACCTGTGCTTCATTTCCCTTTTGAAAGTTCTCCTATACTTTTAAAAGTATGTCCTTCCGGACTAAAACAATACAATACTATGGAATAGCCACAAGCTATGACATTCTGTAAAGGATTCAATGAAAATCTGCACTTCATCCTTCAAAATTAACATTTTGTGTAGCTCATTCCCAACTCATGAATTTAAGAATCCAAAAAACATGATTAATATAATTAAGTTACTGTCCCAAGTGCTGCACTCAAAATAACTGACCAAGAAATGCAAAGGTTTCCATAACTTCTTGAAAGCATATTTCCAGTACATTGGTGTTTCACTGTTTGCTCCACATACTAGCAAAAGCTGTATGACCTGCTACAAGGCCCATTTCAGTGTCACACTGAAGTCAGCTGTTAGGAGGTGCACACGAGCAGCCCAGGGATGAACTTAATTCCCAGTGGGGCCCCTGCTCTTCTTCGAAATAGTGCCATGGGATCTTTAACGTTAATCCCAAGAGCAGACGGAGCCTCGATTTAATGTCTCATCCAAAAGATGTCACCTCCAACACTGTAGCACTCCCTAAATACTGCACTGGAGTGTCGGCCTAGATTTTTGTGCTCAAGTCTCTGATGAGATAGATTAAGAGAGTAAAATCTCAAGGGTAATAAATCTCAAGATTACTCCTGATGCGCATGATAATCTATATAGGAATAAGAAGATAAAGGAGTTAAATATTTGGCTGGAGAAAGAAAGGATTCAGAAGGATTCAAATTCCTGGGGCATTGGCATAGCAGTGGCCTGGACTGGAGTGACAGGCCTACACCTGAACAAAGCTGGGACTAACGTCTTCACTGGAAGAGAAACCAATGCTCTGAGAAGGGATTAAACTAATGTAGCAAGAGAAAGGAAAAAACACAAGGAAGCAGAAAAGAAAGCAAATGGGATGACTAAAAGAAGAAAGTTTCAAAAATAAATCAGAAAGAGGGAGATTAAAAATAAGATTACTGAGCAGAGAGTGCAAATTTGAGTTTAATGTAAACCAAATGGGGAATTCAGAGGAAACTTCTTTACCCAGAGAATGTGGAACTCACTACCACAGGGAGTGGTTGAAACAAATAGTTTAGATGCACTTAAGGGGAGGCTAGATAAGCATATGAGGAAGAAGGGAATGGAGGGTTATGCTAATAGAGTTAGATGAGGAAAGACAGGGAGGCGGCTCGGGGGCAGGAGCATAAATGCCGGCATGGACTGGTTGGGCCGAATGGCCTCTTTCTGTGCTATATATCCTATGTATGTAAATACACAAAGTATTGTGAATCAAATTGGGGGGCTACTGGCATAAATAAATTGCTATATGTGGTATGATAGAACATTAACCAATGTGGCTTAGGCTAGGGCAAGTTTGGGCAATATTTCAGATGTTACATAATCTCCAATGAATGTAGAGTCCAACTGGAAGCTTTTGTCACCTACTCAAAGCGATATCCATGGAGCTACTTTGCAAAACGTTTTCCGACTCTGGTAATCATAATTCAGTGATAAACTAACTAAACGGTTCCTTACATGGAAAGCACAGTCCAGAACAGCCGCGGAGTGCTGGTACTTGAGGCGCATGTTATTGGATGTGATGTCGTACAAACGAACAGAGCTGTCCCAAGAGGACACCAACAGGAACTGAGAGGTGTTTGGGCTGAACTTAATGGCAGAGATGCCATCTTCAGGGCACTGGTTTAGTTTGAATTCATTTGAGCCAGTCATCTGAAAATAAAACAAAATATTTCAGTAAGTTCTGCACTAATATCATTGACAAACTTAAAACAGAGATCAGAGACCTAGCAGAGGGGATTGATTTGTTACAACCACCAAAAGAGATTACTACTGGCCTAGTGTAAATATCACTCAGTATTTGGGGGGAAAAGCAAGGGCAATGTGTGCAATTAATTCAACCAACTACACCAGAGTTTTTTGTTCTCTCTGATTACAGTATCAACTGCAATGACTATCATACCTTTCCCTTAAACATGAAGACTTTGTTGTGATGGGAAAATTAAAGAGTTACAAGAGTGGGTCCTCTTTCTTCCAAAAGATAATAAAGCCCAGTAATGACAATGAAAATGGCTCCCTCGCATACATGCAGCCAACTGCCAGAGCACGAGGAAAAATAAAAGTTGAATCATACCTAATACATAATGATTGTCAATTCCAATGGAAGATGAAATTATTAATATGAATGAATCAATGTTGTGAAAATGCAAAACTATCCATATCTGTTCAATATACTGTGTTCAGAATATTACATTATTAGTAGCATTGCCTTATGGTCAAGTATCTAACTTTTAGGCCTCAGGGTCCTGAAGGGTCCTGCAATATCCCTGTGGAGCATAAACACTGGCATGGACCTGTTGGGCTGAATGCAAAGTATTTACAGCATAAAAACGGGCCAATCAACCCTGTCCGTAAAATGGGAGCCACGTTATTCAGGCAAACTAAAACAGTTGTTTTGGTCAATTCCTTCAATCATTTAGAAATGAACAAAATGCAACTTATTTGCTCTTTAAACTATGTGATTTTTAAAACCTTATCTAAAATGACTGGAAGCATTCTCATCACTTCCATGTACATTAATACTCATCTCCTGTGCTTTGACACACAACCACAATATTTAAAACTGGTAACATGATGGATATTAGAAGCAATGGTTCGTAATCAAGCATGTAGGTACTGGTCCAACAATAATAGTAACTGTGCACATAGCCCTGGAAACATCAAGATATTTTCCCAACCAAATGTATAAATTGGTTTTAAAAATTATATACTTTTAATAATGGGTTTGGTTCTTTGTTACTTCAGCAAGCGGGACCCTGAGCTTCCAGTTGCTTGTTACTTTAATTCTCCATCCCATTCTGATCTCTCTCTGTTGGCCTCCTACGCTGTTCCAATGAAGCTCAATGCAAACTCGAGGAACAGCACCTCATCTTTCTACTAGGCACTTTACAGCGTTCCAGCCTTAACTTTAGATCTTAATCACCGCTCCCATTTTCTCTCGGTCAGCAGGTGCTGGTAATGGAGGATGACTGCACCAGAGCTCTGGGGGTGGAGGGTTTTGGGTTAGTGTTTGGGGTGGGGATCTCCTTTTGGTACACAGCCAGTGGGATGATCTGCACCTCTGGGGTCTACCTGCCTTTGCTCTGCCACATTCCCAGGCCACGCCAAGCCTTTCCACATTGTCAGATTTCCCATGTATCTCTGCCCCTCTTATCATTTGCACCTGCTCTTTACCCATCTTTATTTCTATACTTGCCCCATTATCACCCCCTTTCGCCTTGCACCACCATCCCTTTTGTCATTTTATCATTTCTGTCCTCTACCCTATCACAGATCTTTTCCTTTTGTTCTTTCCCTAGAAATAATATTAATTAGTAAAATAACTGCTTTCAGACAAATTTATCTTAAAGCTGTTCACTGGAAAGATGCAGTCACTTGGGGTGTTAAGGAGACATTTTCATGCCCTCTCCCTCTACACAAGTTCCCCTACCTATAATCCTGGCTACCCCTCGACCTCGCCATTTCCCACGGCGAGAGCTGGACCAGTTTCTAGCATATGTAATAAACTTGGTATCCTATTTGACATGGAGCTGAGCATCCGACCCCATATCCTCTCTATCATAAAGACCACTTCCACCTTTGTAACATCACCAGCCTCCATCCCCACATCAGACATTCTGCTGTCGAAACCCTCATTCATTGCTTTATCACCTGTTCCAATGTACTTCTGGCCTGCTTCTCTTTCTGTAAACTTCAGCTCATCCAAAACTTTGATGCCCATTTCATATCCCACACCAAGTCCCACTTGCCCATCATCCCCATCCTCACTGACCTACAGTCTTCCAGTGTCCCCAACACCTCAAAATGTAAATCTTCATCCCTATTTAGGTCTGTCCATGGCCTCACTTCTCCTTATCTCTAAATTGCTCCAGACCTACACCCTCTCCAAAGTCTCCTTTTCACCCACTGCAGCATCTTGTGCATTTCTCCCTCCCTCCATTGGCAGCTATGTCTTCAGCTACCAAAGTCATTCTTCCACTTCTTCACCTCCCTCTCCTCCTTTAAGACCCTCCTTAAAACCCATCTCTTTTATCAATCTTTTGGTCACCTCTTCTAATATCTCCTTTTTTAGCTCAGTGTCCATTTTTAGCCTTGCATCTCTAAAGCAGCTTGAGAGATTGTTCTGCATAATATGAATGCGAGTTGTCAAATCTATTTGCTTAGTTACCTAGGCCCACTTCTCTCCAGGTCAAATGGTACAGTGGCCATTATTAACTAGGCTAACATAATAGTGTTCCAGACTCCAACCCCAACATTGTCAATAAAGAGTGTCCCAGACTGTCTAGGGAAACAGGTAGGAATGCGGTCTGTCCCTAAACAAAATGGTGTCAGTGGCAGAATAAGAGAATTATTAATGCACTAAGTTGTATGCGTCCCTTTTTAGATATATGAAAAAAACAATTTTGGCAAATCACTGGTGGCAGAATCCGCCAGTAAAAGCGACCTGATTTACATAGCAACTTTAAGCATCTTTAAGCATTACAGTCGAAAACTAATGAAGGGAATATTGCTTGAAGAAAGGCCTCAATAATTGGGAACTGAATTTAAACTGTTGCTGACAAATAAAATGGCCGCCATAGCAAACTGATGTGCATGCTGGCGCTCAATGCCGGGCCGAATCCCAAACCCCGTTCGCACTTCGTTGGCCATTAAAGGCATTTATTTGACGGGCAGTGTAAGCTGGGATCGTATCTTCCCCGGCTGTGTTTAAGTTTCAATGAAACGCCGCATACTCTCCCCGTAAATCCGAACAGCCCGGGCGGACTGCCACTGATCTGAACACCGCACAGCCTCAGGCCTGCAGCCTACACCCGCCCGAGCGAGCGGGCGGCGAATCGCCGACTGAAGTCGCACTGGCGGCTCGCAGCACGAACAGAAGGAGCTGGTGTGAACCAGCAAGAAAACCTCCCGCCGGCAACCCTTGCGGACGCCGCCTCCCTCGCCAAGCGAATCCGCCACCCGCTGGTCTCCCTCCATCCGCTCCGCGCCCATTTACCTACCTTCCTCCTTTCCCTTTTAATTTCTCTTTTTCAAATAATAACCGAATCAAAACCAACACGATTCCGCTCCGAATCTGCCGGAGCGCGCGCCGCGGCCGGTAACGATCCTTCCTTCTGATTGGTCGGTTTGAAGGAGGCCCGCTTTGGCGCGCCACCCTTTCGTTTGGGCTGAGGATGTGACGTCACGGCAGCTCCCGTTGACTCCCAGCCACCCAGTGTAGGTCACGTGACGCGCCCGTTTGTCCAGGTTTCTTCCTTCAAAACTGCAAGATCCCAACTTCAACTTGAACGAGCGTGGCCCGATTTCAGAGGGGAATTGCAAATAAGGAGAATAGGTTGCATTGAAACACAAGTTTTTTTAAAAAAAAGAAAAGTCCTGCGAAGGGAAGATCAATTAACAAATATGTTACAGGTTTTCGCATAGAGCAAGAATGCAACTTTGTAATGTTTTGCAACTTTAGAGAGCTCCAACAGCTTAACTACTTTGAAAGCGTAAAATTTGTAGACATATATTAACGCAAATGTTAAAATATTGTAAACCACTATATTAAATTGAACCACTATGGTTTAAATTTTCAACCACGGAGGAAGTAACTCTTACAGATTTAATGACAATGCAATACAGTAACGTGTATGCATAGAGACTATATTGAGGGTATCAGTAGTATTAAAGTAATTAAAATATAACATGCATACATAATAGATGAATGTTACCTTAGTGGGTTGTTATCTAGTGCTTTCCGGACATTCAATACCATGAGTTAATGTGCATTTATTATCCATGCATGTTATTCAAACTGTTACTATTAATACTATTGACTCTGTTCATAAATATACCTTTGCATTACTATTGTTAACATTTAATAGCTATACTTTGATTTCGTCGACATCATTTGTTCTGTAATTCAATTTGTGATTTTTATGTTATATTAAAACAACAAATGTACTTGTAGGGCCTTCTGTTATTCCTGTAAAAAAAATTGCGCTTTTCTCCAAAATGATCCAACGGATTAATGCTAATGAACATTTTCGAATTGTTCTTAGTTCATTATAATGATTTTTTTTGTCCCAACACACCCATACCATATTTGCAAAGCATTACAATTGCCACGTTCCAGAATAATATCAGTGCTGTTTGAACATTTGCGTTTAATTAGAGATTCATTCTAGTGCGGAGCCCACTTTCAGTTCTGAGGTAATCCACAAATAAACAGGTACAAAGTACGTTATATTTGAGTAATACTTTATAACGGAAAAGAAAAATGTCATAACTTCTACTCACAGAGAGAAGTTTATCTTTAAACGTAATTTATTTAATAAAAAATAATAGTCTTCATGTACTGCTGCTTTTAACTTGTTTCTGACAGATCTGATACATGCCTTATTACCCAAAGTTTTCGGAGATCGTAAGTAAAGTTTGCAAATTCGGTCTAATATTCTAGCAAAAGGTTCAAATGCAAATTAAAGCAAATTAGCTTTTGGTGTCTTGAATTGCACCGTTACGCAACATGTGGTGGGAGTTCACACTACATATTTATAGCACTAACATTAAAAAAATCACGATGCACCCTTCAAATACAAGAACATTTTCTCTTGTTATATCAGTTAATGTTCATTGTAGTAGAAATAAAACGTAGATACGGTATTTCACAATGAAGGTAAACATTTAGTAGAAGAAATACGTTACTCCGCCCAAGTTTTGATAAAAGGTTATTGAAAGCCAATGCTCATATTAGAACAAGCTCCTGGGTTGCAGTTCATTCTTATGAGATGTTGATAATTTAGACAAATAATATTGTCGCAGATTGGTTTCTGTATACCTCTACGTTGAACTGAAGGGCGTGCAGAAAATGTGGAATTTCAAGCTGGGGATAAGGGCTCATATCACATTATTAAACGATCATGCGTGTTGATCGTCAGTTAATTTCAACAATAGTTGAAAGTATTGATCGTTCATTTTAGAAACGTTTAAGTAAAATAAAATGTCTGAGTTAACTAAGTAGAAATGTCAATGTACGCATTGTAAAATGGCACATGACCGTAATATTACACGAAAACTCTGTTACTCTTCCAGCTTTTCGTATTCTTGATTATTTACTGCATCAAAAATATATAAATGCGTCGTTTGTGAACTGTTATAAAATATACCCTTGAAATTAAATTTTAAGAGGCGTACTACGCTATCTTGCCTCGTATAAATGTAATTTTTGACCACCCTCAGTATACATAGTTAGTTCAAAAATGCAGACTTTGCCCTTTTCTATTATTTAAGATTGTCATTCTGTTGGAGTGAATAATGAAATACGTTTTAACATTTTTGCAACTGAGTCGAATAGCGCGAAAAGGTGCCTTTATAGATTATTTAAATTAAAAAATACTGCTTTCCAAGATTTTAATTAAATACTCTGAATTAATCTTACCTTGCAGCCCAATGCATTGCTCTGAAAATGCCAACCTAAATTTATTCCTCATATCAAAGGCGCTAAATTTAAGAATAAGCAAAATATTTGAGAAGACCTGTATTGCACGCTATAATTGCTCTATTAGCTTTTCTGTAAGGTTTGTGTGTTAATTATTTGGGGGTCTTATGTAACAAGTCGTGAGATTTGGAAGTACTATTTATGAGAATTGCCAACTGTAATCTTTTGCACAAAAAGTTTTACGCTTAGGTGATAGCAACACATTCAGATTGCTTTGGGTGTATGATAACGTTTCGGCAACATTACACACAACGCTCTACTTTTTTCTGTTTCAGGTTTTCAATTTATTCATTTACCCTATAAACAAAATATCCTTATATAAGGTTAGACATGTCGTACACACCTGTCTGTATTTCCTGTTGCAAAAACTATAACAAGCGCCACTATGTCAGTGTTGCTTTCGGTGCCCTGAGTGAAATAGTTCTTAAAAAAAGCAAACAATGTGCATAGTAAGCAGGTATATTGTTCCTTCTGTATCATTGTTGTCTATGAATTTCCCTTGTCGAAAAATGACTTGCTATTATGTCAAAAATGAATTCCTAGCACCAAAGTCGAGTAATATGCTCAGTTCAGGTGTATACTTTGTGGTTCCCTGTTATCCATTAAGAAATATTCTTATAATCAGTACAGTACTTCATTTTCTTCAGGTGTGTGTTTTTTATATCCTGAAATTTCTATTTTGATGTGAACATTTTTAGCATAATGCACCCATCTGCAATTGTAGGAAATAAATAAGACTTATTATCAAATAAGAAACTGCAAAATAATCCATATATACACTGTATATTTAATACAATTTATAGAGAAGCACATTGTCTTTATAATTATGCAAGTGGTTGCATATAAGAAAGATATATTTTAAACAGATACGGATATTATATAAATATACAATTTAATTGTTAAACAATTATAAAGAGACGTGGAGCAGAAAATGTCAGTATTCGACTTTGTTGTAGAGGTTGTAGAAGGGAAGAGCTGTGAGGTTGCTGCCTGGGTAGTACAAAGGAGCTGGGAACGCGATTGATCTGGGGACTGGCACCCTCAAAAGGGAATTGTCTCTGAAAACTAGAGGCATTCCTACTAGAGTCTGCGCTGACGCGTGGGCCATGTTGGCCGCCTCGAGTTCTGCTGAGAGCTGCCGCTTCCACTTGTTCCTGCGGTTCTGGAACCAGGTTTTGACCTGGGTCTCTGTGAGCTGGAGGCTGGTAGCGAGACAAGCCCTTTCCGAGCTGCTCAGGTAACGTTTCATGTCGAAGGTGGATTCTAGTTGGTAGACTTGGCTCCGAGAGAAAACGGTGCGAGTCTTCTTCTTGGCCGGATTCCCTTGCCTGTCTCCCTCCCTCTGTCTGTCTGTTGATGTCTGCGTGCAATTTTTCTCTTTTTCTTCCTTGTAAACCTGACCATCTTGCGACAGGTACTGCTGCCTTCTTTCCGTGCTTTCCTGCCCAGCGCTGCCAACTCCTTTAGAATTACCTAAAAAGCAGAAAAAATAAGGCATTTCTCAGATATATTCTTACTGATCTTTGAAGTCCTCATCTTTCCACTACACCTCTACCTTTATTATTATATATATATAATATACTAAAATAAGACTCACTTGCGGCGTCAACACGCCAAGAATAACGGAACAACACATAGTTTACATTCATTTTGATAATGTTTTTCTGCTCTGGAATGCCGGGACGCATGACATGCATCACTGCTTGAAAACTTAACATGAGAAACTGCCTTTAAATATAATTAAAACTATATTATAAGGTGTCAGTGGAGAGCAAGAATGAAGTTTTAATATTGGGTGGCAAGGAAACGTATTTTGCCAACTCTATACGCTAACATATTGTAAACTATCCTGCATTAATATACAACCTATATATGCCTCACCTGTATTTTCTATATTTTCTGTCATAATTTTGCTACATGCCGTTGCTTGACTCCGTTGTTCAGGCTTTTTAAACTCAGTGAAAGACGAAGGGGGAAGTATATTCCCTAATTTGTATTGTAATTTGCGATATTAAATTTGATGAAAATAAATGGTCATATAAGTACATTATAGCCCCGAACCAATGTGGTGTGAATGATGGCAGGAACAGGACTGCTGTCGTAGTCTCGTACCTGGGGCTCCAGTCATAACGTGGCTGTTAAACTTAAATCCTTGAATTCTATTTACCAAATGGTTGTGTTATTTTATGAAATGCTAAATTGCTGGTTTCAAAAGTCAATCGTGCGAGTGTTTTCTGTCCGCAGTGAAATATGAAATGTCCTTTCTGTTTGCACAATGCAGCTTCACCGACTAAATCCATCCAAAGTATGAGAGACCGCAGATACTGTCTGATCTGCTGAGCGTTTCTAGCATTTTCGGTTTTTATCTAAGAGTCATCGTTGGATTGTAATGGGTCGAGAATGTTGGGACATGCTTGGGCGTTAGCGACAATCCTGTCAGGGACATTTATATATTGTATTACGGCACAACTTATATATATATATATATAATAAATTTAAAAAATCAAGTATAAATCCTGTTTAAATTTAAGCATGATATTAAGGGCAAGCGTATCGTGTTTCTCAAATCAAATTATTTGTTTAACACTATACGCGAAAAGGAGTTGAGGATAATGGTGCACGATAAATATAAAGGATTTTGCTTTACTTACTCACACAAGTGTAGCTGATAGTCTGGTGTCTGCGACAGGGCTCGGTGGGGCCAGAGTCAGAACAGAAGCAGGCTAGGTCTTTGTATCCTTCCTCGGTTAACTCTTCGTCCGAGGAGTCGGATAAACAGCGCTTCCTGGCATTTACTTTTGCATTGCCTTTGCAACCTGTGCGTTCTTCCTCCGACGTGGTCCCAAGTATGGACTGTATCGTAAAGCTGGAGATCGGGGCTGGAGAACACTTTGTGATGTCGTCTTTGTTGCTCATTCTGTGTTCATAAAAAAAAAAAGAAAATAAACTTACTTACTTACAATCGCTTGCAGAAGTGTTAGACTGCGTATATTGTTGTGGCTTTGTTCTGCAGTCGCTTTCCCTGAGCATGCACGGGCTGAATGCATTCTCTGCGTCCCGTAAACCTGTATTGATCTGCTGCCTAGTCAGTGGCGTTGGCTGATTTGCATGTAGGTTTGAGTTGCTGCAGCCAATCAAAAACAGCAGTCAGTCCCGGAAATTTTGAACTTTACACAAGCGGAGGGATGATTAGGTTAACCCAAGGATTTGATTGATTGTTGATGTTTGCGATGTTAAAACATATTCTTGCTTTGGAGGAGGACGATGCAATACAGTGTGACAATAGATGCGGCCTCAATGCGCGCACGTGGTGATACTGACTTGTTTGCTTGTTTGAAGTTTTAATGAACGGTAGGCTACGGTACAGGTCACTTGACAGTGTGACCGTCTGGCTAGATACTGGGCTCAGTGGAGGCTGGTTATTGCTCACTGGAAATCAGGAATGGGGCCGCTAATAGTTACAGGCTTATAAAAAGAGTTAGATTAAGTTGGTAACTGTTGTTCCTGAGTCCTTCTGCGGTGATGTTGCTGTTCTCGGGCTGGGTAATGTGGGTTTGCCATAAATCAGAATTTTCACAATTATAAAATGTTATGAGAGAATTTTAGAGTAAAGAACACTATTCAAACGGGAAATTAAAATTGCAAAATTCCTTTTATTTGTTTTGTTGAGATCTAGAAAATCTGAAAATCGTGACTAATTCTTCATTTCCATTGTGACAGATGTGGCCCGGTTTGGTGTAGGCCTCCCTCTATTTGTAATTGTGAAGATTGGTGGCGTGAGTACTAGGCTGTGACTGCAGCAGCCTAGCGATAGTGAGATCAGCGAAATGTTGGGTTCTGTTTCAATAGTGGAACTCATTTATGGAACGTTCATTTCTGCAAAATGCAAATTCGACTGCAGTCGAGTTTTATGCTGTGTTTAGTGTAGAGGAGGTTACCATGATCTCACCTGGAGCCTTGCGAGACTGTAGTGGAAGCTGGCAACAGATTCCGCGAATAACAAAAGGCATTCGATTTGTTGAATGAGTTTGGTTTTGTGTCTGAGGTTACCCATGTACTGTGGCTGCCTATGGACATCGACGCTGACTGGTACTTTGGATTGAATCTGATTACTGGTCTGTAGAAGATTGAGCGGCTCTGTCTGGGTTGCTAGTAGGCTTAAACTAGTAACAGATCTTGATTGATTTCGGATAGTGATGGTTTCTGGTTACTATAGGTACATTTGGCTGCTAAGGGCGCCTATAAAGTACTTCCACCTAGATGGGTTTTTTTTCTTAACCGAAGGCTGAATACGTTTGGATACTTAACCACCACCAAGCTTAGTATAGTAATTTTAATACCAATGGAGTGCTACTATTGGTTGGAAACCGGCCAGGGTGGGTGAGTTTGGTTGAGGTTGAGTTATCTAAACTTTACCAAAACCTGAATGTTGACTAGGGGGTGATGGTAAACTTGGTTGCCAATCAGTGCTCTGATTGTAGCTGGTGGCTGAGATTTGAGCAGCTGACGGTTGCTTCTCTTTCTTTCGAGCTAGGTTTGGCACTGGAGTTTTGTTAGCACGTGACTGACATAACATAACAGTTGATATTGCAGTTTTAAACTGACTAAAAAAACGAAGGTTAAGTGCAGTTAGATGGGTCATGTACCAGGTACAGCAATTACATTGGCGTCAGGCATCATGGCGACGCCGGGAAAGATGCAATAGGAGATCGCAGCAGACATTCAACAAATTATTGATATGACAGGAGGGGAAATAAGATAAACAACTTAGTAAAGCGAATTGATGTCAGTATTTTAAAACTCGTCATTAGTATTCAATCGGACGGTGATTACCAGCGCCTAGATACAGTTACTTGACTTTCCTATTGGAATGGGCGAAATTGAATAATTGATGTTAAATGAACCCTCTTTTATGCTTGGATCGATCGTTAATTCGCCACTTCATTTTTATATTCTTGAGATCAGGGATAGAGACAAACTGATTGGAATTAAGTTACCGTAAGTTGAGTTTCATAAAAGCATTTTGAAGATATGTCTGGTTACAGAAATAAAATTCCAGACAAATGGAGAGGCGCGGTTGTGTATTTCTAGAGTTGCATCCAACGTGCACACTAGTACTCCACAATTGATCAAAGGATACACTGTAGAACTAAATATACAAGACAAATTCAAGCATAGCAAATACAATTTTGTTAATTATCCCCGTGTAAGAACAGTCTTAAACACAATATGTTTATTCTCACTGCACTGTAAATGCTACTCATGCTTTGCAATGGATCTGATAAAACAGCAAAGTTGCGCAGTTGTTGTCCGAGACATTGAACACGTCTACAATAACCACTATCAACATATATACAGGCGTGAGTAACACACAATGCATTTAGTGCTCATTGGACCGTCAGTTGATTAGTGAATAAATTAACCAGTTCCTTGATCGATGACAAAATCTCCAACACCGCTGCTACATTAGTTGAGGTAGATGTACCATTGAGAAATGGATTAATTTATGACTGTCTAATTGAATCCTAGGTTTAATTAAGGAACTAGCTGGTTAGCCAGTTGATCGAAGTAAGAGGCACCTATTCCATAGTCTGAGTATTTCATGATGTGCAGATAGGTTAACCATTAGAATAACGCACTAACCGTGCTGACCAGCCAGAGTTTGTAGGGCATGATTTTGATAAATGGCGGTAATAGCTGGTTAATAAACACAAAGCTAGAAATTTGCAGATTAGTTTTTAAATCGCTTTCCTGGTACATTAACTCCCCAAAGTATTGCCTTACTGATTTGACTGACAGTTCCAGGTTCCCCATAAAGTTGGTAGGATGTCGAAAGATTAGCAGTATTCCTTCTATTGATTACCTGATTACATAGTGGGACCTTGTAAGAACAAGGTTACTTGAGGCCAACTTTTGAGAGTGTCGCAGTTATTAAAAACTTCAAATTTCACTGATATGGTTTTGATGATAGGCAGGAGTTTGCCACTTCATCCCCTCTACCTCTACATTCACTTCACTGAAATTACAGACTTCGGCGACTGTACGTCAATTGATTGTCCTGTATCTTAACAGTTGCAAAAAATCATCTCGATTCACAAATACAGATCGATTGACATATATAGGTTCTTGTTCCAAAAGTGTGTGTTTTTTTTTTACATTCATTCAAATACAATCGTATTCTTCTGGGCCATCTCTAATAAGATCGTTTCTTCATATACCAAGTGTTACCCAATTAAACGTCACCCCTGCTAATACTTGGCTTCTAAAATTGAAGCTTTCTGTGGCAATCCTGAATCGATCTTATTGGAGTTCGACTTTGTTTACTTGCTTATTGTGCCGGCTGCTGAAAGCTGACTGCGGACAGAGCCTGGTTAATTGATTGATTGACAGGGGCTGCGCTCTTGTCCTGCTCTGGGAGGCAGGTGTGAGAGTCCTGCTCCGTTCTACCACATTAACCTTTTCATGCTTTCACGGGGTCGCGACACATTACAAATGGTCAGCTTTAATCATAGTGTCAGCTCGTTAACGTGGCGCGCCCCTGCAAACAGCGCTGGATGATCACTCTTCATTCCGCTCTCAGTCAGGCTCTGGGGCTGCAGCCAGTGTTTAAACTACAAATAGAAACTAGCAGCTTCGGAAAGTTACAAACCGGGCGTAATTATCCACCGTGTCCCTAATGGAGACACTACACAAAGATGTGATACGACTCGTTGGGAGATCGCCATTGATTTTAATCTATTTGAAATTTTCGAATAGTGTGGTTTGTATATACATTTCGCCAAAAAAACACATAGCCATCTTTTCCAGATCATAATAAGCATTCATTTGCTGCAAATATTGCAACAGAAGTGAAGTTATCATTACTCATACTTGAGTTGGGATAGTATTGTACTTAAACTGTATTAAAGATGTACTTACACCGTGTATGATTCCTGCTAATTAAGTTTCTCTTTAAGTTACTCAACTAAAATGTAGATTCGTGAGGCATATGTGCACAGGAGCAAACATTTTACTGTGGGATATATTGCCGACAGCTAAGCAAGGCATTGTGTTTGAATGGAGTTTGGAGCTAATAAAGATACGGCGTGAAATCTACATTGACATATTAAATAGGCACATTTTGTGAACCTTAACTATTTAAAAGCCTGTTAAATGCGCGCATCTGCTTAAAGAGAGAGCTTTAAAAATCCACATTATTATAAAGCGGGTTTCGTCCTAAGACACCTCTGCTATTCTCAGCCATGTAGCTTGTGTCTGTAGCTTTTGGAGGTTGTCCCCTCACCCCGTATTCTCTTTCGTAATCTGGCCAGAGGAAAAAGTAGCTAAAATAAATCTGATCTGTAATCACTGCTACTGTAGCACGCCGGTGACTGCTGTAAGCACAGATTGCAAGAGCACAGAAAATGCAATTCTCCCTCCCCCAGCCCCCCAAAAAAGTACCGAGGATGTCAGGCGCGCATTGTCCCTAATGAAAATTGATCTTTAGTAGGTTTATGCTGCTAGAAAATAGCCTCCTGACCGCCTATAATATTGCAAAGGTTCCACCTGCAGTGACAGATGAAGTCATAAACAAGTTTGATCTGCGAATCAAGCTTCGATAAATATTAAACACAGTCCTTTACACGTGTGTATTATGATGTATGGCGCGTCCAACTTTAAAATAAGGAAATTACCGAAGAAAATGATATCAATAAATTTTCTAAGTATAAACGTTGATTATGTTTCGATTTTCATTCAAAAGCTTGCTGTTCCTGGTACAAATGACATCTCACAACGGGCTGCAAAAAGGCTCCCTATTCCACGGGAGCCTGGAGGTGTACAATTTATGTAATCGGGGCTGGAAAATGAATTGTGTAATTTATTGGAAAACAGAAGTCATCGAGATTAGATCAGCATAGCCTATCAAAGGGCCACAATCCATCAAGTTCCAATTAACAACCTAAGACGCGTAAACCATAGAGCGTTAATGGGTTTCCAATCTACTGGACTGATAGACTCATCAATTCCTCGGGGATGAATTAAGAAAATCGACCGCCCCGTAGCGTGTAGTGTCATTCTTTTCTGCAACTATATGTCAAATTAAAAACACAATTAAAATTTAAACTGTTTCAATCAGAGGTGCCCTGCAACCTATGTTTCACTTAATAGAACTTTGATGAAAATCTGATGGTTACACTCCATCATTGAGGCGAATGGGACTCAGAGGTGCAAAGGATTCTTTAAACTGCGTTTCTAAAAAAAAAAATAATAGACCCGGGTGATGTACGGCAGGGCTCACACTTACACCAGGTAGAGCAAAGTACTGGTCCCCAACTGAGCAGCCTGTGCTTCAGATCTGCTATTTATTTTGTATGTACGATGAAGTCGTTCTGTTGAATAAAAATTCGGGCACCGTTACGAAGCGCGAATCGCGGTTAATTACTGAGTGAACCTATTTGAGAGATGCCTTTACAAGAGGCAGGGCTTGGAAATGCATACAGAGAATGAAGACATTTAGCAGCAGCAGTTAAGCTGCATTCGGACTTTCCTTTTAATATGAGGAACACAATTATTGAGAGTTTGGGGATGAAATTTGAACGCATCCTGGATATCGCGTGCTAATTTTGCCTCCCCTTTTCCCCTTTATGCTAACAAATCAAGGTCACAACATTCCAGCAGCGTACGATGAACAATGCAGCTCATTGAAACAATATTTTGCAGACATTTTGCGATCAATACGAGCTAAAGCATAATGCTATGCCAATCTATTAATGCTCTTTAATGGCCCCTCGTTGAGTTTGCATCGCACAAGTCGATACAGGAACGTGATTATCTCGAAGATACTTTGTCCCTCGTCCCTTTTTAATAACGTAAACACGTTGTAAGCAAAAATAAAGTTTGTTAACAAAACATACTGACCTATTAAATGGCACCGGTTCCCTGCGGAAAGTCGCTAAGTATACCTGAGAGATAGGCACAGATTAGTGCCACAGTTAAACAGAGATTTTGGAGAGTTCGACGCAAATGAGTGCAGTTGTTAAACTGTAAAATACCCGCAGGCCGCTGAAGCTGAACTGAGCTCACCCACAAACGATCTGCATGATGGTTCTGAAGACTGTTCTGGGTAGTGATGGAAAGGTTTTATCTGTTTGGCATGATTGTAGTGTTTGCTATACAAAAGTTCCCTGTGTTTTGCACCAAATAAAAGAAATACATGTGTGTGTAAGGTACAAACACGACAGCAGAATATACGCAGGCATATTTACAAAAATGAGCAGGGCTCACGATGTATCAAACAAAAGCAGAGATTTGGAAATCGCAGCGTTTAAGTGCTAAGCAGGAGCTGTTCATATTTATGATTAGTCTTTGTATTAATAGCGCCTCTTATTTCTGAGATGCCACTCTGTGTAACAGAAACCATCCTTTCCTTGTCCTATATGCAAACCAACCACGGCTTTTAAACCAAAAATGTTGTTTGTCTTTAAAAAATATATAATTTTTGGATACGTTTCCATTATAATGATTGTGTAAATATGGACAGAATAATAGTTCACATGCTTAATGGAAAACAAGCCAGCGTGCATCTTTATTTTCATTTAATATTTTGTTTCCAAAAAAAGTTTTGCAGAACAACGTAAATGATCAACGTTACATGTAAAAGGGCTGCTGCTTAGGCGAATGTTGTGGTCAAGATCTAAAGGCTCCTAAGCTGAATCTTCTGAGTAGGAATCATTTCATTTATGCAGGATTGTGGAAGTGACTGTTAGAAATGATATTACAATAAAATTTTCCCTCAACAGTTCTGTCTGACCATTAATTCAGCTAGAGAGCGAGAAAGTTATTTATGTGGGGGACTGGGAGACAAGTAAAATTGGTGGCTGAGATAGCTTTGCTGAGGAGGAATAATAACATAAAGCCAAAGGATGACTGATAGAAAGTCGAGAACAAGAAATCAGTCTACATTTTTCTCAAATATTTTAATTGAGTCAGTAACCATTATATTACTATTAGCATATAAGCACAGGTGTAAACAAGCTGTTTTTACCTAAATTATGTAGAAAATTCTGAAGAAAAGCCAGTCTGCTGTTGGGAATAAACCTGGTACACTGGATGCACTCGTGTGGAAAAACTAAGTAATAGTGAAGCACGCAAAATTACTAAAAAATAAATATTTTGGAGAGGGAGGATTACTGCAATCGTATATCTTCAAAATTGAACTATATTTAAATGGTTTAAACATATTTGAAATGGCTCCCACGTTCAAAAGCGTGATTATATTTCATTATATCACCATATTATCTGAATTAACAAACTAATTGTAGTTTTAAACCTTATTATTGTAATGGCTATACATTTGAGTTACCAATATAGAGCACAATGTTGTAAGGGAGGAGTGTGTGTGTGTGTGTGTGGGGGGGGGGGGATCTCACAACGCCAAAAGATCCAAAAATTGGCACTAACCAGTATTTCTATTTTCTTTCATATAAAGTTAAATTGATTATTGAGGTGAGGTTGGCAATGAGTCAGAGACAGCACAATTACTGTATCAGTAAAGCTGTGTCAGTAACAGGGTACCACGCCTTTTTTGTGCAAGGGTGTCTTTTAGTTAGCAAACGTTTTGCAACTTGATAATTTAAAAATGCTAGTCAAGGTGTAAAATATTCAGTGTAATCTTGTTTTTATTGGACCGGTCGGTTCTTGATAGAGTATAGATTAGGAAAGACAAGGTACTTTTAGGACTCTCAATACAACATAAAAGTACTTTTGCATATTTGTAGTCGCTGTTTTCTGTTGATTAAACTGCTGAGTGTTTGCTATATAAACGTCTTGAAAGTTCATATTGACAATGTTGTCGTGAAGTTAGTACCGCCAACAATACGAGGCACGATTCTGTTGTTACTTTACACAAGGGGCAACATATTTTGGCTTCTGTGTTGTGTTTATTTTCAGCCACGACGCATAACAAATTAAAACAGAATCAAAGGCAGAGAGACACCTATTTAGCGCCTTGTCACTTGTGAATCATCTGACAGAACTGTTGACAGGTTTCATGTGATAAACTAACAGCAATGCTATCTGAAAATCAGAACACGGCGCTGCTGGTTTCTTGGATGTCAACCATAAAAATACAAATGGAATAAACTCGAGTTGCTCGTCTGTAAAGGACATCAACCGTGACCTTCTGCAAAAATAGGAATGGTTAAAATATATTTGCAGTATACAAGCACCGGCACATATCTGTGCAGTCAAGGGATTACTAAACTCGGTCGGTCTGTACTTGATCCAGCAACGCCATCTGACTGGTTTGTTTCACTTTGTTTGCGGCCTACCATTTAAATATCACGCCAATCTCAGAATAGAAACTGCCCTCTTACTTGTAGGAGCTCCATGTTCAACTAAAAGGGACTGTCACTTAACATAAAGAGAATTGTTTAACCATAATGAAATATATTCTTATCCTGTGTGTGTACAGACACTTGGCAGGTGAAGTCACTGACCCCTCCAGCTATTGCGAAATACATCTACAGGTTATACTTCTTAATAACTGCAAATGGTTTCAGTTCCGCAAATCCTTGGCCAGTCAATCAGTCCCTCCCCCCCTCCCAATATTCTTCACTACAAATTGAAAGAACTTTTGAAAAAAAAAGTTTTGTTTGAAAAAAACGTTCTGCAGGTCGACCATCGGTTTCATTGCAGTTTCCTAACTTGTTTAATTAACCATTGTCTGAGGTTTCAATACTAACACTGTGAGGGGAAAAGTCAGATGTGATTGAATTGTAAAATGTGAGTCACAAAATAGACACGAACCTCACTACACTGATTATGAAATACAGTACACCATGTATCAGATAACAATTGACAAAGAATGCTTCAGAAGAATTATATAAAAGCGGAGGTGGCGTTTTCTTTGCTAGATAGAATTAGGTATTTCTCAAGGCTAGATGCACTATTGCATTGTGTAAAATATCAATCCAGTTTCCCTTTAAATGATTATGTCTTTAAGCATGGGCGCCATGAAATTTTAGGCCTATCAACTGATCGTGATTCGCTATCTGCAAATATCGTGTCGTTTCTGGCCACAAATGGTGTTTGTATACTTTATTTACAAAGCAGCAGCCTTACTGATTCTTGAGCTAGTGTTTGTATGAAACTACACATTTGAGTAACAAGGAATGCTTACATTTTATTTTAGTTCACAACAAGTCTGTTCAACAAAATTCGGCATTACAATATCAAAAACGCCAATATTTTATTTCATTTCTTTTGCTAAAACATACAGAACACCCATTATTTTCGCAGTAAATAACTATGTTACATCTGGGGGAAAACATCAGAAATAATAAACACAAAGTGTTGTCTGAAAAAATTAGAATCTTTATCTTACGACCTCTGTCAATAAATTTACAATCCAGGTAAATTAAAATACGTCGTCACCACGTAAACAGGACATTTATTAAATAAATAAACAAAACCTTAAATATTTTTCTGATTGTCCTTCAGTTAAAGCGCCTTGACATTAGAACCTTGAGAACGTTCATAATCGGCAGTGCCACTCGGCACACGTTATTCCAGTTAGGCCAATTTAAGTTGGATTTCAACTTGCAATGATTTTCCTCTATACTCCACAACAGTGCTTTAACTTCTTTAGTACAATATTGCACAGATACGTGAAACCATATTAAAGAACAACATTTTCACCACTCCTATTAGTACTTATTAAAAAAAAGAAAGACATTTACAAGCGGGATCCTCTTGTAGGTATCCTTCCTCAAAACTACATGGCTTGGTGTTACAGAACAAAAATGGTCAAATAAAATGAGAATAGAATGATAAACCCAGACTGGCCTTTAAAGGGGTACAGATGAGGCTAGAGGATGTGAGCAATGTAGAAATTTACAGCTGGTCTTCTTGTGGCTTGTTGCTTCAAAACTACAAGCTCTAATCTTACAAAAAACGTAATGCAAGTTAAATATTAAAATAAAATCAGACTGGCCGCAGGAGGGGTACGGATGTGACTACAGGATGTGAGTAATAGGCTGGATGTGGGAATGTTAGTAAAGGCTGGGTGACTGGCGCGTTACCCGGGCTCCCAGACTCCGAGGCCGAGTTCTCGTGGTATAAGATAGGCACCCGGACTATCCTTTGAGCCGCGTGGCTCATGTTGGCCGCTTCAAGCTCGGCAGCCAGCTGCCGTTTCCACTTATTCCGGCGGTTCTGGAACCAGATCTTCACCTGGGTCTCAGTCAGGTGCAGAGAGGCGGCGAGCCCAGCTCTCTCCGAGCTGCTCAGGTAACGCTTCATGTCGAAGGTCGACTCGAGCTGGAAAACCTGACTCCTCGAGAAGACCGTGCGAGTCTTCTTCTTCCGACACGGCTTTCTTTCCGGACTTCCCGCCCTCTTCTTCCAGTCCTCGCTATTATTGTCTTCCTTCTTTTGTTCCTCTGCGTCGCTAGATTCCTCCAGCACGATCTCTTCCAGACTTTTCGAGTCTTCCTTTTCTTTGCGATCGGGCTCGATTTTGAGCGCCGGCTCGGGAGAGTCTCTGTCTGGAGACGAGTCTCTGGCACACCCGATGCTCTTCTCTAGAGCTGGGACGAGAGAAAGAATTGCCGTTAGATACGCTGCAGGTCATAAGGACGAGACGACAGTGCATTGGAAAGGACAATGTGCTTAAAGATGCCTTACCTTCTGTCCTTGGGAGATGAACTCCTGATGACAGTGTGCAGGGATACCACCAGGCGGAGGACCTCTCCAGATAATGCGCCGGGAGCGTAAACCTCTGCGCCGGGATTTCAAACCTTGGGAAGCCGGGCTCCCTGCAGTGAGGTAAGGAAAAAGCAGCACCTTCAACCACCCCTTTCACCGCCGACAGCAAAGTCTTAGGCTTCGAAGGCTTTCGATCACAGTTCAGCAGGTTTTTGATGGAGAAGGAGGACTCCTTGGGCTGAATGGGACTCTCCTGTGCTGCTGTCTCGGGCATGGTGGCCTGTCTCCGATCATAAACAGAAGGAACCGTGCCGAGGCTGAGAGGAAAACGGACCGCGTTGATCAGAATCCCGGGAGTTCAGAAAAACGCACCAAACTTTTGCATGTGGCTACAGTGGAAATCCACAGCAATTTGGAACAGAGTAGGAGGCATTCAGCGTCAATCTGGCGCCAGATGATAATGATGAAATAAAAATGTCATACAAGTTAAATGCAGAAAGTATACGGCGATTGGGCACGCACAATGGCAAATGGGATTACCGAAGGAAAAAAAAAGAATGGCATATAATAAGTCCACCTCCCTATACTTTGCGCTTCGCTTAAGGCTATAAGAGCTCGCCTGTTATTGGCTTTATATAGTCCAATTAGGCAGCAAATGAGGACGAGACTAATACCACAAAAGAAACTCGTCCTGTAAACCACCACTAGACGAGCAGTAGGCAAATGACTTACTCCTGTCCATTGGCACAAAACGCTGCTTCATTTCCATCTGTAGGGGAAATTTGTTTAAAGCGCCCATGCTTTTGCTCCTCTGTCATTTTGAGCGCCTCAACACTCTGGTTGCCCATTGAGGCAACACATTTTACAATGAGAAACCAAAATCTTGTTTCTATAAATTGGTTATTTTCCAGGCTTTGCCTTTTTAAAGTCCAGTTTCTATCTTGGGCTGGATGGCGCAAATCAGAAAATAAAGCTTCTCCGCATCTGAAGCAGCCAGATTCAAAAAGAGATGTCTGCAATGTTCCATGCGGTTTTAAACAGAGACGTTCAATTTGTGAGGTTTTCATGATAAAGTATTATATGCCAGGGATATATTGCACATTAAAACGCGATTTTATGAAGTGTAGCACTGCAAGAAATAGCAATAATTTTATTATGGAAGCAAGCCCAATTTGTATATGAAGATTTATAAGTAGAACGGATATGCTGTGACCTCAGATTCAAGCAGGATTTCGCATATGTCATTTTAATGTTGTACTGTATTTCTCATGAGTTCATTTAATAGAGACGGACCATTTTCACTGTTTGCCTGACGAATTTAACCCCCCCTCAAAAAAAAGTCGTGAACCGCTTGAGATGCTTTATGAAAGAAAAACATAAACGTATCTAATGTTTTAAAATATCATTTTATGTGCTGCCTATTATAATACACATAATCCGGTTTAAACACTTACAAAATGTTACAGCACTCATTTAGAAGAACGAGAATTGAGGAAGAGGAGATAATTAGCCTGTGAACCAGGGCAATTTTATATTCAGCTACCACTTGGATATATTCACATAGTTTTGGTAAATGTCAACAGAGGGCTGTTTGTTTTTTTAATTTTTTTTATTATTATTCCAATTTATACTGGAGCAATCTCACGACAGACCTTTTATTCTACGCACCTCGCCAGCTCAGTTTAGCAAAAGACTTACCGGAGTGATGCACGGGAATTTGATCCAATTTGTTTTGGAAGGTTTAATTAAGGCTTCCATTTAGTTTATCTTTATTTTCGTTACTAATGTGTTACCTTTACGCAGCAGCTGAACACAGCCCATTGTGTGCATTGTTTCTGTATTTACATAATGTTCCAGAACAGTAATCAGATAGAAGTCGTCAATTTGCTGTTTGGCCCTACAGCACATAATAGGCAATGATTGCAACAGTCCAGCTCTTATCTATAATGCAGATAATTTATGCCACTAAGGAACATTTGGATGAGTGTGTGTGGAAATTGAAACACCCATCTTCATTCCCTGTACATTATTTGTTACCTATGACCTTTGCTGTTTACCCAATGTTATCTTTCGTTTCATTCACTTGAATAACAACATTCACACCTTAGTGTCATTCCAGGGGGATACTATGCTCTATCTTCGTGTAAACGACCAGGCTAATAGACCAGGTATCTGCCGTTGACTCTTTTAACAAGATGGTTATTGGTGTCCACATTTCGATAACAGGCTTTCAGCACACATTACAATTGTATTATTGTCAATTCTAATGGATGCAAATTAAGCATTACTACGCGCCGTGACATCCAGAAAAACATTTATTCAAATCTATGGGGAAAAATGAGTCATGGGTGCATAACTTTATATATAAAAATACATGTTAACGATTACACAGGGCAGTAAAAGATAGCTACTGCAATGATAATTACACCTACAACGCACTCCCCTACAGGCTGCAGATTAATTCATGATTTGCATCTGTAATTAATTAGTCTTTCAAAAAGAGAATCACCTGCACGCACAAAAGGACTATGTCATGTTTATAGTCATTAGAACGGGGACTGGACTTGCTTCTAAAGTTCGATCCCCATTACTCCAACGCTATAAAGCGCTTTTGTTCTACAGTTGCACGTATTTGCCTGCCGAACTGAACAACAGTCAAGAGACTGAGTGCGATTGTTCGCGAGATTATATACAGGAAAAAAAACATCAGGCTTCAGTTAGTTATTTAAAGGCACCTGCTGAATGAATGGATAAATGTGTGTAATATGCATAGATGGTCAGATGGAAAAGAGAGATACAGTTCTTTTCAACAGTTTCAAACAAATCTAAATTGTGCACCCTTTAAAGGGATAACATACAAAGTGATAGAAGAATGAACCAAATAGTTTTAGATCTGAGAATATTACTTTTTTTAATGAAGTGCAGATATGTAAGGAGTTTGGGTTTCTTCTGATTGAAACCTCTCCAAAGTTGCGGGCTGGTTAGAACTATTGAACGCTGCGAATTCGTCATTCGAAACCCGGTTAGTGATACAATTACCAAAAACGTTTGACATCAGAATCTCAGTTTCTGCAGGCACATGTGAATGGCTTGGGGATGGATTCATTAGAATCCGCCACTTAACTGATTTAGCCTTTATTATCCTTTGGGAACTTTTCCATAGTCTATTTATATTATGATTGAATTAGGTTATCATTATGATAGAAAGTAACAATATCAGTTATATTAACATTAATATATGTGCGCTGGTTAGGATTGAAATGAACAATTGTTTCAATTATGTGGAATACCCAACAATAATGAGAAGAAAATGAGTGTTCTTATGTGTAGCGAATATTATAATGTAAGATTCTTTTCTTAAGAAATACCTTTACTTTGCGGACCAACAGACAAGCCTACTCTGGATTTTTGATTCAAGTAGGTCTAAAAACTTTATTGACTCGAGATGCTAAAGGTTATTTTAAAATTCTTATCGTATTCATATACTTTAAGTAGGCTTCACTCTTTGAGATTACACGTGTCCATTGTTCAAACTTTCTGTAATACTTTATATGACTTATTAAGGCACCATCTCAGTAGTTATTTTTGAAACATTCACAGCGCGACCGTTATCAGGTAACATCAGTAGTTTATAGTAGTTGTTTTGTACTTACAGAGGACAATAACTACAACAGAGCACTTCTCTTTATCAGTATTGGTGCAGGTATAACAGAAGTAACACAGTTGCAGATCATACAGAGCCTTTCCATACTGTTGAAAATACATGAAAACGTTATTATAGATTAATGATTGCGTTAAAAGGACAGGTAAATGTTTCTTTATGATACCTTGTTTCGGATTTGAATCACCGCGACGCCTGGATTCATTTTCATGGTTCATCTTAATATAATCACTGAGCTATTCTTCCCTTATATGTTGTTTTAAGAAATGTCTCTCCTGCTGGATTTACTAAAGCAGTATTTACACTTAAATAATCAATACCAAGTTCTCAAATCACTTCAGAGTCATATCTTTGAGAACAGGGGTCCATACATCCTGCCGATAAAACCACAATAGATTAAAGTGTGTATCAGAATTATGCAATCGCCAGTGAAACAGTTAAACATCATTTACTGTGAATGTTCCGAGAACTTGGCAAAACATTAACCTGGTGCTCGGATTTAAAATCTTGAACCGAACCAAACTGAATTAACTGGATATTTATTATTAAATGCTACACAAATCCTGTAGCAGCACTCAAACAATAAATTAAACAACTATGCTTAAAAGCATCATTAACAGACTTTGATTCGGTTCCTTCTTTGAATGCGGCAATTAGCGGTTAAAAACAAACTGTTACACATCCAAAGTGGACAATGGTTTTTTAAGCAGCCACCTTCTTATTAATTACATGACTTTCACTAAAGGAATGCATTGTTCTCTGTGATGTTGCTTGGAGATCACGTTCGTCCCTCTCCTGTGTTACAAACTGATTTTTTTGTGCTAATTATTTCCCTTCAGGTTATGGGAAGACAGATCAGAGAGGTACACCTTTCGAGGTCTTAAAACAACCCCTGAGGAGAAGACATCAGAAACCGCTAACATGTCCATCAGGGCAGTCAATCTCTCTGACAGCAGATACTTATCATCAGGGAGCTCCTTTGTAATATGAAGTCTTGAAACAAGAGATAAACGAGCTGCTTGATACTTTAGGTGTTGTCCCTGAATGTTGAAGGCTTAGACCGTTTTAGGGAATTATTCTTTTTTCCCGCTGTTTTTTTTCCAGTTTCTTTTTAAAGAGATGACAATCACGTCACTAGACAGAAACAGAAGTAAGCCAAGGGCAATTAACCTTTTGCCTGCTGCAGTGAGAGTTTGAAACCACACCTCGAAATTCTTTGGTGCTCTGTGAGCAGAGAGTTGTGTCGGGGAAGCTCTGTTCCTTTGGCATATTCGCCCTATCATGATTCGGGATAACTGACTTTGTTTGGCTGGCAGAACTTTGGGGGAAAGCACTTCATTAGTTCTCAGAGTTAAAGTAATGTTATGAATGGTAAACCCTTAGCTTTACTCATCTGGCCGATGGCGCCATTCATACAGGCTGTGTTCAGGAACAAGCTGTTCGATCACTTCTGACCGAAGGAATACTACAGATGGGAGTGATTGAATGATTCATAATTAACTTAGGGATGTATGCCGAACGCTTCCTGTACAGCACCCCCTGTCGATATATATTTTCTTAATCACTATTTCTTCAAGCAATATACAGGGCAACAGCACACATTTCCGTATTGTTTTTGCAACAGCAAAACCTGGCGTAAAATCATTTTTTGTTATTACGACCAACACAGCAGAAAGATATATCCAGTATTAACCGAAAGGAAACTTTCAGAATCGTACAACGAATCGTTTCGGAGCCCCCGAAAAAAGTTTATGTATTCCTGCAGTGGCTGTTTTTATGAGACTATTGGGTTTGTCAGTTTCCAGGGGGTCTCTCTGCCTGTTTAGGATTTATTATTTTTGTAAGCCTAGTTCTGTATGTTACTTTCGGATGAATTCCAAAACGAGCCAGGAATTACTCTGTGTTCAGGACTGATTTAAAAGGAGACCCATTCTAATAGGTTATTGACGTAATATATGCGAATGGACCATGACAACTAAAAGTGCTTGGAGAAGATCAGGACAGAGATTGGAATCCTGCTTTTCAACTCAATATCAACGAAATTGAGACCTGTATTATTAACTTGTGAGTTATTACAACTCGTAGCATTAAAAAGAGGGAGGGAAACTATCATTTTTTTTTACAATTCTTCAAATGAGCTGCTACCTACTTCTAGACTGTTTTTCAGCAGGTATCGGGAAATTATGTAGAACAAAACAGTATAGCAGATTTTAACACCAGGAGCCTACAGCTTGTTATCTCTCAACGTCATCATTTTAGGAATGAAACCTTGATGAGATGTACATAAAAAGCTGAAAAAAACTTTAAATAGTGAATGGATAAATTACAACCTGCGTCAGAAGTATTTCATTTCAGATGCATTAAAAGCAATCTGGTTTGGGTGGAGTGAGAAAAAAAGGGGCAAATCAAAACTCAGTCTGTTCAGACGGTTTTTGGAAAGTCGCGATGCTATTTTTCTAAGCAAACATATCTGTAAACCTGATAAATAACACAGAAGTGTTTATTTACATAAGTCTGCCATTAAGAACCCGCTAGAGAAAAAAACATGTCTGCTGATTTGTGCCCTTTCTGACCGAGGAAGTTGGTGGAAATCAAACTTCAATTGATGTTAGAAATGGAAAGAAAGCAACTGCAGATCTGAAATAAAAACAAGAAATGCTGGAAATACACAGCAAGTCTGTTTGGGACGCAAACAACATTTGGAGCATTTTCTGATTTTATTACAGTAGATGTCATGTTGTACCTATCTTAACCACTGGACGTATCAGCAGCGGAGTTTACATTGCACTCACACGTGAGTTTACTGTCTGTAGATTTTATTTTAAATACAGTAGTTATTATGATTTAATTTCCAGATGTGAACGTTGTCAGATGGCACTGGCTTTTTCAGATCAGCCAGGTACCAGAAACTCATTGATGTCTTTCCAACCCAGGCCCCATTTCCCGATGAATGTGACAGTGACTATTTAGTACTTTGCCAAATGGATTTGAGATAATCTATTTAACACTTTCAACGGGGATCTGATTTTCTTCTGTTAATATTAAACCATTCGTGCAGGCGTGTACGTTCGGTTAAAACAACAACAACAACACAAACCTTTATGCTTCCTGGATTCTCCGCTTATTTTAAATATTCACGGGAAAACCTGGCTGTTATGGTAGATACGAGTCTTGGAAGACAAGGCAGAATTGGTATGACATATTTTGTCAATAATAACGTGTCAGCATTTGCACAGTTAAATATGAATTATTCCAAGCTATAATATTCGTCATCATCATTATGCGAGGTTCAGGAATGCTGCCGATAACAATGTCATAATTCCTTTATCCGCAAAAAGGCAATATCCGACCAAAACACTTTTCAGACTGTGTGAATTATTAAATATTATTGCATTATCATGCTCGCTCATGATGAATGCCCAGAATGAAAGCTTTGAATCATTATATAGTGGGCGAATGTGTAATGGAGGAAATGTTAACCTCGATATCATTCTAGATAATTTGTCCAAGTCCAAACCGTGGGTAGCACATTGGCATCTAGTATTTGACGGTAGATGGGCTCTTTGTTCATTGTCACAGAGCACCGCAAAGTAAACTATACTGACTTTGTCAGTGATAGCAGTAAAATGTTCGCTCTCTGAAATGTGATTGATATGAGATTTGTTCATTTAGTGTTGGTAGCCCAAGAGACCTCTCCCCCAAAAACGCTGCAGTGAATGGAGGCACCGCTTGTGACAATGATTGCTACGTTTTTGCGGCAACACAGGTGCTGCGTTTAATTCCTGGCTCGATTTGCCGTGGAAGCTCGTTTGAAAGTTGCCTCAAAATATATATGTTTAAAGTTTTACTCAGGATTGGAAAAGATGGTTAAAAAACAGACAACAAGAAAGAGGCTTGTCCTCAGCCGTAGGTTCAAACATTAGAGTACACGGCTTCTCTTCTCGGCCTCGGCACATGCATCTATCGCTCGCTCTGTCCAAGCTATTGATCAGAAGTAAAGGAAACAGATACCCAGACATTTGCCAAACACTTAATACATGTCATTAATATCTTACTCGCGAGCTTTCTCTTAATGAGAAATCAAACCAGACCCTGCTCTGGCCTCAATTCTGTAAATCGAAAGGTTAGTCCCGTACCCAATGACCTGATACCAGGGACACTTATTGATGAATCTTTAAAAGGATTTAGAAAAAAATTGCCATTTGGAAAGCAGTGAATTTCAGATTTTTTTTAAACCGGAGGTGTATAAACCGGGTCATTATCCTGACACGATAGCGCAAATCCAGCTGTAAAGCGGGCTAAGTGTTAGGGGCTGAAATCATTATTGTGACTGGGGTGCTATGAAAAACCGTCAGCTCTAACGCAGGACATTAACAGAATTTCACCAATCACTATTAAATGCTGATTTCCATTCAATATCACAAAGGGAGACGTTAGTTAGAACCAACACTAGGTAACGCATCCTAAACGTTGCTTTAGTCCAGATTTGTGCCATTTTGTATTAGGTTAGGTAGGTAAATTAATACAACTCAGTTGCATATGATTTATTGCATAACGCACGTCATTTAAAAAAGTATAAAATATTTAACTAAAGTTAAATGGAACATTTACTCAGTTTAATTATAGAACCGCGGCCTCTCTTCCGCTGTTCAGGTCTGACTGCTGAGCACAGACAGGAAACCTACCAGTTTAGTATTGATTTCTGCAGAAATGCAAAGGTAAATATTTGTTATTTGACATTCTACCATATTAAGTGTTAAGGAAAAGATTGCTTGTAACAGGTTTCGTGTAGTATGTATTCCTGATATCTTTACTTTTTAACACTACACCAGTTTATGAAGCAATGCGATGATCCTATCAAACATTTCACGTGTAGCCTATGATCTTGCGGACTTCTCAGAAATCCTCACCCCAATTTGAGCAATTATCCACAGTTATCAGAATGATAAGCAATAGATCTTACAGCCTGGCTGGAGTCTGTGACAACACCATTCTGCCTATTGTGGAAACCGATATACTTACAATATATTCTGTCATGAAAATTACAAAGGATAGAGAAAAGAAAGGAAGGGTACAACACTCAATAATAGATCAAAATGTTTTCTTCAATTTAACTTGCCTGCCTTTTAAATCAATGCTTTTCACAGCAACAAATGCCCACGATCAACTCTACATTTTGCCAATTTCTGTGAACATGAATTCCACAAATCACCAAGGAAAGTGCGTGCTGTTTTCAGAATTCATTGTGAAACTATAAGAACAGCACTGTGTCCCTCAGCACTTTGGAAAATCAGAACGATTTAAAAAAATATAAATGGCGCGCTGGCACCAGTTGATGGCGCTACAGTTCGCTGCACCAGGCTGAACCTTATTTGCATTATTTTATCTTCCGCACGAAAAATTAAAAAGAAACATACACTGATTGGGGGAACTTCATTCATTGGACTGCCATTGGTTGTTTGGTGTCTAGTCTAATATATCGCATTCCTCTTGACTGTACATACTGAGTCCTATTTAAACTGGAACTTAAAAATGTGTCTTATAAAGTGTCACTGTTATTAACTCCTTGTAAAAATCAAACTGTCACTGAAAACTGTCATTATCTGTTAGTTTACTCCCGTCTTTGCTGCTGCTTTTGTTTTGGTGAATGTTGGTGACGGGGAACTGGCTTGGCGATGGTTCTGAGCCATACATTTGTGAGGGAGATGAGTGAATACCAATAGTGGAAGCTGAGGCCCTGCTGGGTTACTGATTATCCACTGACATTAAATCAATCCGTTCACGATGTTCACTCAGTAACTGCTTCCAGAGGTTTGCCAAATAATGTCATCAGCGATCATTGTTTAACCCAAAATGAAACAAACAGCAAAAGGATGCTGGTGTAGATTTTTGATAACCTTTACTGTTTTTTAAAATTTAGTTTTCTGCCCCCTACTTCTCTCCCCAAAGGCGGCGACCCATGTGCTATGCATCCACGAGCGACGCTGGCCCGTCAGCTCCTCACCCAAATAACCAGTGGCCATTCTTCCATGCACGAGTCCGGAAAGTGAATGCGATAGCAAAATACTGCGGATGCTGGAAATCCGAAATAACAACAGAAGACGCTGGAAAAACTCAGCAGGCCAGGCAACATCCATGGAGAGAGAAATAGAGTCAACGTTTCAGGTCGAAACCTGAAGAAGGGTTTTGACTTGAAACGTTGACTCTATTTCTCTCTCCACGGATGTTGCCTGGCCTGCTGAGTTTTTACAGCGTCTTCTGTTGTTATTTCGGAAAGTGAATCCTTATTTTACTATGAAGGGATCCTAGCGGAGACAGAGCCTGTCTGTGACCAGTGTAAACACTGAGTAAAGACAACAATTCCCTCTGTGATGCCCTGCAGTATGTTTGAGTATCCAAAGCATTGGAGAAAAATGGGCGTGTTATATTATTAATAGTGCAAAACGTTTAAAACATTTGTAAGAAAAATCACCATGTATTATCTTTTCAGTTTCTTTGATTGTTAGTGCAAGTTTACTGTAAATTTTAATTTTTGAATGTAGAAATCATTACCATTTAAAAAAAATATACTAAGATATACTCTGCAGAGGTACTAGTTTTGAATTAATATTTAATTTTGAAAGGAAATTCATTGCTGTGTTTTAAAAGAGACATTATTGTAATTGGGTAAGGATAGTAGCATACTCTTCGAATGAACTGTATTTCTTTAAACCAAACTTTCATTATAACAATTGCCTAAGGCCAATTGAATCAGAGTCCAAGTTATATGTATTAGAGTAGAATGCTTCTGTGGACTAATTTAAAGAAATGTAAAACTATTTCCTTTAAAATACTGGCAATTTAGAATATATTGAGAAAAATGAATGAGGAAAAGGAATTCGACAATAATGTCAGTGAGAGAAATGACTGGGAAGGTGTTAATTCTTAACACTGAGAAACAGTGCAGCAGTGCATCCTGAGACCGCCTCAGAACTGAATCCAGGGAAGCAGACACGGGAGGAATTACTTTGGAAAGTCCTGTGGAACATTTAACATTAAAACAGTGAAAATATTCTGTAAGTTGCGCAATGCCTTGATAAGCAGGAATTGGTATATTATTTGGTGTTCATCTTTGAAGCTTTTGAAAAAAGCTTGGTGCCTCTGTGGAACAGCATCCAGGATAACCCAAATGAGGAAGAAGCCCTATTCCAGATGTAGGATTGGTATTCCAGATGCATAAGGTAAAGTTTGTACTACGGAATAAGATGACTGAGTTTCGGTTATGACGGGCTAATCATATACCGCCAGGAATACCCTTCCTTTCTGGGTTTTGCCTGATAATTGATTGTAATAAGCGCTAGAATATTTTCTATTTTTGTAACCGATAACATCAGTAAGTACCACATTAGATCAGATATTAGAGGTGATTATCAATAACATAATTGGATAATACAGCATTTTAAACACTCCTACCACCTCTTGCTGACTGAGATTACCATAGAATGTTTAATTGTACTGGTGTAACTAATGATTGTTGCAGATTCAAATGGCATTTAAAGCTGTACTGCACTGGGGATGTTTTACTACGTTTAAGGTGCTATATAAATGCAAGTTGTTGTAAGAATATCTGCTTCTTACATTAAATGCATTAGATGAATCTAAATTTTATAAATCCATTTTCTTTTTTATTTACAATTTATTTCAAGAAACTGGATAATACAAACAGATTACAAGTTGAAACAGGAAAGCTGGCAACAGTTTAACAGGAATTAATGGCAACAGTGTATTTGTACCATAGTAAGCACTAGTGTGCTGAAGAATCCTGATAAACGTATGTCTTTAAGTTTCCTATTGGCTAAATATATAGAAAAAGTCGTGTCAGCATTAAGTACCTTAGGTAGTGCTGTGAAGCCACTTTTATTGGGTGCCTTCTTCCAATAGCTTGCTGCAGATTGGAAACTCATTACATTAGGAATGGTGGGCAGAAAGTGATGACCTTGGACTCTCTGTGTAGCTGAAACTAGAAAATTGCAGGTGGTTTGTTTTCTTATGGATCCATGGGTGCCTAACATCATCTGAGAGGGTCAGAACATATTTAAGCAGTGAACTTCTTAGCAAAGAAAGGCAGCATTTTGCAGACGAGTTTTCTAATTCAGTAATACAAACATCTCGATTCAGTGGCAAATAAAAACAATTTTATTTGTTTAAATATATATATTTGTCCCCCTCGCCAGGTAAACCTATGCCAAATGCCATTATTTCTGTGGCCTGTTTTACAGGAGTTAAGTTCTGTGCTCATTGAAGTGAAGGATTTCAGTGCTGTGTTGGGAGTGGAATACTATTGTCATCCAGTGTTAGCATCAAATACTCCCAGATCAGGTAAAGCACAACCAGCTGATACAATTTTTCCTTGGCCCCAACATCAAAAGAGCACCCCTATTATGAGTTTTTCCTCTTCCTACCCCAGCCTTCTTATAGCCACTGGAGGTGAGAGCTAACTTAGTGCCAGTTAATGCACAATTATGGGCAGTTTGTGTTGTAGGCTCACACACACTAGGAACTTGATTGAGAAAAGTCAAACTCCTTTCATGTGAGAACCTTACACCTTATAGAGAGAAAGGACTTTCATTCCAACAACAATAACAACTTGCATTTATATAGCACCTTTAACATAGTAAAATGCCCCAAGGTGCTTCACAGGAGTGTTATGAAACAAAATTTGACACTGACCACATAAGGAGATATTAGGGTAGATCACCAAAAGTTTGGTCAAAGAGGTAGGTTTTACAGAGTGTCTTGAAGGAGGAAAGGAGGTAGCGAGGCGGAGAAGTTTACGGAGGGAATTCCAGAGCTCACAGCCTTGGCAGCTGAAGGCACGGCCGCCAGTGGTGGAGAGATTAAAATCGGGGATGCTCAAGAGGCCAAAATTGGAGGAGCGCAGATATCTTGGAGGGTTGTAGAGCTGGAGGAAATGACAGAGATAGGGGCGGGTAAGGCCATGGAGGGATTTGAAAACAAGGATGAGAATTTTAAAATCGAGGCGTTGCTCAACTGGGAGCCAATAGAGGGTAGCGAGCACAGAGGTGGTGGCTGAACGAGACTTGGTGCCAAATAGGACACGGGCAACAGAGTTTTGGATGACCGCAAGTTTACGGAGGGTAGAAAATGGAAGGCCAGCCAGGAGTGCATTGTTATAGTCAAGTCTAGAGGTAACAACGGCAGGGATGAGGTTTTCAGCAGCAGATGAACTGAGGCGGGGCGGAGTCTGGAAATCGGCGGTCTTAGAGTTTACATGGATATGTGGTCGGAAGCTGATCTCGGGGTCAAATATGATGCCAAGGTTGCGGACAGTCTGGTTCAGCCTCAGATGGTTTCCAGGAAGAGGGATGGAGTCAGTGGCTTCGGTCTTCCCAATATTTAGTTGGAGGAAATTTCTGCTCATCCAGCATTGGATGGCAGACAAATAGTGTGACAATTTAGAGACAGTGGAGGGGGGCGGGGGGTCACGAGAGGTGGTGGTGAGGTAGAGCTGGGTGTCGTCAGCGTACATGTGGAAACTGATGCTGTGTTTTCGGATGATGTCGCTGAGGGGCAGCATGTAGATGAGAAATAGGAGGGGGCCAAGGATTCATACTTGGGCCTGAAAGGTTCAGGGACTGTGTGTTAGGCCCCTGTGCCACCCCAATTCCTAGACACCATTCTCAAAAGGACAATAGGCAGGTGATCTGCTTTCAGGCATTTGCCAATGGCTGGACTGTAATCAGTCAGTAATAGGTTCATGAAAGCAGCACAGGTTTGCTTGCTGTCCGATTTTCCCTCCCTTCCTTTAGAGAGATCACCTAATCTTTACTGGGTGCCTTTTCCTGTTAGCTTATTCAGATTGGAGACTCACCATATAGGGAATCATAAGTACAAACTCATGTCCTTTGATTCTGTGTTGGCACTGTGCCACATGGCTGTCTTAAAAAATTATTCATATTGGCAAAATATATGCAAAATAAAGCCTGTTGGCCTAAAAAAGCTGCAGAATGATTATGTAGTATCCTGATTCATCAGTTATAAATAAAACCATTCTATAGTACATTGACATTAATAGTAACTGCATATGGATGAGAAATAGAATAAGTCACAATAACTAAAAGGCTAACTGTGGAGTACATTTCCAGTTCACTTCTCACAGTCTATCAAAAGAAGATTGAGGAATTTTCTGCATCTAACTGTATGAAGAAATTCACTAAAAATAACTCAAAACAGCAGAACAATCACATCACCGCCAACAATGAAGAGGAAATCAAGATTTCCATTGTATTTTTTTTAAAGAGAGTCTGTGGAGAAGAGAAAATTCCATAGACTGGGTTATATTTGTGGTAAATTCTGTGGCCATGGAATCACGAAATTCTATAAGCCTTAATTTCAACAGTCATCAGACAGATATGATTAGTTAAGTTGTCCTGCTCTGGACTGAATTTACATGAGCTTTAGTATTTAATTTGGTGCTATTGATTATAGAATTGTTAATATCTTGATTTATACCATGAACGATATGCTAAATACAAACATATGGATGATTTAAAAAAAGTCTCCAATCTGGATCTGCAGTTTGACTGAGTGTCCCAAATGGTACCCGAGATAATGACAGCTCGAGCAGGCTTACTATAACCAGCAAGGATTAACAAGATAAGGATCGAATCCTAAATTCCAAACCTAGAAAATAAATGAAATAACAAATATTTCATGAAGCAGCAGTCTCAATAAGGGTATGTGGAAATGTTTTTTTAAAACCTCGCGATTGCTCAGTAGGTAAATACATGACATAGAACTGATCTGTACAGATCGAAGAAAATTCCAAGTACAGGAAACTATTTTTTATCCGGCACCGACGGGTCTGGCGTGGTGCTGGTTGATCAAAAAGTCCGGATTACAGAGAGGTATAATTACCAAGGTACGAGAGCCCCGTACATGACCACAGGTGCAGGAACCCCGGTTACACGGCACTTGTGCAGGAGTCCCGGTTACATGGTCACAGATCCAGGAGTCCCTGTTGCACGGCCATAGGTGCAGGAACCCCGGTTACACGGCCACAGATCCAGGAACCCCGATTACATGGCCACTAATATATAGTAAAATTACCTGAACCTACTCCTGAATTTTGCCGGTTAAGAGAGATATCCGGATATTTAGGTGTCGGTTAAAAGGGAGTTTCCTGTAGCTTCCCTGATCAGTGATGAGTTACTTGATTTCAAGTGGGACGGTAGTGGGAGCCTACCTAGTGGTAGGCGTTAGACATGGCTCAGTGGACAGCACTCTCGCCTCTGAGTCAGCAGGTTGTGGGTTCATAGTCCCACTCCTGAGACTTGAGCACAAAATCTAGCGAGTGCGGCACTGTCAGAGGTGCTGTCTTTCAGATCAGATGTTAAACCAAGGCCCCATCTGCCCTCTCAGGTGAACGTAAAAGATCCCGTGGCACTATTTCACAGAAGAGCAGGGGAGTTGTCCCTGGTGTCCTGGCTAATAGTTATCCCTCAACCAACATCACTAAAACAGATTATCTGGTGATTATCACATTGTTATTTGTGGGAGCTTGCTGTGCACAAATTGACTGCCATGTTGGCTACATTACAACAGTGACCTACACTTCAAAGGTACTTAATTGGCTGTAAAACATTTTGGGATGACCCAAGGCCATGAAAGCATTGTATAAATTATATAAAAAGTCTTACTTGTTTACCATCCTCAGTGTCCCTGTAGTGGAAAGTGAAAAAAAAGGAAGTCTATTCCTATCCCTGATCATTATTCAGTGAATTCTGCTGGAAATTGTGTGTGCAGGCATAGGTTGAGGACAGGATCAGGTTTGGCTATTATGTGCTCTATGATCGAATACTGCACTTATTGTTTATGGGTAAATATATGAAAATGGATAAGAAATTGGCTGAAGGATAGGAAGCAGCAAGTACTTGTTAGAAGCGTTAAGTCTGGGTGAGGGAATACTAAACTGGAGTGTCCCAGAGAGCAGTGTTGGGATTCTTATTATTTCCAACTTATATTGATGATTTGGATTCAGAAGCTCAATGCAAACTGGTCAAATTTGAAGAAGATACCAAACTAGGAAGGGTCATTGAAAGTGAAAAGGCAGCTTAGTAACTTCAAACTGAGCTAGACATATATACATGGTTGGAATTATGGAAAACTTGATATACATACAAGTGTAAAGTGCTGCACAATGGAAGAAAAATATGAACAGAAAACTATGCACCCGAACATCCCATTTGCTTTTACAATAGCCTCGTGACACTAGTATTGGATCTTCAATAGTTATTGAACTACAATCCTCAGATTCTTCACCCACTCAGTAGCCTTGAGCACATAACTCTGCATGGCGTATACCTGCTTGAATTGCCCCTGCCAAAATGCATCATGCTTGTCTATATTGAAAGACTCTTGCCAGACATGGGCCATTCCCCTGTTGCCTCCAGATCCTCCTGCAAACTAAGGCCCGGATTTTGCATAGATAATAACAGTGAGGCTAACAGTGCTCACCGTTATAATGGGGCAAATTGGATAGCAACTTTCAGTGTCCACACATGCGCAGTTAATTGCAGAATTCCAGAAGCTGCTGTCAGAGATACCCCGCTCCTCCACAGGCTGCACTGTAACAGTCCTTGCCAATAGACTCGGCACTGAAATCAATGCCACGGCGTGAATTTTGGGGTACTTGCCCATTAGTTCCCCACTAAAGACACCAGAAAAAGTTAGGGCTGGTGTATTCAGGAGTAAGTGAATTTTTAACGGTGTGGTAAGTGATAATTACTGCCAAACAACCTCTCTGGCCATGAAAATATAATTTTGCAAGTGTGGAGTCTCACTCCTTCAGAAATTAATTAGTGTTGGAGATTTCAAAAAGAATAAAAATTAAAATAATCTGTTTTACTTTTTCTCTCTCTTATGTTTCTCTCTCTTAATCCCATTTGTCTTTCCCAATCTTTGTTTGGCTTTCTGTATACAATTTAAATATAATTTATACTTCCGGCTTTATACTTCCTGGTTTAGATTCTGCGTGTCTCAGTGAGGATTCTTCAATCTGATTGGTTGAAAAGCCTCGCTGTTGCTTTATCCTGCTCACAGACACCACCGATGCCCTGTAGAGGGCGCCGCGCTGGGTCAGACGGCGGATTAGAGCAAGTCTCCGCTCAAAAGCCCACAAAATGGCTGTCAGTGAGGTGAACGGCAAGTGCCGTTCCTTCGCCACTGACCACACAACCTGGGCCTATATATTTTACCTAAGGTCCCAATTCCCACGCATTTCTTCATGTCATCTGCAAAGTTGCAGATCATTCCTCTGATGCCTTCATTAATAAAGATGGTGAAGATCAACAGCCCTAACACTGATCCTTGCTGGATTCCACTATTGATTGGCACCCCACACAAAGCTCCTAACATTAATAACTACTCTCTGTCTACACAAATGCAACCAGTCCTTTATCCAACCTAAGACCCGCTCGCCAATCCCACAAGATGCAACTTTATTTAGCAGCGCATTATTTTATTCAATTTTTTTCGAAAATCTAGATACTGTAGGAATTAACGAATTCCTACGAATAACGGAGATCGACGCAAGAGAACAATTAAACAGGTCTTTACTCAACAGAGATGCCACAAGGACTGCCTGGGCAGCCCCGTGGTTTGCGACGTGACATCATCGCGTTTACCCATGTTTTCCCGCGCTCTTAAAGGGGCCACGCCCCGTACATGCAAACTCTATATACAAAACATAGTAATGCCTAACACAATGGTACAGGTTTAGGCTGGTTTTAGAACATCGTTAAAGAGAATTATATACAGTTAGCCAGAGTCATTCAGTGGTTCTGCCACATGTGCCCCCCCCAGAATTCGCTTTAACGGACAAAGTCAAATGGTGAGGGGGTCTGACAAGCCTGTCAGAACGACTCCTGTATTCTCGAGGCAGAGGCTGCTGGTCGGCTGGCGGTCTGGCGGGCGGTCGCACTTGGTCTGCCGTAATGACGATGGGTGGCCGACCCCGTCTCGGCGGTTGTGCTGTCTCGACGGGGCAGTCGAGGTCTAAATGTGCTGGCTTTAAGCGGTCGAACGAAATGTGGTCCGGTTTAACCACTGACATCTACCGTGAAGGTTTTGTCCCCTGCTTCCAACACGCGGAAGGGACCGGTATATGGGGCCTTGAGCGGATCCCTATGTGCGTCATGGCGAATAAAAACGTATTCAGCCTTGTGAAGCTCCGTGGGAACGTGTGACCTCTGCAGCCCGTGGTGCGAAGTGGGCACCGGTGTGAAACATCTGGCCGCCTCTTGGTGACTAGCAAGCTGGGCAGACGCGGACCATGGCTCCGTCGATGTTGGTAGGAAGTCCCCCGGGACTCGCAGCGGCTGACCATACACAAGCTCCGCTGATGAAGAGTGAAGGTCTTCTTTGGGGGCCGTGCGAAGGCCCAACAGGACCCACAGTAGCTTGTCTGCCCATCCAGCGTCCTGGAGGCTGGCCCTCAGGGCGGCTTTCATTGACCGGTGGAAGCGTTCGCAGAGGCCATTCGTCTGTGGGTGGTAGGCTGTGGTGCGGTGTAATTTGACACCGAGTCCTTGGGCCACTGCATTCCAGAGTTCGGAGGAAAACTGCGGTCCCCTGTCTGACGAAATATCTGCGGGCACTCCAAAATGGGCGATCCAGGAGGAAATGAATGCCCTGGCCGCGTCCGCTGAAGTAGTGGATGACAGGGGGACCGCCTCCGGCCATCTGGTGGTGCGATCAACCATGGTCAGGATGTGTGAAAAACCATGGGAGGGTGGGAGTGGTCCTACCAGGTCTACGTTGACATGGTGAAAACGTCGCTCCGGAACTGTGAAGGTGGCCAACGGAGCTTTGATGTGGCGCTGTACCTTGGCCTTTTGGCAGACCACGCAGGTGTTGGCCCAGTTGTGGACATCTTTATGCATGCCATGCCATACAAATTTCGCTGACATCAGTTTCTGAGAGGCCTTCATTGCTGGGTGGGACAACCCATGTATGGCATCGAACACTTTGCGGCGCCAGACGACCGGCACGACAGGGCGAGAATCCTGTACAGAGACGTCACACAACAGCGTGGTACCTGCCGAATGGAACTTGATGTCGGCCAACTGGAGGCCAGTGATGGCCATTCTGTAAGCTTGGACTTCTGGGTCTGAGGCTTGGTCCGCTGCCATGAGGGCGTAGTCGATGCCCAAATGAACCGTATTGACGATCGCGCGGGAGAGGCAGTCTGCCACCAGGTTGTCCTTACCGGCCACGTGCTGTATATCCGTGGTGAATTCGGATATGTAGGTCAGTTGACACTGCTGTCGGGCTGACCGCGGTTCGGCGGTCTTGGACATTGCAAAGGTCAGCGGCTTATGGTCCACAAAGGCGGTAAAAGGGCGTCCTTCCAGTAGGAACCGAAAACGGCGCATGGCCAGAAAAAGGGCGAGCAACTCCCGGTCGAACGTGCTGTATGCTCTCTCGTTCTGCCGTAGTGGACGGCTGAAGAATGCCAACGGCTGCCACGTCCCGTTCACCCACTGCTGTTGCACGGCACCGACTGCGTAGTCTGACGCGTCGGTGGTGAGGGCGATGGTGGCTCCTGGAAGCGGGTGCGCCAGCATAGTCGCGTTGGCTAAGGCGCTTTTGGTGTCGGCGAACGCTCGGGCCATGTCATCCGTCCAGTCTACTGGGTTCTTGCCAGTCTTGCCCTTGAGGGCCTCATACAGGGGCTGCATGAGTAGTGCCGCCTTAGGCACAAAATGGTGGTAAAAGTTTACCATGCCTAGGAATTCCTACAGGGCCTTTACGTTCTGCGGGCGTGGAAAGGATGTCACCGCCTCTACTTTCGAAGGTAAAGGAACCGTTCCCTCAGAGGTGATGTGATGCCCCAGGAAGTCAATTTGGTGCAGGCCAAACTGACACTTGGCCGGGTTGATAATCAGGCCGTGTTGGCTGAGGCGTCGAAAAAGGGTGCGTAGGTGACAGGTATGTTCTTCCTTAGTAGGACTGGCAATTAGAATATCGTCTAGGTAGACGAAGAGGAACTTGAGGTCCTGTAGCACGGAGTCCATCAGGCGTTGGAAAGCCTGGGCGGCGTTCTTTAACCCAAACGGCATTCGTAAAAACTCGAAGAGGCCGAATGGGGTGATGACTGCGGTCTTCTGGATGTCTTGTGGATGAACTGGGACCTGGTGGTAGCCCCAGACGAGGTCGACTTTTGAGAACACAGTGTTCCCTGCCAAATGGGCAGAGAAATCCTGAATGTGGGGGATTGGGTACCGATCAGGAGTGGTGGCGTCGTTTAGGCATCGATAGTCGCTGCATGGCCGCCATCCGCCACCAGGCTTCAGGACGATATGGAGGGGTGAAGACCAGGGACTATTTGACCGGTGAATAATCCCTAACCATTCCATGGTTGCGAACTCCGCCTTTGCGACCGCCAGCTTGCCAGGTTCCAGGCGCCAGGCCCGCGCGTAGACCGGGGGGCCGTTGGTGGTGATGTGGTGTTCCACACCATGTTTCGTGGCTGTGGAGGAGAACGTGGGTCTTGTCAGGTCGGGGAATTCGCCGAGCAGGCGAGCAAACTCATCAGGAGTCGGGAATGCACAGGAGACCGTGCGCGACGTAGTGTTACTGCGGTAACACGGAAGAGAATTAAAAGTTGATGCGTTGATCAGCCGCCGGTTCCTAACGTCGACCAGGAGGCTGTTGGTGCACAGGAAATCCGCGCCGAGGAGGGGCTGGGAAACTTTGGCCATAACAAACTCCCAGTGAAAACGTTGCCCCCCGAGGCACACCTCCACTCGCCGTCTGCCAAAGGTCCGAATTGTTCCGCCATTGGCCGCTTCAAGGGCGGGGCCGTGATTCCTTGTCTGCACATCAAGGGTGGACGCGGGTAAAATGCTGCACTGCGCTCCGGTGTTGCACAGAAAACGACGACCGGAGAGAGTATCAGTGATGAACAGCAATTTTCCCGCGTTGCCGATCGCCATCGCGGCCGCAGGGTGCCCATTAGACCCGTTCCTCGGTGGTCGCAGTGTCCATTGTGGTTTGTTTTGTTGGGGAAAACTGCAGGGAGGGCGGCAACGCTTTGCCTTCGCGCCGATCTGCGCGTGTGTGGTAAACCACTGTTATACCTGTCTGTATGTGTATGTGTATTCCACTAGGTACAGGTCTGGACATGCCTCGGCTGACTCCTCCCACTATTCCAGGTATATAAGTGACTACCTCCCAGTCCCTTAGTATTCTGGACGGGTCGACCACTCGAGACTAGACCTTCATTCTTTAGTTAATAAAAGCCTGGTTGTTACTCGCTTAACCTCAGTCTTTTGAGTAATTGATGGCGCATCAATTTTATTAACTAAATTTTTTATAATGGAGAAGATCCTCACACCAGCATGCCTGGGCCTGGACAGTCGGGAAGCGGACGCTTCCACCAAGTTTGCTCACTGGCTCATGTGCTTCGAGGCATTCCTGACTGCCTCCACTGCGGTCGTAACGGATGCGAACAAACTGTCTGTCCTGATCTCCAAGGTGAACCACCGAGTGTACTCAGTCATCCGGGACGCGACCTCGTACACAGCCGCCCTCCAGCTCCTCAAGACCCAGTACACGCGCCCTGTGAACGAAGTTTACGCCAGGCACCTCCTGGGGAGTCACAAGCAACAACCTGGGGAATCGACTGAGGAATACCTCCAAGCACTGTCCGTGCTTGGCCGGGCCTGTGGGTGTAAGGCGGTAACGTCCACTAAGTACACGGAGGAACTGATCCGGGATGCCTTCGTAGCGGGCCACAGGTCCAACTACACCCGACAGCGACTGCTGGAGCAGAGTGACCTCACCCTCGACAAAGCCTCCGAAATCGCACTAACGCTGGACGCAGCCTACCGGGGAATGGATGCCTACTCCTCTGCACCGTGGACGCCGCGGGGAACGACAACCTGGGACACGGTAGGACAGCCCCATAGCACCGTGCCACCCCAGACACAGCCCAACAACGGCCCAACCACCGCAGCAGTGTCCCAAAGCCAGACAGCAGTATCCCAAGGCCAGAAATGCTACTTCTGTGGCCAGGCCAAACACCCCAGAGCGCGCTGCCCGGCGAAGAATGCAACCTGCTCGGGCTGCGGGAAAAAGGGACACTACGCTAGCGTCTGCAAGGCCAAAGCCACCCCGAACGCCAGCAGCGCCGCGTGTGGGCCGTGCGAGCCGCCATCTTGGGCCCCCAACAGCGCCGCGTGTGGGCCATGTGGGCCGCCATCTTGGGCCTCCCCAGCCATGTGCGAACCACCGCAGCAGCAGCCATCTTGGACGACTCCAGCCACATGGGAATCATGGACGCCGCCATCTTGGACACCAGCCGGGACGCAGCAGGCCGCCAACCCCTGCCCATCTGATACCCGCAGCGACACACCGACCCCTACGCTGGCCTCTGTTATGCTGGACCAAACGAGACCGCACCAACTAGCTCGGTCCAAAATGGACGTTAAGGTAAACGGCCATGCAATAAACTGCCTTTTTGACTCCGGGAGCACAGAGAGCTTCATCCACCCCGACACGGTGCGGCGTTGCTCTCTCCCAGTCCTGCCTGCGCACCAGCGGATTTCTATGGCCGCCGAGTCCCAGTCAGCGGACATTGGCGGCTACTGCGTGGTGACACTAGTAGTAGACGGGACTGTGTTCAATAATTGTAAACTCCTGGTCCTGCCCCAACTTTGCGCTGCCGTTCTACTGGGGTTGCATTTCCAGTGCCACCTCAAAAGCGTTAAGATGGCGTACGGTGGCCCCCTCCCCCCACTCACAGTCTGCAGCCAGCAGCCTCCAAATTGCCCACCGCGCACCAGATGCAACCTCTCCACACTCAGAGTCCCACCCCCCCCACTGTTTGCTAACCTCACCCCCGACTGTAAGCCCATCGCCACAAAGAGCAGGCGATACAGTGCCAGGGACAGGGTTTTCATCAAAACCGAAGTGGAGCGGCTCCTGAAGGAGGGGATTATTGAGGGCAGCTCCAGCCCCTGGCGAGCCCAGGTTGTGGTCGTTAAGACCGGCGAGAAACAACGCCTGCTCATCGACTACAGCCAAACAATAAACCGCTACACCCTGCTGGACGCCTACCCACTCCCCCGCATAGCTGACATGGCCAACCAGATCGCGCAGTACCGCGTCTTTTCGACCATTGACCTGAAATCAGCGTACCACCAGCTCCCCATCCGCCCCGAAGACCGCCAGTATACTGCTTTTGAGGCAAACGGCCGCATCTATCACTTCCTTAGGGTTCCCTTTGGCGTTACCAACGGGGTCTCCGTCTTCCAAAGGGAGATGGACCGGATGGTCGATCAAAACGCGCTGCAGGCCACTTTCCCTTACCTAGACAATGTGACCATCTGCGGCCATGACTTGCAGGACCATGACACAAACCTCGAGAAATTCCTCCGCACCGCCCAACTCCTGAACCTGACATATAACAAGGAGAAGTGCATATTCCGCACAGACCGCCTCGCCATCCTTGGCTGTGTTGTGGAACACGGGGTCATCGGTCCCGACCCGGACCGGATGCGTCCCCTTATGGAACTCCCACTGCCCCACTGCCTAAAAGCTCTGAAGAGGTGCCTAGGGTTTTTTTCCTACTACGCCCAGTGGGTCCCCTACTATGCAGACAAAGCCCGTCCGCTGATCAAATCCACCTCTTTTCCCCTGATGGCAGAGGCCCGCTCGGCCTTCCACCGTATCAAGGAGGACATTGCCAAAGCCACCATGCACGCAGTGGACGAATCCATCCCCTTCCAGGTGGAAAGCGATGCGTCCGACTTCGCTCTGGCCGCCACCCTTAATCAGGCGGGGAGACCTGTGGCATTCTTCTCACGAACCCTCCAGGGCCCGGAGACCAGATACTCTGCGGTCGAGAAGGAGGCCCAGGCTATTGTGGAGGCTGTGCGTCATTGGAGGCACTACCTGGCCGGAAAACGATTTACCCTGCTCACTGACCAGCGTTCAGTTGCTTTTATGTTCAACAACAAGCAGAGGGGCAAAATCAAAAATGACAAGATCTTGAGGTGGAGAATCGAACTTTCCACCTACAATTACGAGATCTTGTACCGGCCTGGGAAGCTCAATGAACCCCCAGATGCCCTATCGCGTGGCACCTGCGCCAGCGCGCAGATCGATAGGCTGAGGGCCCTCCACAATGACCTCTGCCACCCGGGGGTCACCAGGTTCTTCCACTTCATCAAGGCCCGCAACCTGCCTTACTCCATTGAGGAGGTCAGGACCATGACCAAGAACTGCCAAGACTGCGCTGAGTGCAAACCGCACTTTTATAGACCAGACAGAGCCCACCTGATAAAAGCCACTCGTCCTTTCGAACGCCTGAGCGTCGATTTTAAAGGGCCTCTCCCCTCCTCCGACCGCAATGTGTACTTCCTCAACATCATTGACAAGTACTCCCGTTTCCTGTTCGCTATCCCCTGCCCGGACATGACCAGTGCCACGGTCATTAAATGTCTGAACAGCCTCTTCACCCTGTTCGGTTTCCCCAGCTATATCCATAGCAACCGGGGCTCATCGTTTATGAGCGACGAACTCCGCCAGTACCTGCTCGCTAGGGGTATAGCCACAAGCAGGACCACCAGTTACAACCCCCGGGGGAACGGACAGGTGGAAAGAGAGAATGCAACAGTTTGGAAGGCCGCCCTACTAGCCTTAAAGTCTAGGGGCCTTCCGACCTCCCGCTGGCAGGAGGTGCTCCCCGATGCGCTCCACTCGATTCGGTCACTGCTCTGCACTGCCAACAATGCCACCCCTCACGAGAAAATGTTTGTCTTCCCAAGGAAGTCCACATTGGGGACAGCGTTACCGCCATGGCTGACGTCCCCAGGGCCGGTACTACTGAGAAGACACGTGAGGACCAATAAAATGGACCCCCTGGTCGAGAGGGTTGACCTCCTCCACGCCAACCCCCAGTACGCTTACATTGCGTACCCGGACGGGCGGGAGGACACAGTCTCCATACGAGACCTCGCACCCTCGGGGACCGCTGTAACCCACTACCCATTACCACCGCCCCCCACGACACCCTCGGGGACCGCTGTAACCCACTACCCATTACCACCCCCCCCACGACCCGATATCCAACCCCAGCAGCCGGCTCGCCTTGGACCGTCACCCACGAGGACTACACTCCAGTGCCCCAGCCTACACGGGACGCGACGCCGGAAGCTCCACCACCCCTGCCGTCGCCACGTCGATCACAGCGGCAGACAAGACCTCCGGAGAGACTCCAATACATGAACTTTTAAATACACTTCACCCCGCCGGACTCATTTTTAAACAAGGGGTGAATGTGGTAAACCACTGTTATACCTGTCTGTATGTGTATGTGTATTCCACTAGGTACAGGTCTGGACATGCCTCGGCTGACTCCTCCCACTATTCCAGGTATATAAGTGACTACCTCCCAGTCCCTTAGTATTCTGGACGGGTCGACCACTCGAGACTAGACCTTCATTCTTTAGTTAATAAAAGCTTGGTTGTTATTCGCTTAACCTCAGTCTTTTGAGTAATTGATGGCGCATCAGCATGGTAGAAACACAGCCCAGCAGGCTGACGAGCTGGGGCAGCGTCTGCAGGGGATGGGTGCCTTGTGGCAGCGCAGTACTGCCGAGTTACAGTGAAAATTTTGTCAGCCTCCGCAGCGAGTGTTGCGCAGTCTTCGATTTCAGAACTGGCCAGGGCAGCTTGTACCTGTTCAGGCAGTTGGCTGAGGAAAATCTCACGTAATAGGAAACATTCCCATTCTGAGCCCAGGAGTGTGAGCATTTGGCTCATCAACTCTGAAGGCTTGGAGTCCCCGAGCCCGGGCATAGCGAGTAATCGACGGGCGCGCTCCGATTTTGTGAGCCCGAAAACCTGCAGTAACCGCGCTTTGAGGGTTTCATACTTGCGCTCCGTTGGGGGGTTTTCGAGGAGGCTGACGATCCGAGAGGCGGTAGAGCTGTCGAGTGTGGAGACCACATAAAGGTACTTGGTCTGATCCGCATCGATGTTCCTCAGGGCGAACTGGGCCTCGACCTGAATAAACCACGAGGGCGCTTGCTGCTCCCAGAACTGCGGTAGCTTTAGTGAAACGGCGTTTGCTTCCATGCTGTGCTCTTCTTTTGTGAAAACATTCACAAAAACGGGGTCACCAATGTAGTAATTTACGAATTCCTACGAATAACGGGGATCGACGCAAGAGAACAATTAAACAGGTCTTTACTCAACGGAGATGCCACGAGGACTGCTTGGGCAGCCCTGTGGTTTGCGACGTGACGTCATCGCGTTTACCCGCGTTTTCCCGCGCTCTTAAAGGGGCCATGCCCCGTACATGCAAACTCTATATACAAAACACAGTAATGCCTAACACAATGGTACAGGTTTAGGCTGGTGTTAGAACATCGTTAAAGAGAATTATATACAGTTAGCCAGAGTCATTCAGTCGTTCTGCCACAATACAAAATATTAACAAGGCTTCCGTCAACTACCAACTTCATAACCTCCTCAAAAAATGTAATTCAGTTGGTGAGACAAGACTTTCTTTCGTGAAGGTAATCGACATTGCATCTTGCTTGCATTTTTCACACAACTCTTAAAACCTTGTTGGCTACAGAGATGAGTCGAAGGGCTACCCCCACTTTCCTGATGCATCCATGGAGGTCCTAGTGGAGGATGTGAGGCCCAGGAGGGAGGTACTCTTTCCCAGCACCCACAGGAGCGTCTCCAAGACCACTGTCAAGCAGACCTGGACAGAGGAGGCTGAGAGAGTCAGTGCCAGCAACATCACCCCCAGGACCAGGGTTCAGTGTAGGAAGAGGTTCAATGACTTCACAAAAGTAGCAAGCATGAGTACATCTCTTCACCTCTACACCTCTCTCAATACCACCTGACAACACACCTCTTACCCCTTCCCCCATCACTCTCAACTATTATCTTCCCTCCATCATATCCTTCACTATACAATCACAAGGGCACACTAAGGCACCTTTCTTGCTCATTCCAAACACACTCATCTCCTTTCCTCTCTTCACACCACACGGTAACACCATTTTCTTCTCACATACCATCACTTGCAGAACCACCAACTACTTCCACCATTCCTTCCTCACTTCACATCATGCACACTTTCCTTTACGTTAAACACCTCCCCATCCTCATTCCACCTTGTTTCTTCTACATCTCTCAACACATCCACTTTACGTACAAGCCCCACACATGTCCACTCACCTTTTTAAAGCACACTCGCTCTCGCCCTCTCTTTCTGCAGGGCAAGGCAGCACATAATGCCAGGAGAGGAACAGGAAAGGTGGAGGAGTGCCCAACATCATTGCACTCATCACGCAGAGCAAGAAGCCCTACATAAGAACATAAGAACATAAGAAATAGGAGCAGGAGTAGGCCAATCGGCCCCTCGAGCCTGCTCCACCATTCAATAAGATCATGGCTGATCTGATCCTAACCTCAAATCTTCTATCACTGTGCATCCACCCGAACCCATGTGATCTCCCGGGAGAGGCGAAAAACCAGATAAAGACCCAATGGCCAATTTGGGAGAAAAAAATCTGGGAAATTCCTCTCCGACCCATCTAGGCGATCGAAATTCTTCCAGGAGATCACTCTGTCCCTATATTTTCTACAGTACTTACCTTCTGTAAAGGCGATCTCCACCCCAGCCAGGAACAGGAATAAAACCATCTCCTGAAATCTAACACAGAATTAGAACACAGTAGGAGCAGAACCAGGCTACACGGCCCCGGGCCCACTCCACTACCCACAGGGCCATGACCATTCCGAACCTAGACTCATGTCCAATTTCCTGCCCACTCCCCGTAACCCTTAATTCCCTTTACTTCTAGGAAACTATCTATTTCTGTTTTAAATTTATTTAATGATGTAGCTTCCACAGCTTTCTGGGGCAGCAAATTCCACAAACCTACCACCCTCTGAGTGAAGAAGTTTCTCCTCATCTCAGTTTTGAAAGAGCAGCCCCTTATTTTAAGATTATGCCCCCTAGTTCTAGTTTCACCCATCATTGGGAACATCCTCACCGCATCCACCTGATCAAGCCCCTTCACAATCTTATATGTTTCAATAAGATCGCCTCTCATTCTTCTGAACTCCAATGAGTAGAGTCCCAATCTACTCAACCTCTCCTCATATGACCACCCCCTCATCCCCTCAAGATCTTTGGCCCAGGCAGGGTCATGAGAATTGGGCCAGGAGAGGCTGTATTCCTTCATTATACTCAGCGCAGATACAGCAAGCTTAGCAACATCAACCTGAATTCTCTAGACTGTTACCTGATCATGTGCAACTTCTTCTCTCTAACACTTCTTCATTTTCTCCTTCTTTTGGACGAGACGTTAAACTGAGGCCCCGTCTGTTCTTTCAGGTGGACGTAAAAAATCCCATGGCACTATTTCGAAGAACAGCAGGGGGAGTTATCCCCAGTGTCCTGGCCAATATTTATCACTCAATCAACATAACAAAAACAGATTATCTGGTCATTATCACATTGCTGTTTGTGGGACCTTGCTGTGCGCAAATTGGCTGCCGCGTTTCCCACATTACAACAGTGACTCCACTTCAAAAGTACTTCGTTGGCTGTAAAGCGCTTTGAGACGTCCGGTGGTCATGAAAGGCGCTATATAAATGCAAGTCTTTCTTTCCTTAGGGCCTTCTCAACCCTGAGTCTCCCATAGAAGAACAGACCTCGGAGGGGGACACTTCCCCAGAGGATGAAGCATCAGATGATCCAACCCTCCCAGGCACCAGCTCAGACACTGGCACTCTGTGGAGGCTATGTCATGAGCTTGAGCGGTCCAGTGGGCAGCAGCAGCAACTGGTGGCAGAAACAGCACAGGGCCCAGCCACAAGAGGAAAACGGCTGGCCTTACACAGATAGCTCTATGAGGTATTGAAACGGATGCAAGGCGTTTCATCACTATGAGAGTGTAAAGGAGTCTGTACCCAACCACTGTGATGTAATCTCGCCTGGCATCTCCACTCTGCAGTCTACCCTGGATAGTGTGGTATCCTCCAGGGGTGCGATACAGGAGCCCTCACAGTAGGAGTCCACACTAGCACAATTTGCAGCTATGGTGGGAGCTCAAACGACTGCCATGCAGATTCTGGGCTCCACAATATAGATCACAGTGGATAGAATGGATAGGGGCTGTTATAAATCTCATCATCAAGAAACTACTTGTGAAATAACACTGGACGGCCAGCTGGTGGCGCCGTCCAAGGAGTATAAATACTCGGGCATCGGCCCCAGCTTTCCAGGGACATTTTGTAAGACAAGGAACTAGTGAAGTACAACTAGACCTCCATGTTCTGAAACAAGTTGATTAAAGCCTTGCTTTATGCTCAAACCAAGTGCGTAGTGAGTTTTATTACGTCAGGGGCTTTTCAGCAATCTTCTTTCCCACAGATTACTGGATGTGATGAGCTGCAGCCCCAGGGGAGTGGCAGTGGTGCAAGCAGCATGTGCTGGGCTCTACCAGGATGTCTGCACATTGTCCCTCCTTAAACAATACTCGCCATCCTCACAGGCCCGGGCACCTAGAAGTCACTGGCTATGAGCATGTCGAGGGTCTGCACATGAGGAACAGCAGCCTTCCACCAGTTCTGCTCAGCCCAGTAGGGGAGTACCTTGTAGGAGTAGTAGAGTTAGAAAACCTTCTTTAAAGAAAAGCACTATGGGTTGATCATCTTGGTGAGAAATGAATGGAAGACGTTTATTATGTTTGACATTAAATTAATCATCTTTATTGCATTTGGGACTTTAGGGGGAGAAATGTGGTTGCTTTGAGCCTCTCGTTAGCCCCCTGGGGCAAATGCCCTAGCGCTTGGGCGCGGCGCCGCTAATGCCTCCCGTGAAATTAAGATGGCGGTTAGCAGCGGCAGTAGCCAGTAGTGCCCCACTCCGCTGCGCCGACGATGATGATGTCATCACCGTGCGCAGCACCCCGTTTTCTCCCCGGCCGCAAACTTCCCTTGCGTCCCCATAACTATCACAAGGCGATGGGACCGACAGGATCAGGGGGCGGTTTTGCAGCGGCGGTAATCATGGGAGGAGGCCTGCATTGACACGGCGGCACATAGCGCCGCGACATTGAGTAGTCGCGCCTCAAGAAGGAGGTGGAGTGCTTCCAGTAGTGTTCCACTTCCTTCTTGGGGCGCTACTACTGAATTTACGGGGTAGGGGGCGCTAACTTTTTCGGGAGGCTAAAATTAGCGCCCCAGCGACGTTACCCAATTTTTCCCCCTTGGTCTGCAGAGTGGTTTAATAGCAGCTCTTGTGTCTGCATGGTCAGAATGTCATGGATATAGAAGTTGTCTGAGAGTGGTGAATAGTGCGACTCGGACTGTTATCTGAGAGGCTCTTTGTAAGTTCTCGGGTGTGCGTGGCTCAGCGGAATCACTGAGCTATGTGCTGATCCCTGATAGCTCTGGCTGCAAGGTGCTGATGTGGCCCTCCTTCCTCTGCTGCTTCCTCTCCTTTCTCCAGGTCTTCCTCATCTGATAATGACTGCTGCTGCTGCTCTTCATCCTCCGAATTCAGGCCTGCCTGCAATGAAATATTGCGCATTCCACATCATAATAGCTGTGCCTATCAGGGGACATATTGCAGGGAGACCCCCGAGCGGTCCAAACATCTGAACCTCAGCCTGAGCAGTCCTATCGTGCGCTCTACAAGATTCCAGGTTGGGCCCTGGCTTCGATTATATCTGTGCTGCTCTGGTATGGTGGGATTGCACGGGGCGTTATCAGCCAGTTCTTCAGGGGCTATCGGTTGTCCCCTAGCAGCCATACTGTCGCGCTCCTCCCAAGGCCGAATAGCAGGGGATAGTAGAGTGTCTGAGAATAAAAACATCTTTGAAGCTCCCTGGATACCTTGCACAGACCTGCATGATGTTGTTCCTGTGATCAGCCATGAGCTGTACATTGATAAAGTGATATCCTGTTCCATTACTAATGTTGCTGGCTTGTGTTCCGGTGCCCTAATGGCCATGTGCATACAGTCAATCATGCCCTGTATGCAAGGGAAGGCAGCAACTGCTGCAAAGCCATGAACTCTCCTGCTGAGGTCAGTGGGGAAGGTGATGTACTGCTCAGTGGTGTAGGGCTTTGGTCACTTGCTTAATGCAGCTGTGAACTTCAGACTGTGATATGCGTCTGATGTCCCCCCTTGCAGGCTGAAAGGAGCCAGTGGCATAAATATTCAGGACTGTGGTGACTTTGAGGGCCACTGGCAAGGCTTGCCCCCCACACCTCCCTTGGCCTAGCAAGCAACAGGCCGTGTCGTAGGCGGTTGCAGAGGGCTGGAAGCTTGAAACACTCCCGACAATCCAGACAGCAAAAGATCTTGTGATCCAGCTGAGAGCCCCCCTCTTTTATACTGCCTCTGGAGCTCTCGAACACCAATCCCGCTAGGTTTTGCTGGCAGGTCCGAGAATGGGAGGAGCACCCGCAATTTAGAGTTAAAATGCGGTGGGAGTGGGTATGACTACATCGGAGCGCGACTTTAACCTTTTAATGAGAACACCTCTTGACACACAGGTCAGTTGAAATGGTTGGGGGGGGGACGCGGGCTGACCACAGACGTGACTTTAACCCCTCCGCTCACACTGTTTCTGCCGGGCGGGGGTTAAAATTGTCTCTTATCTCATTATTATGACTAAAATGATATGCTACCGGAAAACTTAGAAGACAGACCACATGTTTTTATGGGCGTGTACTGTGGAGGATCAGAAACAAGAGCTGCATGTGCTCTTGTGAAAATGCTGAAGTTGATTTCTATTTAAACATCTGACAGAAACACTAGCAGTGGCTGTGATGATGCAGCGCACCCTGCTGGTATGATGCTGTGCCTCATCTCTGAAACTTCAGTGTAATCAGGCACGGAAGAAAGTATTTCTTGTTTTTTTTAATGAAAATTCCAGGCAGAAGAAAGTTTTAATACATCTAATACTATGCAGACTGGACTTGCGTAAAAGTGGTTATGAAGTTAAAAGCAACACTCATTTTTTAATAATAAAAAAAGATAGGTCCTGCGACTGGGTTATCAAGACACTATTTTACCAAGTACATTAGTGAAATATTGAAAACCGATTGCTCTCTTACAAAACAGAGTCTCAAAGGATGGCTCCATGGTGCAGTATGTTGATAGACCAGGGTGCTATGTCACATGAGTTGTAAGACTTGGGCTAGCACTCCTGATCCCCATACAGTAAGCTCTTAATCTCAGTTGTATCAGCACCATGGGAGATCTGTTAACATATATGTGTATATATATGTATTTAAAAATAACAGCTACCAATGAAGGCTGATGCGTTATCCAGTGGATCACAGACATTTATAAACAATTTGGGCTTCAACTTTAAGGCTTGTGGCATTATCTGAGCTCCTTGTTTAGATTATAGTCTTGTAGTTTACTCCCAGTCATTCATTGCTTTCTACGCCATACAGGAAGTTTATTAAATTCTGCTGTATTATGGATGGAAAGGTTATAATTTTCAAATTTTGGATTCAGATTATTTGCTCACACGTAAACCTTTCCCCCAGTGAGCGCATTCATTTGTTTTCAATTTCCAAACAATGTCGCAGTTCGTTTTTATTCTACCCAGTTTTGCGGTTTGTTTTTCTGAATTTATATTTCCTTTTAATTTTTAAAGTTTCCCCTCTATGACAGATATCATTCTCCAGCCAGCAGACCTCAAGTAGTTGAGCTGCACCTAGGCCTCTGCTAATGGTGTTCTGTTATTCTCCACCAGGATTGTTAGCCAGGATGACTCCACCAGTTTTTTTGGGGGGGTCTCCACAGGGTATTCTGAAAAAGAGCCTTCCCTGCAGGGAGTGTGAGCCTGAGCTTGGCATATATATCTGACGATTCAGCCAAAATTGGGAAATCCGTATGTGAGGAATCATAGGGATGAATTGGTGTCCAACTACTTCGTAACCCAGTGCAATAATACAACAAGGTCCTGTATCACTGCATTGCACAATGTTGTTTGCTTCTTAATTCTACATTCATTTATAACCATTCGCTGTTCAGGACCGTTCACTTTACAAGAATTCATGAAGAAATATTGCCGCTTTTAGTCACAATTCGGTAACGCCTTTAACTGCAATCAGATTTGAGATATGTACTGCTTATTGTAGTTGCTAAAGTACTGGCTTGCTGTAGTTTTGTAACCTAATTCCAAAATATGCTTGCAACAGCAACCACATATGTGTGCAATCCCGAAAAGAAAACAGACAAAAGCACAAAATAAAAAAGTAACACTTACATTGAATGACCTAACTTGTAACAAAGTGAACCGGACTCCCATATCCAAAATAACAACAGAAAACGCTAGAAAAACTCAGCAGGCCAGGCAGCATCCGTGGAGAGAGAAACAGAGTTAATGTTTCAGGTCTGGGACCCTTCATCAGAACTGGAAAATGCTGGATATGCAACAGATATTAAACAAGTGCAGAGACAGGTGGGGAGGAAGAAATTGAAGGAACATACTGTGGCGGAGCCACCAAAGGACTCAGAGCGGTTGTACATAATTCCTTTAACAGCAATGTAGTTACTCTCTGTGCCTGTACCTTTAATTACACTGTTTGACTGTACAATGCCCAGTTACCTTTACAGCACGTGATGAAATCATGCTGTTAGTCACGTGATGCCCCAATGGCGGGAAGAACGTGATGACGTCATGACGTCACTCTCCTGATCAGGGGATCAGTCCTCATGGAGCCCTCAGGGAGAATAGACCTGTTATTGATGTGTCCTAGCAGTTTCCAGTTTAATCTCGTTTGATTTAATTAAAGTTCATTAATTTAATTACCTGAGTCGAACTCAGTCTTTTTGATAGGAATCTCCGTTCCTACATTGGTGACCCCGACTTCTACGAACGATTTTCGTGGAAGATTCGACATGGACACGAACGCCATCACGCTGAAACTGCCACAGTTCTGGGAGCAACAACCAGACGCCTGGTTCATCCAGACTGAAGCCCAGTTCGCCATTCGGAAAATCAACGCGGATCAGACCCATTATTATTATGTGGACTCCGCCCTCGACAGCGCAACTGCATCCCGGATCATCAGCCTCATCGGTAGTCCTCCTACTGACAGCAAGTATGATGCAATTAAGGCGCGGTTGCTTCAGGTTTTCGGGCTATCAAAGTCGGAGCGTGCTCGCCGGCTCATCACGCTGCCTGGCCTCGGGGACTCCAAACCGTCCGAGCTCATGAGCCAAATGCTCACGCTCTTGGGTGCTGAACTGGAATGTTTCATCTTCCGGGCGCTTTTCCTCTATCAACTGCCTGAACAGGTTTAGGCTGCCCTGGCCAGCTCCGACATTACTGACTGCGCCAAGCTTGCGGCTGAAGCCGATAAGATTTTCACGGTTACCCAGCAGTGCTGCGCGGCCACGAGGCGCCCACCCTCCACAGATGCGGTCCCGGTTTCTCCTACAGCGGGCTGGTGCTACTACCACACCCGTTTCGGCGCGATAGCACGATGCTGCCGTTTCCCCTGCAGTTTTTCGCCAAAAAAAAAAAACAAGAAGGCGCAGGCGGCGTCCCTGGCGACGGATGACCAAGTCTAACGGGCGTTCCGCGGTGGCGATGGCTGTCGGTTCTACGGGGAAACTCCTCGATATCACCGATTCCCTCTCGGGCCGCCGTTTCCTTTGTGACACCGGGGCGCAGTGTAGCATTCTACCTGCGTCGAAGCTCGACACGCAGACTGGGAACCTCAGTTTTTCCCTCATAGCGGCTAATGGCGCAGCTATTCGAACATTCCGAAAGCGGCGGGTCGAAGTCTGTTTCGGCGGTCAGCGCTTCTTTTGGGATTTCGTCACGGCTAGAGTCTCACAGCCTATCCTAGGGGCAGATTTTCTGTGTGCCAACAGCCTGCTAGTCGATGTCCGACACCGCCGGCTGATCAACGCGGCCACCTTCCACTCGATCCAGTGCTTCCACGGTACCTCCGTGGCGCGTCCCATTGCCTGTGCTTTCCCTCCTCCAGATGACTTCACGCGGCTCCTCGGGGAGTTTCCGGAGCTGACAAGGCCCACCTTCTCCTCTTCAGCGACGAAACATGGTGTTGAACATCATATCACCACTACTGGCTCCCCGGTTTATGCGCGGGCTAGAAGGCTTGAACCCGGCAAGCTTGCAGCTGCGAAGGCGGAGTTCGCCACAATGGAGCGGCTCGGCATCATTAGGCGATCGAACAGTCCCTGGTCTTCGCCTCTCCACATCATGCCGAAACCAGGCGGCGGTTGGTGGCCATGCGGTGACTACCGACGCCTCAATGACGCCACCACTCCGGATCGGTACCCGATCCCGCATATCCAGGACTTCTCGGCCCACTTGGATATCACCAGGTTCCAGTGCACCCACAAGACGTCCTGAAAACCACAGTTGTTCTGGACCAATGGACTTTTTACATGCAGTGAACATTTTATGTGTGCAGATAGCACCCTCTGGTGGTGGTTATTGTGTTAACAGTTTGTATGCTGGAAAGGTCATCTGATCTTTCTTCCTGTGAGGTCATTTGACCTTTGTTCCTTTCTTCCTGTGTAACACAGGAAGTAGAATTCCAGGAAGAACCTGGCAGTAATGGAGGATTCCATAAGGGTTTTACAATCCAATGTGATCTGATTTCATATGTTAGGCCAAGTGCAATATCTGTGAGTATCTTTGTTCCTTAGCATAATAGCAACGTTGTCAGAGTAATATTTTGATAATACTATGTTTATAAATTTTTGATAGTTATAGAAGTTAGTCCAAATGTTAGTTAGTTATACAATTAGTCTATTCTACTGTTGTAAATATGTTTATATCTTATGTAATATCGAATGTATAGTACTCAGTTATGTACAAAACATACTTTGTCTTTGTTTACAGTTTCACAAATTTGTTCAAGTAAAGCTTCAAAACAGCAACCGGCTTCACGAAGAATTATTTTTGAATAAGTGTTTAACTTGCTGGATAACTAGATAGGAGCACGTCTAGCGCGGTTACTACAGTGAAAAGATAGCAATATGGCTAGCTGCGAAGAGCGGAGCAGGAGGAACCCAGAGTAAGCCTTAACCTTGTAGAGCACATCTACCTCACATCAACATGTCAGAAGATAATAACGAAAATGCTTTGCAGCAAGTAGAAGACCTTAAACAGGCAGACGAAACTGTAGAACGTGACAATTGGTCTATAAGCTCCGGTTACTACAGATCGCAAGTTGGTTCACGGTCATCGGGTGGTTCTAGAGTAAGCATAGCCATCGCCAAAGCACGGGCTAAGCTAGTAGCAGCTCAAGCCAGAGCTGCGCATGCGGGCAGTGAAATAGAAATAAAAGTAAGACAGGCCCATCTCCAAGCTGAGTCACAAGCCGAACAGGCCCAATCCCAAGCCGAACAGGCCCGTCTCCAAGCTGAATCACAAGCCGAACAGGCCCGATCCCAAGCCGAACAGGCCCGACACCAAGCTGACCTGGCCAGCCACCAGGTTGAACGACAAGTTGACCTGGCCAGTCACCAAGTGGAACGCCAGGCTGAACAGGCCCGTCTCCAAGCCACATTAGACGCTCTGCAGCAACAAAAAGAGATAGATGCTGCATTAGCCGAGACACAAGTATTCGAGGCAATTTTGGAGGGAGCTGATCCCGAGACAGCTTACAAACCTTTAATTCCCGTTCCGTGGCAGAGTCCACGACAGCGCACCATAGATTACGTGAGCGACCATGCCGACATACAGTTTACAGGAGAAAGGGATGGAGGCCCGCACATCTCTACAGACGCAAGCACTTCGTATAACATGCCACAAGTTGCCAACCAACGTCAAAGCAGACGGCGTGCCTCAAGCCGCAGAGTCTCCCCCGGCAGAACGGAAGACACGGTGCAGAGGAATAGGACGCCGAATAGAGAAAGTCAGAGGCAAATCCCCTCTCGGTTCCTTGAGACCCCCAACAGAGCCCCCAGCCAAGGCAACCCTGGCCCAGGTCCCAGCACCTACGACCTCGCCAAATACCTTGCACGCACCCAGCTGGTGACTTCGGGGTTAATCAAGTTTGATGACAGGCCGGAGAATTATCGGGCTTGGAAGTCCTGCTTCCACGATGCCATATCGGGCTTAGACCTGTCGGCAGGAGAAGAGCTCGGCCTCCTTATCAAATGGCTCGGCCCAGAGTCCGCCGGACAGGCCTGCAGGATAAAAGCGGCCAATGTGGGACAGCTGCCAGAGGGGTTGAAGAAGGCTTGGGTGAGGCTGGAAGAAAGCTACGGCTCGCCCGAAGCCATTGAAAGGGCTCTCTTTGACAGGTTGGAGAACTTTCCGAGGTTGACGAGTAAGGAACCCCAGAAGCTCCGCGACCTTGGAGATCTGCTGTCGGAACTTGAAGCCGCAAAGCAGGACGGCTACCTACCCGGTCTATCGTACTTAGACACTTCCAGAGGGGTAAGTCCCATCATTGAGAAGCTTCCATTTAACCTGCAGGAGAAGTGGATAACGTTTGGATCAAAGTTCAAGCTAAAGCACAACGTGGCGTTCCCACCATTCTCTGCATTCGTTAAATTCATCTGTAAAGAAGCCAAAGCCAGGAACGACCCCAGCTTCAACTTCTTCTCCTCCCACCCAGCACTTGCCAGAAGAGACAAGTTCGACAGACATGGAAAGGCACCAATATCTGTCCACAGAATGCAAGTGTCCTCAACTGAGCACACAAAGATTCAGAAGAAACCTGAGGATATGAGCAAACAATGCCCTATCCACAACAAGCCCCATCCTTTAAAGAAGTGCAGAGGCTTCAGGGAGATGTCCCTGGAAGATCGGAAACAATATCTTAAAGAGAACTCTATATGTTTCAGGTGCTGCTCGTCCACGAGCCATCTCGCCAAGAACTGCAAGGTAGATGCAAAATGCATTGAATGTGAAAGTGATCGGCACATTTCAGCACTACACCCAGGCCCAGCTCCTTGGAAGTCAGAGACGCCTCCTCTCGCTTCAGAGCACGGTGGGGAGAGAGAGGGAGCTGCTGGTCCAGAGATTACATCCAGGTGCACCGAGGTATGTGGAGAAGGAGTGAGTGCAAGAGCATGCTCCAAGATATGCCTCGTTAATGTGTACCCTGTAGGACGTCGCACACTAGAGAACAAGCCATCTCAGGTGAGCACACTCAAGACTTCCATCTTGGAGAATGGTCGTCCAAGCTACCTTACCCCATGCAGCAGTCAGATCCGAGTGACAGAGAAGTTCAGTCATACGGCTCAGCCTCAGAAAACCCCAGCGCTGATCTCCGCAGACAGCACACAGATGATGCTCACTGGAGAGAACCCGGGTCAGTCAGTCTTCTGTCGCACCGCCAATGACCACAAACTTGCTCCATCGATCGACGACATGAGGTTCCTCCAGATTATGGACAATGAGGTCTCTCGTGACAGCTCTAACAGCTGGGTTGCACCCTTACCCTTCCAGAACCCCAGACGACGGCTGCCAAACAACAGGGGGTATGCCTATAATCGTCTTAACTCACTCCGTCGCACACTAGAGAAGAAGCCAGAGATGAAAGCACACTTCCTAGAATTTGTCAAGAAAATGCTTGTCAACGATCATGCAGAGATAGCTCCTCCACTCCAGGAAGGCCAAGAGTGTTGGTACCTCCCTTCCTTCGGAGTCTATCACCCCAAAAAGCCAGAACAGATCCGCGTGGTGTTTGACTCCAGTGCACCATATCAGGGCATCTCTCTCAATGACGTACTCCTCACAGGGCCCGATCTTAACAACAGCCTCTTGGGAGTGCTCATGAGATTCAGGAAAGAGCCCGTCGCCATCACTGCCGATATCCAGCACGTTTCATTGCTTCGTGGTGAGAGAAGACCACAGAGACTTCCTCCGCTTCCTGTGGTATCAGGACAATGACCCCAATAGAGACATTGTGGACTACAGAATGCGTGTCCATGTCTTTGGGAATAGCCCATCCCCTGCTGTCGCCATATACGGACTGAGGAGGGCTGCCAAGGAAGAAGACGACGACTTTGGCAGTGATGTGAGAGGGTTCATCGAATGAGAGTTCTATGTCGACGATGCACTGAAGTCATTCCCAACCGAAGCAGAGGCCATCGGTACCCTCGGACGAGCCCAGGAACTACTTGCACTATCCAACCTCAGGCTGCATAAGATAGCCTCTAACAGACCAGCAGTGATGGAGGCATTCCCCCCTGAACATCATGCTAAGGACGTCAAGGACCTAGACCTCTTCACTGATGACCTCCCCCTACAGCATAGCCTAGTGGTGTCGTGGAACATAGCAACAGACACGTTCACGTTCCAAATCCTAGACGCCAAGAAACCCTTCACACGTAGAGGAGTGCTCTCTACAGTCAACAGCCTATACGACCCTCTCGGCTTCTTAGCCCCTGTCACCATACAAGGCAGGCTGCTCCTCAGGGAACTCTCCACATGCGCTGAAGAGTGGGATTCACCTCTCCCTGAAGAGATGGAAGCAGAGTGGGACAGATGGAGAGACTCACTCCAAGACTTACAGGAGATCCGAATACCTCACTGCTATTCGTCTTTCTCTCCCTTAAATGCCCAATTTAAAGAGCTTTGTGTCTTTGCAGATGCATCCGCTAAGGCCATTGCAAGTGTGGCTTATCTGAAGGTCACCACTCAAGGGGCAGCACGGTGGCATAGTGGTTAGCACTGTTGCCTCACAGCGCCAGGGACCCGGGTTCGAATCCGGCCTCGGGTGACTGTCTGTGTGGAGTTTGCACATTCTCCCCGTGTTTGCGTGGGTTTCCTCCGGGTGCTCCGGTTTCCTCCCACAGTCCAAAGATGTGCGGGTTAGGTTGATTGGCTATGATAAATTAACCCTTCGTGTTAGGGGGATTAAATACGTGGGGTTACGGGGATCGGGTGGGATATGTGTCGGTGCAGGCTTGATGGGCCGAAATGGCCTCTATCTGCACTGTGGGGTTTCTGTGATTCTGTGAAGAAGGACAAAGCAAAATCGGCTTCGTCTTTGATAGAGGCAAGTTGGCGCCCCAGCCAGACCTCACCATACCCAGATTGGGACTGTACGTAGCAGAACGCAACCTACCCCCTCACAGCAGTCTACGGAAGTTGCATCCTATCATCGAAACCGACGGACTGTCTCCGAGGTGGTTCTTCTTTTGTCGCCAGAGGACTCCAGTGACAAGTAGAGTTCGGACTATGTGGAGTCGTTAACGACCCCAGACGGGGAGTGTTCTGGACCAATGGACTTTTTACATGCAGTGAACATTTTATGTGTGCAGATAGCACCCTCTGGTGGTGGTTATTGTGTTAACAGTTTGTATGCTGGAAAGGTCATCTGATCTTTCTTCCTGTGTGAGGTCATTTGACCTTTGTTCCTTTCTTCCTGTGTAACACAGGAAGTAGAATTCCAGGAAGAACCTGGCAGTAATGGAGGATTCCATAAGGGTTTTACAATCCAATGTGATCTGATTTCATATGTTAGGCCAAGCGCAATATCTGTGAGTATCTTTGTTCCTTAGCATAATAGCAACGTTGTCAGAGTAATATTTTGATAATACTATGTTTATAAAATGTTAATATTTGATAGTTATAGAAGTTAGTCCAAATGTTAGTTAGTTATACAATTAGTCTATTCTACTGTTGTAAATATGTTTATATCTTATGTAATATCGAATGTATAGTACTCAGTTATGTACAAAACATATTTTGTCTTTGTTTACAGTTTCACAAATTTGTTCAAGTAAAGCTTCAAAACAGCAACCGGCTTCACGAAGAATTATTTTTGAATAAGTGTTTAACTTGCTGGATAACTAGATAGGAGCACGTCTAGCGCGACCAGTACAACAGTCATCACCCCTTTTGGCCTCTTTGCGTTCCTGAGGATGCCATTTGGCTTAAAGAACGCAGCACAGGCGTTCCAGCGTTTAATGGACTCCGTTCTTCGAGACCTGCGTTTCCTTTTCTTCTACCTTGATGACATACTCATCGCCAGTGCCAGCAAGGAGGAGCACATCTCCCATTTGCGTTCCCTCTTTACGCGCCTCAGCCAACACGGTTTAATCATCAACCCGGCCAAGTGCCAGTTTGGCCTGCAACAAATCGACTTCCTGGGGCATCGCATAACATCGGACGGCGCCGTCCCTTTGGCGACGAAGGTTGAAGCGGTTACTTCTTTCCCGCGGCCATCGACAGTCAAGGCCTTGCAGGAGTTCCTGGGGATGGTCAACTTCTACCACCGTTTCGTCCCCAAGGCGGCTCAACTCATGCAACTCTTGTTTGGGGCCCTCAAGGGCAAGTCCGGTAAAGACCCAATCAGCTGGACAGCTGAAATGATCCAGGCATTCGGCGACACCAAGAACGCTTTGGCCAACGCAACCATGCTGGCGCACCCACTTCCAGGTGCTACGATCGCCCTTACCACCGACACGTCAGACTACGCCATCGGTGCAGTGCAAGAATAGTGGGTCAACGGCACGTGGCAACCGCTGGCATTTTTCAGCCGTCAATTGCAAACAAATGAAAAAAAGTACAGCACCTTCAATAGGGAACTACTGGCCCTTTTCCTCGCCATTCGCCATTTCCGGTTTTTATTGGAGGGGCGCCCCTTCACGGCTTTTGTCAACCACAAACCCCTTACGTTCGCCATGGCCAAGACCACCGAACCGTGGTCCGCTCGTCAACAACGTCACTTGACGTTCATTTCCGAATTTACCACGGACATTCAACATGTGTCTGGTAAGGACAACCTGGTGGCAGATTGCCTCTCCCGTGCGACAGTCCACGCGGTGCACCTGGGAATCAACTACGCCCTCATGGCGGCAGATCAGGTTTCGGATTCGGAGGTCCAAACATATCAAACCGTTCCCTCTAGCTTCCAAGCGACCGACGTCGTCTTCCAGGCCACAGGTGCCACGCTCCTTTGCGACGTTTCCATGGGAGTTCCTCGTCCCATAGTGCCAGTTGCATGGCGCCGGAGGGTTTTTGATGCCATACACGGGTTGTCGCACCCAGGGATGAAGGCTTCGCAACGGCTTATGTCAGCCAAGTTCGTCTGGAAAGGTATGCACATCGATGTCCGTGACTGGGCTAATACCTGCGTCGTATGCCAGAAGGCCAAAGTCCAGCGTCATGTCAATGTAAGGATCGGAACTCGGTGGACCCAACTGCAGTAAGGCAAACTGAGGCAGAGGTAAGGTTGCAAAATAAAGGTAGACTTTACTTGACATAAACAAAATAACAATAGTACAGAATACAGGCAAGCAGACCAGCACAAGGTATCTCCAGGCAGTGCAACTCAAGACTGAGCAAAGAACATAAAGTGAACACCACTTAAATAGTAGGCATCTAACAATGCACAGGTGAATACAATAATGAATAAAGAAGGACACAATTAAGAGAGTTCATGGAGCCCTCTGGTGGCGAGGCGAGGCAGAGTCTGGGTCATTCCTTACAGGACCCCCCCCCCCCAGGAATGGCCCCTGACGTTCCCCCAGAAGGTCCATGGTGACGCCGAAAAAAATTCCGTACTAAATCGCGATCCAGGATGTCTCGGTCCGGGACCCAAGAGCGTTCCTCCGGACCATATCCCTCCCAGTCCACCAGGAACTGGAGGCCCCCGCGAACCCGGCGAGAGTCCATCAGGCGACGGACCGTGTAAGCAGGCTGGCCGTCGATGATGCGGGGAGCAGGAGGAGGCCTCGTGGCGGGCGCCAGGGAACTGCTGGCCACTGGCTGAAGCCGGGAGACATGGAAGATAGGATGAATCCGCATGGAGCGGGGTAGCTGGAGACGGTAGGACGCCGGGTTGACCTTCCTCAACACCATGAAGGGGCCGATGAAACGAGGCGCCAGCTTGCGGGACTCCACTCACAGCGGGAGATCCTGCGTAGAAAGCCAGACCCTCTGACCAGGACGGAATGAAGGAGCCGGTCTGCGCCGCTTGTTGGCCTGGATCTGCCGTTGTCGAGAAGCTCGTTGCAAGGCCAGCCGCGCTCTCCTCCAGGTCCGCCGACAACGCTGGACAAACCTCTCCGCGGACGGAACCCCCACCTCGAGCTCCTGCTCCTGGAACAGTGGGGGTTGAAAACCGAACTGGCACTCGAACGGCGACAGTCCTGTGGGGGAGTAGCACAACGTGTTGTGCGCGTACTCAGCCCAGACGATGTGACGACTCCAGGTCGCAGGGTTAGCGGACACGAGACACCTCAGGGTCGTCTCCAGGTCTTGGTTGATTCGTTCTGTTTGACCGTTCGACTGAGGGTGGAAACCCGAGGAAAGACTGACAGTAGCTCCAATGAGCTTGTAGAAGGCTTTCCAAAACCGGGAGGCGAATTGTGGACCACGGTCAGAAACGATGTCAAGGGGCAAACCGAATAACCTGAAAACATGCTGGACCATGAGCTCGGCTGTCTCTTGGGCTGAGGGAAGCTTGGGCAAGGGCAGAAAACGACAGGCTTTGGAGAAGCGATCTACGATGACCAGAATGACCGTGTTGCCTTGAGATGGTGGAAGGCCTGTGATGAAATCCACCGAGAGGTGTGACCAGGGACGAGTGGGAATGGGGAGAGGATGCAGCAAACCCTGGGGGCGAGATCGAGGGTTCTTGTTTCGTGCACAAATGGCACAAGCTGCCACGAACGCCTTTACGTCCTTCTCCATGGTGGGCCACCAGAACCTTCTACGAAGAAACTCCAGCGTCCTGGATGCGCCTGGATGACCAGTGAGTCGCGACGAATGCCCCCACTGCAGGACTTGTGAGCGAGTCGTGTTGGGGACAAAAAGGCGACCTGGTGGGCCGTTGCCAGGGTCTGCTTCCCTCTGTTGCGCCTTTCTGACCAGCGTCTCGATTCCCCAGCAAACCAGTGCTACAATTCGGGAAGTAGAAATAATAGGTTCTGGTTGTCTCTCCCGCTCGGGTGGATCAAATTGCCTGGAGAGAGCATCAAGCTTGAGATTCTTGGAACCTGGACGATATGATAGGGCAAAGTCAAAACGATTAAAAAACAGTGCCCAGCGAGCTTGACGAGAGTTAAGTCGTTTGGCCTCCTGGATATAGGCCAGATTCTTATGGTCAGTCCAGACAATGAACGGGTGTTTAGACCCCTCCAACCAATGTCTCCACTCCTCCAGTGCCAACTTAACTGCCAGTAATTCCCTGTTCCCAATATCGTAGTTTCGTTCAGCGGGAGTGAGTCGGCGAGAGAAAAAGGCGCAAGGGTGCAGTTTGTTGTCGTTAGACCGTTGGGATAAAACGGCGCCCACTCCTATATCCGAGGCATCCACCTCGACAATGAAGGGGAGTGAGGGATCCGGAATAACGAGGACAGGAGCAGACGTGAAGCGCCGCTTGAGATCCTCGAAAGCCTGCGCAGCCTCAGCGGACCAACTGAACCGGGTAGAGGCGATCCTAGTGAGGGCGTTAAGAGGGGCAGCAATGGTGCCGAAGTTTCTGATGAACCTCCGATAGAAGTTAGCAAATCCCAAGAAACGTTGCACCTGTTTGAGAGAGGTGGGCGGTGGCCAATCTCGGACAGCTTGGGTCTTGCCAGGGTCCATTTGGATGTTACCGCTGGAGATGATGAAGCCCAGAAATGAAACTGTGGAAACGTGAAATTCACACTTCTCCGCCTTGACAAACAAATGGTTGTTAAACAAAAGTTGCAGGACTTGTCTTACATGCTGGACATGATCGTGAAGAGTTTTGGAGAAAATGAGAATGTCATCCAGGTAGACAAAAACAAAGCGATTCAGCATGCCTCGGAGAACGTTGTTGATGAGCGCCTGGAACACAGCAGGGGCGTTGGTCAATCCAAAGGGCATAACCAGGTACTCATAGTGCCCAGTGGGTGTATTGAATGCCGTCTTCCACTCGTCCCCTTCGCGGACGCGGATGAGGTTATAGGCGTTGCGGAGGTCCAATTTAGTGAAGACCGTGGCTCCCTGAAGTAGCTCGAAAGCCGTCGACATGAGTGGAAGAGGATAACGGTTCTTTATAGTAATCCGGTTAAGGCCACGGTAGTCGATGCAGGGACGGAGACCTCCATCTTTCTTACTCACGAAGAAAAAACCGGCACCAGCAGGAGAGGTGGACGGACGGATGAAGCCAGCGGCGAGGGCGTCACGGATGTACTCCTCCATGGCGGCGGTCTCAGGAGCAGAAAGGGAAAAGATCCTACCCCTAGGTGGGCATGTCCCAGGCAGGAGTTCAACGGCACAGTCATATGGCCTATGAGGGGGAAGTGATGTGGCTCGAACCTTACTGAAGACCTCTTTTAGATCCTCATACTCGGGTGGCACTCGGGACAATTCAGAGCGTGATGGGAACTCCTGGGGCTGGGAAGGAGACTTGGCGCGAAGACAGGTAGTATGGCAGGCGGAGCCCCATTCCGTAAGCCGGCCGGTGACCCAATCTAAGCGAGGATTATGGCAGGCCAACCAAGGGTAACCCAGAATTAATGGAAACTGGGAAGAGTGGATAAGGGAGAATTGGATGGTCTCAAAATGTTGTCCTTCCACGCCCAAACACAGAGGGGCAGTATAATGGTGAACGGTTCCAGAACCCAGGGGTCTTCCATCCAGGGCAACCAGTGAGGGGGTGATCAGGATGGGTCAGGGGAATCTTGAGCTGTTTAGCTAACCCCAGATCTATGAAGTTACCATCAGACCCCGAATCCACCATGGCCTTAAGATCATATTGTTGATTGTCCCAGAAAAGGGAGGATGCCAGCAAAACCCTAGAAACAGTGGGGTCGGAAGGAATGGTTATGCTCATCTCAGGTCCCTCTGTCCTGGATGAGCCCTGGCTTTTCCCACCAAATCAGGACAGGAAGAGCGGAAGTGGCCAGCTTTCCCACAACAGAGACAAGATCCCTCTCTCATTCGCCGATCATGTTCGGGCTGCGAGAGGCGGGTTACTCCCACCTGCATGGGCTCCTCTGGATCGGTCAAAGATGGACTCGGGATGGCTCGGAGGTTCTCAGATGGCTTCGAAGCAGGAAAAGCTCTGGTCTCTGGAAACGGAGTGAAAAAGGAATGGCGTTCTCTTCGCCTCTCACGGAGCCGATTATCCACACGAACGGAGATATCAAAAAGAGACTCCAAATCACTCACCGGATCCCTGGAAGCCAGTTCGTCCTTGATCTCATCTGTGAGACCGTGGCGAAAGGTGGCGATGAGCGCCTCCGAATTCCATTGGCTTTCAGCAGCGAGAGTGCGAAACTCAATAGCGTAGTCCGCAACACTACGAACCCCCTGGCGAAGCCGAAGTAGTCTGTTAGATGCTTCTCTCCCACTGACAGGGTGATCAAAAACCCTTCTCATTTCTTCCGAGAAAAGTTGGTAGTTTGAACATACCGGCGTTTGCTGTTCCCAGACGGCTGTAGCCCAGGTAAGCGCCTTGCCGGTAAGTAGCGAAATGATGTAGGCCACTCGGGAACAGTCACTGGGAAATAATGAACCCTGCAGTTGGAAGACCAGGGAACACTGGATTAGGAAACCTCGACATCCTCCTGGGTTACCGTCGTAGCGCTCGGGTGCAGGTAATCGGGGTTCTCTCAGAGGAGAAGGCGAAACCGTAGGAGCGGGTAACGGTGCAGGAGCGGCTTGGATCACCTGACTCTGTTTCTGGCTCTGATGGAAAGTGATGACAAGGCCCTCCAGCAGATTCTGGTTTCGGAAGACTGCCGTGGCGAGACACTGCAGTTCGTTCAAAATAAGTTGTAGCTGTTCAGAAACTTGTCTTGGCCATTGGTCCTTCTCTGCTGGGTCCATGTTTTGGCTCAGTCTTGCTGTAAGGATCGGAACTCGGTGGACCCAACTGCAGTAAGGCAAACTGAGGCAGAGGTAAGGTTGCAAAATAAAGGTAGACTTTACTTGACATAAACAAAATAACAATAGTACAGAATACAGGCAAGCAGACCAGCACACGGTATCTCCAGGCAGTGCAACTCAAGACTGAGCAAAGAACATAAAGTGAACACCACTTAAATAGTAGGCATCTAACAATGCACAGGTGAATACAATAATGAATAAAGAAGGCCACAATTAAGAGAGTTCATGGAGCCCTCTGGTGGCGAGGCGAGACAGAGTCTGGGTCATTCCTTACAGTCAAGGCTCCAGTGGCTGCGTTCACTGTTCCGGAGCGTCGTTTCGACCACGTGCATGTGGACCTTGTGGGGCCGCTTCCGCCTTCTCAGGGTTATACTCACCTCCTTACCATAGTGGACCGCACCACTAGGTGGCCAGAGGCAATTCCTTTGGTTTCCACCACGTCGGCAGACGTCACTAGAGCTTTCATCTCCTGTTGGGTCGCCCGTTTCGGGGTACCGGTGGACATCTCCTCTGACCGCGGGCCACAATTTTCCTCGGATCTTTGGAACGCTGTGGCTCAGGGGCTCAGTACCAAACTTCATCGCACCACCGCCTATCATCCGCAGGCAAACGACCTTTGCGAGCGATTCCACAGGTCACTTAAAGCCTCTCTTCAGGCCAGTCTTCAAGGCGCAGGATGGGTGGACAGACTCCCATGGGTCCCGTTGGGTCTCCGTACGGCGCCCAAAGATGATCTACAATCGTCTTCAGCTGAACTCGTCTATGGCCAGCTGCTCCGTGTACCAGGAGATTTCCTCCCTTCTCCTACAGAGCCATGATCCACCTCCCGGCAACTCGTTCGCCACCAAGAAGCGGCCAGATGCTTTGCCCCGATACCTACGTCCAATCACGGTTTGCAGACCTCCTACGTGCCACCGGGACTGAAGAATGCGGAGTATGTCGTCATCCGACACGACGCTCACCGGGATCCGCTCAAGCCTCCTTACACTGGTCCTTTCCGCGTCATCGAACCGGGTGACAAATCCTTTTTGGTCGACGTCGGAGGGAAACCGGATCACATCTCGGTGGACCGCTTGAAGCCGGCTCACCTGGACCTGGACGACCCTGTCGGAGTCGCTCAACCACCCAAACGTGTCCGACCGCCCGTTGCCACCGCACCTGATCAACCAAAACCGCCTGACAACCCGACTGCGCTCGCCGCGCCTGCTCAGCCGCCACCGACTGCCAACGCGTCCACCGGTCATCAACTTCCTCTACCAGGGTATCGAAGTCGATCGGACAGGCTCATCAGGCCTCCTCCTCGCCTCACCTTTTCTGTTAAAGAAAATTCTGGGGGGGCGCATGTGGCAGAGCCACCAAAGGACTCAGAGCGGTTGTACATAATTCCTTTAACAGCAATGTAGTTACTGTCTGTGCCTGTACCTTTAATTACACTGTTTGATTGTACAATGCCCAGTTACCTTTACAGCACGTGATGACGTCATGCCGTTAGTCATGTGATGCCCCAATGGCGGGAAGAACGTGATGACATCATGACGTCACTCTCCTGATCAGGGGATCAGTCCTCGTGGAGCCCTCAGGGAGAATAGACCTGTTATTGATGTGTCCTAGCAGTTTCCAGTTTAATCTCGTTTGATTTAATTAAAGTTCATTAATTTAATTACCTGAGTCGAACTCAGTCTTTTTGATAGGAACCTCCGTTCCTACAATACTGTGCTTTTGTAAGAGGCAGGAAAGATAAAATGTTGCAAATGGGAATGGCAAAAATCATACAGCATGAAGAATGGGGGCAGGGGTTATAGTTTGAAATTGTTGAACTCAATGTTGAGGCCAGAAGGCTTTAAAGTGCCTAATCGAAAGATGAGGTGCTGTTCCTCGAGCTTACGTTGAGCTACATTGGAACAATGTAATAGGCCGAGGACAGAGAGTTCAGAGTGAAGTGGTGAATTAAAGTGACAGGCGACCGGAAGCTCAGGGTCACCCTTATGGACTGAACGGAGGTGTTCTGCAAAGCGGTCGCCCAATCTGTGTTTGGTCTCCCCAATGTAGAGGAGACCGCATCGTGAGCAGCGAATACAGTATACTAAATTGCAAGAAGTAAAAGTAAATCGCTGTTTCACCTGGAAGGCGTGTTTGGAGCTGTAATGTATATACCTTTAAGGGGGGAACTACTTTTTACAGCTCATGTATACTGTAGTACTAGCAGTGACCACACCTGTATATAGCACTGAGTAGTAATCTGTACAGTTCAGTTCCAGAGTGAGCCACATTGAGTAAACACCTGTTGTACCGTTCTCCTGCAGTCTGTGTCTTACTACTGACGGACACAACATTGGCGATGAGGCAAATTCGATCCTACCTGCAACTCTGCATCACCTCCCAGGGATTCGTTCCTGGAGACCAGTAGATTGGAGGTCAAGGCCAGAGGCACGGGCGTCGACCACGGGCAACCGCCCAGTCATCCAGCAGAGACTCGAGAATTGCGGGGGAGGCTGTTGAGAGCCAGGCTTGGCTTTCCAGTCGTGGTGGTCCAGCGAAACAGGCTGGCAACAGGTAGTGCGCAGACCCTTCCCGGACAGCGGCGGGCTAGAGCCCGACCGAGCGGCACAGCAAAGGGCCGAGCAGTGTCGACGGGAGAGAGAGAGAGGGCAGAGTGCACAGGGCGCAGCCGGTGTTCAAGGGCCGAGCAGCGTCAAGGAGAGGGAGAGAGACGCGCAGAAACCCGCGAGGTGCCGCCATTGCCACGAGGACCGCCAAGAGCGGCGTTGGCAGCAGCGCAGGAGAAGCGCACGAAACCTACAGGGTGCCGCCATTGCCACGAGGACTGCCGAGAGCGGCGTTTGCAGCAGCGGGGGAGGAAGGAAAGCGCGGGAGACGCCATTTTAAGCCATCTTAAACCACACCCAAAATGCCGAAGAGTGGCAGTATCACCGCATTTGACAATGAAGTCGAAGATTGGACTACATATGTCGAATGAATAGAGGTATACTGCAAGGCAAATGAGGTGTCAGATGACAAGAAAGCGCCGGTATTGTTAAATTTAATGGGTGCAAAGACGTATGGCTTATTACGAAATCTAGTAACCCCAGCGAAGCCAGTGGTAAAGAGTTTTGGAGACATAGTGACGATACTACAGGAACATTTAAACCCCACACCGCTGCTGATAGCAGAAAGATTCAAGTTTCACAAACGGAACCAGCATAAGGATGAAAGCAATGCTGAATATTTAACAGAACTGTGCAAACTATCGAAACACTGCCAGTTTGGAACGGGACTGGCAGATACCTTAAGGGACAAGTTTGTGTGTGGGCTTCAAAGTGAAGGAACCCAGAAACGGCTTTTATCTGGAAAGGACCTTACGCTGGACAAGGCTTTCAGCATTGCGGTATCATATGAAGCAGCAGCACAGGGCACTGCAGAGATACAACAGAGACCGCAAGAATATGGCACAAACGAAATGTCATACAGAACAGATTTGCTCCGATAACGGACCACAGTTTGTGTCCGAAGAGTTCCGGAGGTTTATGAAGAAGAATGGGGTAAGGCATTACACATCCGCCCCGTATCATCCAGCCACAAATGGATTGGCTGAGAGGTTCGTACAAACCTTTAAGAAGGCAATAAAGGCTATGTACAATGACAACATTCTGCTGCAGCATAAGGTGGACAATTTCCTGTTCGCCTACTGGAATGCGACACATGCAGTCACCAACCAGGCCCCAGCCATGATGTTCTTTAACCGAAGGTTAAGATCTCGCCTGGATTTGCTCAGACCAAACGTATGAAGAGATGTTGAGAGTAAGCAATTCCAGCACATCCATGAGAAGCCAACAAGGAGCTTCAATGTAGGACAACCAGTCTTGGCCCGCGACTACCGAACAGAAAAATGGCAGCCAGGAATGATATGCACACGGCAGGGCCCACTAATGTACACAGTGGACGTTGGGGAGAACATCGTGAGATCCTAGAGTCACAGGAACAAGTCAACCCCATGCCTCGCCCATACGTACCTGGTGAGGAACCCGACGTACAGGTCGCATCTACCCCAGAAACAGTAGCATCGGAAGCTGATGACCCAACCGACGACAGGGTGCCAGAATCGCCTCCGCACCAAGAGCGAGACACTCGGGAAAGGCGCTATCCAGAAAGGATCAGAAAGCTTCCCCAAAGACTGAATATATAAATGGACTATTTTCAGCTAACGTTGTATGTTAAAAGTGTTAATTGTAATTAGTTTGATATTTAATTGTTAAATGAGTGTTATGGTACTGTTAATCTAAAAGGGGAGGAATTGTAATGTATATACCTTTAAGGGGAGAACTACTTTTTACAGCTCATGTATACTGTAGTACCGGCAGTGACCACACCTGTATATAGCACTGAGTAGTAATCTGTACAGTTCAGTTCCAGAGTGAGCCACGTTGAGTAAACACCTGTTGTACCGTTCTCCTGCAGTCTGTGTCTTACTACTGACGGACACAACAGGGGCCCTGGACAGTGGAAAGGGAGGAGGTAAAAGGGCATGTGTTGCATCTCCTGTGCTTGCACGGGAAGGTGCCAGGCAAAGGGGAAGGGCTGCTAGGGGTGATTGAGGAATGGACCAGGGTGTCGCGGAGGGAGCGGTCCCTTCAGAATGCTGAAAGGGGAGGTGAGGGGAAGATGCGTTTGGTGGTGGGATCACGTTGGAGTTGGCGGAAATGGCAGAGGATGAGCCGTTGAATGTGGAGGCTGGTGGGGGGAAAGGTGAGGACAAGGGGAACCCTATCTCAACTCACATTTTTTAAAAATTTGTTTGTGGGATGTGGGCGTCGCTGGCAAGGCCAGCATTTATTGCCCATCCCTAATTGCCCTTGAGAAGATGGTGGTGAGCCGCCTTCTTGAACCGCTGCAGTCCATGTGGTGAAGGTACTCCCACAGTGCTGTTAGGTAGGGAGTTCCAGGATTTTGACCCAGCGACGATGAAGGAACGATAATATACTTCTAAGTCAGCATGGTGTGTGACTTGGAGGGGAACTTGGAGGTGGTGGTGTTCCCATGCATCTGCTGCCCTTGTCCTTCTAGGTGGAAGAGGTCGCGGGTTTGGGAGGTGCTGTCGAAGAAGCCTTGGCGAGTTGCTGTGGTGCATCTTGTAGATGGTACACACTGCAGCTATGGTGCGCCGGTGGTGGAGGGAGTGAATGTTTAATGTGATGGATGGGATGCCAATCCAGCGGGCTGCTTTGTCCTGGATGGTGTTGAGCTTCATTTGAACATTTGAACTCTGTTCTACCCAACAGACATATTTAGACAGTTCTCAGCTGAACTGTTAGATGGTATTTTAATGATATTTGCAAATACACAGAGTAGGCAAACGCTTAGAATTATTATGTTCTTTGTAACTGCTGGAGTTCAAGAAGTTACCACATATATTAGTGAAGAAACAATAGCAAAATACTGTGGATGCTGGAAATCTGAAACAACAACAGAAAATGCTGGAAACACTCAGCAGATCAGGCAGCATCTGTGGAGAGAGAAACAGAGTTAACGTTTCAGGTCTGTAACCTTTCAAAGGGTCATCGACCTGAAACATTAATTCTGTTTCTCTCTCCACGATGCTGCCTGACCTGCTGAGTGTTTCCAGCATTTTCTGTTTTTGTATTAGTGAAGAAATATTGACGAAGAGACAGAAAGCAGAGAGTGGTGGTGAACGGTTGTTTTTCAGACTGGAGGGAAGTATACAGTGGTGTTCCCCAGGGGTCGGTATTAGGACCATTGTTTTCTGTAAGCTGCGGTTTGTTCTGCGCAGCCTGTTTCTGTTAGTATTTACAATGGAGAAGCCGGTGAGCAGCCTGTGTGACCGTGCTGCTTAGAGGGAGCATTGATTGGGACCACTGCTCCTTTTGATATATATTCAGGACCTGGACAGGGCATAATTTCAACATTTGCAGATGATATGAAAATCGGAAAAGTATTAAACAGTGAAAAGGATAGTAACAGATTTCAGGAGGACATAGACAGGCTGGTGAAATGGACAGACACATGGCAGATAAAATCACTGGTTAGGCATCATCTGGAGTATTGTGTTCAATTCTGGGCACCCTACTTTTTGAAGGACGTCAAGACCTTGGAGAAGATGCGGAGGAGATTTACTAGAATGCTAACAGGGGTGAGGGACTTCAGTTACATGGAGTGCCTAGAGCAGCTGGGATTGCATTCCTTAGAGCAGAGAAGGTTAAGGAGAGATTTAATGGGGGTGTTCAAGTCATGAAGGGTAAATAAGGAGAAACTGCTTTCACTGGTAGAAGGGTCCGTAACCAGAGGACACAGATTTAAAGTAATGGCAAAAGAGCCAGACGTGAGATGAGAAGACATTTTTTTTACGCAGCGTGTTATGATGATCTGAAATGCGATGCCTGAAAGGGTGGTGGAAGCAGATTCAATAGTAGCTTTCAAAAGGGAATTGGATATATACTTGAAGGGGAGAAAATTGCAGGGCTTTGGGGAAAGAGCAGGGGAGTGAGACTAATGGGAGAGCTCTGTCAAAGAACCAGCACAGACACGATGGGCTGAATGGCCTCCTTCTGTGCTGTAGGGTTCCACGATTAGTCAGGTACACAACTGGATTGAATCAATTTTCAAACATGGCGTTGTGGTTGTGTGTCTCATAAAGCAGAAATAAACAGATCATTTGTTAAAAATTAAGCTACTATGTCGTGAGTAAAATATATTATCAGTACCTCCTGCGTGAGCAGAGTGTTCCATTCGGGGTGAGAGAAGTAGATATACTTTGTGTCTTCCAGTACAAACCAGCATTAATAATACCTTGGAGAAGCCTGGGGCCCAGAGTACATTTATGGAAGTAGGAAAATAGTTGAGAGAAGAATAATTAAATTACTGTACTGGATAACGCGCTGAGAATGATTGTTGAGGTTCATTCACACATGTGAAAGATTCATAATTCAGAAGCAATGTAAGCCTTTCAGAGTAAGTGCAAATACCTCAATAATCACTTATTTTCTCAGGACTAAGATTCCTACCTTCTCCATGGTGATGTTAGTGGTAATGTGAATAAAACTTTTATGAAAGGTGAACACAAACTCACGTTAATTAGTCCATTCATTAAATAATATTGGTTCAAGAGGCAATTGGATGCAGTTCCAGAGAGAGAAATATTTGGGGAAATATGGTTAATCTATGAAAAAGGCTTGTTTAAGCTTGATGGCCCTTTCCAGTTCCTAAAAATTCTTACGGCATTAAATAATGATTTAATTTATGTTCAATAACCTGCAGCTATAAAGAAAGACTTGCATTTATATAGCACCATTCACGACCACTGGACGTCCCAAAGTGTTTACAGCCAATAAAGTACTTTTTGAAGTGTAGTCGCTGTTGTAATGTAGGCAACGCAGCAGCCAGTTTGTGTACAGCAAGCTCCCACAAACAGCAATGCGATAATGGGCCAGCTGATCTGTTTTAGTGATGTTGATTGAGGCATAAATATTAACCAGGACATCGGGGATCTTTTACATCCACTTGAGATGGGGCCTCAGATTAACGTCTCATCCGAAAGATGGCACCTCTGACAGCGCAGCACTCCCTCAGTACTGCACTGGCGTGTAGGCCTAGATTTTCACGCTCAAGTCTCAACAGTGGGGCTTGAACCCACGACCTTCTGACACTCAGCTGACACAGAAGCCATCTTGAAATGTGTAAGAGGTAAAGTATGAATGAATAGAAAGGGGGGGGGGGTGGAATTTTAACTTTGGGCAATGGTGTAAAATGGGCCCCATCGAATTGGCCATCGATTGTACACCTCGCCTGATTTTCCCTTCCATTGACTTAAATGTAAAGGAGAATCAGGCGTGGTGTATAATGGACAGCTAATTTGATATTGCTCATTTTACACCATTGTCTAAAGTTAAAAATACCCCATGAGGTTTAAACAGAAGCTATGGCCCCGATATTAACTTAGAGACGGGGGTGGGCGGGGGGGGTGGCGGTGGGGGGGGGGGGGGTGGGGGGGTGGGGGGGGGTCTGTTTTGGGCGGCAGGGCCTGATTAACATTTTTTTTCTGTTTCTCAGCCACAGCCAGTCAGATTGAGAGGCTGGCTGGTTGTCGGGCGGGAAGGCCTATGGCACCATGCCGCAGCCGGGGAGCGGCAAGGAAGAAGTGTGGGAGAGATCGTGGGTTGGGGGCCGTGGATAGATCAGAGAGTCGGAGACATCGGGGGCGGGGGCGGGTGGGGGTGTCAGAGGCATCAAGGGGGTCGGAGACATCAGGGGGGGTTGAAAACATTGGGAGGTCAGAGATATCAAAGGGTCAGAGACGCACTTGAGGGTTGGAGTCATCGGAGAGTTGGAGAGTCGGAGATATTGGGGGGCTGTGGATTGATCAGAGGGTTGGAGACAGCGGGGGTGGGAGCGGGGGTCAGCCGAAGTAGATAAGCTGGATCCAGCAGATAAGTGGAAAGTCACTTGAAAGGCACTTACTTGCTGGATCCAGCAGTCCTCGCCTCCCTTTAGCTGCCAGGTCGCCTGAGGCCCAGAAGAAGTGGGCCAGCGTGAAAGTTAAAGTGCAAATTAAATCTAAGGCATAATATTTAAATGACCAACCTGCCTCCTGGAAGCGGATTGGTTGGTCGCAGCATATATATACACAACAGCACAACATGGCTTCCAAGTAAGAACCGTACTGCATATGGCTTTATTATATACATCAGTAGTCCACCAGGTGGCTCTATTACACTTCTCCCTCCTTATTGAAGAAGTTAATTATAGCAAATAATCATTGTACATGACTTGCATGGTATACACAACTCTTGGTATACATTTCTCAAATGGAACCCATTTTATGTTTCCAAATTCTACTCTAGAATTCTATAACACACACACAAAAGATATGAACTTATTTTCCATATTTACAGATTAAACTTAACCACTGGTTTTCTGTTTCAAAGAGGATACCTTCTTTCTTGAACAGAAACTTCAAATCTTGTTCACAGAATCACAGAATCACAGAAACCCCACAGTGCAGATAGAGGCCATTTCGGCCCATCGAGCCTGCACCGACACATATCCCACCCGATCCCCGTAACCCCTACACCAACACATATCCCACCCTATCCCCGTAACCCCACGTATTTAATCCCCCTAACACTAAGGGTCAATTTATCATAGCCAATCATCCTAACCCGCACATCTTTGGACTGTTCTAGGACTTTGACTTATTCTAGGCTGAGCCTGTGGAGAATTTTTCTCCAAGGGCTGACCTTGATCTACATTTGGACTCTCTACACTTTCAGACTATTTGTCTGCCTGACTCGGGCTCAGACTTAAATTCTGACTTTGTCTTGGACTTGTTTCTGGTACATCTGATGTAGGATTTGCTACTGGTACTCTACTTGTAACAAGACTATCTGACTCATCAGAATAAATTGAATCATCCCAGCTTTCAACTCCTTCCACATCTGTCGGTAAGATATAATTATGATCAATGTGAACAGACCTAACCTTTCCCTGATCAAACATCTTGACCAAATATGTGCGAGGGCCACATATCTTCACTACTCTTCCTTGTTTCTGTCTTCACAGAGGAAGACACAAAAAACCTCCCAGAAATATGAGAAAATATATGAGAAAACCAAGGGTGTGGCAAGAATGAGGAACTTAAAGAAATTATTAGAAAAAAACAGTACTAGCAAAATTAATGGGACTAAAAGTCGATAAATCTCAAGGACCGGATGACCTACATCCTAGGGTTTTGAAAGAGGTGGTCATTGGGATAGTGGACGCATTGGTTGTCATCTTCCAAAATTCTATAGATTCTGGAACGGTTCCTGCAGATTGGAGGATAGCAAATGTAACCCCACTATTTAGGAAAGGTGGGAGAGAGAAAATGGGTAACTACAGACCTGTTAGCCTCACATCAGTAGTTGGGAAAATGCTGGAATTTATTATAAAGGATGCAATAACTGGGCACTTAGAAACTAATACTGTAGTAAGATTGGGCAGAGTCAACATGGATTTATGAAAGGGAAGTCCTGTTTGACAAACCTATTGAAGTTCTTTGAGGATGTAACTAGTGGAGTAGACAAAGGGGAACCGGTAGATGTGGTGTATTTGGATTTTCGGAAGGCCTTCGATAAGGTCCCACACAAGAGGTTGGTGAACAAAATTAGGACACATGGAATTGGGGGTAATATACTAACATGGATTGAGAATTGGTTAACAGACAGAAAACAAAGAGTAGGGATAAACGGGTCTTTTTCAGGATGGCAGGCTGTGACTAGTGGGGTACTGCAAGGATTGGTGCTTGGGCCCCAGCTATTCACAATCTATATCAATGATTTGGATGAGGGGACTAAATGTAACATTTCCAAATTTGCTGATGACACAAAGCTAGGTGGCAGTGTCAGTTGCAAAGAGGATGTGAAGAGGCTTCAAGGGGATCTCGACAGGCTCAGTGAGTGGGCGAGAACAAGGCAGATAGATTATAATGTGGATAAATGTGAGGTTATCCACTTTGGTAGAAAAAACAGAAAGGCAGAGTATTTCCTAACCATAGAAACATAGAAGATAGGAGCAGGAGTAGGCCATTCGGCCCCTCGAGCCTGCTCCGCCATTCAATGCAATCATGGCTGATCATCCAAATTCAGTACCCTGTCCCTGCTTTCTCCCCATATCCCTTGATCCCCTTAGCCTTAAGAAATATATCTAACTCCTTCTTGAATATATTTAATGAATTGGCCTCAACTGTCTTCTGTGGTAGAGAATTCCACAGGTTCACCACTCTCTGGGTGAAGAAATTCCTCCTCATCTCAGTCCTAAATGGCTTACCCCTTATCCTTAGACTGTGACCCCTGGTTCTGGACTCCCCCGCCATCAGGAACAGCCTTCCTGCATCGAGTCTGTCTAGTCCTGTTAGAATTTTATAAGTTTCAATGAGATCCCCTCTCATTCTTCTAAACTCTAGTGAATATAAGCCTAATCAACCCAATCTCTCTTCATACATCATTCCTGCCATCCCAGGTATCAGTCTGGTGAATCTTCGCTGCACTCCCTCCATGGCAAGAACATCCTTCCTCAGAAAAGGCGACCAAAACTGCACACAATACTCAAAGTGTGGCCTCTCGCTATGAAGGCCAACATACCATTTGCCTTCTAAATGGTGAACGATTGGGGAATGCAGATGCTCAAAGGGACCTGGGTGCCCTTGTACATGAGTCACTGAAAGTGAATGTGCAGGTGCAGCAAGCCATTAGGAAGGCAAATGGTATGCTGGCCTTCATTACAAGAGGATTTGAGTACAGGAGTAAAGAAGTCTTACTCCAATTATATAGGGCCTTGGTGAGACCACACCTGGAGTACTGTGTACAATTTTGGTCGCCTTACCTAAGGAAGGATATACTTGCCATAGAGGGAGTGCACCGATGGTTCACGAGATTGATTCCTGGGATGGCGGGACTGTCGTATGAGAAGAGATTGAGTAAACTAGGCCTGTATTCTCTTGAATTCAGAAGAATGAGAGGAGATCTCATTGAAGCATACAAAATTATTAAAGGGTTTGATAGGGTGGATGCTGGGAGAATGTTTCCATTGGCAGGGGAGTTTAGAACCAGGGGCCACAGCCTCAGGATAAAGGGTAGGCCATTCAGGGCTGAGATGAGAAGAAATTTCTTCACACAGAGGGTGGTGAATCTTTGGAATTCTCTACCCCAGAGGGCTGTGGAGGCTCAGTCATTGGGTATGTTCAAAACAGAAGTCGATAGATTTCTGACTAGTAAGGGCATCAAGGGATATGGCGATAAGGCTGGTGAATGGAATTGAGGCAGAAGATCAGCCATGATCTCATTGAATGGCAGAGCAGGCTCAAAGGGCTGAATGGCCTACTCCTGCTCCTATTTCTTATGTTCTTATGATAACCATTTTAACCATTTATGGTGATGGTTCTTCACTCTAACCTTTTGGTTCAACTTCACACTTCCCTCTCTAACTCTACCTTTATCATGACTTTCTTTCTGCCTTGATTGTTTCTCTTCTACGGACTGTGCCAAGTTTGGCTTTAACAATGAGAACCTGTTCGTGGCTGTCATTTGAGAAACAACTCTGCTGGTTTTCTACCAGTAATGGTATGAGGAGTATTCCGATAGGTAATCAGAAAATTTGCCTGTTTGTGGTCCAACAACAACTGACGTTTCTTTGGCTTTGGATCCAACATTTACTTGATGAGGGCACGTTTGACAATTTGTACTGTGTGCTCTGCTACACCATTTGAAGCAGGGTGGTATGGTGGAACTTTGGTACGTTTCACACCGTTTCTGCTCATGAACTGTGTGAACTCTTCTGAACAAAATTGCGGCCCATTATCAGACACAATTTCTTCTGGGAGGCCATATGAAGAAAACAATCTTCACAAATTGTCTAGTGTTTTGCTTGTTTTTATTATCCGCATCAGAAACACCACTACACACTTTGAGTGACTATCTATCACTATGAACAATTGCTGTCCTTCTAGCTCAGCAAAATCTACATGTAACCTTTGCCATACCCTGGGGGATCATTTCGATGGCTGTAATGGTACTGATAGTGGTTTCTTGCTCACCAATTGACATGTTGTACACTGACTGACTATGTACTCTATGTCTTTATCTAAACCTGGCCACCATAAGTAACTGCGTGCAAAGCTCTTGGCCAAGCACATTCCCAGGTGCTGGTCATGAAGATCTCCTAATAATTTTGACCTGAACCTATTTGGGATAACCACTCTTGCTCCCCACGTGATACAATCTTTATCCACTGACAATTCATTCCTATGATCGAAGTATGGATGGATATCTTCCTCTGATACCTGGTTTGGCCATCCATTTGCTATGTAATCATACACCTTTGACATAATTGGGTCAGGTTTGGTTGCCCTACCAATCTCTTCAGCTGTGACTGGCAGCTCATCAATTTATGAGAAATAGAACATTACTTCCTTATTGGGTGTAACTTGTGATGGGGATGGCAACCTGGACATAGCATCAGCATTACTGTGATCAGCTGATCATCTATACTCAATGTCATCATACGTATACACTGACAAAGTCAAAGCCCATCTCTGCATTCGGGCTGCAGCTAAGGTTGGAACTGAGCACTTTGGATGGAGGATTGCTGTCAGGGGCTTATGGTCAGTAACTATGATAAACTTACGATCAAACAAGTATTTGTGAAACTTCTTGACCCCAAAGATCAATGACAAAGCTTCTCTTTCGATTTGCCCAGAATTCCACTCACTGGCACCGAGAGTGCGTGAAGCAAATGGTCTCTCCTCTCCACTATCTAGTACATGAGAGATCACTGCCCCAACTCCGTACGAAGAGGCGTCACATGCTAGCTTGATCTCCTTAGATACATCATAGTGAACTAACATGGTACTCTCTGCTAACCGGATTTTACACTCTTTGAATGCTGCGTCGCATTGCTTTGACCACTTCCAAATGACCTGTTTTCTCAACAGCTCATTCAGTGGATGTAACAATGTAGCCAAGTTTGGGAGGAACTTTCTGTAGTAATTCAAAAGACCCAAAAATGATCGAAGTTCAGAGACATTCTTGGGAGTGGGTGCATTTCTGATTGCATCCAGCTTTTACTTGGTTGGATGTAAACCATCTTTTTCTACTCTGTGCCCTAAGAACTCCACTGAGTTTTAAAACAGCTCACACTTGTGAGCTGTCACTTGTACTCTGTTCTTCTGTAGCCGTTTGAGCACTTCATTCAACACCTCATCATGGATTTACCTGTTTGGTGCTGAAATGAGTGTGTCATCCAAATAACACACTACCCTTTCAATCACTTGCAAAATTTGGTTCATCACCCCCTGGAATATGTCGGGGGCAAAAGACACTCCAAATGGTAGCCTATTGAACTGATATAGGCCTTGGTGAGTATTTATAGTCAAGCATGACTTGGACTCTTCATCTAACTCAAGTTGTAGCTAGGCGTTTATTAGATCTAACTTCGAAAAGATCTGGCCACCTGTCAGCATTGTGAACAAATCTTCCACATTTGGCAACGTATTGGGTAGATTACACTCTAGAACCTGGTTTACGGTTACCTTATCACCACACAACCTTACCTTGCCATCTGACCTAGGTACAACAAAAATGGGTGTAGCCCAATTACTCAGATCTAGTCTTTTGAGTTTTGCACAACTTTCTCCTTGAGTGCGTATGGTACGGGACGTGGCTTGCAGTAAACTGGTCTTGTGTCCTTCTGCACTCTGACACTCACCTTGAAGTCTTGGATCGGACTGCTTGATGACATCATCTTTTGATGCAAATTTCACTTCCACACGAAAAATCTCATTCCAATCCAGCTTCAGTGATTCCAACCAATTTCTATCTATCAAGGCAGGCTTGTCTCCTGCCACTACTATGAGAGGCAAGCTCTGACACTGATCCTTGTGTTTCACTGGTATGGTGACACTTCCTACTACAGGGATTTGCTCTCCTGAGTAGCCTTGAAGCACTACCTTCGATTTCTCTAGTCGATAATCACGCAACTTGTCGTGATATAATGATTCTGGTACTACGTTCATGGATGCACCAGTGTCGATTTTCATGGGTATCCTGGTTCCTGAGACATCTACTTGGATGACGATACCTCACGAATCGTTGTTAAATACCTTCGTGCTCCTGATGACGTGAATCTCCAGAAACTCCTCGTCCTGCTGATTCTCTTCAACGGTATGTAGTGTCTGGCGATTTCTACTTCTAGTCGGTTTACTCTTCTGTTGGCACGCCTTCACAAGATGCCCAGTTTTCTTGCAATAGAAACACTCTGCCTTCACATATGGACAGCTTTGAGCGATGTGTTGTTCCAGGCACCGATAGCATGACTTCAATGCACTGTTACCGTGGCCAGCTGCTGAGGCCTTGGGGCCCAACTGCCTTTTACTTTTAGCCTGCAGCCGATTCACCTCGGTTGTCTGATGACTGGAAATGGCGTGGAACTCTTGGGAGTATCGGTCGGCCATATCCATCGACATAGCTGTCTGACAAGCTAAGTCAAAAGTCAAGTTAGGGGTTGTCAACAATTTACTTCTGACACGTTCATTTTTCAACCACAAACAAAGCGGTCACGCAAAGCTCAGTCCTGAAAGTTTCCGAAATGACAGTGAATGGATAGCTTTTTTAAAGCTACAACGTACTCACTGATACCCTCATCATTTAATTGATCATGTGTTTCAAAACGATAACTTTCAGCAATTTCCAGGGGCTCAGGACTGTAGTGCTGTTCTAACTTGGTTAGGATCTCCTTCAGTGGCGGGTCGTTCGGCTTGGCGGGAACAAGCAAATTTTTCAGGGTTTCATACAACTCGGGGCCTGCTTCAGTCAAAAAAATAGCCTGTTTCATTTCTAAAACCGCCTGGTTACAGTTTACATCATCGGGGATTTCGATGATACTATTTCCGGTGAAAAACATTTCTAGCCACTCCACATATGCTACAAAAGTCTCTCAGTCATGATGGAACTCACCCAATGCCCTATTATTCCCATAGGCATGGCCATCTGGACTCTGGCAACATCGACAGTTCAGCCACGTGTGCTTGAAATTTACCTCGGATTTTTAAGTTTTTCTGCAAAACAAAGAACCTCTAACAGTCCCTCTGTTGGTTGTCAGGATTATCCTCCAACAAAAATTTCAGCTAGGGAATCCACAAGCACATCCTCTGTGATAATTCTGTGATATCTTGAGACACAGCACATATATACAACAGCACAACATGGCTTCCGGTAAGAACTGTACTGCAGATGGCTTTATTATTATATACATCAGTAGTCCACCAGGTGGCTCTATTACAATGGCAATATGCAATGCATAATATTGTTTGTGAAATGGTATGAGATCCTGTATGCGCATATTCACTTCTGTCACCACAATCAGCATTTTTCTGAATGTAATGATTCCTTATCATTGCTCCTCCAAGTCTGTCAAAATTAACAGGAGGATTTCAAATTTTCCTCAGTGTTCCACCTCCTGATCATAATCATGATCTCCCACAATGACATCTTGTGTTGTTTTTCTAATGAAAGCATGTAATATTTATTATATTGATGTTGATTAGGTCTAATACCTAACATAATGAAAGTGAGGTAAAAATGTTATATTAAAATATCAAATACTATTATGATACAGTATAAAAATAAAATTTAACAGAGCAAAGAGCAAGAATGACTATATATACACCGCAACATAACAAATACAGCAACTTGCATTTCCATAGTTTCTTTAATGTAGTAAAACATCCAAGTAAACTTACAAAGGCGTAATCAGGCAAAAATGGACACTGAGCCAAAGAAGGAGATATTAGGAGGGGTCACCAAAAGCTTGGTCAAAGAGGTGGGTTTAAGTAGGGCCTTAGAGGCGCAGAGAGAGGTGGAAAGGCAGAGGGATTTCCAGAGCGCCGGGTCAATAGTGGGGCGAAATGAGTGGGCGATACACAAAAGGCCAGAGTCAGTGGAACGGAACGTTTCAAGGGGGTGGTAGAGCCGTAGGGCTGTAGGATGTTACAGAGATAGGGATGGGTGAAACCATGAAGAGATTTAAACAAGAGGATGAGAATTTTAAACTGGAGGCATTGGGGGAGTGGGAGCCAAGAAACATGGGCAGTGGGTGAGCCGGACCTGGTGCGGGATAGGATGCAGGCAGTAGAGTTTAGGATGAACTGATGTTTATAAAGGGTGGAGGGTGAGAGGTTGGCTAGGAGAGCAATGAAATAGTTGAATCTGGAGGTGACAAAGGCTTGGATGACGGTTTCAGTGGCAGATGGACTGTGGCAAGGGCAGAGGGGGGTGATGTTATGGAAGTAAAAATAGGCGATCTTTGTGATAGGGAGGAGATGGTATTATCAGTTCAGCTTAGGGTTGAAAACAGTCTGATTCAGGCTGAGATAATGGCCAGGGAGGGGGATGGAATTGGTGGTGAGAATATGGAGTTTGTGGGGGGGGGGGGTGGTGGGGTGGGGGGGGGGTGGTGGGGGGAGGTGGCGGGGGGGGTGGGGGGGTGGGGGAGGGGTGGGGGGTGGCGGGGGGGTGTTGGGGGGGTGGAGGGGGTGGCGGGGGTGACAAAGACAATGGTTTCGGTCTTCTCAATATTTAACTGGTAGAAATTGCAATTCATCCAAGACTGGATATCGGCCAAGCAGTCTGACAGCAGAGAGGCAGTGGAGGGGTTGAGAGAGATGGTGGAGAAGCAGAGCTGGATGTTGTCAGCGTATGTGTGGAAGGTGACCCCATGTCTGCGGATGATGACGCCAAGTGGCAGCATGTGGATAAGGAAGAGGAGGGGCCAAGGACAGATCCTTGGTAGACTCCGGAGGTAACAGCGCAGGGGCGGGAAGAGAAGATGTAGGAGATGCTCTGGCTATGATTGGATAGGTAAGAATGGAACCAGACGAGGTCAATCATAAGAGAATGTAATACAGCAGAAAGGGATTATTCAGTTTGAGTAAAGTAATAAAATACCAGTGATATAACACAGTACTATGATATAACACAGAGTGTGCCACAGTATGGATAATTACAGGAGTAAAACTGATAAAAACTGAATAATAGTATAACATAGCAAAGAGTGAGTGTAATATAACAATAAGTGATGTACACTGTATAATATAACTGTACACTGTGATATTAGTGTAATAATGCAGTGATATATAATTCTAATAATTTTGCAGTAGGTTGTAACCTATTTTTAAAGATACAATGTATGCAATTATCTTTATCTTGGACGAGCAGGGCAGAAGGAAACAGGTACAAATACAAGTTGAGAAATTCTCTCTGATGGACTGGAGTCATGAACCTAATTTCCTAATGCTGTCTTTTTAAAAGTTGTAGTGTATATTATTCTGCATTGCAAATCATCGCATGGATCAATAGGACTGAAAGAGTATTCGAATTCAGCTGTAGCATGACAATTTGTACTATAGCAGTAATTTCCTGATTGATTTTCACATATTGGAAATTCAGCGGCACATCTTGCATGATTTTTTTGACTATTTTATTAATGGTCAGAAAATCATGCACAACGCAGACCTGAATTTCCAATACTTGCTTCTGATGGGCAAGTGTCTATACATGTTGGAAATTTAGCCATGTGCTGCGCACAATTACCTCATATGTTTTTACTGTTAAATAATAAAATCAAGTCAGCAGTCTATTTAAAGAAAAATATAGCTTGATATTGTCAAAATATAAAGTTACCATGTGTGGCTGCTGAGATATTCAAAAAGAAAAACATGGGAGTAGGGCTTAAAGTGGCAACCAGACCTTCAGGATCTCTGAAGTGTGACGGGCAAATATTGGATTATGAAGGGATAGAGGGGAAAAAAACAGCAAAGCAAACTTGGAAAAATAGAATATGGGAACTCAGTGTTACAATGAATTGGAGGGAACACAGGCCACAGTCTCCTTCACTTTCCATGGGACATACTTTGTACAGGATCAACACAAACAGCAGATTCAGGAACAGCACCCTAATTACAAAATTCTAAAGACATTTTATGTGTTTGCACTTGAGGCAAACTGACGATCAGATTTGTTGTTCTTTGTCCCTCATTTTGCCATGTAATCTCTTGCTTATCTTTCCAGTATGACTGCAGCTGTGTTGATATTTTGAAATATTCCCACAGGTTAAGCTCACAAATGGTAAGTTTGACCTGGAGCTCAATATTTACTTTCATTAATCTCCCCTCCCCCACATAATTCTGCTCAATTTGTCCATGATTCGCTTTTAACAAGCTGATCAAGCAAAAAGCTTGTCTTCATTATGCTACTTTACAAATTTTGGATGGGAACAATCTTCAGAGCAGTGCTGAACACAGATGAATAGCTTGTTAGTGGCTTTTATGGATAATGCATACCTACTTAAGAGCATCTACTTTTCATTAAAAAAAACTCAGAGGAAAATATGGCCCATAGACATTACAAACCTAGGCCTCCAAGCCCTAATAACAAAATCTAACAGACCGTTAAGTCCAGCATCACAACTGTGTACTATTTGTTTATTTTACGCACACTGGTAGATGTGCCGGTGCATTGGTTGTGGGGAACAGAGCAGAGTATGCAATAAGGTTGGGTTGGAGAGTGGAACAAAGCAACTGTCAAGCTGGATGGCAGAGTAGAAGTGGCCCATATCAGGGCCCAGGGAACCTTAAATTAATCAACAGCAATTTCATATTCTTTTTGGTATAGATTGATGTGGCTATAGAACAAATTTGTTTTTAACTTTCCTTTCATTGTTATGCAGGCCCATTTAAATTGGTACAGTAGTGTCACATAGGTGAAAGGGCAACTGGCGATAATGAAGGAGGGCCTGAAAGTATATGATGTCATGTGGTGGATGTGTTTGTGCTAAAATTTTCTTTTTCCCCAGAAGTGAAACTATATAATTTATATATATATATAATTTTTAAAATAAATATATAAATAATATTACACTTTGATAGCCAGTGTATAACCCCTCATCTCACCAAATTATCTGGTTAATCAGTTTTGTATCTCATTACATTTTTGTAAGACTCCGTGAGAAAAAAAAAATCAATACCAATTTTTGCAGGAGCATATTAGCAGCAGATATAAGCCACTGGCGAAAAAAATCCCTACAAAAATCCAAGTTATAAGTCAGGATCCTTACAGGCTTTAAATACGTCTGTCTCGCCTTTCTCTCTACCTGGAGCACAGGCAGAAAAACATTGCTGTAAATGTTATTGTTTTTCAGATACCAATGTTCTCATAGCTACTGCAGATATTCATCTGTACAAAACATAATGTAATCTTCAAGTTGCCTGTTAACAAATGTTGCTTTAAAATGTGCATAATAGCACATTTAGGTGGAGTTCCATGCTGCTGTTCCAGTTGTAACAGTGGCAGAATGGGTACAGGGCACGTGTGAGTCAGAGGGTATTCAATGATCCATATCACTTGCACCCACAAAGTTGCACTTATCCATAGTCAGTCATGCTCCTGTTTCCTCTGAATGCCACTTACCATGTACAAGCTCGTACTGTGCCTGTGCATACATACTGTCGCACCAGGATTTGGAGGAAACAAGGGGATCAATGTGCGCGGCCTGTTCACCTGTCAGCACACACTGAAATCTAATTACTGCCATGAGTCTGGTCTGGGATACTCCTTTAAGTGGAAGAAATTTCCGAGACACTGTGTCAGCTCGTGTTTTCATACTGGAGCAGACACAATGCCATTATGCTGCAAGACTTCTATGCAAGGTGCTGTGAGGGCTTAGGCTACGGAGTCCGTACCAAATTTATTCAACTACCAGCATAAATTTGGCACTAAATTGGTGGCACAATAGCCTCTGATTATGAAAAGTTCTCAAGGCAGTTGTGAGGAGAACAATAATACGGCATTGTTTCAACATCTACTCTCCCTGCTTTTCTTTAAAAAATAATCTACTAAACTTTTATATCTAATATTAGCCAACGGTGTGCTTTACGCTTCAAATATGATCAGTTCTAGATGATGTAACTTATTGTGACAGTTATAATATATTATTTATTTCAAAGCCAAGATATTGATCACCTTATGCTGAAAATGACAAATAGTATATGAGAAAGGATTTGGTCAGTGAGTTCTATTAAAGGAATGATTGTGTGTTCTTGTGGGCTGTTAGCAGGTTCATTTTAGGTAGTTGTGATGCTCCTTGCTTTAAACCTACTTTGGAATTGACAATTTTTCGGTAGATTCCTAAGATCTAGATTAAAAGGAACAACTTGTTTAGCTTTTAACTAAGAAAAATTCTGTTAAAACCTCATATTGTGTGGAAAATCTAGTTTATGGGCTTAGAAATGTGATTAAGGCAGTGCCCGTTATAAGGCGTAAAATGGATGCTGAAGGGTCTAATATGGTGTGCGGCATGCCACACTCATTCCATGCCAGGTATGCACTGCCCGGCATATTGGTTATAGTACCCTGTAGTCGTCCAGGGCACCCATCTGAAACTGGTGTTAGGCCCATTGTGTATGCCTATTTCAGGCCCCTTTATGAATTGGTTCCCGACTGATCGCAGCATGATCTCAGGCGAAAAGCTGTCAAACCAGCGGTCTTTAAAGGGACTGCTGCAGGCTGCCTGAATGTGAAGCCAGAAGGAGCAGGAATGTCCCTCCTGGCTCCACATTAACACTGTGGGCTGCTGCTGGCTGCTCTCCGCATTCCCCACATCCCCCGGACTTACTGTGGGTCCAGTGCTGGCATCTTCGCCAGTCGACTTTTGTCCTTTTCAAAACTGGCACACTCTTGGGGTACAACTGCCATCTCCAGTTCACCGGTCATGTACTGATGACGCAAGAGGGCCAATTTTCTATAAGTTTTGGCGTGGCAGTTCGTGGCCACCATTAGGGTCACACCCAGTGTTGGGTATGAACCAATTTCTAGGCCATGGCTCATTCCCATAAATATTAATCACCAGTGATGTGACATTTTCTGGATGATTTGTCGTCACTGCCATTGTCTCAGCAGCATCAATGGAAAATCTGACACTTCTTTACTTCCTCTGCAAGGCCATCATTAGCACTAAAGTTCAAGCTTCAGATATTATGATGAGCAAAGATTAAGTACATCAACTGAATGTTTTTTCCTGAATTGCTATTGGAATTATTGTCTGTGAAATATTAAATAAAATGTGGTTAAAAAATATATTTTACCATAAAGTGTTGCAGTGTGTGTAAATAAAGGATTTATAGTAGAGAACAATGGAATATCCAATTTATTTCACAAGGGAGAAAGACTTGATGAGGCACAAGTGACAAAACCAGAAACATATTACGAAAGTTGTTATTCTGAGCGGATTAAACTTGAATTTCCAGTGTTTCTTATTGTGCATTTACAACATTCGTGTGGATAAAAGATATTTCCCATTTATTAAATTGAGCTGCCCGTCACCTCACTGCATATACATCTGTCCGCTAATTTGAAAATCTCCTAAATGAAGATTAAGTATTAAATTCAAAGGACTGTCTTGGTCCCAAACATGGATTTCTTTCATTTGTAAGTTAGGCAACTGGCAAAAATGTCTAGTTCATTTTGACAACATTCAAAATAAATATATGTTTTTAAATTAACCATTTAAACTGTACAGAAAGAAAAGAACACTATTTCTATGGAATAAAAGTCCAAGTTCAATATTGACTATGTAAAACAATTAGTTCAAAAGCAATAAACCGAAGTATGCCTGAGGGCAATAATATCCTCCCTATGATATAGTGAGCAATACTGCACACAGAACTCCAGATGCGGTCTAACCAGCACCTTTGATAGTAACATCACCTCTTGTTTTACATTCCGTTCCTCTAGTGCAATCCTGTACCTTGTTTACATTTTCTTTTTTACCCAAAACATCCCTACACTGACCTGATAATTCAATTTTTTCCCCATATCCCTTTTCTGATCAATGTGCTTCATGAACAGTCAAGCATCATATTGATCAGGAAAGGGGTTTGAATATTATTGTGGGGGGAAAAAAATCACTGAATTATCAACCCAGTAGATAGATGTTATGGAATAAAAAGCAAACAAGATCCGTGAATGCAGAGAAACTAGAGTATTAACTGTGAGGTGATGTTATTATCAAAGGTGCTGGTTAGATTTCATCTCGCGTACACTGTGTGCAGTATTGCTTATTTTGGGAGGATGTTACTGTCCTCAGATATAGGACAACAAAAATGCTACCAGGTGGGATGGGGTAAAATTTCCCATGTCAATAATTTTAAAAAGTCAGCATGGGTACAAAAGATGATTTCCAGTTTTGTACTCATGTTGACTTTTTTGACCAAATTACAGACAGGAGAAATGATTCACCAAGTAACACAATCAGGTTCAGAAAGCTGCAAAGGAGATTTCAAGGCGACCTAATAGAAGTTTTCAAAATTATGAAGGGGTTTAGTAAAGTCGATTCAGATAAATTGTTCACACTGATGAAGGGTTCAGAAAGTGGCGATCAGAATTTTAAAATTAGGAAATTAGGAGTAAACGGGGAATTCAGACAGAACTATTTCATACAAGGGGCAACATACGTATTGAGTACGTTACCAGGGAAAGTCGCTGAAGCGATTAGGTTTCAAAAACAAGATATATTTCTGGAGAAAAAGGAGATTGAGATGGATGCTGAGAAGGCAGCAAAGTGGGGTTAAGATTAACCGAAAAGAAACAGGCTTGTTGATCCAATGGTCTTTTCCAGGTATTATTTTTTCCCCCTCTTCCTACTGGCTACTTGAACGGTATCATTCACAATTTGGATTGGAATCTCAATCTTTGTTTCACAAGTAAATAACCATTGATCTGGTTCTCATTAGTTATTCAGGTTTTTCATTAATGAAGTCAGCATTCTATTTATGATATACATTTACTGTTTATGAAATAAACATATCCAATAAACATAATGGCTTAGTAAACCACTGCAAAAACAGCCATGCAATTGTAAGCTCATAAGTTTAGCTATAATAATATCGGAAATGTAATCAACAACGGTGCTCTCATTTGTTATTGGTCTGTGAAGCAATTGATTTGTTTCTTAATGTAAATTCAGCCTTCTGCTTTTGGAATAGTTTCAGTCACAAAGGCAACACATTTTTTAAATGAATGGAGACTGGGGAGTCATACTCAACAATGATTTTGACAAGAAAGTGCAAGAAGAAAATAAATAACCTGTGAGCAGTAAAACAGAGATCTATCCACAAAGATATTATACCAAGTAGGAATCAAAATAAGTCACATTTACACTCTGGTAGCTGAATTGGTTCAATTCAGTGTAGGAATAGGTCAAAGAAAATCTCATTCTGTGACACTATAGAGATAGAATGTACATACAGCATTTAATTCAATGAATGGGTCCTCTAAGTAGTAGTGATGGGGTAAAGGCTCACCTGTCAAGCACAGTAACAGAGGTACACCTAGCATAAGGGAGAAGGCTGTCTACTTTTATCCACTATATTTCGAGGTGCGGGTTGTGATCCAGCACTTTTACCTTACCTTCTATGCACACGTGGCACCTTGCTTCCTAGATATCTAAGAGTTGTTGTCTGACATTACTGCTTTACTCTTGATACTCACATTATCCACAGTTTGCCTACATAACAACGGTGACTGCACATCAAAAGAAATGAATTGGCTATTAAGTGCTTTGGGATTTCTAGAAGACATGAAAAGTACTAATAAATACAAGATCTTACTATGTTCTTATATTTTCTTCTTTCTGCCTTTCCACCTAGATCCTCCACCGTCCCCGCCATTTCTGTTTAGCTGTTGACTTGAATGTAATCCTAACCCAGTTGGAAGAATGAGGTCTCATTGTTTCACCTTGGTGCACCAATATAATCCTTGTTTCTCTCCTACTTTATTTTGAGGCTTTAGAACCCTCAAAATGAGAATACCACATTCTTGCCTAGTGGTATTATGAAGCCTTAAGATTTATATCACTAAAGCCTGTTACAAGCTCTAACACCTTTAATGATTGATTTTGACACATGTGCAATTGATTTTCTCTGCTGGCACACTCTGTCATCTCAACCTGACTTTATTGTATTGAGGCACATTTTGTCCATAATTAATATTCCCATCAGCATCAACATTCACCCACAAAATACCAATTTTTAATCATCCAAACCCTGTCACTTCTAACAGCCCCATCCCCTGAAATTCAGCTGGATGAGCAATGGAATTTACCCAGTGCCAATCTTGGCCTGTGTTTTGGTGGTGACATCAAAGTTCACCTGATGTTGCTACCAATCTGAATGAACTCTGTCAGAGCCCATCATTCTTTATGGAGAAAGCATTGGTTGTTAGCACTGAAGTATACTTTAGCCAACTGTGTGCCATTGAATTGCACCTGTTGCAGACATTTCCCATGGTTTCAGATGTGGGTAAACAGTGGAGATGGGTCATTGCTGACTTGGTCATGTGTAATTTTGCAAGTGGCTTTGGTGCACACCCCATGCTGACACCTGATTCCTTTGCCTTTCAGGAGGCTTTATTGACATCGCATTAACATACGCATTGTTAGTTGATAATTTCCAGTGGTCATGCTCCACCTTTCACTAGATGTCCACCAAAAAGTGTCATTCATTGCTAACAGCTTCAAAGCCCATCTGATGGCAGTTAGCAATTTTCAGTGTAGATCACTTGGAAAGTACTTGGTTCAGCTGTTGTGTGATCTAACCTAGGGGTGTCCAACATATTGGAGCAGGGGTCTGGATTCATGTGTCGTAACTAGAGGGTGATTTAGCCACTTTTGGGTCAGCCAGAATCATGCTTAGAATCTAAAGCATTCTAAATATCACAGATTATGTCGACAACACCATGTGCACTATTTTGCATTGACACCCATTAAAAGAAAAGGATGCCCATATGTTATAAAATTCAGAGTCCCTTCACTAAAATTGTCTGGCAGCCTGTTCCTTGCTTACTTTTTCTGCTGACTGATGTTCCCCACTCTCTGTATCCCTGGTTCAGCTGGTGCTGTCCTCTTCCTGGCTTGGTCAGGTCTGGTCTGCTCCATCACCACCCACTGTCTTCTGTTGCCCAGTCTGGTCTGCTCCCCCACTGTCCACTGTCCTCCACTGTCCAGTTTAGTCTGTCCTAGCACCCTGCCTTGTCTGCTCCGTCACTGTCCACTGGCCTCCATTGCCTGGTCTGCTCGACCTGTTGCTGTCTGCTGCTGCCATGCTTGATCTGTTCTACTGCCATCTGCTCCGCTTGTGCAATCTTCACCACCACCCACTCTCTGAAGTTAATGTTTTCTTGTGGTTTGCAGTGTTTTGAGCTTTGTAACCCTGGAGGATTGGTAAATACTGAACCCTCATTGGTGGGAAAAGGTTGCTTCCTCTTTGGTCTAAATTCAAGTGTAAAAAGCCCGGCCCAGGGCTTGTTTACTGGAAACTGTGAGCTTGCGGGCTGGATCTGGCCCACAGGCCATATAGTGAACATTCTGATCTAGACCATAGATTGTCAGCACTGGGATTCACCCAGTATTCAGTGTTAACTGCCTATGTACAGTCCAGGTTTTAAATTAAGAACTGTTATTCCCAGGTGAATAACATTTTACTAAAAGAAAAGCATTTCTCTAACTTTTAAAATACCCTAACCTTCACCTTTGGCAACTTGAATTTCAACTTTTTCATGGGACATAACAAAGGGGTGGAAAGGGGAAAGGAAGAGAAATAATTGGTAGAATACCCAAACAGGTTTTTGAAAAGCTGGAAGGAGGTAAAAACTGGTGGAGATCATTTCAGTGAGGCAATTAAAAGAATCTAAATTCAAAACATTGAGCAGTCTTTTCCTGGTTTTATTTAAGATTTCCAGTTTCTTTCTTTTTGCTGGTATTAATCTGGACCTGTCTCCAACCTTGTCTAACCCAAACATTCCACTTAACTTTCCCCAATCTGAAACAGCAACCGAAATGGTCTTTTAAGAAGCATCTATTTTATATAGGCAAGGTGCATGCTGTGGGAGAAGCTTTGCCCAACATTGCATATTCAGTTTGGGACCCGATTTAAGTATTTTAGCCAGTAACATGGCTTGATTCTTTTGCCACACATGAATTGGAGATGCGAGGTTGGTAGGGACTTACAAAACCAAACCTTACCTCCTCATACACATGTCACAATCAGTTGTTACCACAAACCTGGCATCCAATGTCCTTAATTTTTTTCCTATCACCAGGTATCTTTAAGCCTGTATGTTACCAATTTCATTTTGCGCTCAGCATATATTTATATTTAAAAACTATGGAGGGAGTTAAAGGAAATTATTTAATTGCTGGTTGTGCTGACATTCATTAACCTCTTGAACTGTGTTCTTGGTGTTTATAATAGGATCAGAATTACAACCTTGTAACTTCCATCATAGTATTTTTCTGCTATCTGTTATAACGTAACCCATTTTCAGAATTGTTTAAAAAATAGCAAAGACTTTGGTTTAGAACTTTATACACATTTTTTCTATTGTATGTTAGATGACAAAACAACAGCCGGAGATAACTGTGACAAGGACAGATGTTGAATGAAATTGACCTTAGTGATTGCTGGGGGCACAGAAAGACTAGGAGAAATAAATAAAGATATAAAACTAAGAATCAAACCCTGATTATTATTTAACTAATGATGTAAAACTTAGTCTTCAATATCCAGCTTTGTATTACCATATGTGTATAATAACAGCAGTAATAAAAGCTACAGAAATCAAGATCATTTCTTTGATAATGTTGACAGGGATTTACCGGTGTACAGTGCAGTGTATCTTTTAAAATTGGATTAGTGAACAGATACAATTGGGCAGATTGCTATCTACTCTGAGTGTACTTCAAACTTCTAATATGATTGTGTCATAGACCAAGTCAAACTCTGATATGTTTTTACTCATCAAAATAGAAAATGGTTGCCATAGAAGATACATACTCATTGATGGGCCACAGATAAAGAAATAAGAGTTAATTTGCATCCTTCACCCAATGTTTGTGCCCCTCCATCATTCCCCACACACCTTTCAATTGTTTTTTCTTAAATCAGGACATCTCAACATTAAACAATAGTACGATAGCAAAATACTGCGGATGCTGGAAATCCGAAATAACAACAGAAAATGCTGAAAAAACTCAGCAGGCCAGGCAACATCTGTGGAGAGAGAAATAGAGTCAATGTTTCAGGTCGAAACCCTTCGTCAGGACTGAAAAAACACAGGAAATGAAACAGATTAAAAGGCCAGTTTGGGGGCTGGGAAATGGGGATGAAAGAACAAAAGAGAAGTGAAGAGACATTAAGAGGTATTCAAGACATAGAAACATAGAAGATAGGAGCAGGAGTAGGCCATTCGGCCCCTCGAGCCTGCTCCACCATTCAATGTGATCATGGCTGATCATCCAAATTCAGTACCTGGTCCCTGCTTTCTCCCCATACCCCTTGATCCCTTTAGCCTTAAGAAATATATCCAACTCCTTCTTGAATATATTTAATGAATTGGCCTCTACTGCCTTCTGTGGTAGAGAATTCCACAGGTTCACCACTCTCTGGGTGAAGAAATTCCTCCTCATTTCTGTCCTAAATGGCATACCCTTTATCCTTAGACTGTGACCTCTGGTTCTGGACTCCCCGACCATTGGGAACATCCTTCCTGCATCTAGTCTGTCCAGTCCTGTCAGAATTTTATAAGTTTCAATGAGATCCCCTCTCATTCTTCTAAACTCCAGCGAGTACAAGCCCAATCGACCCAATCTCTCCTCATACGTCATTCCTGCCATCCCAGGTATCAGCCTGGTGAATCTTTGCTGAACTCCTTCCATGGCAAGAACATCTTTCCTCAGATAAGGCGACCAAAACTGCACACAATACACAGACCAGACCAGACGAGATGGTGATAGGACTAGTAAAGAGACAAAAGCCGGCTCTAGATGTTTATTAAATGGATGCAGTGTGAAGTGTGAAATGCGCTGGTAGAATGAGAGACAGCTGCCATGTGGGAGAGAGAAAAAGGGGGAAGGGCACAAAACAAAGATGTGAATAAAAAATATATTAAAATGTAATAGGGGCCGAGGTTATGATCTGAAATTGTTGAACTCGATATTGAGTCCGTAAAGTGCCTAATCGGAAGACGAGGTGCTGTTCCTCAAGCTTACGCTGGGTTTCCATGGAACAATGCAAGAGCCCGAGGACAGTGAGGTCTGAGTGGGAATGGGGCGGTGAATTAAAATGACAACATCACTGAGCAAAGTAGCATTGCAGCAGAAGTCTCCCAAACTAGCAAATCAGCTGAGATTGGTATCAACTGATTTGCTCCTGAAGAAAGCTGCCCTAGATGCCAACTCAAGTTTCACCCTTGCAGATTGAGAGTTATGATGACTCACTGGAAGGACAGACTTTTCTCCAGTACCACTCGTGCCATCCTGGATGCTGCCAGCCTTTTGAGGACTACATCTGAAGAAAGGCTGAAGAAAAGACTGATGGGAAACATGACAATCATCTTTTGCATAATGAAAGGTACAACAAGCAAATTATTTAACGTGGATAGTGAACATAGGACTAAATTACCCTAACACCAAGTTGGAGTTTGGAAAACATTTTACTTTCTTTCAGGATAGTGCACACCTGGAGTAGGCTCTCAGAAAAGGTAGGTGATTCAGGATCAATTGACATCTTTAAAAGGGAGCTGGATTAGTATCTGTTGAGAAGAGAAATTGTGGATTATTAAGGTATTAATAGCACTACTTGAGTTTTTCAGGGGAGGTAGAGGAAGGAACTTAGTGTTCCATAAAGTAGGAGATCAACAGACAGTGGCGGTGATATGTTTAGATGCTGAAGGCCACAGTGCAAAAAAGAAATGGCCTCAGGGTTACAGGAGCAGCCAATACAATACCTAAAGACGTTACTGCATACCACGGCTCACTTTTCAACTGCAACCTTTTACAGAAAACCGTAGTCTATATCGGATTACATTCCCAGGCTACTGTCACATTGACGCAAGTTACCGTGACTCCAGTAGGTGCCTCGGAACTCTTGTTTTGGGACAACCTTCTATTACTGGGTGATAACTTCAGGACAGTAGTGTGAGCTCACATGAAGTAATGCTAAACAGGTACAAGTGAAACTGCAGGCAGAGATTTAGCTGCATGTATGATGCTGCTGATAAATAACTGAGGTAGGGTAAGGCAGGAGAAGAGTATTCTGTCCTGAACACAATACATTTGCACACACGCAATGGAATTGCAACATGGATAAAAATTAATCATAGAAATTGACTCAATGTCCTAAATCACTTGAAAAATAAAACACTCAATCTCAAACATACAAAAAGAATTCTCCAATATTTCACAAGCCGCTTGCCTGTATAAAATATTACTGATGAACTTGAAGTTTTAATACCTTGACAATCAAGTACAACCATACATTTCCAAAGGTGCATATTGATCTATTCTACCTGTTATTAAAAAAAAATCTCTGTAGGTTTTTCCATTACCAGATGGTGGGAGCTTGCCCAGGACCGGGTAAGATTACACGTATGTGTACCATTTGTTTAGTGGGAGGCCATTGATGTTAGCCACCTCCACTGCCTCTTCACTTAACAGCCAAAATATCTGTGTTTATTTTTCCTGTAGAATGTTAATTCTATGCAAAAGAAAGTACGCCCCATAAAGCCTAAAGAGGCTCCGTTATATCGGTATTCTATTGTGTCGCTATCATTTTATCGGGCTGATCAGGAGGGCTTCAGTGCATTCAATCCTAAACCTGCAATCTGCCTGCATTCCCAAACGCTATACAGGGCAGTGATCTATTAATATTCATATTTATAGGTCTAGCACTGCCATGGGACCAACGTTTAAATACATGCACACAAGGTCCTTATAGATCAGTGGTGGCAATTATACTTGTACAATTTAATAACAGTTCAGGTAATGCATGACACTGCAATGGTAAATGAAAATTATGGTGATCTTCTAACCGGTTTAGCATGTTTGCAGAATGCTCGATGGGGCCCAGGACTGGCTTCTGAAAGCATTGTGTGTCATTACAAACTGTAATCTGGTCGGGGACAGAAAGGTTCTTATCAGTGTCACACTGAAATATAGATATGGGGAAGGTTACAAATTGCCAAATGTGCAGGCGAGAGGCGAGGCTATCAATAAAGCAATTTCTTGTGTCATAACAGCTTCGCTTTCTTCAAGCCCCTTTCAAAAATTCCTTTTCCAAACGCTATAGCGTGCCATTACTGCAGGATTGTGAATTTAATGGATACCGTACAAATAATATTCTACAATAATGGAAAAGGTTGAAGTCACTGAAGACAGATGAAGTCATAAACACATATAATTGAGAATCAAAGACCGATAAATTTTAAACGCTATTCATTTTCTATTTTATATTATGATATATGTCGCTAGGGTGCTTTGAAAATGGAGAAGATTACTGTGGAAAATTATAACAATAAATTTTCCAAACATACACCTTGATTATGCTTCGATTTTTCCCCGGGATTGTTGCCTGCTTGCTGGCTAAATGACACCATAAATAGGATCCTTGCTCTTTGCCTGTGAGCACGCATGCCTCGAGGTGTGATTTTATGTTATAAATGAAGGAAATGAATTGTGTAATTTATTGCAAACTAGAGCACAGTGAGATTAGATCAGCATATCCTATCAAAGGAACAACAATCAATCAACTTCTAGTTAACAGCTTGAAACGCATAAACCAGGGGCTCTAATGGCTTTCCAATTTAATAGATTGATAGACTTATCCATTCCTAAGGGATGAATTAAGAAAATCGACTGGTTCACACGTGGTGCCAGTTGACATTTTTTGAACAGGAACATAGGTAAGTCTGGAGGTTTTTTAAAACGTAACATATCGGGTGAAAATGGAATAGGTTTTTTTCTGAAATGTGCTATTGAGCTTTCTAAATGGAGTATAAAACAAAAAAAAATAAAGCAACCGAGAAGCATTCAGCCCAAATAGCATGAGTATAATGAATAGAATGGTACAACTGAAATACATTTTAGTTTAGATCTTTTTCAAATTATAGTATAAACAGTATGTAACTCCTGCCGACTAACTGAGAGACGATAAGATTAAAACTTGAATAAAGAAAATGACAACACACAATTATACCCTCCAATTATTGACTGTTGTTTAAAGCAATGGTGCTTATTACCAAGCCATGTGGGGAAATGATGATTTGTTCTAGGTATTAATGAAAAATTCCAAGGTCAATAACTCATTTGAAAAAGTAATATCAGAAATGTGTAATATGTTACTGCAGTTCCCTAAATCAACCTTTTTAAATAAGTACACTTTGCAATCATTTTCTATTTAAAATGATGGTAATGCAATTACAGTTTGGGCTACATATATGCAATATTAATATAAAAACACTTCTGCCATAGACCTGTAACTACAGTTTGTGTACCATTTCCAAATGTTACTCCTCCAATAGACAATATGAACACAGTCAGTCCTCTTACGTTCATCTCTGGTTGTTAGCAATGTTTTGTCTGTCTGATCAATTATGTCTTCCACAGTAGCATTGCATCAGTGGTAGGAGAATTGGGACAATGCAAGCAGATTCTCCTGTTCTGTTCTATTTATTTTCTTCCAGTATAACTAAGGTAAAGTAACTGAAGAATTTTATTACCATTTCTTGGAATGTTTGTACCGACCAGAATTTTGAGAAAATCAGCTGAGATTCATTTTTCTATTCATACCAGGACAATGGATTATATTCTGGTGTAAATGTTGGTATATTGAGGGATTGGGTGGTGTAGTGTCTTTCTTTTCACCTCTGGGACCCAATTTGAATCCAGCTTGGACTGATGGATGCAAGTCACTTCTCTCTGAGAGCTCTGCATAAAATAAGTTTGGGCAATCTCAACATAAGCCACAGTGGGCACAGATTCATCCCACAAACATGCTCATAATTCTGCACAAATTGACAATCGCGCTCAGAGATATGGATACCGAAAGTTAAAACTTCATATTGGTGTGGTAGGGGTGTGGTTAAGGGAGATTTTTTGAGACAGAATGAACTTTACTCTGTGTCTGGCCTGTGCTATTCCTAAGTATTTGATGTTGATGCAGGGTGCCCAAAGTGTAAAAAATATTCAATTTTCCAGAACTGACATCTGCCACCTTGATGAGCACAAAAAGGTAAGCATATAAATTTGAGAAAAAAGCTGTTCTTCTCTAAGAATTTTTCTAAATGAGACCTCCACATACCAGAATGGAATGAAGAAACTACACTGGAAATTCAAATTATGAAACAGTAAACTGCAATGTTAAAATGATGCCCAGGCATTCTATTGTGTCTCTATCATTTTGACCAGAATATTGAGATTGCACTAGCTATTAAACATTAAATTGTAAAGTATGGAATTTAAATTTCATTCAATAGGCAATGCTTTGTTACAATACTGTAAGCAAACAAATAGTGAAATGTGTTTATTTGGAACCAACATATAATAAAATTGATTAGACTGAAAAATATTCTCTTGTCCTAGCATACTTACAAATCCACAGAATAATTCATATTATAATTAAGTTACTTCCTACTCACTTACAGTAAGATTTGGATACTCATTTTTCATTGTTTGTTCATATGTAATTAACATGAATGGAAACCAGAGCCTACGATAAATAAAATGGCATCTGTGCATTGACCATATCTCTTCATTATATTTGTAAAAATATTCATTCCAGTTCATCTGCAGAAAACAGTCTCAGAATTGCAACCATATTTGCAAAGTATGCAGCTAGTTTTGGGTCAGGCATACTACCCAATGAAATAGATACCTAGTACATTCTTTGAATTGGAGAGTTTTGAATTGTTTACCAAACCAATGCTGTGAATGTCGCAATTTTATACTGAGCTGTTGTTAATAACTGATGTTGAATCTGTTCTTTCTCTGTTCACAAAACTGCCACTCAAGTGAACACAATCAGTCCACTCTTGGTATAGAAAAATCCATCAAAGGTGTTCAATACACATTATTTTCTCACTAGAACATCTTTTTGATATTTAATGACTTGCGATATAATGCATGTTGTTTACAGTTTCATCATTGGAGAACCCATGTAAAGTAGAGCTGCCTCTGCATTGGCAGACTATTGAATTTCTCAGCTCCTTTCAGCCTCTTATTCCATGTGCCATTCTAAACCAAGAGGGCAGGCTGGCAATTAGTTTCCAGGCCTATGACCTTCTTCAGCGTCAAACTAGGATGCAAAATATTGGATTGTTGACGAGAAAGCTTCAGTAAAATGCTAGTATCAATTGACATTTACATGTTGGGTTTCCTCTAGAAATCATACTCACTAATTCTGTTGGGATGTTGGAGCGAAAAGGGAAAATTATTCATGGAGAGAACATTTTTCCAAGTTGTTTAAGCATATTTACTGTGAGATTAATAAAGAACCAGTATTGCAAGTATTGTGAAGAGTCTGCAGCCTGGTCTGTAATACTCTCCTGCTACCTTACCCTCAAAAGAGGATAATATACACAGGGTTAATTTAGAGTGAGAAATATCACATCAACAAAACCATATAAAACCATATTGCAAGCTTCTTGCTATTGGTTGCTTTCTGTGAGGCTCCCTACATAGAATGTCTACTGCACATAAAGAAAACTTGTACAATAGAGTTTTGTATTTAAGGACAGTATCAGCAGTATCAAAATGTTTCACTAATATTCACCTGGACTTTGACAGGGCTTGAAGTTAATTGCTAAAATCTGGGTACTGTACTGCATAAAAGTACAACATTATTGCATGTTTCTTTGGGCAATTAATGAGAACCAAATTGTCTGTTTATTTGAGCTACAGACACTGGGGTCTATTATCAACTGCCAGGCACACATTTCTTGACTGGAAAAACAGGCTGCTAGTAGTGAATATTGGGGTGGGGAGGGCACCTTGGCCACCCATGGTCATTCAAGCTGCCCTCCTAATACAGTTTTCAGATGGATGTGTATATGGACAAACAGCACACGCAAGCTCGGCCCATTTGTACCGGGTATTAAGCGGCTTCACCAGCGGACCATAAAGGGACCGCTGGAGGTCATTGGAAAACGGCTACAAAACAGTGAATGTGTCTTTTTTTGTGGAGTTGGAATGAGGGCGAGTGCTCCTCCTGGCTCCACAGAAGAACTATGGGATTCTTTGGCTTGGCTTGCCCTTTCCTGGGATTGCTTCCCCCCGTCCCCCAAGACCTACCCGAGGGCTGCTGCTGGGGTCGCAGCCAGTCTAGGTTACTGCAGATGGAACCCAGGAGCTGCTCCCTGACACTCGATTGGCGCCCGCAGCATGCCAGTTCTATGGAGATGAGGCACAATGCCCACTGACTTGCTGCCTGTTTTGGATGCACATCCAATTTCTAGCCTATTATTAATTCAACCATTACCACCAAAAATAATGATTGAATTGGTCATTCTTTACATTGCTGTCTTTGGAAAATTACTGGCTTAGAACGGCTGTCACATTTGCCTGCATAACAATAATCATTATGCAAAGCTCTTTAAGAACATAAGAAATAGGAGCATGAGTAGGCCATTCGGACCATCGAGCCTGCTCTGCTATTCAATAAGATCATGGCTGATCTTCTACCTCATCTCCACTTTCCTGCACTATCCCCATATCCCTTAACTCCCTTAACATCCAAAAATCTATCGATCTCTGTCTTGAATATACTCAACGACTGAGCATCCACAGCCCTCTGGGGTAGAGAATTTCAAAGATTCACCACCCTCTGAGTGAAGAAATTTCTCATCATCTCAGTCCTAAATGGCTGACCCCTTATTCTGAGACTGTGACCCCTGGTTCTAGACTCCCCAGCCAGGGGAAACATCCTCCCTGCATCAACACTGTCAAGCCCTGTAAGAATTTGGTATGTTTCCATGAGATTACCTCTCATTCTTCTAAACTCTAGAGAATATAGGCCTAGTCTACTCAATCTCTCCTCATAGGAGCAGCGGCAGCAGCGGGAGCGGCGGACCTGCGAGGGAGCAGTGGCTTTGGGAGAAAATAAAGGTCGGTGATTTTCAGGCCCAGTCGAGCAGCGGCAGCAGTGGGAGCGGCGGCAGAACTCGAGAGTGACGTCACAGTACAGAAAGTGACGCCAGCGCAGGGGAAGAAGCTGATTGGTGAGTAGTGGGTGAGTGCTTTTTTTTCTTCAATTTTTAGTTTATTTCTTTTAAGGTAGTCCATAGTTAAGGTAGTTCAGGAGAGTGAGAATCCGAGAGTTTAAATTTGAGGTAAGAGCTTTTTAATTAAAAGTATGGCAGGGGACCTCAGTCCCATGCGTTACACGGCCTGCAGCATGTGAGAATTCCTAGACGCTTCTTGCAGTCAGGATGACCACATGTGCAGTAAGTGCCAATGGTTTGGCCAACTTGAAATCCGGTTTTCGGAGCTCGAGCGTCAACTGGAGGCACTGAGGTGTATCCGCGAGGCTGAGAGTTACGTGGATAGCACGCTTTTAGATGTGGTCACCCTGCAGCTTAAGAAAATGCAGTCAGAGAGGGAATGGGTGACCACCAGTCAGAAGAAGGGGGGCAGGCAGGTAGTCAGGAAAGCCCCAGAGTGCATCTCACTCAACAACCGTTTTTCTGTGTTGGAAAACGGTGAAAGTGACGGTTCCTCTGGGGAGTGCAGCCAGAGCCAAGTTCACGGCACTGTGGGTGGCTCAGCTGCACAAGGGGGGAGGAGTAAGTGGAAGGGCAATAGTGGTAGGAGGCTCAATAGTGAGGGGTGCAGACAGGCGTTTCTGTGGCCGCAGACGTGACTCCAGGATGGTATCTTGCCTCCCTGGTGCCAGGGTCAAGGATGTCACTGAACGGCTGCAGGGCATTCTGAAAGGGGAGGGCGAACAGTCAGAGGTCGTAGTTCACATTGGTACCAACGACATAGGTAGAAAGAGGGATGAGGTCCTGCAACAAGAATTTAGGGAGCTAGGTAGCAGATTAAAAAGCAGGACCTCAAAGTTTGTAATCTCTGGATTACTCCCGGTGCCACGTGCTAGTGAGTATAGGAATAGGAGGATAGAGCAGATGAATGCGTGGCTAAAGAGTTGGTGCAGGAGGGAGGGCGTTAGTTTTCTGGATCACTGGGTCTGTTTCTGGGGAAGGTGAGGCCTGTACAAGTCGGACGGGTTGCACCTGAACTGGAACGGGACCAACATCCTTGCGGGGAGGTTTGCTAGTGCTGTGGGGGGGGGGGGGGGTGGGTGGATTTAAACTAACTTGGCAGGGGGCTGGGATACGGAGTGGAGCTATAGTAGGGGGTGATGCACAGCCAAATATAGAGGAAAAAACAAGTCAGTCTGGAAGGCAGAGCAAATATGTAATGGCACAAGGGAGTATGGCAAGGCTGGATGGCATGTATTTTAATGCAAGGAGTCTTATGAGTAAGGCAGATGAATTGAAGGTGTTGATGAACACATGGGAGTATGATATTGTTGCTATCACAGAGACATGGTTGAGGGAGGGGCAGGACTGGCAGCTCAATATTCCGGGGTATAGAATCTTCAGGCGAGACAGAGGAGGGTGTAAAAGAGGAGTGGGTGTCGCAATATTAACCAAGGAGTCAATTACTGCAGTAAGGAGGGATGATATCTTAGCAGGTTCCTCTAATGAGGCCATATGGGTAGAACTTAAAAGCAAAAAGGGGGCAAGCACTTTGCTGGGATTGTACGATAGGCCCCCAAACAGTCAGGGGGAGATAGAGGAGCAGACATGTAGGCAAATCTAGGAGAAGTGTAGAAATAATAGGGTAATAATAGTAGGGGATTTCAACTTCCCCAATATTAACTGGGATAGTCAGAGTGTGAAAGGCTTAGAGGGTGCGGAATTCTTAAAGTGCATCCAGGAGAGCTTTTTGAGCCAGCATGTAGAAAGTCCTACAAGAGAGGGGGTGGTACTGGACCTAATTCTAGGGAATGTAGCTGGGCAAGTGGTAGAAGTATCAGTAGGAGAGCATTTTGGTGACAGTAACCATAATTCGTTGAGATTTAAGGGTGTCATTGAAAAGGGCAATGATGGACTGGAAATAAAGGTTCTAAATTGGGGGAAGGCCAATTTTAATATCATAAGGCAGGATCTGGCCAAAGTGGACTGGGATCAGCTACTTGTAGGAAATTCCACATCAGAGCAGTGGGAGTCATTCAGAAAGGAAATAGAGAGAGTACAGCACCAACATGTTCCCGTAAAGGTCAAAGGTGGGACCAACAAGTCCAGGGAACCCGAATGTCAAGGGATATACAAGAATGGATTAGGAAAAAAAGGGAGGCTTTTGGCAGATACAAAGGACTAAAAACAGTGGAAGCCCTAGAGGAGTATATAAAGTGCAGGGGGTACTTAAAAAAGAAATTAGGAGAGCGAAGAGGGGGCATGAAAAAACACCGGCGGGCAAAATAAAGGAAAATCCCAAGGTGTTTTATAAGTATATTAAGGGCAAGAGGATAACCAGGGAAAGAGTAGAGCCCATTAGGGACCAAAGTGGCAATCTGAGTGTAGAGCCGGAAGATGTAGGTGAGGTTTTAAATGAATAATTTGCATCTGTGTTCACTACGGAGAAAGACGATATAGGTATAGAAATCAGGCAGGGGGATTGAGATATACTTGAACAAATTAGCATTGAGAGGGAGGAGGTACCAGCGGTTTTAGCGGGCTTAAAAGTGGATAAATCCCCAAGTCCAGACGAGATGTATACAGGCTGCTGTGTGAGGCAAGGGAGGAGATTGCAGGGGCTCTGACACAAATTTTCAGAACCTCTCTGGCCACAGGGGAGGTGCCAGAGGACTGGAGGACAGCTAACATAGTACCATTATTCAAGAAGGGTAGTAGGGATAAACCAGGGAATTACAGGCCAGTGAGCCTAACATCAGTGGTAGGGAAATTATTGGAAAAAATTCTGAGGGACAGAATCAGTCTCCACTTGGAGAGGCAAGGATTAATCAAGGATAGTCAGCATGGCTTTGTCAGGGGGAGATCATGTCTAACCAATTTGATTGAATTTTTCGAGGGGGTGACTAGGTGTGTGGATGAGGGTAGTGCAGTTGATGTAGTCTACATGGACTTCAGTAAGGCTTTTGACAAAGTCCCACATGGGAGACTTGTCAAGAAGGTAAGAACCCATGGGATCCAGGGCAATTTGGCACACTGGATCCAAAATTGGCTTAGTGGCAGGAGGCTGAGGGTGATGGTCGAAAGTTGTTTTTGTGACTGGAAGCCTGTGTCCAGTGGTGTACCGCAGGGATCAGTGCTGGGTCCCTTGCTGTTTGTAGTTTACATTAATGATTTAGATATGAATGTGTGAGGTATGATCAGTAAGTTCGCAGATGACACGAAAATTGGTGGAGTGTTAAATAGCGAGGAGGGAAGCCTCAGGCTACAAGACGATATAGACGGGTTGGTCAGATGGACAGAACAGTGGCAAATGGAATTTAACCCTGAAAAGTGTGAGGTGATGCATTTTGGGAGGACTAACAAGGCAAGGGAATACACAATGAATGGTAGGACCCTAGGAAGGACAGAGGATCAGAGGGACCTTGGTGTGCATGTACATAGATCCCTGAAGGCAGCAGGACAGGTAGATAAGGTGGTTAAGAAGGCATATGGGATACTTGCCTTCATTAGCCGAGGCATAGAATATAAGAGCAGGGAGGTTATGATGGAGCTGTACAAAATGCTAGTTAGGCCACAGCTGGAATACTGTGTGCAGTTCTGGTCGCCACACTATAGGAAGGAAGTGATTGCATTGGAGAGGGTGTAGAGGAGATTCACCAGGATGTTACCTGGGCTGGAGCGTTTCAGCTATGAAGAGAGACTGGACAGGCTGGTGTTGTTTTCCTTAGAGCAGAGAAGGCTGAGGGGGGACCTGATTGAGGTGTACAAAATTATGAGGGGCATAGATAGGGTAGATAGAAAGGAACTTTTCCCCTTAGTAGAGGGGTCAATAACCAGGGGGCATAGTTTCAAGGTAAGGGGCAGGAGGTTTAGAGGGGATTTGAGGAATAACTTTTTCACCCAGAGGATGGTTGGAATCTGGAACTCATTGCCTGAAAGGGTGGTAGAGGCAGGAACCCTCACAGCATTCAAGAAGCATTTAGATGAGCATTTGAAATGCCATAGCATACAAGGCTACGGACCAAGTGCTGGAAAATGGGATTAGAATAGGCAGGGCTTGATGGCCGGCACAGACACGATGGGCCGATGGGTCGAAGGGCCTCTTTCTGTGCTGTATAATTCTATGACTCTAGGACAATCCCCTCATCTCAGGAATCAGTCTGGTGAACCTTTGTTGCACTCCCTCTATGGCAAGTATATCCTTCCTTAGGTAAGGAGACCAAACCTGTACACAATACTCCAGGTGTGGTCTCACCAGGGCCCTATATAATTGCAGTAAGACGTCTTTACTCTTATACTCAAATCCTTTTGTAATAAAGGCCAACATACCATTTGCTTTCCTAATTGCTTGCTGTACCTGCATGTTAACTTTCAGTGATTCGTGTACAAGGACACCCAGGTCCCTCTGAACACCAACATTTCCCAATCTCTCACCATTTAAAAAATACTCTGCTTTTCTATTTTTCCTACCAAAGTGGATAACTTCACATTTCTCCACATTATATTTCATTTACCATGTTCTTGCCCATTCACTTAGCCTGTCTATATCCCCTTGAAGCCTGTTTGCAGCCTCCTCAATACTTACATTCCCACCTAGCTTTGTATCATCAGCAAACTTGGTCCCCTCATCCAAATCATTGATATAGATTGTGAATAGCTGAGGCCCAAGCACTGATCCTTGCGGTCGGTACCCCACTAGTTACAGCCTGTCAACCCGAAAATGACCTGTTTATTCCTACTCTCTGTTTTCTGTCCATTAACCAATCCTCAATCCATGCTAATATATTAGTCCCAATCCCATGAGCCCTAATTTGGTTGAATAACCTCTTGTGTGGCAATTTATCGAATGCCTTCTGAAAATCCAAATACACCACACCCACTGGTTCCCCCTTATCTATTCTGTTATTACAACCTCAAAAAACTCAAACAGATTTGTCAAACATGATTTCCCTTTCATAAATCCGTGTTGACTCTGCCCAATCCTATTATTATTTTCTAAGTGCCCTGTTACCACGTCCTTAATAATAGTTTCTCACATTTCCCCAACTACAGATGTCAGGCTAGCTGGTCTGTAGTTCCCTGTTTTCTCTTTCCCTCCTTTCTTAAATAGTGGGGTTACATTTGCTACCTTCCAATCTGCGGGAACCGTTCTAGAGTCTATGGAATTTTGGAAGATGACAACCAAAGCATTCACTATCTCTATAGCCACCTCTTTCAAAACCCTAAGATGTAGGCCATCAATTCCAGGGGATTTATCGGCTTTCAGTCCCATTAATTTTTCCAGTACTATTTTTTTACTAATACTAATTTCTTTCAGTTCCTCATTGTTGCTAGACCCTGGGTTCGCCACTATTTCCGGGAGGATTTTTGCGTCTTCTTCCGTGAAGACAGACATAAAGGCCGCAAATTTAATCACGCTGAGGGAGTGAGTTTGGAGGAGGGTCCACTGTCAAAATCGCAAAGATTGACAACAGGTAGGAAACCCGCCATCAACCTGCTTCCACTCAAGTCTCCCTGGTGTCGGATCTGTCAGCGCAGAACTGACTCGACACCAAGCGACGGGGGAGACAATTCACCTACTTAAATGGCTTGTTAAGAGCCAATTTAGGAGTATTTTGAGGCTCACTTGTAATTCTACCTTCGTTACCCGCTGTTCAGGGAACACGCCAGCTCAACCTGGTGTGTTTTGAGTCTGTGAAAAGCTGACAGCTGCAGAAGTGGTGTCAAGGATGCCATGTTGCACATGGTGAGTTTCAGAGTACAGAAAATGTTGGTTGCTGCATTTTTAATACATATACAGATTTCTTTAGCTTACAATTTTTTAGATCCAACTGTATGTCCAGTGCCACCTCATTGGGAGAACCTCTCTTACCAGTGACAGATTGCTTCTGTCATCTCACCTGCAGCTGCCATCTATTCCAGCAACATCCGAGCCAATGAAACAATCAGACCTTGGTCCTCTGAATCCTTCCACGATCAGCCCCAACACCAACATCACCAACCTTCTCCGCCATCACCTGATGCTGCACTGGACACGGCATCAGCCCCTGACAAAATTGCTGGCCGGGAGCCATGGCTAGATTTTCTTCACTTGAAGCTGTAACACTGGCTGCTACATGATGTGCCAGGTTGACACCATCCCACACCAGCACTGTGAAGCATCCCTTTAATGTCGAAGCCATTCCATGCACACTCATCACTATAGCAGGGCTGGGGGGGGTGGGGGGGAAGTAAGACACTTCTCAAGGTGTGCGCAGATCTGTCCAATAAGGGGCATTTTTTGAAAAAGAGATTAACACATTACCAGAAACTTCACATGGACATTGGCTAAACCTCTCAAGTGCCTATCCTTGTGTGTTGGTATGCTTGCAGTAGGATGAGGGTGAGTATGAGGGGTTGCTAGTGAGTTGGGTAAGTGATAAAGTAGCTAAAGAGGGTTGGGTGGAGGTGCAAGGTAAGTTGGTGTCCTGGAGAGGTCTCTTTCACCCTTGGAAGAGAAGAGAACCTCCCTGCATGGTGTATGGAGGGAGTCATTGGAGAGCCTGGGTGCAAGCGTTCATCTTTGTGCAGTGATTGTCAGTGTTGCAGCGACAGAACAACTGTCAAACTCCATGTGGACGTGGTCCCTTTAAGGAAACCGGCTGATGACACGTCATCAAATGACATCATCAAATGACGTCATCAGACCCACTTACATAGAAACATAGAAACATAGAAGATAGGAGCAGGAGTAGGCCCTTCGAGCCTGCTCCGCCATTCAATGAGATCATGGCTGATCATCCAACACTTCCTGTTAATTGGTCGGTAGGTAAAATCACGTCTGCAGCTGGGAGTGGGACCGGAACCCGGAAACCAGCTGTCCTGCCCCCATCCCACCTCCAGAATTAAATTTGCGGCCAAAGTATTTACTTAATTTCACTGCCATTTCCTTATTCCCCATTATAATTTCACCTGTCTCAGCCTGTAAGGGACTCACATTTTCGCTAATCTTTTCCTTTTTACATACCTATAGAAGCTTTTACAGTTTGTTTTTATGTCTCTCGCTAGTTTACTCTCATTCTATTTTCCCTTTCTTTATCAATTTCTTGGTCCTCCTTTGCTGAATTCTAAAATCCTCCCAATCCTCAGGCTTACTACTCTTTTTGGCAACATCATAAGCCTCTTCCTTTGATCTAATACTGTATTATCTTTAACTTCTCTTGTTAGCCACAGTTCGACCACTTTTCCTGTGGGATTTTAGTGCCTTAAAGGAATATATATTTGTTGTAAATTATGTATTAATTCTTTAAATGCTAGCCACTGCTTGTCTACTGTCATATCTTTTAATGTAGTTTCCCAATCTACCTTAGCCAACTCGCCCCTCATACCTACGTAGTTTGCTTTGTTTAGATTTAAGACCCTATTTTCAGATTTAACTAAATCACTTTCAAACTCAATAAAAAATTCTATCATATTATGGTCACTCTTCCCTAAAGGCACCTTTACTACAAGGTTATTAATTAACCCTTTCTCATTGCACAGTACTAGATCTAAAATAGGCTGTTCCCTAGTTAGTTCCTCAACATACTGATCTAGAAAACTATCTTGCATACATTCCATGAATTCGTCCTCCACACTATTACTGCAAATTTGGTTTGCCCAGTCTATATGTAGATTAAAGTCCCCCATGATTACTGTATCGCCCTTGTTACTTGTGCCTCTAATTTCCTGATTTATACTCTGCCCTACATTACAACTACTTTTTGGGGGCCTATAAACAACTCCCACCAATGTTTTCTGCCCCTTGCTGTTTCTTAGCTCCACCCAAACTGATTCTACTTCTTGATTTTCAGAGCTAAGATCTTTTCTCTCTACTGTCTTTATCTCATCCTTTATCTACATATGTCATTGGTTCCTACATGGACCACGGCAACTGGATCCACCCCCTCCCACTCCAAGTTCTTCTCCAGCCGCGAGGAGATATCCTTAACCCTGGCACTGGGCAGGCAACACAACCTTTGGAACTCCCGGTCGTGGCTGCAGAGAACAGTATCTATCCCCCTGACTATACAGTCACCTACCACTATCACATTCCTTTTTACTCCCCCCACTTGAATGGCCTCCTGTACCACGATGCCGTGGTCAGTTTGCCCATCCTTCCTGCAGTCCCTGCTCTCATCCACACAGGTTGCAAGTACCTCGTACCTGTTGGTCAAGGTCAAGGGCTGAGACTGTTCCATCACAACATCCTGGGTCCCCATACCGTCCTGACTCACAGTCACACCCTCCTGTCCCTGACCATTGACTATTTCAAAAGTACTGCTTAACCTAAGGGGTGTGACTGCTTCCTGGAATCAAGTGTCCAGATAACTCTCCCCCTCCCTAATATATTGCAATGTCTGCAGCTTAGACTCCAGCTCAACAACTCTGAGCCGAAGTTCCTCGAGCTGCAGACACTTACCGCAGATGTGGTTGCTCAGGATCTCATTGGTCTCCACCAACTCCCACATGCTGCAGTTACGACACACCACCTGCACTGCCATCTCTATCTAACCTTTATTTATATAATTAGTTACAGTATTTATTCAAACGATTATTTTTAATATTAATTTTTAGTTTTAGTTAATTTAGTTTGTTATTAATTCAATAAAGTTATAGTAGTTAATACTCTCCCAGTTCTGAATTTAATCCATTTACCTAACCTAGAGAGCAAAAGAGCTGTAATACTCACCAACCAATCGCCTACCTGCTGTCACGTGACGCCACTCCTTGTTTTTTTAAGACGTCGCTCCCACTGCCTCTGCTCCCATTCAGGTCCGCGCTGTGTCCTGGGCCTTCTCTGGTGCTCTCTTTAAGCCACTGCTCCCGCTCGGGTCCGTGCTGAGATGTTTCAATCGTGCTATATCAATGCAAGTCTTTTTTACCATGAACCAAGTTGGCAGTAAGCAAATCTAAGTGCTAAGATTTTTGGTACACTAAATTCTGTATTTAGGTTCATTATTGCTATTCGATTATAAAACGTTGACTTTTTTATTTAATATTATTGGATTTCCTTTTAGTTTGTCTGTGCTCTCACTTAATTTCACAGCAGTAGGAGGAGTAGCTCTTAATCCAGAGAAAGCACGGATGCTGAATGAACTGTGTATATTGGGTTTTATAAATACCCACCAATTAGTGTCCATATCACATATATATTTTACTTATATGATAACTAACTTTAAGGTGCCAATTAACCAAGCCAATAGCTAGTTAACTGGACACTTGCATACATTGGCTCAGGTGGATATAGTTGCTCATGACCGTCAAAGAGTTCAAAAGGACTACCACTACAGGATTGAAATAGAACAGCCAAAGCACTAACTACTAAAGAGTGATGTCACTGCACTATAACTTCAGAAACAATGCTACTGCAACAAATAAGTCAGAATAAGGTCACACTGACTGACAATAATAGTGATAACATCATTTTGTTTGGTCATTACTGGTCCTGAGGTGTTCAGGCTAGTAATGACCATAATGCCCTCCAAAAATGATGTTATTGTGTTTTTATTATAGCGTTTGGCCAACCAAAGAGAAAACAAATCTGGTCTGCAGCCAAGAGTCACTTGATAGAAAGTAGTTTTCTGTATCACTTGCTAATTGACATTAATCAGGCTATAATCTTTTGTCACTGATGTCAACGGACAAAGGAATGAACACTGTTAGCCACTAATGGCACAAAGTAGAGACTAGAACTATTCTTAAATACTACTCAAAACAAGTAAAAGTTCGCCACTTTTATTACCTTTAGATTTAGCACGTAAATGAAGCAAATATACACTGTAATGTGGGCAGCACGGTGGCATAGTGGTTAGCACTGTTGCCTCACAGCACCAGGGACCCGGGTTCAAATCTGGCCTCAGGTGACTGTCTGTGTGGAGTTTGCACATTCTCCCCGTGTTTGCGTGGGTTTTCTCCGGGTGTTCCGGTTTCCTCCCACAGTCCAAAGATGTGCGGGTTAGGTTGATTGGCCATGATAAAAAATTGGCCCTTAGTGTTAGGGGGGATTAAATACGTGGGGTTACGGGGTTAGGGCTTGGGTGGGATGGTTGTCGGTGTAGGGACCGGGTGCTAGGGTTTGGATGATCAGCCATGATCTCGTTGAATGGCGGAGAAGGGCCGAATGGCCTACTCCTGCTCCTATGTTTCTATGTTCAGATATACAGCAGAATGTTTAGGCTAACAATTGCCCCTCATCATGCTTGGCCTGAGGCATCTAACTTGTTTTGGTGTTTTTATTTGAATATTGCATCGTATCATATCAAATTTTGCAATTATGAAAAATAAGACGAAGCCAACATACTTTGCTGAGTTTGTTGGTGTATTCTGAATGGAGTAAAATGTACTTACAAATTCCAGAATGGTGGCCCTTTTTGGGCTACTTAAGTTTTTAGGAAATGACCCTCACCAAGAGGAAACGGCCGTTCAATTGGTTTTAACAATGTAAACTCTAATAAGTTAAAATCTAACAATGAATACATGGATGCTGAAGCACAAAGGAAGTGTATTATTTTCAGTAAAAATAAATGGTTAAAGTGGAGAATAATACAAGCGAACATAGGTAAGAAAGCATACACAATGTACGCAATTGTGTACAAATTTATTTCAATATCTTCTCTGCAGCAGCAATTGGAGTAATTCCGAGTCTCACACATCTTCATGCTGGCCACTCTATTTTGTTCTTTTATGTTAATCCAAAAGATAGGAAGTGACATGTATTGTGATCCCTAAAAGTTTGGTGTCTGTACCTGATCCAAGAGATGCTGGGTGGGAATGGGAAAAGGGGAAAGAATGGATTGATTGTTGTATGTGCAAATTTCAAATTGCAAGTTACACCCCTGCATCAAAACACCAGACTATAATTCTAACGTATTATTTTTCAATAGAATCCAGTGGTCATCACGTTAACTTCCCTCTTCAAATCTAGGTGGCAAAACTTGTCGATCATAATGGCAGTGGTTAGCAAAGAAAATTTGGTGGTGCTAACAAAATATATGGGCCCTGAAATTCTCCTGTCAGTGGAAGGCTGGCAGATCCCCAAGAGAATGGTGCCCCTGGAGTTTCCGCTGATCTCCTACTGGAGTTTCTGCTGATCGCCTACTGGAGTTTCTGCTGGTCTCCTACTGGAGTTACAGTGGGAGACTGGTAGAACCCCAGTGGAATTTCAGGGCAATGTAGTCCAACAGCAAAAGTGAAACAAGAAAACAACAATTTTCACTAAAATGAAAAGAGAAATCTGTGTATATTGTAAAGATTACTAAATATCTAGGAATGTACTCAAGGCATATTGTCAGGATCTGTATTACCTGCAGAAATTGCTGTGACTTCACTGGTGTGTGTCTTAATGTCATTCCTAACTTCTGAAATGTGTTACAGCCCAGTAGCGCACTCACAGGCAAGTACGTTTCCCCACTTTAACCATTTAATGAACAGTAATGCAACAGAACAAATGTTCTATGGCTTTATTTTGATCCATTTTATTGATGCTTATAGACTGAAGGTGAATTTCTATTGCTCACAACTGAATGGGAAAAGGAAGCCGAGTAATTGTCTAAGTATATTTATTATATGTGTTCTGGACCGATGGACATTATGTGACATTCTGGACATTTTTACATGCAATAGCACCCTCTGGTGGCGGTTATTGTGTTAACAGTTTGTATGCTGGAAAGATCATCTGATCTTTCTTCCTGTGTGAGGTCATTTGACCTTTGTTCCTTTCTTCCTGTGAGAGGTCATTTGACCTTCCTACCTTTCTTCCTGTTGACCCCAGGAAGCAGTTTTGCCAGGAAGAACCTGACTTGAGTAATGGAGAATCTGCCATGAGAGGTTCCATTTACAATCTAATGTAATCTGATTTCATATGTTAGGCCAAGCGCAATATCTGTGAGTATCTTTGGTTCTTAGCATAATAGCAATGTTGTCAGAGTAATATTTTGATAATACTATGTTTATAAAAGGTTAATATTTAATAGTTACAGAAGTTAGTTCAAATGTTAGTTAGTTATACAATTAGTCTATTCTACTGTTGTAAATATGTTTATATCTTATGTAATATCGAATGTATAGTACTCAGTTTATGTACAAAACAAACTTTGTCTTTGTTTACAGTTTCACAAATTTGTTCAAGTAAAAGCTTCAAAACAGCAACCGCTTCAGAAGAATTATTTTTGAATGAGTGTTTAACTTGCTGGATAGCTAGATAGGAGCACGTCTAGCGCGGCCAGTACAATATGCGTTTATTTCCTTACAGTTTTTCATTAAACAGAAGTAATGTATTTGTGGCAACGTTTTATTTCCCCCTCAAGTATTTGTATTTTTTCACTGTTATTGATCTTTGCTGACATTTACTCTTTCCCATTTAGTTCCATTTTTGTTTAATTATTTATTTATTTCAAAACAATGAACATTAATAGATCGACATCAAACAACCCGGTAACATAAGCAATAGAGTACTGGCTTCCCAACCAGATGACCACTGGCTTGAATTCTAGCCTGTCTGTCACCCAAATTTCCCTGCAATTGCGGGGAGATTAAGATTTGTCAGCTCTCAGCCATACTATGAGATGGAGATCGTACTATAACAGAATGTAGAAACAGAAATTTTAGCACAGGCGGACACTATTTGGCTTCTTTGCCTGTGATGAATTTAGACCCCTCATAGAGACTTACTTTGCATTGTCCTGTTCCCTCCCTTTTCTCTCCATACCCTTTAATATTCTTCTTTAAGTAATTATTTAGTATATTTTTGAATGCTATAATCGATTTAGCATTGGTCAGTACTTGTAGCAATGTATTCCACATGTGACCCAGTCTGTCACAGGGGTATCTCCTGTTGGTCAACCAGAGAGGAGCAGTGATAGTGGACCCCACAGTACAACCTGAAGGATCAAACCTTACTCTCAAACAGTGAACAACCATCAACCGCCTCAGAACTGGTCATGGTAGACGCTGCCATCTTCTCCATAGATGGAAGATGAAAGCATCCCCATCATGCGACTGTGGAGCTCCTAATCAGACCCTGGAGCACATCATTGAGCACTGCCCTCAGAGGAAATTCGCAGGCAGCCTACAAGATATCCACCCTGTTACACCAGAAGCTTTGGCCTGGATATCTAACTTAGATATTGACATTTGATTTGCTTTGCTACTACCATACGAAAGAAGAAGTGGTTATGGAGTAAAGTGCAGTCTGTCTTACCCCTTTAGTCAAAGCAGGCTACCTGGCAGTGATCTTACCTTTGAGGGGAATAGGAGAGACAGGTGTGATAAATAGGAGTAGCCACTTACTGTAGCAGGAAATAAATTAGGAGCTCATTTTGTATATTTAATGCTCCCCTGATGGGCGTGAATTAATGTATTACATTACATGTTATTGAAGTATACAGGCCAGGAAGTGGAGAGGGGTCAAGAAAATGGGAAGGTGAGCGGGGAGGGGAGATGGAAGTGGGAGGAGAGGGGAGGGGGATTGGAAGGGGGAGGAGAGGGGGAGGGGAGATGAAAGGGGGAGGGGTGAGTGAGGGGTGGTGGAAGGGGGAGGAGAGGGGGAGGGGAGATGAAAGGGGAAGAGAGGGGATGGGGAGATGGAAGGGGAGGAGGGGGGAGGGGAGATGGAAGGGGAGGAGAGGGGGAGGGGAGATGGAAGGGGAGGAGAGAGGGAGGGGAGATGGAAGGGGAGGAGGGGGGAGGGGAGATGAAAGGGGAAGAGGGGGGAGGGGAGATGGAAGGGGAGGAGAGGGGGAGGGGAGATGGAAGGGGAGGGGAGATGGAAGGGGAGGAGAGGGGGAAGGGGAGGAGAGGGGGAGGAGAGGGGAAGGGGAGATGGAAGGGGTGGAGAGGGGGAGGGGAGATGGAAGGGGACGGGGAGGGGAGATGGAAGGGGTGGAGAGGGGGAGGGGAGATGGAAGGGGACGGGGAGGGGAGATGGAAGTGGAGGAGAGGGGGAGGGGAGATTGAAGGGGGTGGAGAGGGGGAGGGGAGATGGAAGGGGGTGGAGAGGGGGAGGGGAGATGGAAGGGGGAGGAGAAGGGGAGGAGGAAGGGGGGAGAGGAGATGAAAGGGGAGGAGAGATGGAAGGGGCGGAGAGATGGAAGGGGGTGGAGAGATTGAAGGGGGTGGAGGGGAGATGGAAGGGGAGGAGAGGGGGAGGGGAGATGGAAGGGGAGGAGAGGGGGAGGGGTGGTGGGAGGGGGAGGAGCAGTGGAAGGGGAGGAGAGGGGGAGGGGAGATGGAAGGGGAGGAGAGATGGAAGGGGAGGAGAGGTGGAAAGGGAGGAGAGGGGGAGGGGCGGTGGAAGGGGAGGAGAGGGGGAGGGGAGATGGAAGGGGAGGAGAGGGGGAGGGGCAGTGGAAAAAGAAGGGGAAATTCCAGAAGACTATGTGAAATCTGTAATGTATGTACCTTTAAGGGGGAGAACTACTTTTTACAGCTCCTGTATCCTGTAGTACCGGCAGTGACCACACCTGTATATAAACCCTGGGTAGTGATCTGTACAGTCAGTTGCAGTTTGAACCCTCATTCAGTAAACACCTGTTGATCGTTCCCTGCAATCTGTTGTCTGATTATTGAAGGACACAACATTAAGATACACGGATATAACATTGGCGACGACGCAAATTCGAACCTACCTGCAACTCTGCATCACCTCCCAGGGATTCGCTCCTGGAGAACAGTGGAAGGAGGTCGAGTCCAGAAGCACGGGCGTCGACCACGGTCAACCGCCCAGTCATCTAGCGGAGATTTGAGCATCGCAGGGGAGGCTGTCGAGAGCCAGGCTTGGCTTTCCAGTCACGGTGGTCCAGCTGGCAACAGGTACTGCGCAGACCCTTCCCGGACAGCAGCGGCTAGAGCCGACCGAGCGGCACAGAAAAAGGCCGAGCAGCGTCGACGGGGAAGAGAGAGAGGGCAGAGCGCACAGGGCGCAGCCGGTGTTCAGGACCGAGCGGCGTCAACGGGGGAGATAGGCGAGAGAGAGCAGAGCGCAGCCGGTGTTCAAGGGCCGAGCAGCGTCAACGGGGGAGAGAGGCGCGCAGGAAAACACGAGGCGCTGCCATTGCCATGAGGACCGCAGAGAGCGGCATTGGCAGCAGCGCAGGAGCAGAGCACGAAACCCACAGGGCGTCGCCATTTGCCACGAGGACCGCCGAGAGCGGCGTTGGCAGCAGCGCGGGAGACGCCATTTTAAGCCGCAGCGGGGAAGAAAGGAAAGCGCAGGAGACGCCATTTTAAGCCGCAGCGGGGAAGAAAGGAAAGCGTGGGAGACACCATTTTAAGCCAGTCTAACCACACCCAAAAATGCCGAAGAGTGGCAGTATCACAGCGTTCAACAATGAAGTCGAAGATTGGACGACATATGTCGAATCCATAGAAATATACTGCCAGATGACAAGAAAGCGCTGGTATTGTTGAATTCAATGGGTGCAAAAACGTATGGCTTACTACGAAACCTAGTAACCCCAGAGAAGCCAGTAGAAAAGGATTTTGAAAACATAGTGTCAATCCTACAGGACCACTTAAACCCCACACCGCTGCTGATAGCAGAAAGATTTAAGTTTCACAAAAGGAACCAGCATAAAGATGAAAGTAATGCTGAGTATTTAACGGAACTGCGCAAGCTATCGAAACACTGCCAGTTTGGAACGGGACTAGCAGATACTTTAAGGGACAAGTTTGTGTGTGGGCTTCAAAGTGAAGGAACCCAGAAACGGCTTCTATCAGAAAAGGATCTTACGCTGGACAAGGCTTTCAGCATTGCAGTATCACATGAAGCAGCAGCACGGGGCGCTGCAGAGATACAACGGAGACTGCAAGAATATGGCACAAATGAAATGTCATACGGAACACTGAAGTGCTATCGCTGCGGCAGAACAACACACGACCATAATGATTGCTGGTTCAAGGACAAAGTGTGCAGACAGTGTGGAAAAGTAGGACACATAGCAAGAGTCTGCAGGTCGGGAAAGAAAACCAGCAGCAAGAAATCTCCACAGGAGAAGTACAAGAAGGTACATAAGGTGACGGAGAGTAGTTCAGACGAACAGAAGAGTGATACAGACTCCGGAAGCAAGGAGCTGGGTTGTCTGAAACTACATAATGTGATCAAAACGGAGGATCACCAAACTATCTGGGTCACGCTCAAGATAGCAGGAGTCCAAGTGAAAATGGAATTGGACACAGGGTCAGCCCTAACAGTCATAAACCGAAGGGACTACAAGCGGCTATTCTCACATATACCCTTGAGAGATACAAAGATTGTCTTGAAGACGTACACGGGGCAAAAAGTCTACCCCAAAGGAAAAATAAGGGTGAACGTTATATATAACGGCAAGGAAACACCAAAAATTGACCTATATGTATTGCCAGATGGAGGACCACCACTACTAGGACGTGAATGGATCCAGAAGATACAGCTAGATTGGCATTCCATACAAGCACTGACTGTAGATGCCAAAAAGGATGACGGCGTCACACCTGGACGACTGTCAAAAATGCTAACTGACGCACAAGAAGTGTTCCAACAAGGACTCGGAACACTAAAAGGCATAACAGCGATGATCAAAATAGAGGAAAATGCAAGCCCAAAGTTTTTTAAGGCCAGACTGGTACCTTATGCGATCCGCCCAGCCGTCGAAGCAGAGCTGGAAGGTTTGGAACGTTCAGGAGTACTGTCCAAAGTGGACTGGAGCGAGTGGGCTACACCCATCGTTCCTGTAATGAAGAGGTCGTTGAGTAATATGCCTGGGGAACCAAAGAAGGTTCGCATCTGTGGGGACTTTAAGGTGACAGTGAACCCAGTCCTTCACACTGTACAATATCCGCTTCCGCGGATTGAAGATATTTTCGCCTCGCTATCTGGAGGGAAACGCTTCACTAAGATTGATATGGCCCAGGCGTACCTGCAAATGGAGGTAGAAGAAGCTTCAAAACAGTACCTCACGATCAACACTCATAAAGGTCTCTACCAATACAACCAGCTGGTGTTCGGGGTAGCATCAGCTCCGGCTATTTGGCAAAGGGCAATGGAACAAGTCCTGCAAGGGATTCCAGGGACCCAGTGTTATTTGGACGACATCCTGGTCACGGGCGAAAATGACAGTGATCACCTCGCCAACCTGGAGCAGGTGCTCACTACATTGAAGGAATATGGGCTCCGAGCTAATCGCCACAAATGCGAGTTTTTCCAGAAGCAGATCTCGTATTGTGGCTACGTTATTGATAAAGAGGGCTTACATAAGTCCCCTGAAAAGATTGAGGCAGTAGTCAAGGCTCCAGCACCGGAAAATGTGTCACAACTGAGGTCGTTCCTCGGGCTGGTGAACTACTACCATAAGTTCTTGCCGAATTTGTCTACCGTACTACACCCACTGAACACCCTACTGCAAACGGGGGTACCATGGAAGTGGAGTGACAAATGTAAACGAGCTTTCCAGAAGAGCAAAGCATTGATCACATCAAAAGAGGTGTTGGCTCATTTCAACCCAGCACTACCAATTCGGTTGGCGTGTGATGCATCACCCTATGGCATTGGAGCGGTGCTGTCGCACAAATTCCCGGACGGCTCGGAGAGGCCAATAGCCTTTGCGTCACGGTCACTAACCTCAGCCGAGCGTAACTACGCCCAGATTGACAGGGAGGCCCTCAGCCTAGTGTGGGGAGTGAAAAAGTTCAATCACTATCTGCACGGGCAGAAGTTCACCTTGCTGACTGACCACCAACCACTTGTCTCCATCTTTAATCCAAAGAAGGGTGTTCCGGTGATGACTGCGCAACAGCTACAAAGATGGTCCCTTTTTCTAGGGGCGCACCAATATGAAATCGAGTATAAGGGCACGAAACAGCATGGAAACGCTGATGGGCTATCACGCCTGCCACTGCCTACTGCGGAGGAAGCACCAGCAGTGGATCCTGTCGAAATATTTCATTCGACTATAATTGAATGCTTGCCAGTACCTAACGCTGGTATAGAGAAGGTGACCCGAAATGACCCGACACTGTCTCGGGTATATGATTTGACGGTGAAGGGATGGCCAACACATGGCGACTCACTGTTGCCAGCATTCCCATCCAGAAGAGAACAGCTGTCAGTATGCCAGGGGACCTTGATGTGTGGATCCCGAGTGGTAATTCCACCCAAGTTAAGGGAGAGAGTGCTCAATGAGCTTCACGAAGGTCATCTGGGAGGGGTGAAAATGAAAAGCCTTGCTAGGGCTTATGTGTGGTGGCCGGGGATCGATTAGCAAATCGAGGACCTGACAAAGAGCTGCTCAAGATGCCAGAAGGTCCAAAATGCACCACCACATGCCCCTCTACACCCATGGGAGTGGCCCTCATCTCCATGGCAACGGGTGCATATTGAGTTTGCTGGTCCATTCATGGACTCAATGTTCTTAATAGCCGTGGATGCGCACTCGAAATGGCCTGAGGTCATCAAAATGTCCTCCACCACCACGGAGAAAACTATTGTAGTCCTACGGACCATTTTTGCCAGGAACGGCTTGCCAGAGCAGATTTGCTCTGATAACAGACCACAGTTTGTGTCCGAAGAGTTTCGAAGATTTATGAAAAGGAATGGGGTAAGGCATTACACATCTGCCCCGTATCATCCAGCCACAAATGGATTGGCTGAGAGGTTCGTACAAACCTTTAAAAAAGCAGTAAAGGCCATGTGCGATGACGACATTCCACTGCAGCATAAGGTGGACAATTTCCTGTTAGCCTACAGAAATGCGACACATGCAGTCACCAACCAGGCCCTGGCCATGATGTTCTTTAACCGAAGGTTGAGATCTCGTCTGGATTTGCTCAGACCAAATGTACGAAGAGATGTTGAGAGTAAGCAATTCCAGCACATCAATGAGAAGCCGACAAGGAGCTTCAATGTAGGGCAACCAGTCTCGGCCCGCGACTACCAAACAGAGAAATGGCAACCAGGAACGATATGCACACGGCAGGGGCCACTAATGTACACAGTGGATGTTGGGGAGAACATTGTGAGATGCCATGCTGACCAGATCCTAGAGTCACAGGAACGAGTCAACCCCATGTCTCGGCCATACGTACCTGGTGAGGAACCCGACGTACAGGTCGCATCTACCTCAGAAACAATAGCATTGGACGCTGATGAATCAACTGACGACAGGGTGTTAGAATCGCCTCCGCACCAAGAGCGAGACACTCGGGAAAGGCGTTATCCAGAAAGAATCAGGAAGCCTCCCCAAAGACTGAATTTATAAATAGACTATTTTCAGTTAATGTTGCATGTTAAAAGTGTTAATTGTAATTAGTTTGATATTTAATTGTCAAATGAGTGTTATGGTACTGTTAATCTAAAAGGGGAGGAATTGTAATGTATGTACCTTTAAGGGGGAGAACTACTTTTTACAGCTCCTGTATCCTGTAGTACCGGCAGTGACCACACCTGTATATAAACCCTGAGTAGTGATCTGTACAGTCAGTTGCAGTTTGAACCCTCATTCAGTAAACACCTGTTGATCGTTCCCTGCAGTCTGTTGTCTGATTATTGAAGGACACAACATTAAGATACACGGATATAACAAAATCAAAGTATACCTCCCCAAATGTTTCTTTGACAAAATATTCTTGAGCAGTGGGCAAGCATCTGTCAAGTTTAAAAAAAACAAAGCAGGGCCTGGAACAACAGAATCAATGGGTGTAGAGAGAATGTCACATGTTGTGTCAGGCCGGGGAGCAGTGAGCGGGGGACAGTTTTAGATATTGGTCAGGATGTCCGTATCAAGAGGCGGGGAATTTTGTAAACCCCAGCGTGTCATAAAGCAATGATGACCACTTAGACTCCACACAAGCCTAAAGAACATTGAACCAACTGTCACATTAAATTCAGAAAATGACATTTCCAGAATTTATATTTTTCTTTTTGTCATCGCATTAAATTCCTTGCAAGCCAACGGTTGTGAGAGCAAATATCGAGACAGCTCCGGTGTACCTTCCAGAGCAAACAACGCTAGAATGTTAAATTTGGATTTAACGTTTCGTTTGATTTGAAACAAAATTAAAACAATCTTACACTGAAAATTAAACATCGCTCCACATATTTTGACAAAGCAACAATCAGTCACTTTTTCAAAAATGCGAGAGCCAGAAAACCTCTAACTAAACTGGTAATGCTAAAGTTCAACATCTGTGTGGCGTGGACTGCATCGATCTTAAACCTTTATTGCACCAAATGTTCACAATTTCATTATCCTGCTTGTTATCGATTTTGAATTCATATAGTAACGGGGATTTTTAAACAATCATACAACCATCTGCAAGTGCTTCCTTTGATGTTACAAAAACTCAAAAGTGCATTCGCTTCTGCGGATGCTGAACAATTAACTTAAATTATTCACTATTTTATCTCAGCTGTAAGTTGCATCGAACTATCAGGACCGCAATTTGCGGTTGTAACGACAATGAAACTGCCAGCGTTCGCCGCCATTACAACAGTGAAACTGACAGCAATTTCTAGCGTCCGCACATGCACAGTTAAACGCGGAAATCCAGAAGTTGTTGTCAGTCATTCCCTGCTCCTCCACAGGGCGCGCTGTTGAACTCCCCGCAGCCGACAGTCAATTGAAATCACTGAACTGATGAGAACTTCAGCTTTTGTGCTCTACATTCACTGCTAAACCCCCCCCCCCAAAAACGTTTAGCCTTGTTGAATGAGGTGTAACTGGGTTTTTAATGGTGTACTGAGTCATAATTACTGCTGAACAATGTTCTGGCCCTGAAAAACTAATTTTATATTTGTGGAATGTCAAGTTTTTCCATTATGATAAAAATTCCATGGTTTTTAGTATAATTTTTTTTAAAGTTTATTTATGATATTTCAGCTTTTACCTTAACCCCATGTGTATGTCCCAATCTTTTCTTTGTCCTTCACTTTTAAAATCATTTTACAGAGAGCAATCAGTGCATTTTACTTCCTGATTTGGTGTCTGTGAGAATTCTTCAATGTGATTGGGTGCTCAGTCAGCTTGATGACATCACTGTTGTTGGACGTTGGAGATCCCCTAGACCTGGCACTAGATTCAAATTAAAGTTGGGAGAGGTGAAATCCACGCCACAGAGATCGCTAGATCTTTGAGGGTAGCATTCTTCAAGGTCAGCGGCGAGCGCCATCACTTCACCGCTGACCACAAAATGCGGGCCTTCGTTAGCCCTATCAGTATAATCACTGCTGCTTTGTGAGACGCAAGGTTGAGTGAGTGTGTGATAGACAAGGTGTGACACTCTTGACATTAAAAACTGTGACCACAGTGGCACTTACAGGTGTAACTAGTACTACAGGCAGTATAATGGGTTTGCACATGGAGCAAAGCTACCATGAAAGTTCTCAATGATGCGCATGCCCCACATAGTGAGTTTAATATCTGACACTTAGCTAGTTCATCTTGACAAATTGGTAGAAGTTAAAGCTTGCCCAACAATTTTTAAACAGCACCAACAACCATTACATTGTTCAGATACGTAGCCTATGTCCAGTTAGAGCAATATTGGTGGGACTTGGGAACAGGTTGTTGTCAATCCCTTCCCCTCAATCAAAGCTGGTTATATGACACGAGGGCATAAGAAGACTATAATCAGAGAAAGCTCTTGAAAACATAGACAAAGAAAAGGATAGCTGATTACAAAGGAAAATTCAAATTAGAGAATGTTTTTCCTATTACAAAACCTTTTTTGTCAAATCTCATGATTTAACTGCACATATTTATTTCAGATTAACTTTATCCGTCTCATTTCCCAATTTTATTGAACAGTGCCCAACAGAGACCAAGCCTGTTCGCATTACATTTATTTTACTGAAGGTCTGAGGTCAAACACTTTGACCCCAGGGCATTAGGGAAGTAATTTCCAATGTTAATAGGGCTTCATCTAAGGAGATCAGGGAAAAAGTTGGTAACATTTTGCCAAGGTACAATCTTAGCAGTAAAGATTGATACTCTTAATAGGTTTTAATTTTATAAAATTGTAATGTTAATACAAAATATCAAGGGAAACTTAAGTTTATCTTCTTTCATACTATAATAGTTTTTACTGCAGTAAGATATCGGAAAATGGATGTTAGTCAAACATCAGAGATTTTACCCCACATCAGAATTTGTCACTATAAATGCGTCAATGGCAGCCAAAAGCACTAAGGTTTTACTGATGTCCATTCTCATGACATTACACTGTAGTAAAATGATTGTAATGTGAACGGTGCTTAACATATTAGCACTACTTTAGAAAATTCAAATTTCAACAGCTATGTGCCAGAGAAAATAAATGGTAATTACCTACCTAATTTGTATACTCTTTATGTAATACACTAATAACACTATAAACATATCAAAGTACCCATAGTTAATATGTTTTATAGACCTAGAACTATTATATAGTATATTATCCAGTAAATGCCAGCTATCTAGCTTTTAAGATCAATTCAGATAGTGTAAATTTTATCAATATATAAAGTAACTAAAGGTGTGTAGCCTGCATAACTCACTGATGATCTTTAACTGGCTATCTATTCCTTATCTCTTATGTGCCTGGAGTCATCTTTTTCATTTGTATTTGTGTTATATACTAACCGCATAAACTCTCCTAAAGTACAGCATGTTTGTCACTGTCACAGGTGAAACTGTTGTAATTAATGATACAAGTGTCTTTTACTGAAATGCATTTTGCTTTTGAATTTCTCGCTTGGAACTTGCCACCTGACTCGGTACAGGCCACAGCTGGATGTCGCTGGGTTGGATCGATAAGGGCAGCAGGGCAGCCAGCATTTCCATCATTTCCATCAGCTCCATCAGCCCTGCACAGTCTAACTAACGATGCCTGCAGGTACAGTGAGATCTCCACATTCACACACAAACTACCCATGAACTGTAACAAAGAGCCTGGAGGTGACCTATGAAAAAAATAGACTCCATCTAGAGGATCTACTGTTATTGCATACTTAAAATATCCACCTATGAATAGCTATTTAGCACTAAATAACTTAATAAATCTATTAGGAGCAATAATTATTGGTCATGAAATGTTAAAGCTCTGTCACGCATTACAAGTGTATGTTAAAATATACATATTGTCTTAATGTACCAATATTTCAAAAATACCTTTGTAACTAATTAAAAATACATTTAAAACAATGAGGACACTTTTTCATATTTTTAAATATAGGTTGGTAAAGGATAGTTTTACAATAGTATTATGAAGATTAACTTTCCTAAGATAGATTCAAGATTAAAATATACCCTCAGTTGCCACGATAAAATGGTATTACTTCCATTTAAAAGGAAAATAGTATAATTCAGGGAAATACAAATCAAACTTTAATCAAATTGCACTGTGTAACATTAGCCTATGAACTGCTTGACCCATATATATGAAATTCCTTTGCTTGTTAGTGTAATGGAGTTGTTAACCAGCTTATTTTGACATTCCAGGTAGGGCATTGGAGGCAAAAACTTTAGATTCATTGAAGATACAGTTAGATGTAGGATGGTGGGCAATGTTCCCTCTAATTTGTTTTTGTGAGCGGGCCTTTTAAATTAGCTGTGAGGTATCTCTTCCAGCGGCAGCGGCTGGTGAGCGGCCTGCATGGGACCTCCAGATTGGTGCGCGCCGCGCACCCTAGCGGGAACATTGATGGTGGCTGTGCATGTTTTTATTATTATTATGGAAGGATGGGCTGAGTGGCCACTCATTTGTATCCATCTCACATCATCTTGCAAAAACAGATCTCTGCGCGGGCAATTGGACAGCTGTCCAACAACCACAACAGCCATTAGGTCTATTGCAATCGGCAAAATCATTTTTTTGTACCGTTAAAATAATGGGCTAGAATTTCTAAGGGCTGTGGAGGTGGGAATGGAGGCGAGTGGGGTGTTAAAATCGCCAATTCGGGGGGCACGAATCTATCCCGCCCCCAACCCGCCTCCATGCCCATTTCACAGGAGGCGAGTACTCGCCCCGCGCTGGGACCCGCCTCCCCGAGGCGGGAAGGGGATTAATGCCAATTAACTGCCTGTTAACGGGTAGTTAACAGGCAGTTTTTAGCCTAATCCCTATTTTTATCCCTGAAGTGTGGGCTGTCCGATGGCTCCAAACCACGCCAAGTTAGCGAGGCGGACCGTCGGGCTGAAGGACTTGGAGGGTTCGAGATGTCCGGTGTTCAGGTGAGTGATGGGTGCATGAGTGCAGAGGTAAGTGTGTTTGGTGTGTGTAAAGTGTTTAAATAAGTTTTACTTACCTTTACTTACTAATGCAGGCTTCCTTCCTTCAGGTCTCAGGAGTCCCTCATCTCACCGGCACAGAAAGCAGAATGGCCGCGAGCTGTCAAAAGTTGCAGCATTCAGCTTTCTGTTCTGGAGAGATTTCTAAATCAGCCTGAGAGGAAGGAATTAACTTAGTGTACAGATTGTCAGTGTTTGACAGCTTCAAAGAGCTGTCAAATGCTGATATTTCATCTGTCAAAAGCTCTTGACAGATGAAATGTCAATCTGTGACGTCACCTGTTGCCGGGTGGCCCTTAATTGGCCTGCTGAGCCCACTGGGCGGGCTCAACAAGGTCAATCAAGGGAAAATCGAGTGGGTTGGCCACAACTCGATGGAGGCGGGACTACAACCCCAAAAGTGGGAGTCCCGCCTCCTACTCACCTCCATTGATAAAATCCAGCCCAATGTCTACATTGCGGGAGTGATTTTAACCCAACCCGCCAGTGGAAATTGGCAGTTAAAACTGTCCAGGTTTCTTACCCGCCCTGAAGACTCTGGGAGCTGACCGTTCACGATTTTAACCTGCTCAACTGAGTAAGTGGCAAGGAGACCTGGTCAGAGCCGGCGGGCTCCGCTGTTACTTACACATGTCGGGTTCCGATGCTATTGGGACCTGACTACAATTTTAACTCAACTGAGTTTGAAGCTGCAGCGGTTTTCCTGCCAGGTTCAGAGGATCAGGGCCAGAAGAGGCCCAAAAAGGTAAGTTTTTTAATAACTTTCCATGTGGGACCAGGAGGAACAGAAGTGCTCCTCTGGGTCCCACAAGGAAAGCTTAGGCCTCACCTGCCCCAGACTCACCCGCCCCCCCCCTTCTCGATCATGCGACCCCCCCCCCCCCATTAGGTGGCCCAGGCAGCCGTTCCCACCACCTATCTGCTCTTGACAGGCAGCCTCCAGGCCGTATTGTTTTCTGTTGCTCTCCGCTAACTTCCCTGCCAGAATGGTTGGGAAGTCGACCAGCGGGACTTGAATGAGGCCCAGGAGTTAAAACACCCTGGGCCTCTGATGCAGTGGGTGAATTTCTAACTCACACTACTGCTCAGCCGCTGAAAACTGGCCCAGAGTTAAAATCAGGCTGTCTACTTTTTAAATTGTATGGTCGTGAACTATGGTGCACTGAATAATTGGCAACATATTGTGTTCCAAATTTGCCCCCGTTAAATATTTTTTGCTTCGTAACTCACTTCCAGAAGATGTCAGAACTCCTGAATGGGAGACTTTCCTTACAATGGGCAAAGTATTACCTTCAGTGACACCAGCATTATCCCCACTGCAAATGGAAATTTATCAAGCCTCCACTAAAGAACAAATATGTAGTCTCTCACTGTTCCTTGCCCCCAACGCTAACTAGCATTTTTAATTATATGTAATTAGAATCTAGTAGAAAACAAAGCTTGTGTTCTGCTTTATCTGCTATGTCCCTGCATGATTGAGAAGATTGGACACAAACAGTGCCCTTTGCTTTTAGTGCATTATCCCTTTATTCTTTCATTTTTTTTCCCTTTTGATCCACTAATAAGGATGTATGGAGCCTGATCTCATCAGGGACAAGGGCAGGAGAAATAGGAATGATTAAATTCCCTTACCAACCGCCCCCCCGCCCCCACCCCAGTGGCTTTTGAGCTGGAAGGAGAGAATGAAACCAGATAGCAGGATGCAGAAGAAGCTGATCCTGCAATGTTTCTGTAATACAAGCTCCCTGAAATTAGCATTGAGTGGGGAAGTTGAGTACCTCTATTGCAAGTGCTGCTTCAAGGCAAAGCACTTGTCTTGAACCAAAATACATTTGCATTGCTGCACCAGGGCAATAAATTTACCAATCATTTTTCAAATAGTAAATATCTAATACTCAAAACAGATCTCAGGAATAGAGGCCCAACATTTACTGGGGCGGGATTTCGAAGCCGGGGTGGGGGTGACGGCGGGAGAGGAGCTCTGGACCCGGTATTCTGGGTTTCCCCGAATGCTATGGAGTTTTAATTCCACAGCGTGCATGTTTTTTTTAACAGGCTTCCCCACCCGGAAGCCAGCCTGATGGGGGATCCTGTGTGGGTCAGTGATCGTGGAGTGGGGGAGGGTTAGTGATCGGCGGGGGCTCCGATCGCAGGGTGGGGGAGTTCCGATTGCTTGGAGTCGGAAACAGGTTTGCTTGGTGGGCCGGGGAGGGGGTGGGGGGAGCACTCCTGCTCCTCCTGACCCACAAGCAGTGCTGGAAAAACACTTACCTCTCCCACGCAGCAGTCCTCGCCTCCCTTTAGTAGCTGGCTTTCCTGAGGCCCAGGAAACCCGGCCAGCCAGGGTTAAACCTGGAAGGGAGATAAAATCTGAGGCACGCAGCCTCATTAAAATATTTAAATGAGTGACCCGTCTCCTGGGAGCGGGTTGGTCGCCTGTCCCCTGTCCCTTCTCCGTTAAAACTGGAAGTGGATGGGTTCAAGGTGATTTGTGTTCGTTTTTGAGATTTTTAAAATTTTAACATCCCACCCGACCCAAACCCACCGGTTTTTAGGGGTTTAAATTACCCCCCGAGTCTTCATAGTACCTTTAATGTTGACTGTACAAAATGTGTGGACGTTCTTAAATTATACAACAACATAAACCTATAGATCATTGGGATCGTGCATGGTGTTATATAAGAAGTGCTTGGTAGAACATAACTGTGAGGTGAGTATTCAGGCAAATAGGAAAGGCTATTGGATTGCCTCAGTGGTACCCTCTTAATGCTCATTAATGTATCACATCATGCAATAAGATTCAGGGTAATTACGCAATGCTGTTTCAGCACTTATCACTTTTAAGCTAAGCAAAACGACAATCACATTTTTATATTGTATATTTATTACCTCAACCACAAAAACATTTTCAGAAGCATATAATGATGACAACATTTATTTTAACTAACAGTCTATATTCACAGTATTCTATCAAAGATAAACGAGTACTACCATAATATCAGGCCGAAAGGTTGTAATTGGTGCTTTGCCTAGGGTTACCTTTAAGTTAGTATGGTGACCTGTAAAATGCTATCACTCTAAATCTAACTCAGGACACTGAAGTAACATTCCTGTTCAGCAACATATTAATTCTATGTACTGTTGGTAAAATAATTGTTCTCTACTGAACAATTAAATATTTCATAATTCATAAATCTGTATGCTCCATTTTTTCTACTCCACCTGAAAGTTGCTTTACCTTTATATGTATTAAACTGTACATCAAAACAGATATTGTGCTGCAGTAAAGTCACTGTGTTTCATCATTCGGCCACAGAGTTGACCATTTCTCTTAGATGCAGGCCAGTAGCCCATCGGATGTAGAAAAACAATATTATTTTAATACAAGAGAATCCCCAAGCTTAAGAGATGATTTGGACCGTATTTCAAAAGTGCTAATTACATATTAGATTGGCGGGAACAAAAATGCACAAAGACCTGGGCAATAACCGTATCATTTGCTCAAGAGGATAGGCCATTACTTTCATTTAAACTTTTTTTTATCACAAAGACTTTGAGATGTAGACACCAAACAGAACTGGGCAATAAAACACTCACATACTCGTGCACTATATTCAGGATATATAAGCACGTGTCAAATGATATGCCTGCATGCACCCCATCCCTACGTACAGACTAATACATTTCAGCTCATGGCAAGAGAGAGATACTTGCAACAGAGCATTTAGAGGTATCATTCAACTGAATGAACTATTACTAACAGTGACAAGCTGGAAAAATGCTCTCGCTTTTCAACCTGTACAAATGGTGCCAGCTTGCAATAACTCACAGTGGACATTCCATTTCGAGTCAAAAACTATTATCCCATCTTCTTTATTTGTGCACTGTTCTATTGCACCTTCTCATTGTTAAATAAATATAAAAGTATTTGTCAGTTCTTTCAAAATATACCAATAAATTACACCATATTTGATTATATGAATCTGGTTGTAACCTATAATACAAATATTGCATCTTGTAATTGTTTTAATCTATTGAAAAAAAATTAGCAATATACTCAGTCATTGGTGTGTTGTAAGTAACAATAATGGTTTGATACAGTACATTATTCCCAAAGTGCACAATTTCATTTATAAACATAGCTTTGCTTCTTGGTCATCTGTAAATATTTTATTATTCATGATTCCATTTTTATAATAGATTTAGCTAGAGCACTTTGGTAAGATTTTGGATCCATTCACTCCATAAACTAAAATTATTTTCCAGATATTTTCCTGAAATGTTCCATCTTATTTCATCAAATTTTGCACAGTTTAATGCTATGCATGCATCAACTTTAATTTCAGAGGTACAGATGTTCAAACTATTAACTTTGACAGCCCCCAAAATATCTTCCCACATGGGGGTCAATGTTCACTTTTACAATCTGCTCACCCAACAGGACACGTTTCAACAAATTTTCTTGCCATATTATTTCATGTAATTGGAAATACACTACAATTTGGCATCAGAACACACTCGCACAGATCTCTTTTTTGAAAATATGAAATAAGTATTTTTTTTTGTGCTTATAAAGGTGAGCAATGTTAGTACTGGGGAATAGAACAGTTCCTATTTTAGCCTCTCACTGTCACCATCAAGTACTCCCAAGGACAGAATTTTGTGCAGAAAAGCTTATCCTATGGGGGTAATTTTAATCTAATTTTAATCTGGGGGGAATCAGATCAATCATCCCCTTTACAACCCACCTGAATTCAGTTAGCTTAAAAATACCCCTATATTGCCCTAATATGTGCCTTAGCCCCAACCATAGATGAGCATCCCTACTGCCCTGTATAACATTACCATTTCCTAACCAGCCATCCTTGAGTGAGTTGGTGTCCAATCATGGGAAGTTTGCACCTTTTGTCCATGAGGAGTTTGTTTGAGACTATCTAAAATTACTTCCCGTAGCAACCTTAAAACCAGCCTAGAGAGGAGACTTTGGCCGGAATTTTCCCAGTCCCGAGCATGTGGATTTGGGGGCGGGTCAGCAGTAAAAATTGCTGAAATTTCCAGCGCATTGAGAACCCACCGTCATCCCGCCGACTTCCGCATTTAACTCAGGCATATTTTCCAGTGCGCCATCCACATCAATGGGGCTGTGGTGGAAAGGGTGGACAGCTTTAAGTTCCTCGGAGTCCACATCACGGAAGACCTCTCCTGGTCCCTCAATACCTCCTCTCTGGTGAAGAAGGCCCAGCAGCGCCTATATTTCCTAAGGAGGCTGAAGGGATGTAACCTGTCACCCCTGATCCTCTCTAACTTTTACCGCTGCACTATAGAGAGCATCCTGACAAACTGTATCACAGTATGGTATGGCAGCTGTAGCTACTATGACCGGAAAGCCCTGCAGCGGGTAGTCAAAACTGCCCAACGCATTACCGGCACCCGGCTACCGACCATAGAGCACATATACCAGAAACGCTGTCTACGGAGGTCACGGTCCATCATCAAAGACCCTACCCACCCCAGCCACAGTCTGTTCGCCCTCCTGCCATCTGGGAGACGCTACAGATGCATTCGCACCCGTACAACCAGATTTAGGAACAGCTTCTTTCCCAGGGCTGTCATCCTACTGAACTCCACAAATAAACTCTAAAGCCTGCACATCTGCCAATGCACTTTATTATGGTTATGTTTATGTTAATATACTACAAGCCAAATGTATGTTGAATGTTTAAATGTCTTTATCCAAATGTACACTCTCGGGAGCCGCAAGCCTACATTTCGTTGTACTGCACTTGTGCACTAACAATGACAATAAAAGTTGATTTGATTTTGAATTTGAAATTTGACTCGCTCGGGAGAGGCAGGTGACCTCACTGAAGTACTTAAATTCTTGTTGAGCGACCCTTAAGAGGCTTTTTAACAGCAGCTTTTGGCTTTAACTTCTTGAGCATGGGATTCATGCACTTCGGGAACCTCGCCTGTGATGGGGAGGCGGAAGCTCAGTGGCCGTTGTACGAGCCCATTAATTGACAGCTGGGAAAAACACATAAATACTCCCACCTTACACCTGCTTCCTTGCCTAATGGAAAGGCTCTTGCTGACTCCATTTTGTGCAGAGATTTAGCTGTCAGGAGTTTGCAGTTAATTCCTGCAACCTCAGAAGCCACACTCATCACATTGTTAGTCAGTGTCAGAACAATGGAGGATTGTGCCTCTGATCTCCACCGTACCTGCCATCTATTAGATCAGCAGGGGTGCCGCTAATGCTTTCTCACCTTGGACCTCAGAATTGGACTAAGATGAGCCCCAGCACCAACAACATCAGCCACAACACCAGCAGCATTCTCAACACCAGCAGCAGCAGCAACCACACCAGCAGCTTTCTCCTCAATGACCTGATGCTGCACAGAAGAGAGGGGGTCAGCGCAGGGCTGTATCGCATCGGAGGCGATACCCCCAACACAGGGTATACAGGCAAAGGTTGAGCTTCCTGGACATGACTGAGCAGCGGTGCTTCAGGAGGCTCAGGCTATCACACCAGGTCGTCGCAGACATTTGTAGCTTGCTGGAACAAGACCTGCTGCCCAGAGGACCTGGTGGACACTCCTTACCCGTGGCAGTCAAAGTCACCACTGCCCTCAACTTCTTTGTCTCAGGCTCCTAGGGATCTGCAGCAGACATTTGCAAAATCTCGCAATTGGCTGCCCACAAATGCATCACTCAGTTAACTGATGCCATGTTTGACAAGTCAGCCAATTATGTAAACTTTGCCACTGATGAAGCCAGTGTTACTGAGCGGGCGCTAGGCTTTGCGGCTCTGGCTAGCTTCCCACAGGTGCAGGGCATCATTGACTGTACACATGTGGCCATGAAGGCACCCCATCACCACCCAGGAGTGTTTGCGAACCGCAAGGGCTTCCACTCCCTCAATGTGCAGCTCGTCTGCCACCATAAAAAGATCATCATGCATTTGTGTGCTAGATTCCCTGGCAGCTGTCATGAGTCTTTCGTGCTGCATCAGTCCACTTTCCCTCAGCTCTTTGCATCTCCAAACAGCCTCACTGGCTGGCTGCTTGGAGACAAGGGCTATCCACTGAAGACGTGGCTGATGACATCCTTGAGGAGGCCAAGTACTGAGGCCGAGGAGCGTTATAATGATAGCCACATGTCCACCAGAAATCAGTATGCTGAAGATGTGCTTCAGATGCCTTGACAGATTTGGAGGAGCCCTTCAGTATGCACCAGCCAGGGTCTCCAGAATCATCGTTGTTTGCTGCGCACTGCACAACATAATGTAGCAGCGAGGATTGGAGCTGCAGGAGGAGCAAGGCACAGAGTGCTCAGCCTCTTCAGAGGAGGAGGAGCAGGTGGTAGACAAGGAGGAGGAACCTGAGGTAGAGATGGCACCAGCAGTGGCACACATTGCTGCCCGGGAGGCCCGAGATGGCCTCATCATGGCCAGATTTACTTACTTGCTCCAGTGCACTCATATGGCTGCCACATGCTGTACTAAGTCTCCCCCACCCCCACTGCCAACAACACCACAAAGCAGTCCTACAATGACCAAGCCATTCCTCTCACCCAAACCCCCATAGCTTGAGGTTAAGTAATGTCTCACCATTCAATCCAACTGACAAGGCCACTTCCCAGGTAACAGGCAAAACTGGACAAGGCCGGAAAGTGGTACAAAGAAAGAAATTTATGTGCGTCATAAATAGAACTGAAACTTATCACTAACATTTGTTCATACACCCATGTGCATACCCTTATGCATCAAGGATTGTGTCTTTTTTCTTTTCCGAGTGCTTCTACGAGGTGCAATCCCTGTGTCTTCAGCAGAGGTAGAAGTAGGCTGCTCACTTCCCTGCTGCGACTGCTTTGACACTTTTGGCAGACATCCTCTGGGCTTTGGAGCCTCTGAGGGCCCCACCAAAGACTACTCCTCCTGCAACTGTGCAGGGGCAGACTCAGCCATTGGGATCGAGGCAGCATGTGGGGCTCTGACTGAGGGGGAGGCAACGGGGGAGAAGTGGGAGCGCTTTGAGAAGAGACCCCACTTCCATGTCTCCTGTCACCATCATCCCTCTCATGGGCCACCCGCACTTCCCTGCTAGCAAGGAGCAGTAGAGCATCTGTAGAGCGATGGAGGCCCAAGTCGACATTTATATCCCTCCTCGAGATGAGGTCTGTGAGAGGCTGCCATCTGTTGTCCACAGCTAGCATGTTCTCGTTGGACTGGTGCATTTGCTGCTCCATGCAGGTGGTCATCCTTTCCATGGAACAGCACATTGTTGCCCTCACCTACGAGATGGTGGTGCTCATGTTGGAGATGGACTCCTCCATTCCCTATACATTTGCAGACATCGTGGCTGCAAAAGCTGCCAGAGCCTCATGCAATTGTTGCTGCTCCTCCAGTATCATCCTCTTCCTCGATGGCCTCTGTGGCTCAGCATCTGCATGCAGCTTAGCAGAGCTTGGAGCATCCTGCGCCCTCCGGCGAGGGGTCTCCACTGCTGTCCCTGACAACACCATCTGCTCTTGCTCACTTGTGAAGTGTGAGACATCAGATGACAACACTACTCTATCTCGCACAAGATCCACCGAGGTGTGCGTATCTGCGCTGGTGCTGGGTGCGCTTGGGTCTGCTGACAGTGCACCCTCAGAGAGTGGAGCTTCCTCTGAGGAGGCATCTTCCTCCTTCAGCTGGACAGTAGGGGAGGGGGGCACTTGATGAACCTGTGGGAGAGTAAAGAGATTAATTAGAAGTGTTATAATAAGAATGGGTAGCGTTACCATTATGCACGTGATGACATTTCACTGGCTGCTGACATCAGTCACCGTATGAGTGACTGCTGTATGCCATGTGGCTGTATGAGATTTAATTCTGTCACCAGGTTGCTGGGAAGTCCCCCTCTCTCCATCTTCCACCACCAGCAGCTCTGCAACTCCAGAGATCTCCAGGGCCTCCTCCTCTGCTAGAGTAATAAAAACAGGAAGGCAGATTATTATCTGAATGGCAATAGATTGGGAGAAGGGGAAGTGCAACGAGACCTGGGTGTCCTTGTGCACAATCGCTGAAGGTAAGCATGCAGGTGCAGCAGACGGTTAAGAAGGCAAATGGCATGTTGGCCTTCGTAGCGAGAGGGTTTGAGTACAGGAACAAGGATGTCTTGCTGCAGTTGTACAGGGCCTTGGTGAGACCACATCTTGAGTATTGTGTGCAGTTTTGGTCGCCTTATCTGAGGAAGGATGTTCTTGCCATGGAAGGAGTTCAGCGAAGATTCACCAGGCTGATACCTGGGATGGCAGGAATGACGTATGAGGAGAGATTGGGTCGATTGGGCTTGTACTCGCTGGAGTTTAGAAGAATGAGAGGGGATCTCATTGAAGCTTATAAAATTCTGACAGGACTGGACAGACTAGATGCAGGAAGGATGTTCCCGATGGTCAGGAAGTCCAGAACCAGGGGTCACAGTCTAAGGATAAGGGGTAGGCCATTTAGGACAGAAATGAGAAGGAATTTCTTCACCCAGAGAATGGTGAACCTGTGGAATTCTCTACCACAGAAGGCAGTAGAGGCCAATACATTAAATATATTGAAGAAGGAGTTGGATATATTTCTTAAGGCTAAAGGGATCAAGGGGTATGGGGAGAAAGCAGGGACCGGGTACTGAATTTGGATGATCAGCCATGATCGCATTGAATGGTGGAGCAGGCTCGAGGGGCCGAATGGCCTACTCCTGCTCCTATCTTCTATGTTTCTAATATGACTGAAGACTGGAGGGTCACCTCCGGTTCTCTGCTTCTCCCTATTGTGGTGGGCTCTCTTCTCCTGCAAGGAGGGAAAGAAGAAAACTTTAAGTGAGAGTGATGGTATGACTGTAAGGAATGATGGGTTACATCTGTAGAGGGTGACTATGAGGGAGTGGGGTGACATTGCCAAATGGCCTCTTTCTGTGGTGTTACTTGCTATGATTGCATTAGGATGAGGGTGAGTGTCAGGGGTGGTTAGTCAGATGGGGATATGAGTAGGTACATAGACAGAGAGAGATGGGTGGACCTGCAAGGTAGGTTGTTGTGAGGACTGATGTGCAGGAGTAGGCTTTGTAAGGCAGGATGATGGGGTTGGGGTGACAGGAACATCAGGATGTAGGTGAGTGTGGCCTTTTCTGACCTCATGAGATCATTGAATCTTCTCCGGCACTGGATCCAGCTCCTCCTCACCGCATCCCTGCTGCTGACCTCCTCTACTATCTCCAGCCATGCCCTTTTTGTCTCTTTGGGTGGTCGTTTTCATCGATCGCCAGGGAAGATCACCTCCCTGCGGGCTCTTACTGCCTGCATCAGAACTTCCAGGGAGGCATCGGTGAATCTTGGCACTGCCCTCTGTCTTGTCTCCATGACCCACAGTTGTGTCAGTTTTATTGCGTTATTGAGACCTCTGGAAACCACCTTCTGCACTCGTACATCAACCTTCAAATGAGATGTGTGCAAGGCTGCTTTAAATATTCACACTGAAAATGAGTCATCGGTGATGTCATCAGACCCACTCCATTTAATTGGGTCAGGAAACGTGCATGACTGTTTTAATTGGGGCCATTGAGTAAAACACGCAGTGCAGAACGCGCTGTTCACATCTTTGGGTTTCCGACCCGCTACACGACCCGCACGCATGCAACCCGACTCCAAGGTAAAGATTCTGGCCTTTCATTCCATCATTCTGGATTGGATTCAAACCCAGGTGCCAGAGCTGAAACAACAGTGTGGTAACTCGCTGTACTACATTGCCCAGTTTGCCAAGGCATCAATTTTGTCGTCAGCGGCATCGTTCATTATGCTTACAGCTGCACACAGACTTTTTGTGGGCTCTTGAGTGGCAACTTACAGTTACTAGAGATCCTTTTCAGCGCGGCACCCTCTACAAGGGATGTGTGGTGTATGTGAGCAGGACAAGGAGCAGCATGTCTCTTCAACCAATCAGATTGAAGAATCCTCACTGAGCCATGCAGAGTCTAAACCAGGAAGTATGAGTTAAAATATTTAATTCAATGTAAAATCATGTACAGAAAGCGAAATAAAGTGAGGAAAACCACACGGAATGCAGTAGTTCAAGAAGACGGCTCACCACCACTTTCGCAAAGGCAATTAGGGATGGCCAATATATGCTGGCCTTGCCCACATCCCATGAATGAATAAAAGAATAGATGGGATTAAGAGAGAGAGATAAAAGAGACAGAAAGAAATAGTAAGAAATAATTTACGTTTAAATTTTTTAAAAAATATCCAACAATATTTAAAATCTGAAGGAATGAGACTCCACACTTGTAAAAGTAAATTTTCAGTGCCGGAGAGGTTGTTTGGCAGTAACTAAGATTTATAATGATCACGCTGTTAAAAATTCACTTAACACCTGAATGCAGAAGCCCTAACTTCCACTGGCATGTTTAGTAGGTAACTAGTGGGTAAGTACAGCAATTCATGCCGTTACATGTATTTCAATGCCAAGTCTCTCAGTGAGGTACCGGTGTAGCAAAGCTTGTGGAGGAGCAGGGCAAATCGCATAGCAACTTCCTGATTCCTGTGTTTAACTGTGCATGTGTGGACGCTGGAAGTTGTTGTCCAATTTACTCCATAATAAGGGTGAGCGCTGATTGCAACACCATTATTCTTAACGCAGAATACGGGCTATGCTTTTCTATGTTTAATTCAAAACATGTAACCAACTGTTAACATTATAGCAGTAAAGAGGGAACTGCATTATAGATTCTTTAGGATAGGTCATTAAGCTGATTATCTGAATTGGAATTTCCACTTATTATCAGTGTCACATGTTGTGACATTTGTGCTGCTGCAATAGTACCCTCGAGGAATCTAGCAGCTGATTATACTTCCCCAGTACTTGCCAGTGCACATATGGTCTTCCATACTTTATAAATAAAAGGACACGAAAAGAGAATTCTAAGGTTAAAAGCAAGAACACTGAGATTTGTTTATGCATTGACTTAATATCATTTTACAAGCTAGTGGAAAGCACTGTTTGGAAAACTTATTTGTGATTTAAACAGAAAAATCAGTGATAATCTGGATTCATTGACTAACCCATTAGAGCTATATGAGTGCTGGATAGTTTCGCCTCCTAATGAAGAGATTCACTTGAACCTGGCAAGTAGCCAATGGTGTGCTCGAATGCAAAATTATTTCTGAGTTGGAGTAAACAAAATCTTTATCCTTGTTTACTTTATGCTTTATGATATTGCCTAATACCCAAACATTCAAATTCATGCTAAATTTTAAATACATGATATAGCAAGTGTTTAACTTCCAGATGTGTTAATCTCCCTGGATCTTTACTTCAATAAGCTATTCTTGTATCAATTAACTGCAGCTGCTACTTCTATGTATAAAATAAACACTTCTCTTCTACACCCATTATTTATTTCCTTGCACTAAACCTCAAATTCAGATAAAATGACCAGTGTAAAATAGTAAACCATGTACTTGTAAAAGATTTGGCCGGTCTGTTCCACGTGTACATTTCATTAAAAAATTAAGCTCAGTATTCCTGCTGAATCATTCATTGTTCTCATAAATGGTATTTCAATTGGTACTAAAACTTGTTTTCATCAAATTTTCATTCAAAATATTAGGTATTTCCCCTTTTATAAGCACATATTATCTGATCGATCAATGGACCTTGGATCAGCTAAGTTTATATCTAATTAATTTTGTCAGTACCCATCTAAGTCTCTGGATAGGAGCCCTATGTTGGGAGTTGAATCCCAACAGTGCCTTACCCTGTCATCCAGTACAGTCTAAAAGTAAGGAACAAGCAACATGGCTGTCCACATCACAAAGGAGTCTGGGTAATATATTAAATTGCCTTCAACTCTAAGAGAAAGCTGCGCAGTAGCAGCTCGCTATAATAAGGTGGATAATAAAATGAAAATAAAAGGAAAACTGCAGCAATCGTATTGACAAATGGGAAGGGTAGCCCACTAAATTGTCAGCTAATCCTAAGTGTTATGAAGGGAGATACTGTACACTCACTGGTGGCCCCTCTTTGAAATATGAATTTTGCTGATGGAACATCATGGTGTGCTGTGGGTTGTGTATAGATACATTGATTAAATGAGAAAGACGAACCACATTAGCAACAATGTAATACATGCAGTTTCTAATAATTAGTAAAGAAAGAACTATTTGTTTTATTTAAGATTCTTCAGTGCAAATTGGTAATACAATGGAAGGATGTTTGCAAAAATACCAGCTTGTGCTTTGGTAGTGTGCATTCGGAAATGATCATTACAGACACAGAGTACAGCATTAGAAAGAATTTTTTGAAGCTGCTACTTAATCCTTTAAACAACTCAGTCCCAGTCCAACTACTTGATTAACAGCCTAAAGGGTAAGGTTAATGTAAATGAACTTAGTGTTGATCCAATTGTAACATAAATAAGATTAGAGATTGGCAGCCCCTTCCATCACTTTTTGAAACTACTGCTGGCTAAATTTGCATTGAACTCTCAATAGCAAACTGCATGGATTATTGTATACTAGCTGGGGAGCCCCGCGTTGCGAGGGCAATTTTGGGGCGCTTGGTCTCCCTGCCCCTGTGTGTCCCCCCTCTCCCTGTCATGTCCTATCCCTCCCTCCTCTCCTCTCCCTCCCCTCGCCCACCCCCACCCCTCCCCTCTGTCCCTCTCTCCGGCCCCTGCCTAGCGCCTGAGGTCCGGAGCTGAGGTCCCGCGCGTATCGCGCGGCTGATGGACGGCCGCTGTGGGCGGGCGGGCGGGCGGCGCATGCGCGGTCAGTGCGGGTGGCGCATGCGCGGTCAGTGCGGGCGGCGCGAGCCCCCCGCGATTTCCCGAGGCTCGCCCCCCCCCCGCGATTTCCCGAGGCTCTCCCCCCCCATATGCTCAAAATGTTAAGGATGCCATCTTTAACATGAGAAAGTGATTGGTGAACCTGATTTTTTGGCTGAGGGGAGAAGAGGTATTAGAGCTGCATAGCACCAGAACTGTATACTGTGATATACAAGAGATGCTGTATGTATTCATTTAGCAATATTTTACATTATACAATAATGAGAATTATTAATAAAATTACACCATTTTTCACATAGGCTTAAATAAAGTCAAGCTAGTAAATTAGTTTCCACATTACACACTTAGAGATTTATGATATCTATCTATCTATCTATCTGTGTGTTGAGATACCGCGGCAAACGTGGGAGTCGAGACCAGAGCTATTGAAAACACAACTGCTTTATTCTAACCACATGGCAAACAGGAACTAGAAAAGCCCGCGAATCCACTTAAATACTTCCCAGACAGGAAGTGCTCCCGGCAGCCTGTCCCTGCGGGAAACAAGTTGCTGGAGGAAAGGGCCCCTGGCTGGGGGCTTCTGCTTAGACTGTCCGTGCCGCCGTGAGCGGATTATGTCCAGTGGTGGCGTGTCGCCACAGAGCTCCCCCAGAATCCGCTTAGGAGGAGTGGACGAGTCGTGACGGTGGTCTAATGGTTCTGCCGCAGCGGCTCTGAGTGGTCGCCGGTCTAGTTGGTTGGGTCGGGCGGTTCGCCGCCGGCTGTGCTGGCTTGCCGGGGGGACGACCTCTAGTTGGAGGCTGGGCCACGGGGACCTGTTCCCCTGGTTCTGTGTGTGCTGGTTTCAGCCGGTCGATGGAGACTGTGTCGACCCTGTCGCCAAGTCGCAGCTTGAAGACCTTGTCCCCGGTTTGTAGTACCTCGTACGGTCCGTCGTACGGGGGTCGCAGGGGCCCGCGGTGCGCATCGTGTCGCACAAAGACGAAGCGTGCCTGCTGTAAATTTGGTGGGACGTGAGGTGCGAGTTCGCTGTGTCGGTTGACCGGAAGTGGGGCGAACTGCTGAGCGGAAGAGAAAGAGTTGAGCCGCTGCTGTTCGGCCGACCAAGGCTTGTTAGGCTCCGGGAGGAATTCGCCTGGGACGCGCAGCGGTTGTCCGTAGACTAACTCCGCTGCCGAGGACTGGAGGTCTTCCTTGACCGCGGTGCGTAGGCCGAGTAGCACCCACGGTAGGCGGTCAGTCCAGGTACTGTCCTGCAGGCCGGCGCGGAGTGAGGCCTTGAGGGACCTGTGGAAGCGTTCACAAAGCCCGTTGGCCTGCGGGTGGTACGCCGTGGTGCGGTGGAGCGTCACCCCGAGGTTGCGTGCTGTGGCCGTCCAGAGTTCGGAGGTGAACTGGGCGCCTCTGTCGGAGGTTATGTCGGCCGGTACGCCGAACCTCGCAACCCAGGTGTTAATGAACGCCCTGGCGATGTCAGCTGTGGTGGTGGAGGTCAGCGACACTGCCTCAGGCCAGCGTGTGTAGCGGTCGACCATCGTGAGGAGATAAGTTTGGCCTTGCGATGGCGGCAGGGGACCGACGATGTCGACGTGTACGTGGTCGAAGTGGCGGCTGGGTACCTCGAAGTCTCCCAGGGGTGCTTTGGTGTGCAGCTGTACCTTAGCCCATTGGCAGGCGAGGCAGGAGGTGGCCCAAGTCTGAACATCTCTGCTGAGGCCGCGCCAGACGAAGCGCTTGGAGAGGAGTTTGACGGATGCGCGGGAACCCGGGTGAGAGAGCCCGTGGAGCGCGTCGAAAACGCGGCGGCGCCAGGTCTCAGGGACGACCGGCCTGGGTTGGCCGAGTGAGACGTCGCAAGTGACTGCCGTGGCTTCGGGCCCGTGCGCGACCTTGGCTAGGTGTAGCCCTGGCAGGCTGGTAGCCGCCGAGAGGAGGTCTGGGTCTGTGAGCTGGGCCTCTGCTAGTTGTGCGTAGTCGACCGCGAGGTGATTTGCACAGACGGCGGGACGGGAAAGGCAGTCGGCGACCACGTTGTCTCTACCGGAGACGTGCTGGATGTCCGTAGTAAACTCAGACACGGCCGCGAGCTGGCGTTGCTGCCTAGCGGACCAGGGTTCGGTGTGCTTGGCCATCGCGTACGTGAGTGGCTTGTGGTCCACATACGCGGTGAAGTGGCGGCCTTCCAGGAGGAACCTGAAATGGCGGACCGACAGGTGGAGCACGAGAAGCTCGCGGTCGAAAGTGGAGTATTTGACCTCCGGGGGGCGCAGTTGGCGGCTGTAGAAGGCAAGTGGCTGCCACGCGCCATTGACCCACTGCTCGAACATGGCCCCGACCGCGTGGTCGGAGGCGTCGGTGGTGAGCGCGACCCGGGCATCGGCCTTCGGGTGCGCGAGCAGAGTGGCGTCGGCGAGCGCGTTTTTGGTGGCGTCGAAGGCGGCTGCCGTGTCAGTGGTCCAGGCTACGTCCATCTTGCCGGATTTTCCTCGGAGGGAGTCGTATAGGGGCTTCATGAGGGCTGCAGCTCTGGGGATGAACCTGTTGTAGAAGTTCACCATCCCGAGGAACTCTTGGAGGCCCTTGATGGTTGTGGGGCGGGGAAATTGCTGGACGGCCTGCACCTTGTTGGGCAGGGGGACGGCCCCAGCAGGGGTGATGTGGTGACCGAGAAAATCGATCTCGGTGAGGCCGAATTGGCACTTCGCCGGGCTGAGGATGAGCCCGTGTTGGGCTAGGCGCCCGAACAGGATGCGAAGGTGTTCGAGGTGTTCCTGTTTGGAGGAGCTGGCCACGAGAATGTCATCTAGATAGACGAATAGGAAGTTCAGGTCCCGGAGGACTGAGTCCATAAGGCGCTGGAAAGCCTGTGCTGCATTCTTGAGGCCGAAGGGCATCCTCAGGAACTCGAACAGGCCGAATGGGGTGATGACGGCCGTTTTGGGGATGTCCGCGGGGTGTACGGGGACTTGGTGGTAACCGCGCACCAGGTCGACTTTGGAAAAGACGGTTCGTCCGGCCAGTCGGGCCGAGAAGTCCTGGATGTGTGGCACCGGGTATCGATCGGGGGTGGTGGCGTCGTTGAGGCGGCGGTAGTCCCCGCAAGGGCGCCAGCCTCCGCCGGGCTTGGGGGCGATGTGGAGGGGCGAGGCCCAAGGGCTGCTGGAGCGGCGGATGATGCCGAGTTGTTCCATGGTGGCGAACTCGGCCCGCGCGATTTCCAGCTTGGCCGGGTTGAGTCTGCGGGCGTGGGCAGAAACTGGGGGGCCGGTGGTGGGGATATAGTGTTCCACACCGTGCTTTGCGGCTTTGGCCGAAAAGGTCAGGTTAGTGAGGGCGGGAAACTCAGCTAGGAGTGCCGAGTAGTCGTCCGTGGCGTTGGCGAGGCAGTAGGTCGTCAGGCCGGCCGAACGGGCCGGGGTAAAGGCGCCGGGGATGGGGGCCATAGTGTTGATGTCGACGAGGCAGTGCCTCGGAATGTCGACGAGGAGGCCGTGGGCGCGTAGGAAGTCGGCGCCGATGAGTGGGCAGAGGACCTTGGCTGTGAGGAACTCCCAGCGGTAGCGGCGGCCCGCGAGGTCGAGCGTGACCATACGGGTGCCATATGTGCGGATGGCAGAGCCATTGGCTGCAGCCAGTGTGATACCCCGTGTGCCGCATTGGATCTCGAGGGCGGAGGCGGGGGTGATGCTGTGCTGGGCCCCTGTGTCGCACAGGAATCGACGGTTGGTTCTGTCGTCAGTGACGTACAGTAGGGGCTCCTTCTGCCCCGCGGCCATCGCGGGGGCCGGTGCGGGGGGGGTTTTGAAGGTACACGGCGGTGTGCAGCGTTGAGCCCTAGCGCCAAAACGGGTGTGGTAGTAGCAGTGACCCGGAGCGGTAGGGCGGTCGGGCCTAACGGGCCGGGAAGACCGCGTGGTCGTTGCCGTGAGGTCGGGCGCGACGTCGCGAGCAGCCTGTGCAGAGAGCAGCCGGTCGGCCTTTTCGGCTATATCATTCAGGTCCGTGGAGCCAGACTCCACAATGAGCGGGCGGATGCTGGCGGGGAGCTGCCGAATGAAAAGCGTGCGAAAAAGGGCGCCAGGATTTTTGTCGTCTGAGAGGGACAGCATGTGGGAGAGCAGGTCTGATGGTGAAGCGTCACCAAGGCCGGGGAGGTCCAGGAGTTGGCAGTGGCGCTGGTAAGAGGACGTTTGAAATTTTTTAAGTAGCGCAGCCTTCAGATGTTCGTACTTGCCATCCGTTGGTGGATCCTGCAGCGCTGCCCAAACCTTGGGGACTGTAGCATAGGTGAGCGAGGCGACGAGGTAGTCGTACTTCGTGGCGTCGACTGTAATGCCTTTCAGCCGGAATCTGGACTCAGCTTGAACGAACCAGGCTTCGGCGAGGTTCTCCCCAAAAGTCTGGTAATTTAACCGTGACTGCGTTTGTATCCGCCATGCTAGCTTAGGATTCGTCCTGAGTGTCGGGGTCACCAGTGTTGAGATACCGCGGCAAACGTGGGAGTCGAGACCAGAGCTATTGAAAACAAACTGCTTTATTCTAACCACATGGCAAACAGGAACTAGGAAAGCCCGCGCATCCACTTAAATACTTCCCAGACAGGAAGTGCTCCCGGCAGCCTGTCCCTGCGGGAAACAAGTTGCTGGAGGAAAGGGCCCCCGGCTGGGGGCTTCTGCTTAGACTGTCCGTGCCGCCGTGAGCGGATTATGTCCAGTGGTGGCGTGTCGCCACATGTGTATATATATATATATCTATATATATAAAGCGGCTCTTCTGTCTGTCCCGATGTCTGTCCCGATGTCTGTCTGTCCGTTCTCTATACGTTTGAAAGTTACAGAGCGTACCGACGCGCGCGTCGCCTCAAAAGAAAGCTTGCGATTCCGGACCGGTCATAGGCGTATTTACATTTCGGCCGGACAAAAGTCCCGCCCAGCGTATCCCAAAAACGTTTCAGCGTTCCGCTCATTAGCATCTCATTAGCGACCGTCGAGTCGACGTCGAGGCTCACCAACTCGGACAGT